>NC_069071.1:112693175-113920117 GCF_025698485.1 Gossypium arboreum
CAAATAGGCCTCACAACCTTTCCGAATCCACTTTTCAGCTCTTAAAGCTGACATCACATTGGACAAATAATCCCTTCACTCACCTATCGCCATAACCTCCTTATACTTTGTGGTCCTTAACACCATTCGTTTAGTAGCACAATCTAGGGTCGCCTTATGCTTAACAAGCCAGTCCATTCCCAAAATGAGATCAAACTCTCCAAACGGTAACTCCATCAGATCTCCAGGGAAAATCCTACCTTGAGTTTCTAAGGGTACATCCCTATACAGTTTGTCTACCCTAATCGAGTTACCCAAAGGACTTAGTACAGATACCCCACTCACAATCTCCTCAGAGTAGTCCAAGTTGTCCATAATCCGTTCTGTGGCCTCCAACCAATATTCCGCCACATTCGGGGCTATACCAGACACGCCTCTAAAGATCTCCGCTCCGTTAGCCCGAAGTCGTTCAGAAATAGATCCCCGAACTCCATTTCCCATACTTGCCCCGGCAACCCTTTCCAGAACACGAAGCATTGCCTGTGACAGGGCATCATTGTGACAGCCTTAAAACGACCCTAGTCAGAATGTGGTTTCGGGACCACAAACCGAGGCATAAAAATAATTTAATATTTATTTTATTGCCTATAATATGTGTTAACTCATGTGTGACATTTTTGATGTTTTAATTTAGAGTTATAAATGTGAATTTCACTAGAAAGGACCTAGTAGAAAACTTTGAAAGTATGATGGGGAAATGTGTGATGACTAATTTAAAGCATGCATGCAAAACAATGGACTTGCATGTCAAATTTCCCCCCCTTAATAGCTAGTGGCCGGCCATGACAAGGAAATATGGGCAAGACATGTCATGAAACATGTTTTGTAAGTGCATTATGTAAGGAGAAATAAAATAAGATGCATGGGTAATAAAAAATAAAAAAATTGTGTGTGAAGGCTCTCCCCTCCCCATTGCCGTGAGTAGAGGAAAAGAGAAGAAAAAATTGTTGTTCATCTTTTTTCATTTTCTTTGAGCTGAAATTCTAAGGAAGAAGGAAGGGTTCTTGCTTCATGCTTGGTTTGGAGGGGATTAGGAAGAAGTTTGGCCATACTTGTGTCAAGATTAAGGTATGTTTGAGGTTGTGCCATGGGATTCATGCATGTTTTTAGTTGCTAGCTTGATGTTTTATTAGCCCATGGTTCAAATCTTTGCTATGTCATGGAATGATATTCGCCAAAGTGGATGTGGTGTTAATGCCATTGCATGCTAAATATCAAGCTTGATAATGATACATGTGATGGGGATTGAGGACTCTTAGATTTTCTTTTAGCATTTTTGAATGAGATACTAAGTTCTTTGTTTAACCATGACCAAATTGAAACGGTATGGTGTGGTGGTGTATTCGCCATGGTATATCCATAAGTACGATTCATGCATGTTGCATGGTAAGTAAGATTTGAGCTTTGGATATGTGTTTATATTTGGATATAAGCAACTTGAGATTCGCCCTTGCACCTACATGAATATATGTTTGCACATGATGTATTGGTATGACATGTATACTATTTCAAGGTGTATATTTGCTTGTGATGATGTTTCGGTTATGAAGGAAATGATAGATGTGTATTGAGTTACAATATGGAATGCGTTAGTTAGTAAAATGTATGCTGTTTTTTTTTTGTGTGGTATTAAGTGTATAATTGGCCTCAACATGGACATGCATATTCGGCCACATGAGGGGAAATGGTGTGCATGCATTCGGTTAGAGGCAAGCATATTGATGCCTATTCTTGGCTTAGAAAATCCGGCTAAGGAGAGTACTAACTAATGTGTTGAGTTGATTCATGATTTCCGTACATATGTGACTTTAATGTCTAATGAAAATATGTGGGCTAAGTACCTTGAATTCCTCTTTCGATGCTTAAATGATAAAACCAATTTATTTGTTAAATTAAGCTCAAGAGCAAAGGGGAGCTAAATCCGATAAGGGGAAGGCAAAAGTCGTCGAATAGCCGTCGAAATCGTTCGACCACGTCCGAGGTAAGTTCTCGAGTAATGGAACTTAGATTATGATTTGATTAGATCATGCTCTTTGTGTGTGGCTATTGAGCCGAAATTGCAAATGTGATAAGTGACTTGTGTTTGAATTTTGCTAATGAGAATGAAATATGAATGTGTCATGATTTATTGATAATTGTGCTTGGCTATTTGAATGATGTCCGGCTAAGTCCCGAAGGCTTTGTGTTAAGTGACCATATCCGGACTAAGATCCGAAGGCGTCGTGCGAAGTTAATAAATCAAGGTTAAGCCGAAGGCATTTGTGCGAGTTAATAAATCCGGTTAAGCCCGAAGGCATTTGTGCGAGTTACTAAACCCGGGTTAAGTCCCGAAGGCATTCGTGCGAGTTACTATAACCGGGGTTTGTCCCGAAGGCATTTGAGCTAGTCGTTATATCCGGTTAAATTTTGAAGGTACGTGATTCGAGAACGAGCGTTCTTGCTGTAAAAATTTCAGTTAATACGCTTGAAAAATTCCAGCAATGAGGTATGTTCGTATGTGCTTGAAATTAGTTGATTCCCTTCGAATGATATTCGCTCAGTCGAGTAATGAGCTTCCGATATTTGGCTAAGATGATCCCTTATGTATGAATATAGGGGTTGGAATGTGAAATAAGTATGACATTGAGAATTTGTGCATACGAAATTATCCGTTAGCTATATGATTGCTATGCTTTTGTTGTGCTTGGAATCCCTTGCTCAAACTTACTAAGCATAAATTGCTTACTCCGCTTTCTCTGTTTCTCTGCTTTATAGATTTTGCTCGTTAGCTATCGGATTCGGGATCATCAAGTCAAGTCATCCACACTATCAAAGCCCTTTTGGTATTCTTTTAGTTGAACTCCGGATATGGCATGTATAGGACTACCCTTTGCTGTTTTTCAAATACGCTTTGTGATGTATGTGTGTACCCATGCGAAAATGGCTCGTAAAAGTGGGGTATGGCATTAGACTATTTGTGTTTATGTATATATGTATGGTTTCATGATGTGAGCATGGACTGGAATGGAAGTGTTAGGCAAATGATCAGCCATTGGAATGGCTAAATATGAGTATATGTGGACCTATGTATGACAAAACTCTAGTTGGTCCATGGAAACCACGAAATAGGTAAAGTTTACCTTGAAAACAGATACGGACAGCAGCAGTGGTGAGCATTTGAAAAATCACTAAAATTTTTAGGAATGGAATTAAATAGTGAATAAATTATGTAAATGAACCTTGATGAATCTACTTTTATATGGAAGAAACGAAACGGTCATATGAGTTATATGTTAAGAGATATTAAAGTTCTCGTGAAACAGGGCCAGAACAGTTTCTGGATCCCCTGTTCCGACTTTGGAAGTTCATTGTAAATTAACCAGAGATGATTAGGAGTCATGCCATATATGTATAGATTCCTCTTTGAGTCTAGTTTCTAAAGAAAGAAACAGCATCAGTATTGAAGACCTGTACCGGAAGATATCCAATTCGTAATGCATAAGGGTCAGTGTAGTCAAACCTTGGAATAGGGGAGACTTTAACTAATAAACTGTACTAATTGGCTTGACCAAAAATTCTAGAAAAAAATATGTAGATGGACATATGCGTCTAGTTTCGGGGAAAAATTACGAAACTGATTTTCGAGTTTTGAAACTCAAGATATGATTTTTAAGGCGACAATGATGCAGTAACCAGCTTGTCTGGAAATTTTTAAATGGACAGTGAAAATGATTAAGTTAAGTTTGTGTGCACCTTGTGTTCGACTCCAGTAACGGACTCGGGTACGGGGTGTTACAATCATCCTCGGCACCGCGGTCATGAGACTCTACCTCTGTTGCCGGTGGTACCAGTGCATCCACCGCTGGCATATGTCTCGAAGACGAAGATCTCGCTCGAGCACTTCCTCGCCTCTGTCCACGGCCTCTTGTACTCATATCGTATTATCTTGATTACGAATTTTTATGCATCAATTAATATTCTTGTGTTTATTACATATGTTTTATGAATCAGACAAGAGTTCGAGTTTGTTTTCGCAGAATCGAAGTCTAGCTACGCTTTGATCTTTATCGATTTTCCTATGGTTTCAGTATCATCCTATCTAGAGTATCCTAATAGGGTTTCAGTATAGACAGATAATTTAGGAAAATATTTAGAAAAGTTCAGAGTAATACTTACAGACTTGAGCCGGAGATTCGGAATGCCACTTTCTAAATATCTAAATTTTGAAAATCGAGTTTTTCGCATTCTTTATAAAATTTTTGTTTTCGAAAATCTTTGTTTTTGTAAACCCATTCCATAGCCGAGTTGTTGCAACCTAGGCTCTAATACCAGTAAATGTAGCACCCCAAACCCGGCTCAGAAGTTATGACCGGATCTGACATGCCACATCGAAGCGTTCAAAACATTTTTCTATTCTAAGTCCAAAAAATCGTACTTGATATTCAAAAGATTAATTCATTAAGGGTTAAGGTGAATGGAAGTTGTGCACCAGGTAGGAAGCCGGAAAAAGAGGAGGTGAGTCCATCGGACTACTTAAGTATCATGCTCCCTTCGGATCCAATCCTAGACATGCACACCGCCATTGCCACACCTTAACGTCATGTATATTTTCAGGCAACCAATTTGATTAAGTCCATTTTAGGAAAAAAGATTTATTTTGGAAAACATCTTCATTGCGGAAGCTTTGTTGATTTTCGTGTTGTTTTGAAATCAGTTACTGTTTTTGAAAACGCGCCCTAAAGCTATCTAATTTCAACAGTTAAATTTAAATGTTACCTATCTTAATAAAACATATAAAAACCATCAAAAATAATTAAGCGGCCTTATTACATTTAAAAGCCCAAAACCTCAAACGTAAATATAATGATGTCCAGTTCACCAGAAGAAAATCAAACTTTCAGAATGGGTGGCCACTCAAAATTCCCCACGACTCCAAGCCTACTATGGTTGGGGATTACTGCGTGGATGAAAATAAAAGGGTGAGTTTGGGGAAACTCATGTGTAAGGAAAACCCATTCAAAGCCCAAGTCACTCAAGCCTATTGGGCCTAAGCCCATTCAGTAATAAAGTGGTATCGGACCGAGCCCTTTTCAGATTACAATAAACCGGGCCTTAGCCCTTATTCAGATAACAAGATGGCCTATAGGCCCATTTCAAAATACATGCAACACCAATAACATATGCAAGCCCATTTGGGAGACTACTCAACCCACCAACCACTACACTCCACCCGCATTCAGCCCTACACTCCATGTGGGAATAGCTCAACCCACCCAAATTTCAACATTCACAGCTTGCCTTAACGCTCAGCTTATCAAAGAATTGAGGCAAAGCCTCCAAGACGTGGACAAGCCACTTTCAAGATTCCTCCGTCAATATCCCAATCCCATGCATCGATAATAACAACATGGCATGCAGTAAATAACAACAGTCAAACATGCATTTAGCTCAATTTAACCCTAGGGGTATTTCGGTAATTTATCTACTAGGGGTAAAATTGTAAAATTTTCACTTTTAAAGGTATTTCAGTAATTTATCTATTTTAGGGTTTTTCATGCATATTCCTACTTTTCACGTACTAACAGAATCACATACCGAGGGTTCTTACCGAATTGGGCCCGTTGGCCCATCATTCCAATTTTGGCCCATTAAGCCCAAAAATATCGAGGGCACAGAAATCATGCACTTTGCAGTCCAAATTTTGTAGCTTACCAAAAACATTAATCGATTTACCTCACGAGCATTCGCACACTCGCAAATCTACAAAATACCGATTTTCGGCATTTCGGCTTTTCGACTTTTGCCGATCCAGACTAAGAAAGAGGGTGTTAGTTACACACCTGTTTGCGACGATATGCTAACGAGATCCACACACGAACCACTAACAATTGGATTACTAACACGTTAATCTAACTATTCAAATACAAATTACATATTAACCCCTTACAATATTCGGCCAACCACACTTACAGATCATAGTAAGCTTATAAGAAAACAATAAGCAACTCATTAACAAATTTTTGTCAATGTTTACCACATAATCATAATTTCACTGCAAGCTGTCTTCCTAAGCAACAGTCACTAAATCATTTAGAACTGGAGCTACGAAACTCCAAATCAAGTGTCGTTAATTTTCCTTGAAAATAGACTCATATATCTTCTATCCATAAAATTTTAAGAATTTTTGGTTTAGCCAATCAATACCATATTTTTTCTCAAATTTTCCCATGTTTCACTGTTTGACTAATCTGACCACTCTTCATTACGAATCAAACTTCTCATTGTACAGAAATCAAAATATGTTCTCGTTTATTCCATTTAAAACTAGACTCATTAAGCTTTAATTACATAATTTATACAGCTTCCAATTCATCTCCCACAATTTATGGTGATTTTCCAAAGTAATGTTACTGCTGCTGTCCCAAGCAGATTTATTACCAAATCACTCTTTCACACCTAACTTGCATGCTTGTTACTTAAACATGTATATCACCAATCAATCATCACATATCTATGATTTTACTTAAGTATAATCTCCATTTCATCATTTTAAAGCACAACATGTTAGCCGATTTTTCCCTTTAACATCTAAGGCACATGCATGCTCATTTGTTTGGCTCAACTTCACCTATCTTCCATTTTTTTCATCAAAAGAACATGAAACAACAACCATTTCCTTCATTTTAATTCGTGACTAAATGCTCACAACACAACTAAAAACCAAAATATGTTTCAAGAGTTAAGGTAGAATCAAGAAGAACTCATGAACATCAAGATAAAAGCAAACTACCATGAACTTACCTTCAATTTTCTTCCCCAAGTGACCGAACATTCAAGAGCTTTCTCCTCTCCTTTCTCTTCTCTAACTTTAGGCTATTATGAACAAAGATAGACAAAACTTTGTTCTTTTCACCCCTTTTTCTTTTAATAAAATTTCATATTTCATCAATTTAATTCTTTAATACAAAAGACATGCCCATTATCATGGAATATTTACCTAATCCATTATCATGGAACATTTACCTAACCCATTATCATGGAATATTTACCTAATCCATTATCATGGAACATTTACCTAACCCATTATCAATTTGTACCATAAATTATGGATATCAAGTGCACATATTGTCTACAACAACATGATGGCTAGCCACTTCATGTAAAATGGGAGGTTTGTCATGCAAATCCTCCTATTTTGCACTCCTATTTATTTGGCCACTTCAATTTAGCCTATAGCATTTTCAAACATTTTCACATAGGTCCTATTTCATAATTTCACTCACAAATGACAAAATCAAAGCATGAAATTTTGCCAACATTTACAGAATTCCTGAAAATTGGGGCGTTACACTAGCTGACGAGATTCGCGCCTTCATTACTACAGCTCCGTGGGACAGATTCTTTGCCATCATCAAGCCCACCTATATGGAGCTAACATTAGAGTTCTATTTGACATTTATGGTTCAGCAAGTGATGACAGTTCACGACGAGCCTAGTACCATCAGTTTTCGACTCAGTAGGTTGATCTGCCACATGAATGTTCCCGAGTTCGGCGTGGCTATTGGACTTTACACTGAAGAATTTATGAGTGCTAAGAACTTTCTTAGACTCTATCGACACATCCACTATTCACCATCACGATGTTGGACTGAGATTACAGGGAGTCAAATACTTTATGACGCGAGTCGCTCAAAGGCGACGTCTTTCCCACCGGCCCTACGGTACCTTCATGCTCTTCTCGCTCATACGTTGACAGCTTGGAGAGAGAGCACAAGAGTTGTTACTACCGATAATGCCTACTTTCTATAGAGTATGGTTACCTGCATGTTTTTGATTTAGCGTACTTTATCGCGCTCGTCTTTCAACATCAGACCGAACGCCACAAGAAGGGTCCCATGTGTCTCGGTTCTTACATAACTCGTCTCGCTCGATACTTCAATTTACTCGACACATTGGAGTAGTCCTCGGTACTTACCCTTGTAAGCCAGATGTCCCCTCAGGGCATCTCGAGCATGATCCATATGAGGATGATCAAGCGGAGACATGGAGTGGACCCCCCTCAGTATAGACTATTCCAGTCTGACGTTCAGCATGACCCAGAGAAGTTCATTGACGATGTTGCTCCCTACCACGATGACCCACCTCCAGCACCCCCTTCGAATCACCGCCCTACTCATTCTGCTGCGACCTTCGCGGACCTCTCGGAGCGATTTACTCAATTCGAGCAACAGTGTTTTTAGAGGTTCGACAACATCGATGCCACCCTGCAGCAAATATGTCAGCACCTCCATATTTCATCTCTAGTGCCAACGACTCACGACATTGATCAGTCTGATGAAGAGGACCATTGAGTCCATTTGTCTTTATTTTTATTTTTCCTTTTCTTCTTATGATTATTTTGTCTTTATATTTTGAACTCTATTTTAATTATTATGGTTGTTTCTAATCGAGTAACCTTTTTAATCTTCTTCAGTCTTGTGTTTATCTTATTATTAGTTATTCATAATTTTGCACTACCTCTACATTTATCTACAATTCCGCCTTTCACTATTTGGGGAGTTTCATCCAATAATCAGGGTAGTTTCAATTCTCTCCCTCTCTTATGATATTTATGTTTCTATTGTGTTTATCTATTTTTTGTACATTGGAGACAATGTACATCTTAAGTGTGGGGAGGTTATTTATATGATTATTTGAAAATCCCTGAATTATGCCTTGTGTTTAAGTAATTTTCTCATACTACTATTAGAATGAATTTTTATTGATTTGTGATTATCATTGATGTGTTTTAGATTAAATTCATAGATATTTGTGCATTGATGGTTTAAACTTTAAGATACTAGATAATCAAGCATGGCAAGTCTATTTTTAGAATTTAAACTTTTAGGTTGTTTCCCTAAATTAAGGTAATACCTTGAAGTTTGAAATTTGCAAGATTGACATCGAAAACCATAATTTTTCTGAGATTTTGAGCTTTTTGAGCATACATTTTTTCTTGCTCACTTTATTATTGGTTATGAATGTGTCAATATTGATTAGTTATTCTAGAACTTGCTTCAATTATACATGTCGAGACCACACCTTTGATTTGATATACTGAGATGATAAAGGCACCTAGGTTTAACCCACTTATCCCAAAAAAAGTCTACCTTTATAATTAACCTTTAGTGAACCCCCTTTAAGCCTAACAAACTATTTCTTGATTTACCCATCAATATTAACCTATAACTCTTTTTTGATTCGTTCAGAATTTTCCTTATTTTATTGATCCCCTGTTTGTCGAGATTTGATTTGGTTAGTTGCCTAACTATGCTTTTCAGTTGTTTAATTTTATTTGATTATTCAAAAAAAAAGTGTAAAAAAATTACATATATGTTGATTATTATTATTCCTTTGTTTTGAGCTTAAGTAGTTAATTTCATATTCTGAGAAAAGCTCGTGTTATTCTTTAATAATTTCGATTGATGTAATTATTCAGTATTAGTTTAATTTTCTAGTTAGGTAATTCATCAATTCGAGCTCGATTCTAACCCTCTTTTTTAACCTTTATCTACACCTTCAACTCAAGCCCCATTACAACCCTTTAAAGACCTTTTGATTTGTGTATCATCTCATTTATAGTGGTGGAGATTTGATTTTCATGCAAGCTTATGGTAATAATTTTTCATGTTTGACTCTTGAGTGCTTAAGTTTTGAACTTTAAGCACTTTGAGTGATTTGAGTGAACCTTTAGTGAGGATGTCAAATCTTGTCAGTTTTGAATTAAAAGTAATTACTTAGATAAAGGGAGATACCTATATTTTCATACTTTAAAAATGTGTGACTTGGATTGTTTGAATCTTTAGTGCTCTTTTAGTTGAATTATCAATGTGTGATTATTTGTGAATTATGATAAAACATTATTAATGAGAATTATGAATTGAGAAAGTTTAATTTTAATTGTGAGTTGAGGATTTTGCTTGAGGACAAGCAAACGCTTAAGTGTGAGGATATTTGATAAATCATAAAAATAACACATTTTGATCCCATGCTTAGCATATTTTTGGATGATTTATTATTTAATTTAGTGAATTTGATGCTCTTAATCCTTTAATTTCATGTTTATACTTAGGAGAGTATAGGGGAACAAAATGAGCAGAAAA
Source organism: Gossypium arboreum (assembly GCF_025698485.1). Taxonomy (NCBI): domain Eukaryota; kingdom Viridiplantae; phylum Streptophyta; class Magnoliopsida; order Malvales; family Malvaceae; genus Gossypium; species Gossypium arboreum. The sequence continues at coordinate 112,703,336 of NC_069071.1, forward strand.
TGGGCCAAAAACAGATAAACAGGCTAATTTAAAGATCCACATGGCCAATACCATCTTCACACAGGCTGAGCACACGCCTGTGTGAGCCACACTGGCTAGCCACACGCCTACGTGGCAGCCCATGTTGATATCACTCCCGGTTTCCCAAACACGCTGAAAAAGCCAATTTTTAGGGTTTCTGAGCATTCTAAAATCTATATAAACATACTAGAAGTAGACTTAAGGGGGACACACAGAGTAGAAAGCAGAAATTACTTAAAAAAAGCCGTTGGAATCATCTCGGAAGTAGATCCACTTCAAGATTGAAGATATCCATTCAAATTTTTCTCAAAGTTTATTTGTATTTTTTATATCTTGTTGTTTTCCTATTTTTGAGATGTTTTCCTTTTACATTATGAACTAAACTCCCTAAATACCTAGGGAGGATGAAAGCTATGATGGATCTTATTATTTAATTATCTGAATTACACGATAAATACTTGTTCTTGTTCTTAATTATGTATTCTTAATCCTTGCCTTAATATTTTCAAGATATTAATCCAAGTTTGATGTGCTTATTCAGTGGAGTAAATGATCCTGTTTAAGAGTAGATCTAGCATAATTAAGCAGAGTTGCATGCAATCCTAGAAATAAGACGACATAAATCTACCGGATTAGAGTCAAATCTAATAAGGGAATCCATAGATCGAGTTAATGTGACGATAGGGGTTTTAATTAGAAAGATATTTCAATTAATCAACCTAGAGTCAGTTGTTCTTAGTCTCGAAAGAGATATTAACATAATTTAGGGATTTCTACGGATTAAGACAAGTGAATAAATTGTTTGATTCAGAGTAAGAATAATTAGTGAAATCTAGGTGGATTCTTTCCTGGGTATTGTCTCTCTCATTGGTTTTCAAGTATTTTCCCAATTCGATCTCTGTCGTGTTCGTAGTTAATTAGTTTAATTTTAGGTTAAAACAAATCCCTTTAATTATAGGCTAAATACTAGAAAGATAGTTATTACTAGTACTTTTAGTCATCGTGGATATGATTGTGACAGCCCTAAAGTGACCCTAGTCGGAAAGTGGTTTCGGGACCACTAAACCGAGTCATAAAAATAATTAACCGTCATAGTTGATGCTTATTATATGTATGTATGCATGTATAAAAATTTCATATTGGAATTTTGTTAATTGTAAGTGAATTTTATTAAATAGGACTTATGTGGGAAAATTTAGAAATGTGCTAGGCAAATGTAAAGTGGCCTATTTATGCATGTTGCAAAATAATTGTACTTGCACGTCAAATTAACCAAAGAGCAAGATGGTGGCCGGCCATGCTATAAGTTAAAGCCTATTATAAACATTTGGTGTTAGTGTTTTATGGGAGAAAGAATAAAATAAAAGGTTAGTAATAAAGTAATGAAAAGGAAGGGTTGATGAAAACAAAGTTGTCTCATCCATGTTCCCCCCCTCCCATTGTCGTGACTTGAGGAAGAAAGAAAAGAAGAAATCGGTTCTTCTTGGCCTAAATAAAAAGAGGAAGAAGGGAGTGAAGCATTCGGTTATTCTAGGTCAATATTAAGGTAAGAAAGTTTATACTAGTTCTTGAAATTTTAGTTGATATGGAGTGAGATATCAAGTTATTTTTGTAACCCATGTTCAAATTTTGAGTGTGGAATGAGTAAGGTTTTCGGCTATGGAGATTAATAAGGGTGATGGTTGTTGTTTCATGCTAAATCTAGATGAACAATGGTAGTTGCTTACATCTTGATATTTATGAGTTCCTTTCTTGGTTTTACCTTTGACCCACGAAGTATATTTTTATTTAGTGTTGTCGGAGATTGATGATAGAAGCTAATGAGTGAGAGTTGGATAGATATTATGAGGTTAAAATTCATGGGATTGTAAGCTTGTAAGTTGGATGATGAAATTCATGCTTTGTGAGGGTAAATGGGTTAAAAGGAGCATTCGGCCATGATGTAAAAGCATGATGAAGTGATGTCAAATGCTTTGAATATTGAGTATATGTTGTTATAAGTTGAATTTAAGGTTTGATAAATTGTCTTTGTCATTGCCGAATGTGTGTAGTTAAAGAAAAAAATTGTTAAAGTGCTTAGTTAATTGATATTAGGTTAATGTGTGTGTTTTGAATTGATGGAATGGAGAGGATGCTTTAATTGTGTTATGAACAATTATATGTTAAATTAAGGTTTGCTAAGCTAGCTATTAAGGTGAAGTACAAATGTTAATATTTGATTGCTAGTGTATATATAGGTATTAGCCGAGTTTTGAACTTGAAACAAAATGGTATTTAGTCAATACAAGTAACCATATTCGTAGAATGTATCAAGTATAGAATAGGCCTCAACATAGACATGCATATTCGGCCACATGAGGTAGATTGATGTTGCATGTATTCAGTTAGAGGCAAGCATATTGATGCTTTTATCTTGGCTTAGATAATCGGCTAAAAGAGAGTGTGGGCTAATATGTTGAGTTGAATCATGATTTCATATATATGTGACTCTAATGTCTAATGTATATATGGGTTAAGTACCTTGAGTTTCTCTTTTTGATGTTCAAATGATTAAATCAATTTATTTGTTAAATTAAGCTCAAGAGCAAAGGGAACTAAATCCGATAAAGGGAAGGAAAAAGTGATCGAATAGTCAAGTAAATCGCTCGACAACATCCGAGGTAAGTTTTGAGTAATGAAACTTAGTTTACGATTTGATTAAGTCATGACGTATAATCATAACAAATATACGGTGATATAATAATTCTATTGAATTATATGTTGAGTTAATTAGTCTATACGTATGATGGGTAGCCGTATGTGCATAGAGATCATGTCACAAAGCAAACCAAATCATGCTGTTTGTATGTGGCTATTGAGCCGAAAATGGGAATGCTTAATAATTGATTTGTGTTTGAATTCTAGTTATGAAAATGAAATAAAGATGTGTCATGATTTACTGATATGTGCATGAATATTCGGATGATAACGAAGGCATTTGTGCTAGTGACTAATTCCGGGCTAAGTCCCGAAGGCATTTGTGCGAGTTACTATATCCGGGCTAAGTCCCGAAGGCATTTGTGCGAGTTACTATATCCGGGCTAAGTCCCGAAGGCATTTGTGCGAGCTACTATATCCGGGCTAAGTCCCGAAGGCATTTGAGCGAGTAGCTATATCCGGTTAAATCCCGAAGGTACTTCGTTTGGGAATGAGCGATCTTGCTGAAATAATTTCAATTGATATGCTCGTAAAATCCCAACGATGAGGTATGTTTCGTATATGCATTGGATTAATTGATTCCTTTTAAATAGTATTCGCTCAGTCGATTAATGAGCTTCCGGCTTTTGGTTAAGTTGATTTCTTATGTATGAGTATAAGGGTTGGTAATGTGAAGTAGGTATGATTTTGAGAATGTGTGTATATGAAATTATCCGTTTAGTCATATGAATGCTATACTTCAATTGTGCCTAATTTCATTGCTCAAAACTTACTAAGCATTAAATGCTTACTCCTTTTCTTTGATTCTCTGTTTTATAGATTTTGGTTCGTCAGCTATCGGACTTGGGATTGTCGAAGTCGAAGTCATCCACACTATCAAAGCCCTTTTGGTACACTTTTGGTTGAACTCTGAAAATGGCATGTATAGGACTACCCTTTTTGTTGTTGGTCATGTACCCTTTGGTTTTGTATAAATTTGGATAGCCATGCGAAAATGGCTTATATATACTTTGAGCATAGCATTTTAATCGTTTTGTATGTTGTTCATTGAGAGGTATGGAAATGTTTGGTAACGATTAGCCATTGGAATGGTTAATCATGTTCATTTTGGTGCTTGTATGACAAATTCTAGTTGATTCATGGAAAACCATGAAATAGGTAAAGTTTACCTTAAAAACAGATGCTGACAGCAGCAGTGGTGTGGATTTGAAAAATCACTAAAAATAGTAGGAATGGAATTAAATAGTGAATAAATTATGTAATCGAACCTTGATGAATCTACTTTCATATGGAAGAAACGAAACTATCATATGAGTCGTAGTTTAGGAGATATTTAAGTTTTCATAGAACAGGGCCAGAGCGATTTCTGAATCCCCTGATCTGACTTTGGAAATCCACTATAAATTAACCAAAGATAATTAGAGGTCATTCCATATATTTATAGATTCATTTTTGAGTCTAGTTTCGTTAGAAACAAATGGCATAAGTAATGAAGCCCTGTACAGGAAGATATATAAGTCGTAATGCATGAAGGTCAGAGCAGTCGAACCCTGAAACAGGGGAGACTTTAACTAATAAACTGTACTAATTGGCTCGACCAAAAATTCTAGAAAAAAATTTGTGGATGTATATATGAGTCTAGTTTCAGGGAAAATTTACAAAACTGGTTTTTGAGTTTTGGAACTCAAGATATGATTTTTAAGGTAACAGTGACGCAGTTAGCCAGCTTGTCTGGAAATTTTTAAAAATGGACTATGAAAATAAATGAAATAAGTCCGTAAATACCTCGGGTTAGACTCCGGAAACGGTCTCGGGTACGGGGTGTTACAATGATATTCCGAATTCACCATAGCTATACTATTAATCAATAGGTGCGTTTGCCTTAGTCGAAATATTAGTTAGCTTCATGACCCATCAGGGACAAACCTTCGGTTGTTAGGGGACTAATCGATTGCTCGACAAACAACATTTTGAAGACTTCTCCCAAAAGAGTCGACCCTCTGATCCGTGTTGAACCCCTCGAAATGACCCCTCACGGTGATCCCTCACCCAAAGGCAAACAACCCACCTATCATTTGGTGTTTTTTGTTCAAGCTTATTTTTCTAAATTAAATATTTTCATCTAAACACTCTCAAATATTATGCTGCCTTTTAGTATTAAGGGTAATCCATTAATCCATCCATTGAACATGTTTTCTCAAAGATAAGAGACACTCTGAAACACCTCTAAATACAAGAAAATTGTCGTCACCAAATTGTGAAAGCTAGAGAAGAAATCAACCTTCAACCAACCATTTAGGTGAATGAGATCCACCCAAATGCTTCAATTTCACAATCTAATGATTGAAGGCAAACCAAACTTGCCAATGGGAGAAACGGAAAAAAGTATAAAAAATAATAATATCGATTTTAAATAAATTTGTGTTAACCATTTTTAAATATAAATAATTTTGTGCAAATTTAAGACACATATTTCATGTCTAACTTGGATAAATATATTATTAATATTATACATAGATTCGATCGGGACCCAACCTAACTCAATCTATAGATAACAAATGATGAGGTACTTTCTTTTCATCTTATAAAACAAAGAAAGTAGGGTTAAAATGAATAAGGCTCTCAATCAAGTATGAACTAGTCGGAAAAACATATAAAAGGGCTTTGATTTTATATAAGCTAGGCAAAATGATCAAGCCCATTTTGAGGGTGTTGAATGCTCAAAGGATTTGATTACCTTTTCTATGGCCCTATTTGGGATTGAGATTTTAGATTGAGATTTTAGCCTACTCAAGGGCTAGCTATCACTTCCATCCATGCCTTGTGAATTCAAACAAAGATTACCATTTAAAATATTTATTTATGAAGATTTTCTGCTACAATAATTATATATTTTGAATAATCCCAACACTTTAAAAAACAAAAAGAAAAGCTTAAAATCGTGACGTGCACTATAGTAGTAGTACTCAACAATTAGCTAGTTCATGATAACATCAATAATTGCCTTATTCTCTCTACTTTATCTCTTTCTTATTTTAATCTCAAAAAACTCCACAAGCCTCCTTCAACTTTCATTTTAAATACATGAGAAATGTGCAAGAACCCTAAATGATTTCATGTCTCATTTATCTCATCTAAATTTTAACATATCAAATTTTGACTAACATACATATAATTGTGATGTATGAACCTTTAATCTCTAATCTCATCATTTATATATACAATATATGAACTTTGCTCCGATTCTTTTCAATTCTTAATCCTAATAAGTGGAACACATTATACCTAAAATGTGCATGACTATACACAACGACAAAAATTATAATTATTCTTTTTTCTTTGTAAGTATGGAGGAACATTCCTAACTTGTTCCTCTACAAAAACAAAAGCGACATAACTTTATATGTAATTATTGTTCCATAACTCAAATGGTCAATCCATCACACTTTGTTGGACCAAAAAAATACATTGTTTATCTCTATTATATGATTGAAAAACATTTTCATTTCCTTCACAAAAAATAAAAAGAATCTATTTACCCATTTTCCATATCTAGTTTCTGATTTATGTTGGCAATATTATCCATTTGCAATGGAGCACCTCATGACTAGATGAAGTGAACCCTTTTGAGACAAAAGAAAAGAACAAAATGTTACTTCATATACGAAGATTTTAATGTCACCTTTGCAAGAGACATATTGGGATGGAACAATGAGACATATGAGTTAGTGTATTTTCAATTTTATGTAGAATTCCAAGGTATATACAACCATTAGAAATATTATAAATTTGGACCATAGAATTAATTTTGGAAATTATTTTAACGAGTATCCTATGTTACTATTATAATTAAAATTTTATATAAATTCCATTTTATCACAATAAGTGATAACATTCCTATATATAACCACTACGGCTTGTTTAGAGATTGAATTCAAATTGTTTTTAACTTAATATTTCTAAACAATTTTTTATAACTCTACATATGGTGCAATCGATAATAAATATTGAGTATTAAATTTGATTAATTATCATTAATAAAGTTAAAAATCAATAAATGTTGAATATAGTAATAATAAAAATATTATATATTTTTAAAATTTTAATTTGGTTATATGTTCTTATTATAATTTTTATATAATATATAAAAATACTCATAACTCTTCTTCTCAATCTTTAAATAAGAGAATAATACGCTTCAACGATTTAAATTCACGTCTTCTTATATTAATTGTAATATTAATATTAATCAAAATAAAATTCAATTGACAAAATATTACAATTTAAGAAAGACAACTTATGTTTAAACTCTTCAACGGTGAATTCATCGAAAATTATAACAATGACTACAGCTTTACCACGTTATTCAAAGAAAAAGAGAATTGAAGTTGGCAAAAGAACAAATTCATAATCGTCGGTTGAGTTGACTAGATGAAGATGGGGTTGATATTAGGGGTTAGGGTCCATAAATAGGGACAAAAATCCGACCGTCTCTGACACGTGGATGGGAAGTCGACAAAGCTGAGAAACAGAACGAATTACGTGGATGCATTGAATGACGGTGCATTTATAAATTAATAAATCTCACTATTTATGTTTCTTGTTTGTAAATAGTAATGTTTGAGTTCCCACTTTGATTGTCCTAATGTTAACGTTGCTTGGATTTTGTGGTCGATATTTGTTTGAATAAAAAAAAATTATGAAATCTTCTATATTAGTACGATGGTTAAAATGTTTATAATTTTAAGTACAGTTTAAATTTGAGTCGTGTTAATTATATTACTGTTAAAATTTTATTTTCTCTCATAATTCATAACAAAAGTTTATATATATATCATAAATTGAGCTTTAAACGTAAAATTTATTAATTGCATCTCCTTCGTCACAAGTATTATTTCACCAAAATTTAAATAACATATAAAATAATCACTCTTGAAACTAAATTATTCTGATAAAATAATTATCACTTATCACCTACATACTTTATCATTTAAATAATATGTCATTAGTAAGCTAAGAAGGAACCATGAAAGGCTCTTTTTTCTTCTTCATTAAGTTCTTCTCTATTTTTAACCTCTTTCCACAACTCAAATAAGGAGAACCGATCACAACCTCCACCATACACTACAAGAAAACAGACTTTTAGCGGCGTTTGAATAGAAAACGCCACTAAAAATTGAATAAATTGAGAATTAGCGGCGTTTTTAAGGAAGTGTCGCTATAGGTCGACATATAGCGGCGTTTTTATAAAAACGCCACTAAAAGATTAGGCGAACGGCGTGTTTATTGTGAGCTTCAGTGGCAATAGCGGCGCTTTATCAAAAACGCCGCTATAGGTTTGAGTATTAGCGGCATTTTTTAGAAAGCGCCGCTATAGGTCGGCCTATAGCGGCATTTTTATAGAAACGCCGCTAAAAAATTAAACGAACGGCATCGTTTATTTTGAGCTTCACTGGCAATAGCGGCGCTTGCGCAAAACGCCACTATAGATTGAGTATTAGCGGCGCTTTTTAGAAAACGTCGCAATAGATATGAGTTTCAGCGACGCTTTTTGGAAAAACGCCGCAATAGATATGAGTTTTAGCGGCGCTTTTTGGAAAAACGCCGCTAAAGATCTAAACTATTTTAAGGTTTATAGATTATGGGTTTAAGGGTTGGTTTAGGGTTGATGGTTTATGTTATATGATTTAGGGTTTTAGAGGTTGTAGTTAATGGTTTAAGGTTTAAATTAATTAGTATTTTTAACTTATATATTATATATATAGTTGTAAAAGAGATAATATAGACCTTAAATTTGATTAATTTCGATTTTATTTTGATCATATCTGAAACTGACTTTATAAACAATATAAATTAACTACACCATGTTTTAAACCCTAACCCACTAAACCCTTAAATTACTAAATCCTAAACTCTTAAACCCTAAGTCTCAACCCATAAACCCTTAAAACTCTAAACACTGTCGTAACCATAAATCCTAACACATTAACCCTGACTCGCAACCCTTAACCCCTAAACCCATAAACTATAGACCTTAAATTTGAAACCCTAAACTTTAAACCCTAAATGAAGTACACGTAAAAAATTGAAAATAAAAACATATAAAATATATGTTAAAAATAAAAATTTTATATAGGATATATTATTTAAAATAATATTAAATTTTTTGGATATATGACTGATTGTTTGTCAATTTATATATTAAATAAATTCTTATATAATCATAAAAGAGATGATATTAATTTTAAAATATTTAATTAATTATCATTATTACAGTTTAAGGTTTATGCATGGTTTAGGGTATATATGGTTTATGGTTTATGGTTTATGGATTATGACAAGTTAATATTTTAATTAAGGTTTATGGATTATGCATGTGGGTCTAGGGATTATGGGTTTAGGGGTTTATGGTTAATTTATGGGTCAATATTATTTTAAGGTTTATGGATTATTAATTGTGGATTTAGGGATTATGGTTTATGGTTTAAGGGCTGAAGGTTTAGGGATTTAGGGGTTAATATTTAAAGGTTGAGGGTCTAGGGGTCAAAGGTTAGGAGTTAAGGGGTTGAGGGGATATAGTTTAGGGTTTAGTGTTCAAAGTCTATGGATTAAGGGTTTAGGGTTTATGGGTTCGGGAGTTAAGGGGACATTGTTTAAGGTTTAGTGTTTAAATTTTAGGGATTAAGGGTTAATGGTTTAGGGTTTAGGGGTTTAAGGGTTAATGGGATATAGGGGTTAAGGGTTTAGGATAATTAGTGTTAAAAATTTAATTAAAATTTAAAATACTATTATTTAAAATAATTAATTTTAAAGTTTTTTTAGGTATATGACTGATTTTTTAATTTACATATATTAAATAATTTCAAATTTTAATGATTTCAAATTGTCAATAATTTTCAAGATTTTAAATTTTATGTAGTTCTTTTAAATATTAGATAAATTTAAAAATTATTTATTTAAATGAAAAATTAAAATACTATTATTTAAAATAAAATTAAAGTTTTTGGCTATATAACTTATTGTTTTTAATTTATATTGTTTTTTATTTATATATTAAATAATTTAAATTTTTAATGCATTAGCGGCGTTTTCATAAACGCATAAAAGGTATAATAATAATGGCGTTTTGGAAAAACGCCGGAAAAGATCAGCATGTTTTAAAACTAAACGGTGCCGTTTTATAGGATTTGTTAGTGGCGTTTGTGTAAAACGCCGCAATAGGTTCGGATTTAGCGGCGATAGTTCATAAACGCCACTAAAGTTGATTTTGTTGATATTAAAACGTCGTCGTTTTATTTGTTTATTAGTGGCGTTTTGGTAAAACGCCGCAATAGCTCTCCCTTTTAGTGGCGCTACGGTGGAAACACCGCAAATGTCACTTATTTTTTACCCAGACAATAACACTTAACATTTTCTCCGTTATCCCCTTCATTTCCCCTCTTTTCCTTAGTCCCAAATCCCTAAAGTTTTATCGTCTCTTCTTCCCCAAATTGAAATCCCTAAAACTCACCCTTCCCACTGGCCATTGATTTCCCATTTATGGAAAATCGGATTAACAAAGGTAAGGATTTCAGAAATCGGCTTTCGGGTTGAAGAAAATAGTTCAAGGTAAGAATTAGGGTATTCAGTTATTTTGTTATTGATTTAGCTAGTTTTTGCAATGAACAAGAGTTATTTTGGTGGTAAACCATTTACTAATGAACCTAGACCTTGGCGGGTCAGATTGATTTCAGATTAGGTAAATTCGGTTCTGTTTCATTTAGGCTTTAAAATATTCTGATTCATTAGCGTTTTCTAGCTGGGTCATCTCATATCTGTGTCATTTTAGGGTTCAGGATATTCAGTTTGGGTTATTTTGATTTTCGATAGTTTTGGGTTGAATTGTTTTTGGTTTGGGTCATTTTAGGATTAAGGTTTCAAGTTTTTGGTGTTGAGCACTGTCTCTTGTCTTACTTCAGGGGTTTTTCTTGGAAAAGATCAAAACAGAGAACCTGTGTTTACCTTGCTTCCTTTTGGCCCTTAACGGTGGAGTCTGTAGTTCTAAAGGTACTCTTATCTATGTATTAGGTTTAAGCAACTCTGTTATGAACTGAAACTGTTGAGGTAAGAAGGGTGCAACATTGCAGGGGTATTCAGTTATTTTGTTGTGAACTGAAACTCTTATCTCTAGCCCTGCGTGTTACAAATAAAAAATGCTATAATTTTTAGGTTTAATGTAATTTGTTTATCATGAGTTGTTCCTCTAAATGTTGGTCATGTTAACATCAATTGTCAAACTATTGGTAATTATCTTGACAAGTAATGAATTTAATTCTGTTATTGGCGACTCAATTTTGGCTTTGTTGAACTCCTCCTCGCATGCAAATACATCCTCCATGTTGTGGCTTAGCTCCACGCTCAGCTCGTTAGCATCACCCATAGAGATTGCATTAAGGATTCTTTGTTTGCTTTCTAGAATGGCATTATAGTTATTAATACAACTTTTAAGACATAAAGGGAGGAGTCTTGAGGTAGGGGGATTCATTGAAAGCTCGTAAGTCTTGTCTAACGCTTCCTTGGTCTTGTTATGAATTGCATCAATCTCAACTTTGAGAATAGACATAGAGATCATGGCAACATTTTCATTTAGGAATGGAATAATTGATGTTAAACATTCGATGGGGTAGTCAATTTCTCCACAAATTTTTTGAAGCTTAGGATTGATGCCGATAGATAATATAAAAAATGTTTGGTCTTCTAGGGGTTTGGAAAAGCTGAAAGATTGGGTGTCGAATGGTGATGGGGCTAATGCTACTGATGCAAAAGCAGTAGACATATAAAAGAAGATGACGAAAATGAGGATTAAGTGCTACATATACGTTGTCTTTTCTCTTAAACGTTGGAGATTGATAAATGAGAAGATTGAATTCTATCAAAGAACAAAGAATAATGATGAATTTAAACTAGTTAAACCGAAAATAACATGTTGGTTAAGGGTTTTGGGTTGTTTTTCAGTGCATGATTTATTTATGCTTGGTAGGTAGTTATGAATGAGTTTTTCAGTGCATGAGTTTTCAGTGTATAACCTTTTTCTTTTTCCATTTGATAATGCTAAGATATAGTCATACTATTCCGTGACATATTGTATATAGAATAAGAATGGGAGTGGTATTAATTCAGTTGCTTATGACAAAGTGCTTCTCTTTTTTCTCCATGTTGAATTTTGTACATTTTGTACATACTTTATGATCCACATTAAATAATTAGTGCAAATTCAATTTCTGAGTTTGAAATTGGCAGCAACTAAGTAATATTACAAGAACCAAACAAGCGTAAACAAAGAAATTATCCAAAGGATTTATTAATTTATTTATGTATTTCATAATACATAAACAATAATATAAATTTGGTTTTTATCCTTAATTTAAATAATTTATAGCTTTTTGCTTTGGAAAATTCGTTAATGGATCATGTTTTTAATTCTTATTTAATTCTTGTTTATCCTTAGATTATTTTTTTATTTCATGGCTGTTCATTGTTTGCAGGTGTAATTTAATTTGCTAGAATTGACTCTTCCATCCAATTTATACTTTCTAGAATTGACTCTTCCAGCAAATGAAAAAATGATCAGCCATTCGATTGATAATTTTGTATCGGTTTGTTAGCATCCTTATCAAGTATCAAATGCCTATCTCATACTTCTTGTACACTCGCAGTTGGTTATATAATTCCTTCTTGTTTGGGTTATTCTGTCAAGATTTACTTAGTATTTGAATTAATTTTGTACAAAAATATTTTTTTGACCTTTTAACCAACACCTAATTTTTTCTTCCCTATTTTTGTACTATGACGATTGTTAATAAATTTAATTATTACTATAATAATTATATGAAGTAATATATATAAAGTAAAATTATATTGTATACTAAATATGGTACATATACTTTAATTCCTTGTGTTTTGACTTTTAGGATATAGTTCCATGTGTCTATATTAGTGAATTAATGTTGTATATGTTTCAGTTACTGCTTCCTGCTCCTCCTACAACTATTGGTTCAACTGAAGCTGCCATTTAATCTTCGAATTAATATTTGGTACTGATATAGATAAAGTTTTCATATTTGCTTAAACTGAAATATATTTGGTGCTACTCTTATAATCTTACATCTGTTCTAGGTACTATCGAGCACCTAAATTAATATTTGGTGCAACTAAATACACCACAGCCATTGACATTTGTTCTAGGTACGTATAGGTTTCGTTGCTAAATTTTTTTCCTTATTTCTATGCATTTTCACTTTAAATTACTTAACAAATATTACTTTTTTGACTCCAGCCTCTGTTTGCTGGTGAGAGTGGAGTAGACCAGGTACGTTTTATTTCAAAATTCTAATCAATAATAGTTTTATCATGATGATTTTGGAAAAATTAATATTTTGGGGTTGCGATTTTGTAAAGATTTAATTGCTGGTTCTGTTTGGAGCAGAACTATTTTGTTACCAAATTAATTTTAAATATTTGGTTCAACTTAATTATTATTTGATTTAGCTTAAGTATGAATAAGTATGAATTAATTTTATTACCGTGTAGCTTGCTTGTCTGTTAAAATTACAACAATGGATGACCTTCTCTCCAACCTTATTTTAAATATTTTAAAGATTCAAAGTATATAGGCTGGAAACCTGACGGGTTGCCTTATATTGAGCTGCAATATATAATGGATCCTCCCTAGGTGTAACAACGCCACGTATGATGAATATTAAAAAATTCAAAAAGACTTGAAAAAAGTTCTATCGAGCTCATTTACTATTGAATATTTATTTCTAATTTACTTATAAAAATTAAACTACGATTCTTTTTTATATTATTATATTCAAATTACTATTTTTTGCATTAATAATGTTTGATTTTAATATTTAATATTTTAAATGTCTTTAAAAGTTATAACTAATTTTTATCAAAATTACAACAATGGTGACCTTCTCTCCAACCTTATTTTAAATATTTTAAAGATTCAAAGTATATAAATTTGAAACTGACGGGTTGCCTTATATCGAGCTGCAAGATATAATGGATCCTCCTAGGTGTAATAACGCCACGTATGATGAATCTTAAAAATTCAAAAGACTTGAAAAAGTTCTATCGAGCTCATTTACTATTGAATATTTATTTCCAATTTACTTATAAAAATTAAACTACGATTCTTTTTTATATTATTATATTCAAATTACTATTTTTTATATTAATAATGTTTGATTTTAATATTTAAATATTTTAAATATTCAAAGTATATAGGCTGAAACTGACGGGTTGCTTTATATCGAAATGCAAGATATAATGGATCCTTCCTAGGTGTAACAACGCCAGTATGATGAATCTTAAAAAATTCTTCGTTTTATCACAAATATTATCGTCCGTTTTACCATTTAAGTTAAACTTTTATTCAAACTAAATCATAGCTTTTAAGCTAAATACGATGTCCACACAAAGCTTTAATATGTACTTAAGAAAAGATGACTTGTAAAACATAAATTAAATTAAGTGTGGACTATTTTAACTGCACATGTGATTTGTCAAATAAAACGAACGACATGTATATTACTTAATTAAAATAATTTTATAAATATTATTTAATTAAATATTATTTAACCCCACCACTTACCCGTGGATACTTGATACTTGATATGTATTATCCATGTGATTTTCCACATCGTGAAATAAAAACTTACATAATACATAAATATATTTGATATCATAATTTATATAACTTACAAAACGTACATAACTTATATAACTTAGATAAATATATAACTTACATAACTTACATAATACTTAAATATATTTTATATCATAATTTACATGACTTACGTAACTTATATAACTTAGATAAATATATAATTTACATAAATATATATCATATCATAACTTACATAACTTACATAATACTTAAATATATATCATATCATACATAACTAGTTTACTTAAATTTACTTAACTTACATAATACATAAATCTATAGTTGAAAATCTCTTAACTTGCTCAATTAGTTTATACCCATTAGAGACTTAATATTTAGTATAATGATATGATTTAAATCAATTGAGAACATTTAAGTAACTGTAATATGTTGTGAACTTTAGATTTCAAGAACTACAAAATGGATAGGAGTTGGATGAAATTGTCAAGGGTAAGCAATGCCTATCAAAATGGAGTACAAAATTTTCTAAATTTTGCATTTCAAAATGCAAGCCAAGAGAATATGATTCTTTGCCCGTGTAAGAAGTGTGGCAACATCTACTGGCATTTTCGTGAAGTTGTCTACGAACATCTAATTGTTGATGGCTTTATTCGGGGGTATAAAAAATGGATTTTCCATGGAGAGTGTACATATAGTGGAACTTCTTAAACGATTAATCCGACTTATCCTGATACTGATTACCATCAGTATGTAAGACAAGATGACATGGAAGATATGTTGCGGGATGCATTTAATATGCGTAATCATGGTGAGCAATCGTTTCCACCTGACTTTATTATATCTGAGGATTGTAATATTACTGGAAATGTTTTTTGCGAAACGGGAACAAGTGCACCTAATGAGGAGCCAAATGAAGAAGCGGCTAAGTTCTACAATTTACTTAATGAAATGAATGAAGAACTTTACGAGGGATCAAAATATTCGAAATTGTCCTTCTGCATTCGTCTATTTCACTTAAAATGTTTGGGAGAGTGGACCGGAAACTCTTTTACAATGCTGCTAGAGTTTCTAAGAGTGATGTTTCCGTTTGCAAAAACTCCCCAGTCTTGTCAAGATATGAAGAGACTAATAAAAGATTTGGGCCTTGGGTACGATAAAATTCATAGTTGCCCAAATGATCGCATGTTGTACTTGGGGTGATCGGAAAACCAACAATCTTGTCATGTTTATGGTAAGTCTCGTTGGATGAATAGTAATCTGAAGATGTGAATACGGATGAAGGTGGGGCACGATTAAGAAAGAAGCCATCAAGGTCTTGCGATATTTTCCTCGATACCAAGACTTCAAAGGCTTTTCATGTCCTCAAAGACAAATAGAATCTATGAGGTGGCATAATGATCAACGGACCGATGATGGATTATTAAGACATCCTCAGATTCTTTAGCTTGGAAATTATTTGACAAGAATTTCCAAGCTTTGCAAGCGATCCTCGGAATGTGAGGCTTGGGCTATCACCGATGGCTTTAATCCATTTAAAATCATGAGTACTTCAGACGAAGACTTGGCCTGTAGTGCTTGTTCCTTACAATTTGCCTCCATGGATTTGCATGAAGCAATCTTCATTTATTTTATCAATGATTATCCACGGAGAGAAAGGTCCGGAAATGATATTGACATCTATTTGCAGCCACTTATTGAAGAGTTAAAACAATTATGGTCGGTGTTGAGACATATGATGTATTAAGAAAGGAGAACTTTAATTTACGTGCAGCTTTATTGTGGACAATTAATGATTTCCGGCTTATGCTAATTTATCGGGTTGGAGTACTAAAGGACGTTATGCTCGTCCTTGTTGTCTTGCAAAACTTGTTCAAGTAGTTGTATAATGGGAAGAAGTTCTCTTACATGGGCCATCGTCGGTGGTTAGATGAAAATCATAAATTTAGATTTCAGAGGACTCTATTTGACGGTCTCAAGAGTACGAGGAGCTCTGAAAGCGACCGTTGGATCTGAAATCTTGTTTATGTTAAAAGATATCAACTTTAGTTACGGAAGATGAATCAACCACCTATCACGCAAACAAGGAGAAGATTGAGGATGAATCGATGATGAATTTGACGAAGAGGATGATCCTAATGAGGCGGAGTTGTGGAAGAAAAGGGTATTTTTTGAGTTGCCTTATTGGGAGCACAACATTTTACGCCACAATCTTGATGTCATGCATATTGAGAAGAATGTCTGCGAGAATATAATTGGGACAATTTTAAATGTCGATGGAAATCAAAAGACAATCTTGAGCCGACTTGATTTAATTGACATGAGAATCCGCGTGATCTTCATCCTCAAATCTTCCGAATGGGAAATATCGGTTCGCCTTCTATTTTTTCAATGTCAAAGAAAGAGAAAGAAGTTCTCTGTATGGTGTTGAAGGATATAAAGGTCCCAGATGCGTATGCGTCAAATATATCTCGATGTGTGAGTTTCAAAGACCGAAGATTATATTCATTAAAATCACATGATTACCACATCTTGATGCAAGATTTACTCCCAATTGCTTTACGGTGCTGTATGTCAAAAAATGTAACGTCCTATATAATTGAACTATCCAATATAATGAAAGCTATTTGTGGCAAAGTTTTGAATATCGAAGAACTTGAGAAAGTACAGGATCGAGCGGCTTTGACTTTATGCAATTTAGAGAAGATCTTTCCACATTCCATTTTCACTATTATGGTGCACTTGGTAATCCATCTCCCTCACGAAGCAATCCTTGGTGGACCGGTTTTTTATCGATGGATGTATCCTATAGAAATGTGCTAATTTATTTCTCAAGTATTCATTCATTCACCTCTATACATTTAGTTACAGCTTTTGATAAATATTGTATATCGTGTTTAGGTTCCTAAGCAAATTGAAGTCATATTGTCGCAATAAGCGTTATCCAAAAGGATCAATTGCTGAAGGCTACTTGGCAGAAGAGTGCATGACCTTCAGTTCTAGATATTTAGAAGATGCTGAAACACGATTGAATAGACCAAGTAGAAATGCTGGGCTCAATGATCATGACTTGGCCGAAACTTATTTATTTCAAAGTTATGGAGAACCAATCGGCAAAGTTGAAATTGTAGAATTATATGATATATTGTGGATACAGGCACATCGATATGTACTTTTTCACCACGATTCAATTGAACCGTTGCGCAAGTAAGTTATAAAATTGTCTTACATATTCGTCGTTTTGATTTGTTTATCTTCTAACCAATTAAACTTGTTTTTAATATAGTGAGTACAAACAAATTTTGAGATCTCGTGCGCCTCTCAAGATTACAACATCGAGAGATTAATAAGTTATTCACAGAATCTTTTCATGAATGGTTAAGTCAAACGGTATGTAACTAAAGTTAATAAGTTACATATAATTGCGAAATTTAGTTAATCAAATAAGAATGTTTTTACATAATACATTTATAATTATTTAATTTACTTTCGATTCAGTAGGTTTGGAGTGGGAAGGACGTCAATGACGAAATTAAATGGCTTTCCCAAGGTCCGAACAGAGTAATAAAAAGATATAGTGCCTTCCTCATCAATGGATACAGATTTCATACAAAGTATCGCGAGAGAATGAGAAGAACTCAAAATTGTGGAGTTGTTGTTAATTCTTCAATTACAAGTTATGCTAGTGCTAGGGATAGTAATCCGGTTGAGGGTAATGTAGAGTATTACGGACTTCTTACCGACATTATTGAGTTTAATTACTATGGCAGATGGAAAGTTATCTTATTTCGGTGTGATTGGGCTGATGTTAATACTGCTCGAGGAATTAAAAAAGATCAATTTGGTTTTACAATGGTGAATTTCTCTCGCTTGATTCACACTGGACAACAATTGATGGACGAGCCATATGTATTTTCCTCTCAAGTGAAACAAGTTTTTTATTCGAAAGATCCAACTGATGAGGGTTGGTATGTTGTACTCCGGAACACCCCTAGAGACTTGTTTGACATGGGTAATGGAAGTAGAGATGACATTGTCGAAAGATCAGAAGCATTACCTTTTCCAGAACAAAACTTAGATGAAAATATCCCTAGTACTAGTACGCAATATCAATGGGTTCGAGATGATGTGAATGAAGATATTTACGAATAATGATGTAGTAAGATTTTACGTTTTTTTAATTATATGTAATATTATAATTTTAATCTTGGTCATGTTATATAATTTGACTATTTTATATGTACTATTATTGTTGTAATTTGTTACTAAAACTTTAACTATTTTATGTGTATTGCAGGAAAAATGCGTAGAAGAAGATTACGTGGTTTAAGTATTGTCCAGAATACTCCAAATTTGGAAGAAGGAAATAGTGAACAGCAGACAGTTGTTGGATCTTGAATGTGCGGAGACACTTGACGAGCTGAAGAATTTCAAAGTAATGTTACGTTTATTTTACATGTGTTGACTTTTATTATTAATTTATTTGTAAATTTTAATATAATAATAGTATATCATTTTCAGCTGAAAATGGTGGGACGCTTGTGAGCTCGAGGACGATACTCGCTTAGTGATTTATACGACTTAGATCCTGCCGACCGTGTCAAAGTAAGTAGAAATACTTATGGCCACTGTTGGATCTGAAGCTCGACTTTTAGCGAGCTATATTGGCATTTTAGCACGAAATGCCAATATGTTGCCCATCAACTACTTAATCATGGCATCACATGCCCGATAGCAACAAAAATCAGGCTCTCGCTAATATTAAGGTAACAAAATGTGAATGTAATTTATAATATTTTGGTTTAAGTTTCATTCATATTTACATTCTAAACTTGTGTTTTTTAGGATAGATTTGCTTTAGAGGTCTCCGATGATTATATCAAGAAGACATTGGGTAAAAATGGAGAGACAATAAAAGCATTTTAAAAAACAATATTTTAAGAAAGACATAAGCCTCGAGGAAAAATTGAGAAATGTCCCACGGAATGCTTTGAGGTACCAATGGGAAGATGCGGTTAGATTCGGAATTCAAAGAAAGGAGAGGTATTACGTATTTCCAAACTCTTATATATAGTGTTTACTATATACGTAATAATAATTTCATTATGTAGGACCGTGAGCGAGTTGGAATAAGCGACAGCAAAAACAAAATTCACGCATTACCAAGAAGGTCGAGAAATTTTGCTTCAGAATGAGGCCGAGGTATTAAAATTTTATTAATTCTTTCAAATATTAATAACTTTCTAATATTAAATAATATTTTTACTACTATATTGTAGGAAGTCAAATCTAGATAAAACGTTGGGCGCCTTCAGCTTTTTGAGATTACGCATAGGAAAAAAGATGGATCTCCTATGACATCCGGTTGGAGAAATTATGGTATATTTGCTTAATAATATTTGATTTATTCTAAATATTTATAATATTTAATTATAATTGTTTAATTCAATTCATCATTAGTAGTTTTAAATAATGTTATGTTGCATTCCTTTTTATTATATATTTCGTTTCTAACTTTTTAATTGATTTTTTAGGAGAAACTAAAGGATAAGAAGGCGGAATATGAAGCGGCTACTTCGACTGATAGTTCTGTTAATCTTGAGAACATTGATAACAGAATTATCACTGAAGTTTTGGGTCCTGAAAGGTACGGTCGAGTTCGATTTCAAGGATCTGGTGTTACCCCGACCCAATATTTTGGATCCGGCTCCCAAAGAATACATGCCTTCCTAAGTCAAGCTAAAGTCAAGTTCAGAGGTTAAGAGATCGATAGCTCGGATGCAAGCGAACACAGTTGAGCAAATTGTGAGGTTCAACGAAAATATGAAGAACTCCAGAACAACTTAGAGCGGAGGCAAGAATGAGGAGGCAAATGCAGCAGGCGAGGAGGCAGAGCATAGGAAAAAGTACGATGACCTCCAGCTACAGCTTCAGCAGATGATGCAGATGTTTCAACAGTCGCAAAAGCCGCCATCTTAGACATTAGTTTTCTCATTATAAGAATATTTTTAACTTTGTCACGTTTAACATTATTCTAAGAATATTTTAAATCATACTTTATTAATGACATCATATATCTTTCGTTAATTTTGAAGTATTATTTAGAATTAATATTTTTGGTTGTATTTTTTTATGCTAAATTTGGTATTTTGGCCGCATTTTATGCTATATTTGTTGTATTTGGTTGGATTTTAATGCAGGAAGGGTTGAATATTGGTGGAAAAAATGTATTGCAAATCTGCCAAAATTAGCGGCGCTTTTTCTTCAAACGCCGCTAAAGGCCATGACTTTTAGCGGTGCTTTTTCTTCAAACGCCGCTAAAGGCCACGACTTTTAGCGGCGTTTTTTCTTCAAACGCCGCTAAAGGCCACGACTTTTAGCGGCGCTTTTTTTAATTAACGCCACCAGTTTTTGCGGTGCCGCCTATAGCGGCATTTTTTGCGGCGTTTTCAAAAGCGCCGCAAAAAGTTTTAGTGGCGCTTAGAAGCGCCGCTAAAAATCTGTTTTGCTGTAGTGATACCTTCTTCAATACTGTTTTTTAGCATCAACAAATTTAACAAATTATATATTATCAAATAATTTTAAATTAATATTTAATGTGATAAACAAAATCAAATAATTTATTACGTTTCTCTTACTTTGACTTTTTTTTATAGAATTTTTACACATTAACCTACTCGGTGATAAAATGTTAAATGAATTGTGATTTTACATTCAAATCTTATAAACCCATCTATTATCGAATGGTTTAATATTGAATGTATAATATTATCATGGTTTTTTTCTTGATTTATATAAAGTGGTGATTAAAATTCTTAATAGATGTTTATTTGATATGGGTTTTAAATCGTGTAACGCATGTCCCCTATCTTAATATTGTATAAAAAAAACGTTATGATGATTTTTTTGTCAATAAAATTTTGACTTAAAGGTAAGAAGGGAATTTGGAAATTTTGGAGTCTAAGATTTAAATCTTATGGTGTGTGTTTGTTTTAGGTTTATTTTGATAAATTAGTTTGAGTTGAATAAATTATTGTAAACACTGAATTATGTTAGAGATTGTGTGACCCGAATTTCGTTACTTGTTGAAGAAATAAATATAGTAGTAAAATAAGGGGATTTGTGGATGTGAGAGGCCATAGCCTGCCATAGATCCTAGGGGTGTGCAAATTTCTGGTAAAACCGAATTAATTCAGTTAATCGAACGAAATCGGTTAATCGGTCGATTAATCGAATTAATTCGAGTGGGGTCAGTTAATAATTTTTTAAAAGTTCGGTTAACAGTTAATTCGATTCAAAATCATTCGATTAACCGAATAATAAATAATATTATAATATATAAGTATTTGGTCGGTTTGGTTAATTTTTTGGAAATATAAATTAATCCGCCAGTTAAGTCGGTTAATTTTTGATATGTTTTATACTTATTTTAACCAAAAATAAAAAAATATATAAATTTCGGTTAAGTCGGTTAACCGAAAAAGTTCGGTTCGATTAACGGTTAAGGGTCTAAAAAGGTCGGTTAATTCAGTTAATGGTAATTCGAGTCGGTTAACCAATTGAACACCCCTAATAGATCCCCATCAAGCACAAAATTGTACTGGGGTTGCGACCAGGGGTGCGGAGCCCCCACGGTAAGAATCATATAGCACAAGTTGAATCCGTATAGAATTGTTCTTCTATTTGACTTTGATTAGAACAGAGTTTTTCAACATTTAAATAGATATTGTCGAAACTCCTCTTCTATCATTTGTTTTTCGATATTAGTGAATTTCTTCTCCTCTGCACGTGATTTTTTCTTTCGAAAGGATTTTCACGTAAAATTTGTATGTTCTTATTTTTTTCTTTTTACTTTGTGATCATTCAACTGCCATTATCAATGATTATTATAATAAATTGAATAAAATTTTATTTAATAATAATTAATTCCTATTAAAACTGTTGATATAATTTTGTAAGTTATAATTTTATATTATTAAATTTTTGGTAGTATTAAAGTAACATTTAATTACTTTCAAAACCAATGTATTGACCAAACGTGTTTGAAGTGTTGTTTTACAAAGAAAATCTTTTATTTCAATCTATCATCATTATTAAGCTATCTACCTTCAACTTTTTAAAGGAAAGAAAAAATTAGTTCGTGACATGACATAAAAAAAAAGGGGTTTGTTATGATGATGAAGGAATTGAATGATTGCAATTTAATTTTATTCATTAGTAGTTGAAGGATTTAAGTATCCTTATTTTTATATTTTAATGCGTATGTCAATTTTTTATATGATAAAAGGTAATTTTCATATCTTTTAAAGTTAATGGATATTAATTTTTTAGAATTCGTGACTGTTTTAATGATTATTGTTTTTAAGATTAAATTTTAATTTTTTTCAAAAGGTGGAATGTGTTTTATAACTATACTTAATATGTTAGGGATAGACCTATAATCGACGTGACAGAAAAGGAGAGAAGATCAAACACACAAATTTTACTTGAAAAACTCCTCCGAAGAGGATAAAAAATACGGGCAAAATGAGGTATTGAATTTTTACTAAATAAGTAAACAAACGAAAGTACAATGTGAAGAAAATAAATCTAAAAGTACTAAATGTACAATCTTAAACCCCAAAAATAAAGTCTAAACTCGAGAATAAAATTCTCTCAATAGTTACCATGAAACTCTCACCAAAACTTATCTACAATTACATCTTGTCGCCCTCAAAGAAAGCCATTGCTGATTGGCATATAAAAAGAGGGATACGACGACCCCTTTAAATAGGCTTAAATTAGAGTTCTAATCATACTAAAATATCCCAGAAATAATCAAAGTCCAACTAAAAGTTTAAAACGCAACTGTATAACTTGGAGAAATCGTCGTGTCATCCCATACATGTTTATGACGATGTCGTTGCCATGTTCATTTGGGGTTTCGTGGCGACGTCACCTCTATTTTATCTTTTCTTCTATAATCATCGAATGTCTTCCTAAATACCTGTAAAGGGTATGATAAATGCAAATCACACTCCACACTACATCTGTTTGTAAAATCTAAATTCTTTTACTAATTAACAATGCATTAAATAATTTTTCATGAAAGCCAAAATAACCAATAATAGGATGATCCTAGTGTTCATGGTGATATAATTATTTATCGTTTACCAAAATAAAAAATTTCATTTTTTAATATTATTATTGATAGAAGGTTGAAAAACAAATAAGTGAGAATTCCGAGAAAAAATAGTACTAATTCCATGTTCATCCAAATAGAAATGTGGACATGGAGAAGTACTATTTCCCTTTTGTTTACCTAACTTCAGTAATGGATGTGTTTAAAAGAACAAAGCAGAGGAAAGGACATGCACGTTTCATGTAGCTTACTATACTATGCTCTTTTTTTTTTTTTCTTGAAGAAGGAAGCTAATGTCTTTTTTTAATCTTTTTAACTGCTCCACCTAGCCGTTAAAAAAGAAAGAGATCTCCAATGTTTTTTATTTTATTTTATTTATAAGCTATTATATAAAACTTTGATTTTATATAATTATATATATAATATTTAATTTAATTTTTATAAATTATTAACATAATTTTCGATATAGCATCTGTTGAGGTAACTTTTTAGTAGTGTCAAGAACTAGTTCTAACTGGTGTCTAACACTACCTGTTCAGAAACTTCCCATATTTGAGTTAGCAAATTTTGACAACAAAAAAAAAATTTCTGAGTGTGATTCTAAGTGACACTTTGGACAATAACCAACTCAATTTTAATATCTAAATTACACATAGAAACATACTTTAGAAATTGGTTTGAATTTGAATCATGGCAATCAATTTCTTACGTTTTATTAGATTGGATCGAATTGGGCAAAATTTAGAAGTATACTCTGAAGATTTCTTGCTTGTTTCATAAGAAAATTGACTATAATAGATGTAGTATATTAGCAAGTCTTAAATCCTTATAAATTAATGAGACTTATATAGGTTATATAGAGAAACGTTTCATTTAAGTGCTCAGAAGTGTTATAGTATCTAATACAATACACATGTGATTAATGTGTAATTAGATAAGTGGTTAGATAGTTAGAATTTGTTACGCTATTCTGTTAACAGCAGTTTAGGCCTCTACTTTCTATATAAACATGTACTCTGGTCAGATTAAGAGCTGAGTTAGATTGTTACCTTGAGAATATTATTTTCCTCTCTACTGATTCATCTCTAAAGAATTTGTTGTTTCTTTAGTATTCTTTCATGGTATCTATCGCTTGATGATCCTCGGTGATCGATTGGTCCCGTCTTTCCCTCGTCATGATATTGTGAAGTTGGATGAAGGCTCGTTTGTGCAATGGCAGCAACAGATCCGGCTTATTCTTCGAGGCTACGGTCTGTTTGGTTTGCTTGATGGCTCTTTGACGGCTCCGACGAGGTTCATTCAGTCCTCCAATGGTAGCCTTGTCGTCAATCCCTCTGTGTTGATTCTTGACTAGCAAGATAGTTTGCTTACCTCCTGGCTTCTATCCACAATTAGATCGTCATTCTTGTCCTCATTCACGGATGTTAGGACTGCACATGATGTGTGGCTTATGGCAAACAATTTGTTTACGGCTGATTCGAGCACGAAGCAGTCGCAATTGCGTCACGAGCTCGTATGTGAATAAAATTACTAGTTTGTGTGCTCTTCTTGTAGCCTCTGGATCTCATATCTCGGAGGTCAAACGAACGGCGGTTCTTCTGGCCGGCCTTTCTTCTGAGTTTGATGCGATTGTTTCGTCCGCATCCCTCTCCTCGGACCTCTTTCCGTTTCAACTTCTTGTAGATTCCTTGCTTGAGTGCGAAGCTTGATAGGTTCTGTCCGTCCAGGAAGTGTTGGTTGCTGCGAATACAGTGGAGGGACCGCCACTTCAGTCAACGGATAGTTCGCTTCGTGGCGGAGGCCATTTCTCTGCTCGTGGTCGGGGCCGCTCGTTCCATTCTCTAATCCAGTGCCAGATCTATAATCGATTTGGTCATCTTACATAGAGATGTTATTACCGATACCATCGTGATGATCAATCCCCGGTCAATGCGTCGGTGCCACGAAGAGGTGGTTTTGTGTCTGAGACGAATGGGAGAGATGATGAACGAACAGAAGATATGGTATTTAGTCAAAATTAGAGGGTTGCTGGTTAAAATTGGAGGCCTCCCTCTTGGCCGAATTATGGAGGTGATAATTGGATCCCACGTGAGCCACATGTCGGGGCTGGACCTCATGGATTTAATCCATTTGTTCCACGTGGTGATGGGCCGCATGCTAATGTTGACCCAACGTTCTATGATAATGGGCATACAGTTGGCCCTAACCGAAATGTTATGGGATTTACTTATGGTGATGCGTCCTTGGGCCATTCCTATGGTACGATGGCTCCTCGGCCACGTGGACCCAGTAGGCCGATTCGGTCTCGCCCAAATGATGGCCAAAGTGCTTGGGCCGTCCGTTAACTGTGTTGGTGTTGACAGATCGTGGCAGACTGTTCATGAGGCCCCGTGGCGGATAAAACCACGAGCTTGTATGTTTAGTGTTGACTCGTCGCCATATCCCTTGTCTCAGTTTGTTGGGCTTCTTCCTCGGCTTCTTGAATTGCATGCTTCAGATTACTCTGATGCTACGGTGTATGATTCGAATTTTAATTCTACTGATTCGTATGTTTCATTGCCAATAGGAAGTACGTCCTGGTGTCCAAACTCATGAGCTACTCATCATGTCTGTAGAAATGATTCAGATTTGCATGGATCCACTCCATATTCAAGTAACTCCTCTCTCTTAATGGGTAATGGAGTGTCCACCAAAATTTCGTCTGCTGGGAATGCTGTTATACCTACGAAGCAGAAATTACTACATCTATCAAATGTACTTTGTGTGTTGAGCATTAGAAAGAACTTACTGTCTGTGTCTAAGTTTAATACTGATAACAATGTATTTTTTGACTTTCACCGATCGTATTGTGTGATTAAGGACATTCAGACTCGGGAAACCTTAATGAGGGGCCAAGTGCGTAATGGGCTCTATCATTTCTCGGCAAGTTCAGATAGTTTGCTTCCTTCTGTTCACAATGCTGCTATTCAAGTTTGTTCTCCGACCATTAATGTTTTTAGTTTGTGGCATAAAAGACTGGGTCATCCAGCTGATAATATTGTTAAAACTGTTCTTGCAAGTTGTCAAATTTCTTTTAATAAAAGTCATCTTAATGGTGTTGGTGTAGCTTGTCAGAAAGGTAAATCACATAAGTTACCTTTTTCATAGTCTAACATTAAATATGTTGATTTGTTTGAATTGGTTGTTTCGGATCTATGGGGACCAACTGCTGTTCCTTGTGAAGGAAATTTATATTATGTTTCTTTTATTGACATGACTAATCGGTTTACCTAGGTCTATTTGATCAGTCATAAATCTCAAGCTGTAGAGTGTTTTGGTCAATTTCAAAAGATGGTTTTACTCAGTTTGGAAAGCATATTAAGCAATTTCAAAGTGATTGGGGAGGTGAGTTTCATGCATTCTCCTCTATTTTAGCTAATCAGGGGATTCTTCATCGGGTTTCCTACCCCTATACGTCTGAACAGAATGGTGTTGCTGAGCGTAAACACAGACATATTGTAGAGACTGGTATCACTCTTCTGGCTCAGGCTAATTTACTAATGGACTACTGGGGTTATGTGTTTTGTAGTGCTGTTCATCTCATTAATTGTTTGCCCATATTGGTTCTAGAAGGGAAGACCTCGTTTCAATGTTTGTTTGGTCGCGCTCCAACTTATGATCATCTCCGAGTGTTTGGCTGTTGTTGTTTTCTATACTTACGACCATTTGGTAACCACAAGCTTGAGTTTCGATCTCAGCCATCTACATTTCTGGGGTATAGTCTGTATCATAAAGGTTATTTCTGTCTAACGTCCGATGGGAAGGTCATTGTTTCTCGCCATGTTATTTTTGATGAAAATAGATTTCTGTTTCCACTTTCCCTTACTATCCGTGACAAGTTGCCTCTGAATACCACTACGTATGTACCAGTTTTCGATCTCTCATTCAAACGAGATTAGCCCGGATCCTGTTGTTGGGCCTTCTGTAGATAGTCCTAATGGTAACAGAACTCAGTCTGATCTCTTTGCTACGGGTAGTGTTTCACCACAGAGTTTCACTTCAAGATCTGCTGTTCGAGAAGAGGTTCCTTCTACTACAACTTCTCCTACTGAGCCTCCTGATATTCCTCCTGTCTCTGCTATTAACACTCATGCAATGGTGACAAGGTCTAAAGCTGGGATATTTAAACCCAAAGCCTTATGTGCCGACAAAGTTAAGGTTGAGCCGTGTTCTGTTGAGGAGGCTATTGTTCATCCAGACTGGTGACTAGCAATTCAAGCTGAGTTTGATGCTTTACTAGCTAACTCAACCTGGGAGCTGTGTTATCTCCCTCCTGACAGGAAAGCAATCGGTTGTAAATGGTTGTTTAAGATCAAGAAGAATCCTGATGGGACGGTTAACTGTCGAAAGGCACGATTGGTTGCCAAGGGGTGTTCTCAGATACCTGGATGTGATTTTAAGGAGACGTTCAGTCCGGTAGTCAAACCTGCTACCATTCGAGCCATCCTATCTGTTGTCGTGACCAAGGGGTGGCATCTTCGGCAGGTTGATGTCAATAATGCCTTTCTGAATGGCGATTTAACTGATGATGTGTTTATGCAGCAACCTCCTAGCTATGAGCAGTCTGGTCCTAATGGTGAAAGGTTAGTTTGTCGGCTGACCAAAACTTTGTATGGCTTAAGGCAAGCTCCTAGTGCCTGGTTTGACAAGTTAAAACAGTTTCTTATTTCTGCTGGGTTTATGTGTCAAAATTCGATGCTTTATTATTTGTTCAGTCGTCTTCTGATCATACTATCTACGTTCTTGTCTATGTGGATGATATTGTTACCACTGGCAATTCAGTCGATGAAATTAATTGTTTTGTTCAGCTGCTTCACAACAAATTTGCTCTAACGGATATGGGTGAGCTTCATTATTTTTTGGGAATTGAAGCCAGTCGGTTTTCCTCAGGTAGTCTTCATTTATGCTAGCGCAAATACATTCGTGAGCTTCTTGCTCGTAATTCTATGACTAATGCCAACAGTATTCATACACCGATGATAACCTCTTCTCTGTTGTCTAAAGATGAGGGTGAACCTCTTGCTGATCCAACTGAATATCGTAGTATTGCTAGAGCTCTTCAGTATATCGTTTTGACACGACCAGATATTACATACGCTATTAATCGGGTGTGTCAGTTCATGCATGCCCCCACTACCTTACACATGGTAGTATTGAAACGTATTTTTGCGGTATTTATGTGGTACTCTGTCTCATGATTTACTTTTCCGAAAGTTAGATCGACTGTCTTTGGTTGGATATGCCGATGCAAATTGGGGACTTGATTTTGATGATCGTCGGTCTACTACTGGCTATTTTGTGTACTATGGTAACAACCCTATTTCTTGGTGTTCTAAGAAACAACAAGTTGTTCTCGCTCTACGGCCGAGGCTGAATATCGGAGTTTAGCAGCAGCCGCTAGTGATGTTACGTGGCTGGTCTCATTGTTAACAGAGTTAAAACTAAGTTCGGTTGATCTTCCGACAGTATGGTGTGATAATTCTAGTGCTGTAACTGTTGCAGTTAACCCGGTTCTGCACTCTAAGTTCAAACATGTTGAACTTGATCTATTTTTTGTTCGAGAAAAGGTAGCTAGTGGCGAGTTGGTTGTTGGCGAAGTTCCTGCATGTGACCAAATGGCGGAGATTCTCACTAAACCATTGTCTGCTTCGACGTTTACTCAGTTTCGTCATCTTCTTCGGGTCGTCCCACTTGGGGAAGTTAGATGAATGTTATAGTATCTAATACAATACACATGTGATTAATGTGTAATTAGATAAGTGGTTAGACAGTTAGAATTTGTTAGGCTATTCTGTTAACAACAGTTTAGGCCTCTACTTTCTATATAAACATGTACTCTGTTCAGATTAAGAGCTGAGTTAGATTGTTACCTTGAGAATATTATTTTCCTCTCTATTGATTCATCTCTAAAGAATTTATTGTTTCTTTAGTATTCTTTCAAGAAGAAAGCAAATAATTTTATACCTAAAATTTACATATAACCCATCCAAAAAAAATAGATGCATTAAGTGGATGAAGCAAACACCTAAGATCATAAACAGCAAGAAAAAAAAATTTAATATTTTATATTTTAAAATAAAATACACTATTAATCCCCAACCTCAATTCAATTGAGTTTGAATAGCTGTTCAAACAAAAACATACATTTAATACACTAAGTGAAGAATTTCTTGACTTAATACATGGATTAAAAAAATCACATTGCCTCTTTTTTAAATTTTAATAATATTATAATTAGATTAATTTCCCTTTCCAGCATAGGAAAAGAAATAATCACTGTTTGAATAATTATAAATTAGGTTAAAGTGCCGCCTGTGATAAGAGCTTTCGGCACAGAATTTTATACCTTAATTTCCCTAATGTGCAAGCATGCCGAGATTAGAATAGATAATACGTGGGGTGGGGAAAAGTAATAAAGAAGCAATTGTAGTTAGCAACGGATTGTATTTCGATTTTTTTTTTTTGAAAAAATAGACAAATGAGTTTTTATACCTTTTGAGATGATGTGAAACGTTAATTTATATGATTAATTATTAATTTGGTGTAAGAACTTGATTAATTGAAGCCATAAATAATTAAAAATTTGATTGAAGCAAAATGAAAAATCAACTAAAAATTTTGATTAGTCACTTTCAAATTTCTTATACTTTCGTTAAAGTTCAATTTTATCTTCATCGCTTATGCTTCTAACTAAAAGATGCATAAAAATTTATTTAATGTTTACTTTCTTTTACTTAAGTAAATGCTCATTTTTTACAACTCCTATGCTTTCGTATCTCCTAATGGTGTGTAATCACAGGTATAAAATTTTGATTACTCATTTTTGCATCTCCATAGTTATTATAATTTTTTGCACTTGAAGATCTTATTGTTTAATACCCTAACAATTTTTGAGTTTTGAATTTTTAATATAAATTTTTAGGTTTTGAACAAAGAATCCTTGGGTTTTAAAATTTTAGAAAATAATGTTTTAAATTTTGGGAAGAAATAAAATAAAAAAAGTGGAATTTTAATTTAAAATAAAACCCTCACAACCATCAACACATCTCTAAAGGTGGAGAAGTAGAAAAAGGAAATCCTTCTATTCATCTTCTTCTTTATCGCCAAAGAGAGATGCAAAATTGAAAGATTTTGTTACCGTAAATGTGTTATTTCGTTGGTTTAATTGTATTTCAATAGTAATAGTACCATGATTTTATTGAAATGAGTGCTTTTAGAAATGCATTGGAGAGCTTCTTTAATAGGTAAGGTTAGTGTATCATTACATTATATAGTTTTCATCAAATCGAAAATTTTATTGAAAATGGAAATGTTTTCCTATTACTGAAAAAGAGCTCAATTTTTCAAAAAAATAATAATAATAAACCAATGATTCACCAAAAAGGAACTTTGAACGTAAGTTTCAGATTTAATAAATCTGGGTTTGATTTTGTTTTAACATATTTATTAATATTTTAATATATTTTTAATAATTTTTATTTATTTTTAATAATTTTTAATTTTTAGAATTATTGTTAAGAAATTTAAAAAAATTAAAATAATGTTTTAGCTATAGTTCAAGGACCAAAATTAGTAAAGAATCATTTAAATTAATGTCCCACGTCATCATTTAACAGGTAAAATTTAATAAAGTAGCTAATTTGCACATCTTGAAATGAATAAGGAAAAATTTACCCATTTTTCAATAGAAAGACTGAAATACAATCCATTACTAAATACAGGGACTTCCTTAATACTTTTACCATAATACGTGTATTGGTACTGAATTCATAATATTAGTCATATTTAAATTATCATGCTCATATATATACATTTCAATACATTAATGACTATATTTTTAAAAATATTCAAGTACAATTAAAATGTAAGTATAAAACATATATAAATAATTATAAAATAAAATCAAACTAATTAACGCACAAACAAACGAAGAATTGAGAAAGTAAAACTTTCTACAAGTATAAATATAATGTAAATATAAGTACATATCCAAAGACAAATGAAAAAACCGAAAAATTATTCGAATTAAAACTCATATATACATAAATGTGCATTGTAAAACCGGAAACTCACACATGTATATGGCAAAACTTGAAGTTGAATATTCAACACCTAAAACTTAACCTTTACCAACAAGACCTCACCCACACAATAATTAATTTTCAAAAGTTGATTTACCATTCTATTCCACTAATAACTTAATTATGTTTTGATAAAAGAACATTATACTTATCAACAAGTGATCATATATAAGACATCGATGTGGATCCATGAAGCCGAAGATTCTTTATAAAGAAAACAAAGGATAATTAGAAAATGAGGAAGGTTAGCGAAAAGAGCACACAAGTTGGACTTAATTATATATGCATCCTGTGCATGAATTATTGAACCTGGCTTTTTCCTCCGACAAATTGAAGTGATCTAAATTATAATAATATAGGAAAACAAAGTACATGAAGTTATGTAGGAGTGCAAGGCAAAACCATCAACAGCTTATATAATATTATATATTAATTTTCTTAGTTTATATGCTTATTGGCTAGGTTGTCTTCAAACGATTCTTGAACATGGTAAAAATTAGGTTTTATGGATGTGTTTCTTAAATATTTTTATATGTGGATTAAGTTTTAATTTTTGTACTTGAAATCAATGTAAGAGTATATGTGTTTTAATTATCTTCCTATTTATGAGTTGAGAAAGACTATAAGTAATTCTAAACATTGTGTTAAAAAATCAAATATTATTATAATTTATAATTAAATTATTAATAAAATAAATATTTTGTCATATAGTCAAATGAATAAATTATTCAATCAAAACCTAATAACCATGTCTAAGTAAATTTTTCGATTTCCCATGACAAGGTATCCAATGTTGAATTTCTATCGATAAACTGAAAAAAGAAAATGTCAATTTGTATGGGTTATCATAAAAATTAATTTTGTTTCTATTTTTCTTAAAATTATTAAAATTGATTGTATACTTTTTTATTACTTTTTCTTATATTTTAAAAGGTATATATATCATTTTCTCAATCTAGTTTGTATAGTATAACATTTTTTTTATAATAGATGAGATTCATTTGAGAATTTCTACATTTGTACTAATATTAGATTTAGAATGGATTGTATGAAATTGTAATTTTACGTCATCCTTATCTTTTTTCAATAAGAGTATGACAAATCATAGTTTTCCTCCTAATTTTAGTATTTTTAGTTGGTTTTGAATTTTTTTTCAAGAGAAAAAAGCTGAAAATCAGAAGGAAAAATCTAATTTGCTATGCTCCTATTAGAAAGGGATAGGGATGACGTGGAATCACAGTTTTATACAATCCTTTCTCGATAAGATTTTTATGATTTTTATTGAGTTGGTGCCCGTCACCCTTCAACTAGGTTTCAAATCAATAGAAAATTTATCAAAAATATCTTATTTTTACAAAGCAATAGATATTATTTTGAAGATAATTTTATCTTTTATATAAAATTAAAAAATTACACGTGAAGAGATTCAAACACAAAAATTATAATTTTAATAACTCAACTTTATCATTTTAACTAAAGGTATATTTAATTATTATATCAAATTTTTAAAATTTATTACAGAAAATTTTCACCTATATCATGGATAATACCGTAATCTAACATACATAATGTGTTTAATATTATCAACTTTATCGATATCATCAATTTCTTTAATATATGGGGTAGGTGTATTAAACCTTAGTCATTTCTAATGAAATTCAAGTACAAAACTTTGAGTCAAGGAAAATTGAGCACAAAATTTTATATATATGCACCCAGACCTACATATATAAACAAAGCTTAGGTGCTAGACAGTAAGGAGGTGGTATATCGATTATTTGTCAACTAATAATTTAGGTAGAAAATATATACTTTATATAGTGTTGTTGTTGATTGTTGAAAATATAAATCAATGTATTGTAAAGGCTAGCTAGCATATGTGTGTTTTAAGGCTCCCACAAAGCTAGTCATAAGCTTTTTTTAGTTCATATAAATTAATTATAGATGAAAATTATGCATCAATCAATATTATAGTTCACCTGCTTCACCAAATTTAAAATTCAGACATTTATGTACAGCATCACAGAAAATCTAAGATTTAATCTACTTCTTTTAAGAAAATCTATATAAGATTAAATTATCTCCATCATATATAACTGTATGTATAAAATCAAAAACCATAGATCAAGAATCCGACTTTGAAACTAGTGCACATATGAAAGTTTTGATACAATATTTGTAAGCAAATTCAAGCAATGCTAAAAGTATAACCTATGAGTAGTATCAATTGTTAGGAGCCATAAATTTTAATGTTCACCAATTAGATTTTATAGATGGCATATTAGTCTTTTAATTGGTTTCCTCATTTTCAATTAAATTAAGTATATGTTTAGGTTCATCTACTAATACAAATTATTTTTTATATTATGATCTGCTTATGTAATACCACTTAGTATTAATTATACGTTAGATAACCAATAAACTCATATTTATTTCCATTATATTTTGCATGCAAAAACATTGACAAAGGATATTTATGTAATTTAATGAATATTTTATTAAATTAATTTATTCAAAAATATAAGTTTGCAAATCAAATATACTAGACCGAAAGCATCATAACCAACATACTCATGCTGTTAGTTCTAGGTGATAGATAGGTTTATAGAAATTCTAGGAGAAAGTGGATTGAGAGCCAACCATTCATTCTGTGCTAGCAACCTTAAAAAAGAGGTTACCTGAGATAGATTCACAGTAAAAACTTTCAATGGAAAACCTCAATAGCTAAAGGCGATGTTGTTAACTATAATATATCACGGAGGCATTGAAAGTGTAATAGTGCTACTTGTTTTTTTTGAGCATTACTTTTAAGATTGATTTTAGGGAAAATCGCCAACTCCCAACCTAATTGTACTTAGTACGAAGTTAGATAAACTGTAATGCCACTTAGAGACGTTATCGAAAATTTACCAGAGACAAACATGCTTTGTAAGCACATAACTTAAATATGGAAGCATATCCGTATCATTGATTCTGAATTCAGATTAATTCAATAAATATTTATTTATCCTATCATACCCATTAATCCCAAAGAAAAAAAAAAGAAATAAAAAGGGCACATTCGTGCATTATGGCTTGATAATATTAGAATACCAAGAACCTGATGATGATGATGATGATGATGATGATGATTTGATTCCTTCATCTTTCTAAAGCTAGAAATTTTCTTTTCCTTCAATAATTTTTCCGCGTGATTATTGAAAAAGAAGAAGAAGCTTTATATATATATATATATATTCCAAAATGTGGACCTCCAGTCGAACATTTAACATAATTTAATCACGCAATGGAATAAGGACACAGCTTTAAGATAATATATATGTAACTAATTATATAAAATATTTAATTTGAAAATTTGATATATTGATTTTCAAATAGAGTATCTTATCTTACAATAATTGCATTTAAAATATTTTAATATTATAATAAATTAAAAGATAGAATTCACTAACACCCGCTTATCACACTTCTTTTAATTTTTTTGTATGATTAATATTTTAACCATTCAATTGTTAAATTTATCCATGTGGTTATACTTGTCATCTATGTAAAATTTTAATCAATCCAATATATCTATTATATTAATCTAAAATATTATATATTAATAATTAGTGAGTGTTTGAAAGTTTTTTAGGTTTAAAGGTGTAAAAATCCTCAAATGTTTTCAAAAAAGCAATTAAACCCTACTTTTTTTTACACTCAATTAGATATTTGAACTGTCAAAATGCATCAAAAGACCATTTAATTGTTAACTTTAACAATTGACCGTTAAAGTTAACTAGTCTTACTTTTTTTCAACTAAAGCCACCATGGCGTGACATGTGACAAAAATAATAAAAAATAAAAATCAATAAAAATTATTAAATTTTAATAAAAATTAAAAGTTATTAAAATAGAAAAGAATTATAAAATTGTAAAAATTATAAAAATGTAAAGAAATATAAAATTAAGTAAAAAACTATAAAATTATCTTATCCCATTATCGTGTCTTTCAAATACGCTCAAGTCAATCATAATTAACCCAATATTTTCTTCGTTTTGTTTACCTTTCTCCTCCTACTTACATTCAATCTTTTCTTGCTGGCTTTGTCTGTCAAACCAATTTCTACCAAACTTTAGAAATATTAGAAAAAGTGGGCATTCTTATAGCTATTATTGTATTTTGTCACGCCATTGCATGCACTATTTGATTCCTTGTGTTGCTTCCTTGTCAATGTTTGTAACGATGTGTAGCAAGGGCAAAGGTAGAAAACTTTTTTAGGGAGGCCTAAATTCAATTTTAATTTTTACAATAGTAAAATACAATTTCACCATTTGAATAGCCTATATCTTTATAATTTTTAAAAGATTAAATAAAATTTTTATCATTTTTAAGGGGCCAAAGTGAAATATTACCTTTACTAATTTAAAATTTTAAAAAATTTAAAGAGTCTAAATGAAAAGTTTTTCCATTTTAGGGGGGTTAAGGCCCTTACCAGCCCCTGGCTATGCCCCTATGTGTAGTGTACGCATGTATCCAAAAATTATCTGATTTCATATGTTTGTAATAATCTATAGTGAATATGTGTGTATGTATGTAACACTCCCCATAGAAGGAACTCCCACAGCAGTTCGGTACAAAAAACTTCATCAGCTTCTATCAATTCGTTCATTGATATAGCTTTTTCCTCTACTTGATTTTATAATTTTTTATAATATTTTTTTACAATTTTATATTTTATAATCTTATAAAAAGTTATAATTTTTTTCTATATTACTATATATTTATATTTTTAAAAATTTTTATAAAAATATATTTTTATAAATTCTTTACTATTTTTATATAATTTGTGGTTTTTATAATTTCTTTTCTATTTTTAATAAATTTTAATATTTTTCTATACATTGATATTTTTCGCCACATGCCACGCCGTGTAGCAACAGGTGATGGCTTTAACTGAAAAAAAATAGGGGACTGTTAATTTTAACGATCAACGATTAAAGTTAACGGCTAAAGGGTCTCTTTTAAGTTGGTGAGAAAGAATTTAGTTAGTAATTACAAAATGTCAAACCCACATGCCAAGCAAAAGAAAGGAGAAAAAGAATATTAAAAATACCTCCATTATGGGAGAAATTTTCTCCTTTTCCTATTACTACATTTCTTTAAAGTTTGAGTGAAACCTTTATGGATTAAAAAAAAATCAATTGCTAACTTTTCCTTTTAATAACTTCAAAAGTCGATCAATTTTTGTTTTAATAGTTTAAAATATTAAATCGATATCAATTGTGAAGTATCTTATTGTTTCTAAATTGATATAATATTTATAACTACTTATAATACATTTCAACTCTTAAATAGGAGAATAAACGTGTTTCAACATGTTTTAATCTACGTCTTCTTACACTGACAACAATACCAATACCAACACTAATTAAGCTAGTTAAAACTCAATTCGCGATTAATAATTTTTTTAATAATTAAATGTTGGGATAATTTTTTTAATTAAAGGTGATATATTAGGTAGGTGAAATGACTCTGTTTGGATTTTATCCAAATATAATTCCACCCACTTAAAAGCAAATAAATTAAATAATAACTCAACCCACAAATTTATATATAATTGTTAAAAAATTAAGATTTCTTCCATACCATCTTCATTAATTTTAATATACATACTGATTCATGAAATGAAATTAAAAAGATAAGGAATGCAATAATTGTTTTGAAGATTAAGGGTGTATTATTTTATTATCAACGTACAACTATATCAAAATTATAATTAGATTAAATCTTGTGTGTTGGTCTAATGGTTAGGATGATCACCGCTCTAGATATGTTCTGCATTTGAGTTGCGCTAGTCGCATTACTGTTAGGATTTTTCAATTCTCTTGTAATTCGTCAAAAACAAAAAAATTATAACTAGATTATATCATTACGCTTGGTAAAAAAAAATCAATCATTACACTCGATGAGTACCAAATAATCAACCAAGCTCGAATCATATGGAGATTTAAGCTTGAAACCTCAAAGTTTTTAGAGTTGTAAACTGGAAAAGAAAACTTCCCTCCCCTTTTTAAAAAAGAGTAGAAAGCTACGAATTACTCCATAGTTGAAATTATTATTATTATTATTATTATTATTATTATTATTTCTGTAAAAATATCCAAAATATTGTATTTAATTTTATTTAAAATTATATAAAATAATGTAAATTATTATATTAATAAGATTAAAATTATAAAAAATATAATTTTGATAAAGTAAAATTTACTATTATTAAACAACATAATTACATTTCATATTTAGCTTTTACTAATATATCAAATAATTTTATAATTTTGAAAAAGATTTAATTTTTTAACTTACCAAACAATATCTCAATTAATGAAAAAATTAATTAGTTAATATTTTGATTGGTTGTATAAAATTAAAAAAAGGATAATATTAAAACGTTTGCTTTGTTAAAAATCAGACAAGGAGAAATAATACCAAAAAAATGCTATATTAACCCAAAAAGATCTATTATCGTAATTATAATAAAATTAAAGAAATTATAATTAAAATATAATATTTATAAAATATGTCAAAACAGGCCAAATGAGTTTTACCTAAATCCGAATCCGAACTATATCAAAAGTCTTAATGGAATTGACTTGTCTTGCCTCAAATTCAATTTAAAAAATAATATCCCTATAAAATTGGGGTGGAATGAAACTTGAATAGTTCGGAATTTGTTGTCACCATTACATCCTTCATCATATTTAATACACACACTTAAATTTGAATTATAACTTCAAGTACAATAATATGGTAAACAAGCATAGCGATGACAATGACTAGTACAAATTCAGAATACATATAGATATTAACTTTTTTAACGATTTTATTACAAGTTTTGATTATATTTTTTTTTTTTTACAGAATGTCTAGAACTATTCATAGTCTCTCCTAACTCATAAATAGGAATATAATACACTTCAACGCATTCAGACCCACGTTCTCCTGCATTGACAATAATGTCTATGCCAATCGAATTAAGACTTAATCGGTAATTGAATTTTAATTTGATAGACATCGACATTATTATCAATATAAAAAATAAATTCAAATGTATTGAAGTACGTCTATCATTCTATTTAAAGATTAAAATTTATTTCTATAAATAATATACTTGAAGTTAAATATAATTTTTTAAAAGAAAAACTCAAATTTCATTTTCACCACATATACCCAAAAGAGTAGCGCACAAAATCCTACAATGCACCCAAAGAGAAAAAGAGCGATTGGGTTACGAGCACGGCTCACGCGTCACTATTATCGAAACGGTTCACTTTTTTTTTTCAGTGCCCAATTGCCCATATTAATATGATTATTACTCAATATAGTAAATAAATAAAAAAAAGAAAAATCAAATTCTATTTTCAAAAATCAAATCCCAAAAAAATTTGCTTTTTAAATTAAAGTTGATTTATGAAATGGACCCGTCACGTTAAAAGGGGGGAAAAGGAAAAGTATGTGTACCAAATATGATTACGACTAAGGTTCTCTTTATTCATTCCTCATTTTTACATCTGAAAACACTAAAAAATTATGTGACTTTAAAATTTTAAATGTTGTAATTAATAAATTGAATTTTAATTCGATTGGTATGAAAATTGTTATCAATGTAGGATGTAAGTTCGAGTGGGCTGAAGCGCATTATCTTCTTATTTATGGGTTAGGAGCGAGTTATGGATAGTTTTAAAAATTATGTTAAGAAAAACAGATATGATTAGATTATTTAAATAAAAAAAGTTGCAACTAATGAACTCTTTATTCATTCCATAATAATAATTTTATTATACTTAAATTTTGCTATCACACTTTTGTATTTTAATTTGATATCTTTGGTGCGTGTATTTTTTATTAATTTTGAAATTTCAATTTTGAATTAATGGTAATCGTTAAATTTATTAAGTTTTTATTATTTTCAAAATCTTGTTAAATAAATATAATATTGTATGTTTAATATCATGTCAATTTGATATTGTCATAAAGTACTCCAAAAGTAATGTCATTTTAGTTTATGTATTTAACAACTATTGTTTAAGTCAAGATTGAAATTTTAAAGTTCAAAAAGTATGAAGATTGTTGATCGAGTCTTAGCTCGATTGGCATTGGTATTGTTTCCAGGAGGACATGAGTTTGAATGCGCTAAAGCGCATTATCCTCATTGGGAAGGGGTTATGGGTAGTTCTAGGCATTGTATAAAAAAAACTTATATAATAAGAATCCATGATGAAATTAATGTTAAAAAAAGTTTGAAGATTAAAATAATTAAATTTGAAAATAAAGACTTAAACCACAACTTGCCCATAGTACTTGACTAATAAAAGCAAACGAAGCTAGAAAATTGCTTTAGATAGCAGAGATGAATTATAAATTGAGAAGAATATAAATTTGTCATTATGTTAATTTATAATTTTTTAAAGTTTTAAAAGAATTACAAGACAATTTTAACATTTTTGAAAGGATTAAGGCCATTGCCGACCTCTTTATCTACTCCTTTATAGAAAGAGTTTGATTTAACATATTTAATTACTACATTTTTAGTAATATAGGAGCTAAGATTAACTAAATTATAGTAAAAATAATAATTAGCAATCTATGTAAAATACGTTGACTAATAACAAATTTTAATAATTTGTTATTTCAAAACGTATATATATATATATATATATATATAAACGGTAGAGGAACCCAATGGTCGACCTATTAGTCATGAATAATGGATTCTAAGTCATAAGAATTATCTGTTTGTGGTCAGCATAGTCTTGAATCTAGTATTTAAAGTTAGGGTAAAATTAAATTAATTGGTCGAATTGAGTTAATCAGTTGATGGTTGAATTTAGTTCGATCAAAAATCAATTAATAATTTTTAAAAGTTCTGTTATCGATTAATTTAATTTGGAATTAGATAATTAATTGAATTAAATAATATTTATTATATATAAATTTTTAACTGTTAAAAAAATGAACATTAGTAATATATATTTTATATGTTTTATATATATTTTAATCAAAAGATAAAAACATATAAACTTCTAGTCGATCAATGTATTTAAAAAAATTTGATTCGATTAACGATTAAAATATTTACATTTTATATAATTCAATTCAGTTAATAATTGAACCGATAATTTGAATTATTTAAACCTCGGTGAATATATAAAATTACGTGGAATAATAGAAAATGGTAACTCATAGATTGATTTTGAATCAACCCCCAACAAAAGGAAAAAAACGTTGGTAAATACAAAATAATATTATTATATATATATATGTATGTATATATAAACATATTGAGCAGTAAAAAACAAGGAGAAAAGTAAAAAAGGAGAATGAGGATGAAAGAGTGGAGAGGAGCGTCAAAGATCCGCCTCTGTGACTTAGTTGGCATGCGTGTTCTTCTGTTTTTTGTCCTCTTCTTTCCGGTTCGCCTCCCCAGATTTTCCTTTTTACGTTTCGTGATATTATCGACTCCTTACGATATCTTCGCTTCGTCAACGCTTTTTTTGTTTTTAATTAATAAACCCTCCAAGGTATGGAGCAGATCAACCACTCACTTTCTAACCTCAACACTTGTCTCCACGTGCCTCTTACTCATGCTTCAGTATTTCTTTTTTAACTCAATAATCATTCGGAAAATGGTATTGAATTGGTAATTAAATTGATTAATTCGAAATTTTAAAATTTTAATTGTATTGGTTAGATTAATGAGTGGGTAATTTAACGGATTGACCACCAATCTAGTTTTAAGATCATAAAAATTTTATAATTTTTAAAAAAACTTCATTTAAATTTATATTTGATTTCAACGAATCAAATATTTTTTTGGTATGAAATTAGAAAACTAAATGATGATATATCTTTATTTTTAATGATAAGTTATCGCATGATTCACTGATTCTATACATCATCAATGAGTCAATTGAATTTTGGTTCAATTGACATCGTCAGTGGTGAAACGAGAAGGCTGGTAGGAGCCTCGGCTCCCTAAAATTAAAAAATTTCCATATGGCCTATTTAAACTTTTTAAAATTTTAAATGAGTAAAAGTAAAATTATACTTTAACCCTCTAAAAATATAACAATTTAATTTAATCCTTTAAAAATTATAAAGATATAGTCTATTAAAATGGTATAATTACATTTTTTCTATCATAAAAATTATAATTTAATTTCGGCTCCTCTAAAAAATTTTTTGATTACACCCTTGGGCACTGTTGTTATTGCAATAACAAAGATGTTGGTTCAAGTATTTTTTTTTTACTCTATTTCAAAGATTGAGGATGGGTTATGAGTAGAAGTAGATATTATATCAAAAAATTATATCAAATATTAATCTATTTTTACTTAATAATGAGCTTGTTATTTTATTTTTAAGATAAAAACATTTATTAATTAATTATTAATCTAATTCCCAATGTGCTTAATTAGTTAATTATATGTACTCTAGTGTCTAGCTGTAAAGTCTAAATTGCTTTTGGTTTAGGTTGTCCTAATACAAAATTTAATGATGACAAAGTTATAAACATGTCTTAAAACACACAAAGTTTGTAACATTGATACCCTCTCTATGTTTCTAGCATTGTCTTGTAATGTGTTAAAAACAAAAAAAGCAAAAGTTTTAAGCATTGTATTTTCCCAATGTCAAACTATGTAAGAATCTGAAATCTATTTAATAACACTTCAATTAGGTGGATTACATTAACCTCTTTGTTAGTATTCTTTTTTTTTTTTTGTCAAATATTGCATTGAAACCTCAAATAAGTTAAGATGTCAAAAAAATATTATATAAACCATATTTGTTTACAATACACTAATTAAAACCATGCATCGAAAGTTCCAACATCAACGTTCCCTAACAATTTTTATTTTTGTTATTTTTGTTATAGTTATGTGACCCGAATTCTGACGTAAAAAATTTGAAGTGTAACTCATTTGTTAAAGAAATAAAATAGAGAGACAAAATTGAGAATATGTGGGTATGGAACTTGCCGCACAAGTTGAATTCGTATAGAACTATATTTATTCTATTAGATGTTGACTATAAAGGGGTTGTTTAACCCTTAAAACATGTATAGTAGAAAACCTCTTGTATTTGTTGTTTTTCAACATTAGTCCTGTGATTTTTTCCGAGAAGGGTTTTCCACGTAAAATCTGTGTGTTCTTATTTTTCTTTCTTATTGCTTTGTGATCATTTCTATTATCATTATTGACGTATAGTATAACGATTTTCAAAGTCATTTTTATTACCATAAATTT
The DNA here is from genome assembly GCF_025698485.1 of Gossypium arboreum. NCBI lineage: Eukaryota > Viridiplantae > Streptophyta > Magnoliopsida > Malvales > Malvaceae > Gossypium > Gossypium arboreum. The sequence goes on from NC_069071.1 coordinate 112,746,255, forward strand.
AAACAATGACTAATGAAAAGTTTAATGTAAAATTAAAGTTATTTTTTATATTTATGTAATATTTGATATGATTAATATTTTAATAACTTGACTGTTATATTTCATGTATTGCTCACATTGATCATGCATTTCTTGTAAAATGCTTAACTGAAAACTTTCTAATATCACATTGAATGTTGCATTTCTTGCAAAATATTTTTTCCATGAAACAACTTTGAACTTCATCTGCGAACTAAAATCCAAACAACTTTCTTCTCTGATCTCCAACACTGACTGTCAAATCAATTTGGATCTAAGATATGTTCTACTCGTCAATGGGTATTAATCCACCGTACCTATCATCGAATTGTCACTTAGAGCTCACTAGCCAGATTTCTAAAAGAAAAAAACTTAACAACCCAACGTCTAAAAAAAAACTTTCGAATAGTTCAGTGACTATTTTATAACTTTTTAAAGTTATGTGACCGAAACATACATCTACCAGTAATTTAGTAACCTGAGTATAATTTACCAATAATTACCATGGTCAAGATCGACTATTACGTGCATTGATTAGAATCTCCGACATCGTCATGAATGGAATTTGAAATATATAGCAACTGTTTTCAAATAAGCAATAGGCAAAGGACAAAGTGAGTGCAAATTGAGAATAAAAAAATAGGAGAAATGTAAGGAATGGTAAAAGAAAAAGCAAAGGAATTAATAAGGGAAGAGCGGCCATGTATGGGTGTTGAAAATCTCGGGAAAGATGTGAAGGTACGTGGAAAAGAATCCTTTAGGTTTAAACCACACCCCACCCAAGCCAGCGCACTTCTCGCCAATCCTGTGACTTACCCTCGTCCCCACTCTCTTTCTTTTATATATATTAGGGTAAATTTTATTTATATGTTTTCAAATCATTTTCAAAATTTTTATATACTAGCCATTATATGTTAGCGTGAAGTACACGTGGCATGATAGGTATAAAAATTTGGTTATTCTATCATTCATATAAGTTTTAACGGTAAAAATAGATAAATTTTAATAGAAATAGTTAGTTTGATATTTAGTCTATTGTACAAGGACTAATATGCTAATTTTTTAGTAAAGAGAACAAAATGTAATTTAACCCTTACAATAGAGGCCTCCATGGTACTTACCCAAAATGTTTAAGTGAATTCTTAATATATTGTTATTATATGTAGTCAATTCATATACTAAATATTAGCTAAGAATATTTAAAACATGTAAATTAAATTGTAAATATAAACAATTTAGATTTAATATGTTAAAAATAATATTAATATCAAAATTTAGTAGATATATTTTTTAATAGATTATATCCGAATTATTTATGCGATTGGTTCACCTGTGTTCAAAGACAAATCCAACAGGAACAATACCAAGGGTCCAAGTAAGGGCCTCCTCCTCCCCAAGAAAAATTAAGAAACTTACCCTTTAATTTACAAATTAATATATAATGAAATTGTATTCCAATTCTTTAAAATGATAAAATTATAATTTAATTATTATGAAAATAATAATAAAATTATATTTTAATTCATATAATAATTTATAATTTAAAGCATTTGGCCCTTTTATCTCATTGTAAAATTACAAATTGATGATAAATATTTATTTTTGACTCGAAGATTTATAGTTTAATTTTTTCTCCAAAAATTCTAACATTACCCTAATTCATGTATTTTAAATATGGCCTAAGTCAAATCCTATCTAGTATTTATGGATGAAGCTAATAAAAAATAATTGTTGTGATAATGATATTGATAATTTAATTAAAAGGATAAACTCTCAAATAATCAATTAACTATTAGCTTATTTTTGTTCTGATGATTAAAGTAAAAATAAAAATTAAAAACATCCGTGTTGACTTAATAATTAGGGTGTTCACTGCTTCAAGTGTAGTCTGAATTCGAGTCGTATTAGTCACGTTGTTGTTAAGGCTTTATCCTTCTCTTATTATAAAAAAAAAAAGAAAAAAAATTAGAACCTGAATTAAAATTTGAAAACCAACCCTAATATTACCAGTCACACTCCATTGTTCTTTTAAGACAAAACCAAACCTAGTTTTTAACTCTCTTGTTTATTTATCTCTCTATTGTCGACAATGGTGAGACATCAGATCCTCACCTATATAACTTTAAAATACTGCCATACGAACCCCCTACAGTTTGCAGCTTTTGTTTTTTTAGTGTAAAATGTAAATCTTAGTATTAATAATAATAATTTCTCTTATCACTATCTTGCCTCGATATTTTAAATCCCTTCAGATTTGAATCAAGAACTCTCCTCATTCCTTCCTTTTTTATCTTATATTTGTAGCCAACTTGTTTCTCCCCCTTCAAAACCAAAAAAAAAAAAACTCATCTTTTTGCTTTTTTGCACTGTTTTTTTTTCTCTCTGGTTAAAAAGTTGAAACCTCGTCAACTCTTTCATGGTGCTGAAAACCATAGCTTCTTGTTGTTGTTGACAGTTGAGATTTTTGTTCCTTTTTCTAGTTTTACATCTTGTTTTTCAATGATGGGTCGAAAGCATTTACATGAGTTGCTTCAAGAGGATCAAGAACCGTTTGTTTTGAAGAAATACATTGCTGACAGACGTTGTGAACTGAAGAAACCGTCCCCGAAAACTCTCTTACAGATCAAAAAACGAAAACCCATCACTCAAACCTCGAGTTTCCCTTCGAATTTCTGCAAAAATGCTTGCTTTTTCTCGACGAAAACAACAACGGACTTTACCAAGTCTCCATTGTTTGAATTCCCATCGCCTGTTAAAAGAAGTCCATGTAAAAGCCCCAATGCTATTTTTCTTCACATCCCAGCAAGAACAGCTGCTCTTCTTCTTGAAGCTGCTTTAAGGATTCAAAAGCAATCGAAAACTAAAAACAATGGTGGTTCTTCCGGGTTATTCGGTTCGATTTTGAAGAGGATAACTCATCGTAACAAAAGTCGGAATAGTGAAATAAGTAACGTTGAAGGAGCTGAAGTGTCGGTGAAAGATATTCTAAGGTGGGATTCGAGTGTTGGTAAAAATAATCAAAGTGGTCGGCCGAGTAGCAGTGCCGTTTGGTCGGAAACTAATGAAGAAAAATCGATGGATTTGGATTTGGATACTTCTTGTAGCTGCAGCCAATCCGAGGATTTCGAAGAGATTTTCGTTGCTAAAGATGGTTTACGAAGTAACGCGGCTTTTGGTTCTTGTGATGAACATTTTTGTGAAAGCCCTTTCCATTTCGTGCTTCAAAAAAGCCCTTCTTTTACTCATCGGACACCACTCTTCTCTTCACCGACGACTTCCCCAAGTCGACGCCAAAAAGAGGTTAGTAATAGTAACAATCTATTTAATCACCATTGCTAATTAATTGAAATGTGATTTGAAGAGTAAAAAACAAATTACTTAATTTAAAAGCTTCTTCATTAATGGATGCATTTGAATGAACTCGTGACTCAGCTAACTGAGTAGTGAGTTGTCTAACTGTCGGTAAATAAAATCAACTTCGTTACTAATTTTTTGCCGTAATTAGATCTGATTTGACAAATATGCCCTTTTTTGTTTAAAGGTTTTAGGGGGGTTAAATATGCCATTTAGTCTTGTAAGTTAGTTTTATGTGTAATTTTGATCATGGTATCTGCCATGCAAATCTTGTTTTATATGAAGGGCCTGTCAAGGAAATAATTCCCTTAAAAGGACAAATATTTATTTGTTTTCTTCTGTTGGATCCCATCACTAAAATAGACAATTGTTTCTGAATTTTTGATTGGAAATGTCAACAATCCAATCAATTAGCAATTACAAGTATAGACAAACCCTTCAATAATCATGTAAAATTTTGACTAATGCTAAATTGAAGAATTGTTCTCTGAAGAATAACATGTCTGAACTGAAAACAGGACAAGGAAAATTACCAAGTTGAGAACTTTAAAAAATTACAAGTAGAAGAAGAAGAGGAAGAGCAATGCAGCCCTGTTTCGGTTTTGGACCCTCCGTTCGAGGATGACGATGATCGACACGTCAATGACGATAACGACGATGACAACGATGATGAGAAGGATGGTTTTGATCTCGAATGCAGCTATGCAAATGTACAAAGTACGGTTTTTTTTTTTTCTGAATCACTTGAGTTAATTTTTTTTAACCATTCCTTTCAGTTTTTGTGGTCTTTAATGGTGTAGTTGATAGCTAAGATGCCGGTACAAGTATATAGAGGTCTTTGTCTTAAAAGTCAGACTATATTTTAACATAAATTAGTTATTTTGATAAAATTTTTATCTATTTTATTATTAAAATTAGTTCATGTATGTTAGAATACGATACACATGACACACCACGTATAACTATTTAATTATTTTATCAATCACGTCAATTTTTAACAGTAAAAATTGATAAAATTTTAATAGGAATAACTTATTTACTCTTTTTAATCTAATTTACAGAAATTGATTAATTTATTTTTTAAGTTTTTATCATAGAAAATTGGTTGGTTAAATACCCTTTCTGGTGATTGATGATATGTGGGATCCATGGAAATTTTGTTGGCATTTAATATTTTAGTTTAAACTGACCTGTTGTTGAAGTAGACACCACTAGTTTTGTCATAATTTCATGTGTGACCCACATTTCTATGTTAGGAGATATGTCTTTGATTTTGCTTGAACATTTATAGTTTTCAATTTGTTGGACCATGCAATCATATACTTAAAATGTTACTTGAATTTTTTTTTTTTCAAGTTTTCAAATTTGTTGGATGTTGTGTGTTTACCAGGAGCAAAGCAGCATCTATTGCACAAACTTCGGAGATTCGAGAAACTTGCCGAATTAGATCCGATTGAACTCGAGAAACGAATGTTAGAAGATGATGATGATGATAATGAAGAAGAGGAAGTGGAGAACGAATCGGTTTATTCAGATAGTGAAATTAACATAGATGTCATTATTCAACAAGTGCTTAAATCAAGCTTCCAAAATCCAAAACGTGTCCCTGACTGTATGAAAAGGTTAGTGTCTGATCTCATCACGGAGGAAGAGGCCGAGGCCAAGGCCGACAGCGATCTAGAAACGGTAGCTAAAAGGGTTTGTAAAAGGATAGAATCATGGAAAGATGTAGAATCAAACACAATTGACATGATGGTGGATCAAGATTTCAAAAGATTAGAGGTTGATGGGTGGAAAAGAAATGAAGAACAAATTAAAGAAATTGGATCACAACTTGAATATGCAATCTTTGGGCTGTTGATGGAAGAATTATCGGAAGAACTTGTTTCTTTAAATGGGATTTCATGATGGGGAGAACAATTTTTTTGGAAGCTAAAAAAAAAAAAAAAAGAATTTTGGATTCACTTTCTTTCAAATTTTTTAATTAAAATTTATATTTTAATTAGAGTTTAACTTGCTTTGAATTGATAAGCTAATTAGGGAAAAAATACTATGTATATGCAAATAATGTATTTAGTGGGTACTATGGTGTATGGATCATGGATTTAATGAGATATTTGTACAATTTCTAGTTAATTTATATTATGAGCCACTTTATTTAACATAAATTTTATATAATTTTTTATTATATTCAGAGTTCATAATGTATCCTATTTAATAGTATTTTGTATTGGGAGTTAATTTGTATTTTGTTCTTTCTACTAAAAAATAGGAAATTAGTCTTACTAGATTCGATCAGAGAGTAAATTGATTATTCTACTAAAAATTTCGTTCATTTCTACTAATAAGTAATAACATGATTGACGGTGCAACTAGACAAATGTGACGTGTACCTAGCATGACTATATTTGAAATTTTTTTATAATTATTTAAAAATTCATATATAGAGTAAACTTGGACAAATGATTAATTGCTCCCTCAGCTATTTTATCAGTTAATAGTTCAAATAAATGAAATTTTTAATATAAAGATCAATTTATTATTTAATCTAACGTAATTTATTTTTTAATAAAAACAAAATACAATTCCACTTTGCAACCAACTCCATTTTAATGGTAATATAAAAATGAGAGAAGATTAATTTTTACAAATTTAAATTTTTGGTCACTAGGGAAAAGTTGTTTCTTTCTTTTTGTAACTCATAAGTGTTCCTTCTTTTCGTGTAAACGACAACATAAACGCTAGTATTATTTAATTGTTAAAAAACCGTGACATTGTTGTTGTGGTAATAATAAAGTTAAAAATTAGTCGATTGAGTATTAGCTCAATTAGTATTGGTATTGTTGTCAATGTAGGAGTGCGTGTTCGAGTACGTTAAAAAGAATTATCCTCCTATTTAAGGGTTGGGGAGGAGCTACTAATAATTTTAGGTATTATATTAAAAAAAAAACAGATTTAAAGGAATGCTACCTCAAATCTTCATAGACTTGCTCCCATAAAGATTTGAATACAAGTTCATTCTATAGAAACTTTTTTTTTTTTGCTTCATTTGATCTGTTCTGTTGTAAAAAAACAAACAGAACAACGTTCAAAAGTTTAATATTATAACCTTCTAAAAGAAAACACATTCAATCACTAATAGACCTACGTTTATATCACAACAATAGCTCACCACCAAGCTTTAATGGTTTTCCTCATGATTTGTACCTGCAATCGACAAAGAAGATGCCACTTCGTTTCAATTCTTTTCTGCCATAAAAAAAACAACATTTTCTACCTTCTCAATGTTTCTTTTAATATCTGCAAAGTTGCTTGAAGAGACTATGGTCTCATCAACTTATTTGCACACCAATTAAACACCATTATTGAACCAAATTCTATAAATAGAGAATTATTTAACTTCCATTTCATAGCTAAAAATACTTTTTAATGCTACCATCACGGCTGCAATACTATAAAGACTTACACTCATAAAGGTTTGAACACAAATAAGTTTTAGAGATGAACAGCATTTTACCACCAAACCAATTATGAAATTTCATTAGATATAAGTATCTAAATCAGCACTATCATTGTCATATCTAAAGGTGTGAATAAAAAGGGAAAAGGACCCCTGCAAAAGGAATATTGCAGATCACATTGATTTCAACGAGACTGTTGGGTTAATTTCATCTTCATATTTATGTAAGTAAAATAATCACAATACTAATATTTTATTTATTATAAAAATTATTAAAAATTTAAATATTTTCATTCAGACACACACTAAATGGAGACTAGGGATTGGACTAATTTAAGCACAATCTGAATTGGATTTTAAAGACAAAACTTGATTTGAAGTCCAATAATTAATATTGGTATTGAACTATTGGGCATGAAGCCCACAAGGCCATCCAGATTAAATTTTCAGTCCAATAGTTAAATAATTTTTTTCCTTTCTTTCTTTACCTTCTATTTAAGGGTGAAATTAAGGGACTGGCAGAGCCTGACATCCCTTAAAATGAAAATTTTTTAATTTTGATTTTTAAAATTTTAAATTAGTAAAGGCTAAATTGTACCTTGGACCTCTAAAAATATAAAATTTTGATTTAATCCTTTAAAAAGTATAAAGATATAGGCTATTAAAATGGTAGAATTGCATTTTTACTATCGTAAAACTACAATTTAATTTCGGCCCCCTAAACAAATTTTTTGGTTTCACCCTTGCTTCTGTTTCTATTTTATTTTCATTTTTCATTTTCATTTTTTTAAGATAATACTGATATTCCATTAAAAAGTTTAAGTGGCTCAAAAAGACTAACACATAGAACAGGAAACGACATAAAGGAAACATAGTCGACAGAAAACAATTAACCCACTACAGAAGCACAGTAACCAAAACAACAAAAACAAATAGAAAACCAATAGACACAAAAAAACAGCCACAAAATCAAAACCATCAGCAGAGAACCCCACTAAGAATACCAGCCAATTCTTTTCGACGAATAGAACCCCTTCATATTCTCAAAAAAGAAACGGAAAGAGACGACTTTGAAACTTAGCACAAGAGATTCAACGAACCTTCTCCAATCTTCAAAGCCCACAACCAGCTCAGCACCTATGATACCTCACAGATCGATCCATCTCGACCAACACTTCAACAGAATTTGGTGTCTCCTCAACCCAGAAACATGGTGAGATCCGATGACGACCATCCATCACCAATGCATGCGCCGCCCGATTAGTACCTCTGGGAACAAACTGGTATGCCACCGCCTCAAAAAACCTCTCTAAAAGCCGAATATCCTGTGAAATTGGGCTTAAAATAGATCTATCCACTATGTTCGAGTTTAGCTTCTTAATAACAGTAAAAGAATCACCTTCCAGGATGATATTTCTGAAACCCATATGCAACGCAAAGTAAAGAGCCCTTTCACACGCTCTCGCCTTAGCTACAAAAGCATCTGCCACATCCGCTATCGGGTAAGTTCAAGCACTCAATATCTGTCCTTCCTCGTCTCTAGCTAACACTACTACAATAGAAATCTTAGTGTTGTCCATAAACGATGCGTCAACATTCAGCTTCATAAACCTAGATGTAGGTGGCTGCAACAAAATATTCCTTGGTTTATCAGGAAAAAACCTTTGAACTCTACTGGTACTGAAATCCTAGGCATAAATTTGAACAAACCCCACAATCTCATGCATATCAAAATTGAGACCTTCATTTACTAGCCTACTCCTCTTAAACCAAAGGGCTCACAAAGAAATAGTTATAAGTTTCTTAAATTTCATATCAACTACAAGAAAGAAACTTACGAATTGTGTTCTTCCATCTGAGAGACCTATACTGTTATCAAAGGAGAGATACAGAGAAAGCCAGAGTTGACGCAAGACACTACAAGACCATAATAGATGATGCACGTCCCCGGGGCCTCCTTACACAAAGGACAGACATTATCGACTCACAGTCTCCTTTTGGCCAAATTGGAGAAATGAGGCACATAGTCCTTTAGAGTACGGTATAGATGAATTTTAATCTTAGCAGGGATTTGAAGGTCCCAAATAGATGTATAGACTTTTTTTTCATTATCGTTTGTACTCAAATTACTGTCTGTATGCTGGATCACTTTTGTAAGTAACGCTCGATACCCACTCTTCATCGAATACTCTCTTGAAGCATCATGGCACCAAGCAAGCAAATCGGGAATACTACACCCAGCAAGAGGAATGTTGAAAATTTTTCGAGTATGAACTTCATCGCATATCTTAAAAATCACCTCATTTTTCCAGGTACCAGAATCCGTATTAATCAATTGATCAACAGTAGACCAATGAGTATCCATATTCGTTACTAACAGTCTGCCATTTCCAGGACCAGGAAGCTAGGGATCATTCTAGATATTTACCTTTACACCATTTCCAATTCTCCACAGGAGTCCGTCATCAAGTACGTTCCAAGCACACAGATACTCCTCTATGTAAAAGAAGGATAAGAACTAATTTTAACTGATAGTATATTAGTAAAAGGATAATATCGGGACTTAAAGACTTTCGAGAGAAGGCAGTCAGGCTGGGATAAAAGCTTTCCGACTTGCTTAGCTAAAAGGCTTTATTGAACAAATAGAGGTCTCAAAAACCCATCCCACCATTAACTTTTGGCAAACAGAGCACACTCTAAGTGCTCCAATGGATTCCTTTGGCAGTTTTACTATTTGCCCACCAAAACTTGTTCAATATACCTTCAAGTTGATAACACAACTTTTTTGGCAATGCAAATATTGCATCACATAAACCAGAATTGCTTGAAGGACAGCCTTAATAAAAATTTCTTTACTGCCCATCAATAATTACTGAATCTTCCAACCCTCAATTCTCTTGCGAAATCTGTCAACGAAATTAACAAAAGCCTATTTTTTCTTCCTCCCAATCATTATAGGCAAGCCCAAATATTTTTCAGGGTTCATTGCCAATCTAGCACCCAAAATGCTTACAATCATATTCCTAACCTCAGACCTGACACATGCACCAAAATAGATGAGCGACTTATCCAAATTAATTCGTTACCCCGAAGCTACCTCGTATTCCAAAAGAATGTTACGAACAGTGTGAGCACCCTCAGCCGAGGCATTGCTAAATATGATGCAATCATCAGCAAATAACAAATGAGTAATTGATATCTTGCCTTTACCAATCAAAGCACCCCTTAACTTATTATTGATTTTAGCCTCATTCAATAAACAAAAGAGACCTTCTGCATAAAGAAGGAAGAGATAGGGACTAAGTGGGTCACCTTGCCGGAAACCTCTAGACAGCATAAAGCACTCACTGATGAACTCATTTATTCCCACCGTATATGTAACAGAACAAACACAACGCATAATGAGAACAACCCAGTCTTGGTGAAAACCCATCCTAGATAACATGTCAGGCAAAAAATCCCATTCAACTCGATCATATGCTTTGCTAAGATCAAGCTTCAGGGCAAAATTCCCATTTTTTTCTTTCTTTTTCATCTTTAGAGAATGCAGTACCTTATAGGCAATTAAAGTGTTGTCCGATATTTGCCTTCTAGGAATAAAAGCACCTTGAGCTTCGTCAATGCAAAAACCTAAGTAAGGGATCATTCGATCCACTAGGACTTTTGCAATGATCTTATAAAGAACATTACATAAGCTTATAGGCCGAATTGTGAAAGATTTTAATTAATGCTATTAATTTTAAATGATAAAACTTTAATTCATACAAAAATTATACATATACAACCTTATTTGTGATATTTAATATCCAACTTTTATTTTATTATAAGAAATCTATATATTATTTGCAATATTTATAGTTATTTTTTTATATCAAATTATTTCTTCTTGGATCAAGCTAAGCTTGATAAAAAAAATCCAAAACTCAATTTAGCTTACCTTCAAATTTATTTAATGTTAATAAAAGAGTAAATGATATTGACAGTTATTCAACTATCATTAAATTTCTTTTAGCCATTTAACTATGAAAAGTTACAAAATGATCATCTAACTAATCAGTTTTTTTTCTTTTTTGGTCATCAATCGTCAAATAGCTACTAGGAAGATGACATTGTCACTTTTAAAACTGATATAATAGCAAATTTAACTCTTTACATTATACGTTGTGTCAATTTTAGTCTTGATTTGAAAAAAATTAATCCTCAACATTTACATATTATGTACTTTTAAATATGTTTTATATTTAAAATATCTTCAATAATATTTTTAGGTTCCTTCTTGGATAAAGGGTTCAAAATTTGAACAACTCTTTCTCGATCCTAGTTTTATCTCTTAGCAAATCACCCAAAAAAATTACTCTAAAGTAGAGTTGATGGATAATTAACTTGTGACATATATATTAATATTAAATTGAAAAAGAAAAATGTTATAGATCATTTGGTGAGTAAGAAGGTATGGCAGGTGAGCATCGAGGTTTTAGGGGATGCATTACAATAATGAAATTTATGTTGCTAAAGAAAACACCTAAATAAGTTAGTCTTGAAATTTATTTTAACAAATCAAAGTGGCGCAATGGAAGTGTGGTGGGCCCATAACCCATAGGTTCCAAGATCGAAACTTGGATTTGATAATTTTGAAAAAGATTTTCTTGATTTTTTAAATTCTTATCAAAACGTAGGCTAGCTTGATTTTTGAAATCAGAGTTGATGGATAATTAACTTGTGGCGTATATATTAATATTAATTTGAAAACGAAAAAAAGTTATAGATCATTTGGTGACTAAAAAGGGATGGCAGGTGAGCATTGAGGTTTTAGGGGATGCATTACAATAGTGAACTTTATGTTGCTAAAAAGTGAACACCTAAATAAGCTAGTCTTGAAATTTATTTTGACAAATCAGAGTGGCGCAGCGGAAGCGTGATGGGCCCATAACCCATAGGTCCCAAGATCAAAACTTGGCTCTGATAATTTTGAGAAAGTTTTTCTTAACTTTTTAAATTCTTCTCAAAATGTGGGCTGAGTAGTGTATGTCATGTAAACAAATTTTATAAAAATAAATATTTTTTATATCTTTTGAAAATCCTAAAACCGTTGACATGATTTTTCAAATAACTATTAACATATAAAAATATAAAAATTATTAAGAATTATAAGAAATTATTAAATTTATTAAAATTAAAAAATTAAAATTACAATAAATATTCAAATTGCAAATTAATTATCATTATTGAGTTATAAATTTTTAAAATTTTAATAATTTTTATGATGAATTACTATAAATACAAAAATTGAAATGAGAGAAAACTAGTATATTAATGTAAAATTTAATGGGAGTGAAAGCTTTTGTTTTAAGTAGTTGTTTGCCCCACATATTGTCCATTGCTAAGGGGACCAATTTGAGAAAATATGTTACAAATTTGGGCAAAAAAATAATAATTTAAGGAAATATGATTAAAGTTAATGGCGTGAAATATAAATATTATCGTATAATTATTTTATTCCACAAACAATTTTAAAAATAAGATGCGTCTCTTTATTTTTTTAAAATATTTATTACTATACCCTTATAATATACTTGTTAACCCCTAATCCTGCTTGTGGATAGGGTTGTAAATGAACCGAGCTTGAACGAACAATCTTCTATTCATGTTTGTTTATTTATTTTTAAGCTTGCTCATGTTCAGTTTGTATTTGTTAAGAATTTCAAATTTTTATTCATATTCGTTTATTTAAAATTGTGTGTATTCATGTTCCACTACAACAAAACAGTGCTAAGATGACAGTTATGGGGTAACACTTTTCTAAGTGTTGCGATAGACTGGCCAACATACGTTTTCGGCAACTTTTTGTATAAGGGTTGCGATATGCATGCCTAAAGCAACGCTTAAATAAGAGTTGGCTTTGTCTAGTCCCAAGACGACATTTATGAGGCAACACTTTTCTAAGTGTTGCGATAGACTGGCCAACATACGCTTTCGGCAACTCTTTGTATAAGGGTTGGGATAAGCATGCCTAAAGCAACGCTTAAATAAGAGTTGGTGTTGTGTAGTCCTAAGACGACACTTTTGGGGCAACACTTTCCTAAGTGTTGGAATATACTACGCTTTCGCCAACTATTTGTATAAGGGTTGCGATATGTATGCCTACGGCAACGCTTGAATAAGAGTTGGCTTTTGTGTAGTCATAAGACACACTTTTGTGGCGACACTTTCCTAAGTGTTGGGATAAACTACGCTTTGGCAACTCTTTGTATAAGGGTTGCGATATGTATGCCTACGGCAACGCTTGCATAGGAGTTAGAGTTTGTGTAGTCCTAGGACGACACTTTTGTGGCGACACTTTCCTAAGTGTTGCATAGACTATGCTTTCGTCAACTCTTTATATAAGGGTTGGGATTTGTATGCCTAAGGCAATACTTGAATAAGAGTTGGTTTTTGTGTAGTCCTAAGATGACACTTTTGTGGCGACACTTTCCTAAGTGTTGCGATAAACTGTGCTTTCGGCAACTCTTTGTATAAGGGTTGTGATATGTATGCCTACGGCAACGCTTGAGCAAGAGTTGGCTTTTGTCTAGTCCTAAGACTACAGTTTTGGGGCGACACTTTCCTAAGTGTTCAGATAGACTTGTCAACATATACTTTGGCCAACTCTTTGTATAAAGGTGTAACATTCCAAATTACTTAATTCCGGCTTTTTTTGAGTACGTAGCACGAAAAATTTGAATTTAAAATATGAATATTCTTAAAATTTTAAAATATCATCAGTTTGTTAATGTATTATATATATTCAAATTAAAAATAACTTAGCTTCGAGTGTGAATAAGGTTTTTAATAAAAATGCCGCAAAAAATCAATTTAGGTTAGGGTTTAAGGTTTAGTGTTTAGAGTTTAAGGTTTAGGGATTATAGTTATGGTTTATGGTGTAAGGTTTTAGGGTTTTGTGTTTATGGGTTTGTGGTTTAATATTTTTAGAGTTTAGAGTTTAGGGTTTAGGGATTATAGTTATGGTTTATGGTGTAAGGTTTTAGGGTTTTGTGTTTATGGGTTTGGGGTTTAAGATTTTAGAGTTTAGAGTTTAGGGTTTAGGGTTTAAGGTTTTTTTAACATAAGTGTTTCAAAAATTATATTATATATATTTAATAATTTTAATCATAAATAAGATAAATATAAATTATTATTTTTCAAAAATAAAATATCAAAATGAGATAAATCCCAAAAGCATACATAGGAACAATGGTTTAATATGCAATTGAATATATGAACTTTAATTTGATTCAGTTCTTGTAAATTATTAACAAAATTATTTATATAACATAATTTTATATTTAGATAATGCATACATAAATATTTCAACCACAATTAGAATTTCTTATCGAAAAAGAATAATATTGAAAAAGAAATCTTTTCAAGAATACTAGACCATGCTATACCCATTTATCAATTTAATTCCTAAAAGAGTTGATCATGGTAAATTTTAACTCTCAATATTTATTTTTTTATCAATTTGATTCTTATTTTTGAACTAAATTTGAGATTCGACTTTTTAAAAATGTTAAATCTCAACTTTAATAGAAATTTAACTACAAAATTAATTTTTAATGATATTGATGTGAAAACCTACAAGGTAATAATCCACATGACATGATATTATTTGTTTTATATGTTAATTTAAAATTTATAAAAATCTTCAAAATATTTAAAATTAAAAATTTAATATTTTAGTCCATATTTCTATCGAGAAAGTTCAATATTCAAAAATTTATAAAATAAAATAGAAAAATATATGTTAAAATGAAAAAATTAAAACAAAAACTTTTTAGTATCTGACGCAATTTTATTTTCACCCCTTCCCTTAAATCTCCATCTCCAATTTTCCCCATTTTATTTTCCCCAAATGTCCTTCCCGGAAATCCCTAAAATTTTCCCTAATCCTCTGCATCAAAGTGCTGCATCTTCGTCGGCGACCTCTCTTTGCATCTTCGCTTCGGCGACTCTCTGCGCATCTCTCAGAACGACCGAAAGTCAGTAGTATTGAAAAATCTAGTTTTGTGACATCGTTTTTGTAAAACGATGTCGTAAATATTTTTATTAAATATTTATTGAGTTATGTTGTAAGTAAATTGAACTTTGATTAGACAATTTCGTTACTTTAGTGCTCAATTTAAGTATAGGGACTAAATCATATAAGTGGTAAAAGCTAAATTATAACTAAGAGATTTATCTAATAAATAAACCATTATAGTTTAATAAATAGTTTAATTAAAGAAAGTAAAATATTTTTGAATAATAAATAATTAGTAAAAAACTTAAATGATGGTGACATGGCATGGGATTAGTGGTCAATAGGTAAAGTTACCATGAATCTTACCCACAAAACCACTTATTCTCACTCCAAACTCATTGGCCAAAGCAAACCTATTGCATCTGCCGTCCATTTGCCTGCCCACCACCGGTGCATCTACATCCACCGCCTCGCCCCACCACCGTGCATCTGCCATCCACCACCGCCTCCACCATCGGTAAAGCACGCTTACAGATTCCATGCATGAAATCCCCAATCTTGTAGTGGTAGAACCTGGTGAATCAGTTTCAACTTGTTGAGATTTGTCTGAATCTTCATGGGTATGTATGGTTGATTTGGTTTTGTGTTAAATGATGAATTAAGTCGATTTCCTTTAATCTACAATTTATATATTTTTAAGGTCAGGGAACAATTTTCAATTAGTTGAACACTTGGCTGTTTTCATTTAATCTACAGTTGATATATATTTAGGGCCACTTTCCTTGTACAAGTGCGGTTTTGGAATTCTGTTTTTGTTTCAGTAATATCAGCAGTATTGTCACTGTTTTTCTGCTTTTCCTTGTTATACCATGGTGATGGATTTGGTTTAGTCAGCCTGCCCTTTTAGGATTTGCAACATGATAAAATTGAAGAAGATCACAGTAAAACAAGGGTAAATTTGAAGTGCATAGATTGGCATTGCTCTGGCCAACGAATTCTGATAGAGAGAACATTTGTTATTTAGGAGATTAATTTAAGTCATGGTTTTACGATTCTTGAATTTCATGATTTGAAACAGATTACTGTTTGAATTGCAGGGAATAACATTGAAACTAAAACTTGGTACGAAAATTGCCCTTGTTGGACCAAGTGGTGGTGGAAAAGTAACATCATCATCCATTTCCCTATTACTATTTTTCCATTTTTCTCTGTTGGAGGATTTTAATAGTTGATGCCCTAAATTTCTTATCTGTTGCAGACCACGATTGCAAACCTAAAGAGATTTTACGATCCTTTGAAAGGAGAGATTTTGTTAAATGGAGTTCCTTTAGTGGAAATATCTCATGAATATCTTCACAAAAAGTTAATATAAAAAAATAAAAAAAAACTTCACCTCACAGATATCACCCCTAATTATGGTACATAAAACTTTTGACTTCTGTTTCCTGCTTGGATAAGTTTGGGAGCTCAAGAAACAGGCAAGGTATATGCCTTACTCTTGCATTTTTTTTTTAAATTTATTAAAGTTTCTTTTCCTTATTTTATTTCTTCTTTTGCCAACTCATTATTGTCTATTACCTTGGAAGCCAATAGACTAAACACGGTTTTATTAATGATTTTCATAATTAATTTATTAAACTAGCTTGCCACCTCTAATTTAGGCCACCCTTTTAATATAACGGTAATGCATTTATTTATCTGCTTTGTTTACAGTTTCTCGCTTGGCACGTAGCTTTTGTCATTTCAAACTAGAATGGAATGAATATATGGTTTAAACTTTATATCGGCCATTGAATGGAAATGTGTAAACAGTTATTTAAATTGTATAATTTCACCCTTCTGTATTAATGTTCTAGATACAATAATCGCATTAAATTATGTGAAAAATAAAATAAAATAAAATAAATAAAATAAAGAACACACAAATTTTACGTGGTAACCCTTTCGGGAAAAAACCACAGGCAGAGGAGAAGAAAATTTACTATGTCAAAAAATTTGAATCAAATACAAGAGGAATAGACTATGTCTATTTATAGGCTTGCAAAGCCATATTCTAATAGGATTGAAACACCTTATCCTAATCAATATAAAATATATGGAGTTTAATAAGGTTTAAAAACCTTATTCTAAAATAAAATAAAAGAAGTCTAGTTCTATATGGATTTTACTTTTATTTTATTTTGCATCGTATTTTATTTAAATAAGAATTTGGGTCACTTAATTCTAACAATCTCCACCTTGACACAAATTCTCAATGAACAAGTTCTTCATCGCGAACTTTCAATAAACAAGTTCTCCACCTCTTCCATAAAACCCCTTAAGGGTTTAACTTCAACAATGAACACCAACCAAGTCTAAGCAATGCTCAAACTTGGTTATAGGAAGTGACTTAGTCATCATATCTGCAGGATTTTCATGAGTACTAATTTTGCTCACAACAATATCACCACGAGTAATAATATCAAGAACAAAATGATACTGAATATCAATGTGTTTTGTTCTCTCATGAAACATTTGATCTTCAGTAAGAAAGATGGCACTCGATCGTCACAAAATCTTCGTGCTGATTTGAAGGTCTTCATTGAGTTCACTAAATAGTCCTTTCAACCAAATAGCTTCTTTACAAGCCTCGATAATCGCCATGTACTCACGACTTCGATTGGTAGACAAAGCGATTGTAGTTTGAAAGGTGGCTTTCAACTAATTGCACAACTTCCGATTGTAAAAACGTAACCTGTGAGAGATCTTCTTCTATCAAGGTCTCCTGCAAAATCAGCATCAACATACCCTATAACTCCATCTTTAGTTCTTCCAAACTGTAAGCAAACATCAGTAGTGCCTCGTAAGTATCTTAAAATCCACTGAACTGCTTTCAATGTTCTTTACCGAGATTTGCCATATATCTGCTAACTGCGCTGACTGCATATGATAAATCTGGACGTGAACAAACTATAGCATACATGAGAGATCCCACTGCACTAGAGTATGGAACATGTGACATGTACTCAATCTCATCATCGATTGAGGAGACAAGGCCGATGAAAGTCCGAAATGGTCGCTAAAGGAGTACTAACGAGCTTAGCACTCGCATATTGAACTGGAAAGAACTTTCTCAATGTACCCCTTTTGACTTAGGTACAATTTACTTGCTTTTCTATCTCTGAGAATCTCCATACCAAGTATCTTCTTTGCTGGTCCTAAATCTTTCATCTCAAATTTTTCACTTAATTGGGCTTTAACCTTTCTTATCTCTCCTTTATCTTTTCTTTGCTATCAACATGTCATCAACATAAAGAAGTAGATACACAAAAGAACCATCACTGCTTTTTCTTAAAGTAAACACAACTGCCTAAACTACTTCTTTTGAAATCATGAGAAGTCATAAAGGAATCAAACCTCTTGTACCCTTGTCTTGGTGATGTTTCAAACGTAAAGGGACTTTCTCAAAGAAGCAAACATAGTCCTCTTTTTCTGAGACTATAAAACCCTCTGGTTGTTGCATGTAAATATCTTCTTCAAGTTTTCTATACAGAAATGCAGTTTTTACATCTAACTACTCAAGCTCCAAATCATGCATGGCCACAATACCAAGCAAAGCTCGAATCGAACTATGCTTAACAACTGGAGAGAACACATCTGTGAAGTCCACTCCTGGAATTTAACTGTAACCCTTTGCAACAAGCCTTACTTTATATCTGGGTTCTTCAACTCCTAGAGTCCCTTCTTTCTTTTTAAACACCCATTTACAACGAACAGCCTTTTTACCTTTAGGAAGTTTTACAAGGTCCCATGTTCTATTTTTGTGGAGTGATTCCATCTCTTCTTGCATAGCAAACATCCACTTTTCTGAGTCTTCACAGCTAACCGCCTCAGAATAATTAGATGGCTCTTGATTCGCATCTATATCTTCAGCTACATTTAAAGCATAAGCAACTAGATCAACCTCGGCATACTTCTTTGGAGGTTTAATTTCTCTTCTAGTTCTATTTTTGGCGATAGAGTATTATGGTGAAGAAGCAACTCTATTCTCAATTTTTGTTCTGGCTTTAGGAGTTGACTCTGTATTAATCTGATGCTCCACCTGCTTTTGATTTTCTTTATTGGAAGAGTCTTTAAGAGATAAGTTAGGTAGCATAGCAGTTTCATCAAAAACAACATCTCTGCTAATCACAACTTTTCTATTTTCAGGACACCATAACTTATACCCTTTTACACCAGCTTTATAACCAAGAAAAATGCTTTTAATAGATCTCGGTTCCAATTTTCCATTATCAATATGAGCATACGCAGGACACCCAAAAATCTTTAAATCAGAATAATTAGCAGGATTACCAAACAATACCTCTTGTGGAGTCTTTTTCTCAATGGCAACGGATAAAGATCGGTTGATCAAAAAACATGCAGTAGAGGCCGCTTCTGTCCAAAATGCCTTCGGTAAGTTGGCATTTGACAACATACATCGAACCTTCTCCATGATCGTTCGTTCATTCGCTTCGCAACGCCGCTTTTGTTTGTGGAGTATGACGAACTGTCAAGTGTCTCATGATCCATTCTGACTTGCACAATCTATTAAACTCATCAGAACAAAACTCTAAGCCATTGTCTGTGCGGAGGTATTTTATCTATTTTCCCTTTTGTTTTTCAATCATAATTTCCAAGACTTAAATGCAGAAAACACATCACTTTTCTGCTTCAGGAAAAACGCCCAAACTTTTCTGGAAAAATCATCAATAAAGGTTAGCATATAATTAGCTCTACCTCTCGAAGGTATTCTGGATGGCCCCCATAGATCAGAATGAATATACTCCAACGTTCCCTTCGTGTTATGGATTCCTCTAGTGAATCGAACTCTCTTTTGCTTCCCAAAAACACATGCTCACAGAAATTCAGTTTGCAAATTCCTTGCCCATTAAGAAGTCCTATTTTGCTTAATTCTGCTATGCCATTCTCACTCATATGCTCTAGGCACATATGCCAAAGTTTAGTAATATCATCATCTGACAAGGAAGAGGAAGTGACAGCTGCATCACTAGTAACAGTAGAACCCTGTAAAATATATAACTTGGTAATCTTTCTCTGCCCTTTCATCACAACAAGGGACCCTTTGGAAATCTTTAAAACCCCACTTTCAGCTGTGTATCTGTACCTTTTTGAATCAAGAGTACTCAAGGAAATTAAATTTCTTTTCAATTCTGGAACATGCTGTACGTCACTAAGTGTTCTGACAACTCCATCAAACATACTAACTTTAATTGTTCCAACACCTGTGATTTTACACGAAGCATTATTTCCCATCAAAACAACACCTTCAGATACTGTTTCGTAAGTTGTAAACCAATCCCGATTGGGACTCATGTGGAAGGTGCAACCTGAATCAAGTATCCACTCCTCGCTTACTTTATAATCATTGACAGAAGCGACTAGAAGTTCACCATCGCTGTAGTCTTCTACAACATCGCCTTCACCGAATTTTCGGTTGTTTTCCTTTGATTCGCAGCCTCCTTTTAATCTTATTTTGTAGCTTATAGCACTTTCAGATTTAATATGCCCTTTCTTCTTGCGAAGTTACAAGTTTTACCTCAGTTTGAAGACTTCGATCTACCCTTAGATTTACCACGAGGATTCCGTTCCTGTGTCATACCACGATCATCATCATTCCGATCTTGTCTCCCACGAACAATGAGACCCTCTCCCTGAGAGTCGGGTTTAACCACAAGATGCTTCATCTTATCATACGAGGTTAAAGAATCATAAATCTCATCAACTGTGAGAGACTCGCGGCTATATAAAATCATGTCTCTAAAGGTTGAATAAGACGGGGGCAACAAACAAAGTAGAATCAACCCTAGATCTTCCTTATCATACTGAACCTCCATGGCCTCCAAGTTTTGAGAGAATTTTTTTAAACACTGTTAAGTGTTCTTGTACAGACGCACCTTCCTCCAAACGATGAGCATAAAGACGCTGCTTCATATGCAACTTGCTTGTAAGAGTTTTCGACATACATATTTGTTCTAGCCTCTTCTATAATGCAGCGGTAGTTTTCTCTTTCATCACATCCTGCAAAATTTCGTTGGACAAATGCAGATGTAATTGTGTTAATACCTTTCGATCCTTACGCTTCTTCTCTTCATTTGTTAATGTCGAAGGCATCTTATCTATCCCTAGCAGGGCATCCTCCAAATCCATCTGTGCAAGAACTGCTTACATATTAATTTGCCACAACGGAAATCTAGTGTTGCGATCCAACAGCAGAATTTCGTACTTCAAAGAAGCCATTACCATGATCGAGATGAATAACCCAGAAGCTCTGATACCAATTTGTGAAAAATAAAATAAAATAAAATAAATAAAATAAAGAACACAAATTTTACGTGGAAACCCTTTCGGGAAAAAACCACGAGCAGAGGAGAAGAAAATTTACTATGTCAAAAAATTTGAATCAAATACAAGAGGAATAGACTATGTCTATTTATAAGCTTGCAAAGTCATATTCTAGTAGGATTGAAACACCTTATCCTATTCAATATAAAATAGATGAAGTTTAATAAGGTTTAAAAACCTTATTCTAAAATAAAATAAAAGAAGTCTAGTTCTATATGGATTTTACTTTTATTTTATTTTCCATCGTATTTTATTTAAATAAGAATTTGGGTCACTTAATTCTAACAAATTATCTATGGCTTTCACAAATACTTGATCATTTTGATGCTCTAAGATTTCTTTAACACCCTTATTCTTCTTGCCTTTCTGGAATGCAGGTAAGTATAGTCAGCCAGTATTTAAAGGGATTCCTCCATGATCAAACCGACAAGCAGCTCTTTAAGAAAAATGTTCTCATAGTTACTTATGAAGATGTCAAGCCTTACATAGATAGGATTGTTAGTGGGGAGACATCAGATATCCTTTTAACAAAACCCATTACAGGATTCTTTCTAAGGTATGCATGAATTTGTTTCTTTGGTTCTGTGTGTTTTGGGTCATTGTTTGCTTCCTTCTAATAGTTCTATCATTTGTTTGATCAAATGCAGCGTTGGAACTTCATGCGGGCAGCCAAAGCTGATGCCTGTCATTGCTCAAGTTGCTAAGAAGTGGGAATTATTTCGTGGCTTGTACGAGTCTCATGTGATAAAGTAAGGAACCCATCCCTATTTTATTCTAGTTTTCTTTCACTACTTGTGAAATCACGCTTTTACTTATTCATCAATTAATGGCCTGAACAAAACCATGCATATATAATCGGATCTGTAGTTAAACTAGGAAAAATCCACTTATACCCAAAAAACTTTTATACTCTTTTTGTATAATCACCACTCAGAACTTAGTTTCATGAAATGTCATTCTCATACGTGCAAATTAATTTGTTGTCTTCATGGTGTGTTAATATCAACAACTTAATCAAATTCTATGAGTTTTTTTTGAAATTAATTAAGCCATAATAAATTCAAGTGTATTTCTAGAACAATAGAAATGTCGGTCATTTAAAAAAAAACAAATATAATGTAGTATTCATGCCATTTTCAATTCAAGAAGTAATTTTAATGACATTATTGATAATTATAATTAATAATAATTTTCCAAAAAATTCAAAGCTATAGTTATCTAGAAGGTTGCTAATTTTCATTCGAGAAAAAATATAAATAAGTTGTAATCTTCAATTGGAAAATTCATCTAGCTTTTAAAGCGCTTTATATATTTATGTCAGATTTATTTTATTTTTTTAATTTAATTATTTTTTATTTCATGTTTGTATTATATCTAGAAACCATAATTCATGTGAAAATAAAATAATAAAAGTGATAAAACGATTAAAACGGTTAACATAGATGTGGAACGTATTGCTGACTTCAAAATTTTGCTTTGACGTATCTAATTGATTTGTTCTTTAAGTCACCCCCCTTTCGTTTGATATATGTGATATTGGATTTACGAATCTGATATAACTAAAAGGTTAGTAAACCTTTTCTTTTCCTTTTTCCTTTTTTTAAATTTAGGTTTAATTTTTCTATCTTTGTAGTTTGGAATATTTTATTTATAAGAATTTAGATATTATTTATCATTTGTCATCAAGATAAATTTTATTTTTTAATATTTAAACTTGTTATTTTATTTCTGGATTAGGTAGTTTTGGTTGCTATTATTTCACCAGAAAGCTCATCTCTTTCACACATGAACCTTAGGATTAGGCATTAATAGATACTCTGTTTTAATATTAATTACTTTAACAGATGGTTGATAAAAGTTGGATGGATGCTCCGAGATTTAGCACCAATCACCTAGCTGGAATAGAAAGATTTCTATCATTTGCAATTGAAAAATCAGTTTTTAACGGAAAAATATATTGTCCGTGCTGTCGTTGCAATAATAGGATATTGCACGAACCACATATTATGGGTGAGCATCTTCGTCTTCATGGTATAATAAAAGAATACAAGCATTGGATTTTTCATGGAGAATCCATTGAAAGAACATCGGTGCAAACCGACCAAACAGTGAGAACTTCTCCATCAATTTGTACGCAATCACAAGACAACGAAGCCGATTTAAGAGATCTCATAACGGATGCTCTAGGTATCAACATCCCAACTCTTAATGAGAGTTTTGATGGAGTTCGAGTTTCAAAATAATGGTCGGGAGGATGATTTTAATGAGGCCCAAAGGACTACAGAGAGAGCAACTACTCTTTTAGATGATTGTGATATTCCGCTCTATCCTGGTTGTGTCAAGTTTTCATGCGTCTCATTCCTACTTCGGCTTTACCACTTTAAAGCACTTTTTTGATGGTCAGCAAAATCTTTGACATGTTTATTGGAGTTTTTAAATAAGGCATTTCCAGATGGAAACACAATCCCGACTACATATTATGAAGCGAAGAAAAAGATTTTTGCACTAAATCTTGGGTATGTGAAGATTGACGCATACCCGAATGATTGTATGTTATACTGGGGCGATGCTAGTAAAAAGATCAGTTGTGATATCTATAAAAGCTCAAGGTGGCAATCTTCTAATGAGTTGGATGTAGATGAACAAGTTGATGATAGTTGTCGTCGTCCTAAGACTGCCAAGGTATTACGGTACCTTCCTTTGATTCCTAGACTTAAAAGATTATTTCAATCCTCTAAGACATCACAATCCATAAGATGGCATAAAAAAGGACGAACCAAAGATGGTATATTCAGACATCCAGCCGATGGTTCTGCTTGGGATGCGTTTGATAAGAGGTTTCCTGATTTTATATCTGATCCTCGCAATGTTAGGCTAGGTTTGGCCAGCGACGGATTCAATCCATTCCGAACAATGAGTACAAGTCACAATATATGGCCCGTACTTTTTATTCCTTATAATTTAGAACCTTGGGCATGCATGAAACAATCATCAATGATACTGTCAATGGTTGTCCCTGGTGAAAAAGGACCTGGCAACGACATTGATGTCTACATGCAACCTTAAATTAAAGAGTTGAAGCAATTGTGGACAAGAATTGATGCTTTTGATTTATCAGCTTCCGAATCTTTCACTTTACGGGCTTGTCTTCTTTGGACAATCAATGATTTCCCAGCTTACGCCAATCTTTCAGGATGGAGTACAAAAGGTCGGGTTGCTTGCCCAATTTGTGCTGAAAAAACTGAATCTCGATGGCTACGGTATGGTCAGAAGTTCTGTTATATGGGTCATCGTCGATGGTTATCAACTGAACACCCATTTCGAAAACAAAGTCGTGAATTCGATGGCACTATAGAGTATGGGGTAGCTCTTATACCACGATCCGGGGAAGATATCTTAAGGGAAATTGAAGGTGTCAATTTCATTTATGGAAAAACTCGAAAAAGGGATAGAGAAGAACTAGATGAAGGGTTGGTAGAACTTGATGTAGACGAGGGGTGTGATTTGTTTAACAACTTTGAAGAATTGGTGGTAGAAGAAGATGAAGCAAATCTCATAAATCAAGACGAGACTTTATGGAAGAAGATGAGCATATTTTTCGACTTGCCTTATTGGCGTTACAATCTTCTTCGACATAACTTGGATGTTATGCACATTGAGAAGAATGTATGTGACAATGTCGTTGGCACCCTTCTTAATCTCTCACGTGGTGGTAAAGATAATATCAAAGCACACGCAAGGACCTACAAGATATGGGCATCCGAAGTTATCTTCATCCAAAAATGAAAAATGGGAAAGAGTACCTTCCGCAAGCATGTTACACTCTTGCATCAAAGGAAAGAGATATTTTTCTTTCCATTGTGAAGAACTTGAAGGTACCCGATGGTTATGCATCAAACATATCTCGATGCGTGAATTTGAAAGAGCACAAGTTGAGCAACCTTAAAAGTCATGACGGTCACATTCTTATGCAAGATTTGCTTCCTATATGCTTAAGAGGAGTTGTAGAAAAGAAGGTGCTAAGTGTTATTACAAATCTATCAGATTTCTTCAAGAGATTATGTGCAAAAATTCTTGATCCACAAGAACTTGATCAACTCTAAATACAAGTTATATTAACACTTTGTGAAATAGAGAAAATATTTCCTCCAAGTTTCTTCACAATCATGATTCATTTGATTATTCATTTGCCAATGGAGGCTAAGCTTGGTGGACCTGTTCAATACAGGTGGATGTACCTGATCAAAAGGTATATGAGATATATCAAAAAAAATTCACAATATTTTATTTTTCTTATTTTAATATAGAATATAATAAGTATGTAAAAATAAATGTATGTGATGTAGGTATCTTATGGGATTGAAAGCTTCGTGCGAAATAGAGCTTATCCCGAAGGTTCCATTGCTGAAGGGTACATATCCCGTTATTTTTCTGATGTTGAGACTATATTTTCCCGTCCTCCAAGGAATAATGAGAATATTCAAAAAAGATACATTTTCTCTTCTGGAGGACGTCCAGTTGGCACCATGGACACGAAGACATTGGACGCAAAAAGTCTTGCACAAGCAAACCGCTATGTTTTATTGCACAGCGATAAGTTATCACCATACCGTCAGTGAGTTTCCTGAGGAAAATCTTGCCATTCGAATCTTTTTCTTAACCAATAGACAAATAAAGTTATCACATAATTTGTATACTGAATATATTATAGGGAATTTTTGGAGTCTGAGCGAGCTGTTTATGGTGGCATTCAAATTAGTAAACGCACAGAAGACAAATGGTTGGTTGAAAAGTTCCCAAGATGGCTTGCGAAACAGGTAAATTGTCACTATTAAAATAATTTATCATATTATTTATGTAATGAGGGAACATTCTATAAATTTGAATATAGAATAAGAGTTAATTGATTTCCTACTATATGGTTAGATTCTAAAGATGGAAGTTGAACAAGTTGATGCTGATGTAATTGCTCTTGCTCGAGGACCGCATAAGGTGGTTTCCACATATGATGGGCTTATAATTAATGGTTTTAGGGTCCATACTAAAAAACTTGAGCAACATCGTAAGACTCAAAATAGTGGCGTGATGGTTTTT
Organism: Gossypium arboreum; assembly: GCF_025698485.1. Classification (NCBI taxonomy): domain Eukaryota; kingdom Viridiplantae; phylum Streptophyta; class Magnoliopsida; order Malvales; family Malvaceae; genus Gossypium; species Gossypium arboreum. Next base: position 112,772,564 of record NC_069071.1, read on the forward strand.
GCTGACGGGAGAAACTATTATGGAAATTACATTGAAATTATCAAGCTAAACTATTATGAAAGGTTTTGGGTTATCATGCTTAGATGTGATTGGGTGAATATTAAATCTCCTAGGAGTATGAAGAAGGATGCAAATGGTTTTATTATGGTGAAATTTTCTGAGCTTATCCATACAGGGAATCGTGATTTGGATGATCCATACATACTGGCTTCTCAAGCGAAACAAGTATTTTATGTCGAGGATGGCAAGAGTGAAGGATGGCTTCATGTTATCGGAGTAAAACCAAGAGATTTGTTCAATCTAAGCGTTGAAACCCTTGTAGAAGATGATGAATATCCGCAGTGTGATCATCAAATTGTAACTTAATAATTTTAGTTTTAATTTGAACAAGAACGATGTTTTGAAGTGCAAAGATTTAGTGTAATTGACATTTTTAATGCATTATAGCAGAATGAATGGCCCAAAAGAAACAAAGCACTTAAATGAAGATGACATTCATATTATTATATTAGCATCTATGTATGTTCATTTTTATATTTGAAGACATTTTTATATTCATATTATACATACTTGCTTGACTTACATTCTGATAATTGTTAATCTGTTTTGGCATTTGGGGGTTCCTTTTTGAAAATGAGAAGTCTACAGTTTATGTGTTTACTACATTAGACATTTGGTTTGAAAATATTAGATCCTTATTTAATCATTTTGAAACCTTTGGCGAGTCCACTTAAAGAGTTGATGCTTCTTATCAATTTATCTTTAGCTGTGAGTCAACCAGGAATAATATTTCTATGATGTCCATTTTTATATTTTAATTTCTTCCTCCTTTTCTTCTTTTCTTATATATTCCCTTCATGATTTGATACGGATAACGTTACTAGTATTTTTCTTTTCCTCATATCTAACATTTCTTCGCTTCATCCGTTCAATGGAAAATTATTGATTGTCTAGTGTGTGACGGGACCTTCTTTCATTCCTTCTCAAGGAAATGTATGATGTAGTAAATTGCTTCAATAAGTGTGCCCATAAATTGCCTTACCTACACCTTGCCCAAAGATCTAATTTATAACTTAGACTTGTTTATTGTTTTAAGTTTTAACTTTGATTTAAACTTAAAAATTTACTTGGATAGAAAAATTATACTTATTTGATATATAAGTCGATTTGAGTTTTAAAAGTTTGTAATATATTTTATAATCTTAAAAATATATTAATTTGTGTATGTTTAAATTTAATAAAAGAAAAATAAATAAAGATAGCATTCATCTTCTTGTTTGTAAATAGGATTTTATTTCATGATTATTACCATTCTCATTTATATATGCTTGCGTGTCACCTTAAAAGGGTTTCGATCGGCAAGTTCATGACATTAGCGTGGCTACAAATGTGGCGGCAAGGGATTAGATATCAATGATGTGCGATTAATTATCCGGTATATTTTATTACGGCATGATATTTCAGATATTTATTTGTTGTATATATATATATATATATATTTATTATTATATATTTACATTTAATTATATCTTAACTCGATAGTTTTTATAATAACTTGGAGGATATGTGCTTTGAGCATGTTTACATATGAAATATCATCTATTTTAGAGATTGAGATTTATGAGTAATTTAGGTAATATATTAAATAAATTATTGTAATATTTATATTAGAGTTAGTCTTTATTCTAGGATGGTCACCTATTCTATTTTTAAAAAGTTATTTTTTATTATTTTACTACAATTTTAGAAAATTATGTTATCCATATGCAGATCTGATAGTAGAGTTTAATTATTTTTAATGTGTAATTATATATTAATATTACCTAATCTTTGTGTTTTTTAATTTTATTTTTATTAAGCATGACGATAGAGTAAATTGAAATTAAAAATTAAGTTATTCACCTTCATCGATATTTATATAGATGTCGATTTTTTATAATTATTAATATCCCAACCTTATTTCACTTGAATTTTTATTAATTATTTTGAATATAGAATATTTTGAAGAATGAAAGTATAAAATGAGAAATAAGAGAAACCTAACGAGTATTGCTTTGACCAAAAGTGCCTGCTTCACCAATTGACTCAACGAATAATTAAAAAATAATAAATAAAAAGGGAAGTAAATATGAGATATGAGATTAATTAGAGGAGATTAAAATTTGTGATCCTAATTTTGGTTGGATCGGGCTTTTGCCAACTTGGGGATAAAAAAGGTATATTTGGCTACAAAAGCTTGTAATATATTATTTGTTTAAGTTTGATGTTCTATTTGTTAATTTTAATTTATTTATAAAAATCAATTTTTAGGTTATTATTTTAAAAATTGAATAGAATATAAAATATTCAAATATTTTAAAAATTGAATAGAATATAAATTTGATGTACTTTTTTTTTGGGGCTTGATTTGGTCCACATTCTTATTTTGCTTGTTTTTTGGTCTATTTTTTGTTTGTTTTTTGGGCTTGATTTGCCGGACATTCTCCATATTGTTTTGCTTGGATTTTTGTTTTAATAAAATACAGTAGACATTCACGGCCTTTACTTTGAATTTGTTAGCCAAACCCTAAAAGGTAAAATAAAAGGTAAGTCTTGCTCTAAATTTACAGTAGGTTTCAAGTTTCTCGGGAATTCCAAGTAGAAAATTCATATTTTTCCCGGTTTTTCCTTCTCCCCAAAACTCATGAATTTTCCGGTGCTGTGTTGGGTGCTGTGTTAAAAACTCATTACCTCTTTGTTTTCTAGGAAAATGATTGGCAAAAGGAGACCATTAAAAGGTGTACGATTCTCTTCGAGGGGTTCATTGACAGGTTCGAACACCTTAGGAAGTGCTGCTATCGATAGTCAAAGCACGGGAGATGAAACTCCAACTCAGTTAGTTGAAGAAGTACCTGCAAGTCCGACTGGCACCTCCATTTCGTTCTCACTTATTATTTCTCTGGTTTTAAACTAGTTTAATCCCTTTTGGTGGTATTTATTCTTTCTCTAGTTTTCATTTTCTTCACAATATACAAAGAAACAAAAAATTTTTGGCTTTAACTATGTGTTTGGTTTTTTGCCCCACTGAACTTTCTAATTGTTACCATTTTGTCGTTGCTCTTCTTTTGCACTCTATTATTGTACGGATTTTATGTTTTGTTTTCTTTCCTTCATAGATTCCTCTTGTCTTCTGCTGCACTATAATTTTTCACAACTTCCAGACCATTTATTTGCTTTGTTAAACATGATGAGTTTTTACATTTCCTCAATATCTTCTACAGTTTTGATAATGTTCCTATAGCAGGTATGATAATTGTGAGCCGTTTAATTTATCAGTAAATTACTCTGTTTATTACCATGGTGTCCTGTTTCTTCAACTATGTAAGATTGCTAAAATTTAGATTGCAGGTTGGAGGGTGGATTAAAGGCTGAAAAAGAAATTTGGCTGTTGATTACTAAAAATTTCGACATTATACAATTTTGATTCTGTATATGATATAAATCCATTTTTTTACTTTCTTATTTAGAACATTTCTTGGTTTTTAAATTTTCATTCATTTTTTTTATATGAGAATTTTATAAATTGAAATCGTAAGAAACAAAAATAAATGGAGTATTAGCGGATAAATATTTTTGAGAGAATGGTAAGTGTTTTTTTGTCCCTAAAAATTAAAAGCATTTTCATAGGCTTTTGTACAAAAAATTAAATGGAGTATTAGTGGACAAAAATATTTTTGTCCATGATAAATATTATGTATTTGTTATGATAAATAAAATCTTTTATTAAGCTTTTATTTAATTAATATTGGTTTTTTTTCTTTTTCTACCATATTCACAATTTGCTTTTGCTTTTGCATCGTATTTATTTTTTTACATTGATACATAATATTTTTTTTTCAATTTTCATATCTAAAGTATAATTGTTACTTTGGACAGAGGCTACTAAGGGTACTTAGAGAAAGCGAGGGCCTATAAACATGAAAGATATATGGAATCTTCAACCTGGAACTCGTATAGTAGTAGAAGCCAACCAATATGGCCAGCCTATTGGGAAAGAAGTGTCCAAATTGGCTAAATTTCTCGGTACAATTGCAAGGACTGGTTCTATCTGTCCTTTGAATACAAAACATTGGAAACATCTTTCTAAATATGTGTTGGAAAACATATTGAGAATCGTTCATGTATGTAGTACATAATCATTTTCTAATTTAATGTATTGCAATAATTTTGCATTATTTGAAATTGTATGTAATGAGTACTTACATTATTTTGTTATTTGTGTAGGAAAAGTTTGATCTCCAAGGTAAGGTGAAGGACTCTGACATCCTCTCACATGTTAGAAAACTCTGGAAGGAGTTTAAATCGACTTTGAAAACTAGATACTATAAAGAGATGGTCCAAGAAGGTCAACCGATTGAAGAAATATATGAAAATAATCCTCCTAGTGTGCATGATGATCAATGGAAGTGACTAGTGGAGCGATGGGGAACACTACAAGTTGTGGTATGCACTTTTATTAGATTAATTGTCTCATTTTTCCTACTTCCACTTACAGTATGATCAAAGTAGGGGATGTATAAATGCGTGATTTGTTGAATGAGGCATAATAAACTTAGCTTCCATATTACTCTCATATTTTTTCTCATTAATTTAAACAATAGGCACATTCAGAAAAGGTGAAAGAATCTCGAACAAAGGTGCGTTATGCACATACTGCTGGTTGTACAGGATATGCGACCCTCAATGCACAGTTTGTAAGTATTACAAATTAATCAATATGTAACTTATATTAATTATTCTGCACTCATTGGTGAATAATGTTAACTATTGTTTTGTTGTATAATAGTCTAAGAAGGAAGGCCGTGAACTTTCGCGTTTGGAGCAGTTTAGATTTCAACATTTACGCAAAGATGGGAGTGGCAAATTGAGCAGTGAGGCAGCAGAACAAGTTTATGTAAGAAACAAATGGGTATTATTTATTTATTTATAATTATTTTGACATCAATTTTTTTTTAAAAAAAATAGAATTTTCTAATTAAAGATAACTGTAGGATGAAGCATGCAAGATGGTTAAAGACTCTATGCCAATACCTGACAGTTCTTCCGCACCTCAAGATAATATTGCATTAGAAAACGAGGTCTATACAAAAGTGTTTGGCCCTGACAAGGATGGAAAAATGTTGGGATATGGACGTGGGATGACCAAATTTAGGTTGTTTGGCTATGGGTCAGTTACCCGAGAAAGCCAATCTACATCGACCATCACTACATTGGTTGAAGAGATGAGCGCAAAACATGTCCAGCAAATACAAATAGTTCAAGCAAAATAAGCAGTTCGAGAGAAAACTCTACTCGAGGAAGCAGAATCTCGATTTCATATGGAGGCTACAGAGCGAGAAGCTCATTTGATAGCTGAGGTAGAAGAAAGATTTATGAAATTAATTGAAATTCGAGAGGCAAAGTTCATAAAAATGATGGATGCTCGTGAGAAAAAGTATAAGGCTCTCATAGATGAGTGTATGGCAAAGGGAATGTCAAGTAAGTCCAAGACTTTTCATAATAAGCATAGTAAGGTGACTATTTTATAACTAGATTGTCAATAAGTTTATTAATAGTTTAATAGACATTGCTTGTTGTAATTGAATGCTATGTCCTTATTTGATGTCTTCATTGCTTGCTCAACTAATAATTAGTAGTGGATGTACTGATGAAAATTCTTTATTTAGCTTCAATTTATGGTTCTTTGGTTATTATTTAAGTATTCTTTCCATGTGTTCATGTTGTTTCACATCTAGCTTGTATAAATAGAAAATGTACATTGCTATTTTTTGCAGTTGAATTTTAGAGTAGCGGACTTGATGATAAAGCCTTCAGTTCGAATGATGACGAATGAGGCTTACTGCATATTATGTATTACATATATATATGTTATAGTGGTTGACGAATGCAGTTGTCTCATAATTTTTTTGTGTCATGGGAATCAAGTTGACAACATGTTGCAATGTGTTGATTCCTTTTATTAGGATTTTGTATAATTTTTTGATGTCATGTGAAATAGGTTGACAACATGTTCGCAACTTGTTGACTACTTCTATTAGGATTTTGTATATAAATTACTAACTGCATTATTCAATGATAATTTTGTATTTATATTATCATTTCATGTTAATTAATTGTTCAATTAATATTGACTCAAACTTTTCCAAACCTAATACATACAAATTTGCTCATATTTCACCAAAATAGTCTCTTAAAAATCGGGGAAAACGTCGTAAAAAAATAGAACATGAGAGAAAGATCTATCCCAACCTTTTTAAGTTTGCCTTAGACGGGTTTACCCTAACCATTTTAAGGTTGCTTTAGACGGGTTTATCCCAACTTTTTTTAAGTTGCCTTGGAAAAGGTCTATCGCAACCTTTTTAGGGTTGCTGTAAACGGGTCTATCGCAAAATTTTTAACATTGTCTTAGACAGGTCAATTGCAACCTTTTCTAAAAGTTGCCTTAAACAAGATCTATCGTAACCTTTTTAGGGTTACCTTAAACGAATCTATCACCAACCTTTTTAAGGTTGCTTTAGACAAGTCTATCCCAACCTTTTTTTAAGGTTGCCATATACAAGGTCTATTGTAACATTTTTAAAATGTTGCCGTAGACAGGCCTATCGCAACCTTTTTTCAAGGTTGCCGTAAACAAGATATACCACAACTTTTTTAAAAGGTTGCCGTAGATAAGGTCTATAGCAATTTTTATTAAGGGTTGCCGTAAACAAGGCTTCTCGCAACCTTTTTAAGGTTGCCGAAAATGAATCTATACCGATCTTTTTAACGTTGCTCTCAACAAGTCTATCACAACCATTTTTAACAGTTGTCTTAAATTGGTCTATCGCAACCTTTTTCAAAGGTTGCCCTTAACTAGGTCTACCGCGACATTTTTTTAAGGTCGCCATTGACTAAGCCTTTCACAACGCTTCAATAAGGGTCGCCGTATGCTGACTTTTGGCAACGCTTTTTCAAAAGAGTCGCTGTCGCCAACGGTACTAAAGACAACCTTTTTGGAAGCGTCGAGAGAAGCGTCGCGAGACCTATGCCAACCCTTTTTGCGTCGTCTTAGGTCAAAAAAAGTGTTGCGATAGGGTTGTTTTGTTGTAGTGTTCATTTGTTTAATGTTCACGAACACGAACATGTTTACAAACATTAAACGAACATGTTCATGAACATAAAATTGAACATGTTCATGAACAATGTTAACAAATAATAAACAAACAAACAATAAATATATATATACACATATATTGTTTAGATATAAAATAGTCAAATATAAATATAAATAATTATATTATAAATGAAAAAATAAAATCCAAGATAATTTTATTAATATATACTAATGGAAGTTTTATAGTCATTAATAAATAAACGAGTCATAAATGAGCCAATAAACATGCTTTTAAACGAGTTTGCTCGTAAACATAAACAAATCGAACACACATCTGTTCGTGTTCGTTCGTTTATTAAATGAACATAAAAAATTTGTTCATACTCATCTATTTAGCTTAATAAACAAACATAAATAGACGTTATACGAACGGATTACGAACAGTTCATCGAATATTCTGTTCATTTACACCCTTATTTGTGGAGTCTAAAAACTCCACTAATAGTGTGCCAAATATTTTCTCATTTTAATTTTGGTTATTTATTTTAAATCAAGATTAATTTTTACTAATTTTTAATAAATTTCTATTTCTTAAAATAATTTTATAATTATTTGAAAAATCATTGTCTAATTGTCTAGGCTTTCAAATAATTATAAGAATATTATTTATTTTAATTACTAATGTGACAAAATACCACATTAACTTGAAGTATTTATGGCACGTTAGGCACTATTGTCTAGTTGCTCTGTTAGTTACATCATTCCTTGACAATAGAATTAGATGAATTATTTAATGGAAAGATCAGTCAACTCTTTGTCCAACATATAAAAATTAATACAATCTACCTCCTAGTATATAAATATATTCATGCTACAATTTCGATTTGAATCTTATTGATAGTAAAACTCAAGCTGATTGGGGAATGGTATTGGCCTGTTGTTTTTGTTGCCATTTGTTGGAAAATGTAGAAATGGAAAAATAATGCTTGTTTATTGTTTTATAAAATGCTACTGAAGAATAGATTAAAAATAAATCTAGTTCTTATTGTTTTTATTGCATCCCGTTTAGTATTAAATCTTTAATTTTTCATCAATTAAAGCCAATCATGGAAGGTTTTCGTAGTTGACTTCTTGAAGGTTCGTCGTTGTCCCCAACGAGCTTCATGGTGGCAACGAGGACCTTTCTTTTGGTCCTGGCCTTGGCTTTGCCTTGTCGATGGATTTCTCGGACGAGGGTTTTTCAGCGTTGCTTGCATGGGCTAATTCGGCCACCCTCTTTCTTCCCTTGTTTCCGACAGTTGCCACATTTTATTGTTGGAGCAACTTAAACTATGATGATTCATTATACATTAAAACTAAAACAATAAATGTAATATAATTAATGAATTTCAAGGTATACAAGTGAATTGCCAAGTTACACCAAATCAAGATAGCTCATTTGAGTCTAATTACCCCACACCAAAGCCCCCAAGTGTCAAGCTCGTAGGCATCAAACGCATAATCATCCTCAAATACATCACTCCACCACACCAAGGTCTCCGAAGGGACAATGACTACTCAATAATTCGTAACAAATTCTGGATCTTGAATGACATATTGTAATCTCCATATCATCAATAATCTCGTACATAAGCGCGCATATGACCCTATTAATATGCTAATCATATCTTAACCTTTCCACTAAGTCACATTGGCATCATTCATTCATATATGCATAAGCATAAATAGTGACTATCATATATCAATTTCTAAAATTCATCGATTGCATCTGAGTACGAACCACACATACAATTAGTGATACAATTAAAGATCTTTTTGTCATTCTTCTAATTACAAATCGATAGATATAGCATCATTCAACTTATCACAACTCACTCCAATTTGTTTATGTTTCCTAACCAATTATGTCAATTTCCACTTTAATCTTAGCATAAGTTCAACCATAGATGAAATGAAAATAGATATAAGCGTACCTATCAAACAAAAAATGATAATAAATTTTATAAGAACTTACATTTCAAAACACAATAAATTGAATAGATATTTCCAAGTTTATTCCACAATTTTAGCCTTTCCTTTACAAGATTCATTATTATTTTTTTTTCCAATTTTTGTTCAAATGTATGGTTGAATGTCTCTCTTCCTTTGGTTTTTTTAAGCATGGATGGTTGGAACACAATGGAAGATGACAATCTTCCACAAGTTTAATATATATATACTTAGTTTAGTATTAACTTAGCTTAATTAACCATGTTTAATTAGTTAAGCATAATTTATTTATAATTTAATTTAAGTGGGATTTAATATCACCGTCCACTAACTTATGTCAAAAATTGATTTATTAACTCTTGATTTTTTGGATAATTGCTATCTAAGCCCTCAAGCCTTTTTTAAATTAAAACTCAACAGCGATCAGATTTTTATAATTTAATCCCTAAGTTTTAATTAACTAATTTCTTAGTTAAATTACTTAACCAAACTTCAAAATATTCTCATATTAACTCCATAAATATTCTTATTTCATATTGGCAAACTCGGTTTACAAAAATAAGGTTCTGAAATTACATTTTTCAGTACAACTAAAAATCGGGTCATTACATAAGTGTCATGTTAAAAAGACAAATACTAGATATTCTATGAGGCTGACACACATATGATAAATTCATTGGATTGAAACTTGATAATTGAAACTTGATAATATTAGTTTTTGTAATGATATATAATGACGAGTTCAAACATGGTACTTTTAGTAGATTAACTCCATGACTAAATAACTGCATAATTAATAAACAAATAGATAGAATTACAAATTATTTGAACTCTAATTATATATGTTCAATTGGTATGTTTGCTAGCTCATTTTAACTCTATTTTTTTTATTAATGATTGACTGGGTATTTATTTGGAAAATTAAAAAACAAAGTATTCAGGCTTGTTTTAACAAGCCCAACAGCAAATCAAACCAGGCTTACTACATATTAAAAGGGAAACTATTAAAGCAGATAGGAACCTTAAAGAAAAGAAATGAAAAAATAAATTGAAACAGCCATTACTAAAAAGCTACCTAAAAAAAAGACTCCTAAATTACCCTTAGTCAAACTTTCAATGGTTGGAAGCCATTATCTTCTCGTCTTTTCAAATCACCTATCCCATCACTTCCATCCGTCTGACAATAGCTCTTCCCAAAATTTGCTTTCTTTGCTATCTACTTGTACATCAGAATCTTCCCTTATCTTTTCAATCCGGATTTCTTGCCCATAGTTTTGTTACCCCCCCATTCTGGCGATTCAACTCTCCATCCTCCAGGTAAGTTCTTTCACTTCTCTTTAATGTTGTCTTCGCAATGTTGTGAGCACTCATGTTCTTCATTTTCGGAATGTGCTTAAACTCTATCTTCTAAAAGCCCAACTTCTTAGCCTGAATATCTCTGATAATTGCTCTAATAACTGAATAATCGATTGTGGTTGACTGGCATTTCTTTACTACTATTAATGAATCTCCTTGTATTTGTATCTCTTGAAAGCCCATCTCGATTCCTAACTTAACTGCTTCTAATCCCGCATATGCTTCTACTGCAAACGGATAAGCAATATCATAATGAATGAATGATTTTGAAGCCAAATATTTGTTCGTCTTTCCCCAAACCACCAGCCCAGTCGCCAATCTGTGATTTCTGGAGTCAAAAGCAGCATCAAACTGGATCTTTATAATCGGTAAGTTCTCCTCAGTTTTTTGATTACACACCATATTCAATAGACTCTTCTTGGCTCTGACCCCTTTATATTCTGCGACGAGGTTCTGGACTTTTTGTGTAAGATCAACACCTATTGAATAAACTCTTTCATGCACAACCTGATTTCTCGCGTACCAAAGCAACCAAAAAGCATAGCAAAAATATCTGCACTATTCATCTGTTCCTTGTTCGAAGACCATGGTAAGCCACTCCCAAAAATTTGGTTGCATAATATTTGTGATCTAATAAATGCCAAACTTCCATGCTTGCAGGACATTACCTAAAAATGTGATAGCAGTTTTCTTCCCCAAAACCACATCGAGGACAAACAGCATTCGTCACTATTCTTCTCTGTCTAAGATTTGTTAAAGTAGGGATGTTATTCCAGGCAATATGCCAGATGATAATTGTAATCTTAGATGGTAGTTATAGATTCCATAGCTTTTCAAAAAAATTCTTATTTTCGGTCTGTAATAAATAATTGCTAGGATCCAGGTTAGCAATTTGTAATAGTTCATAAGCACTACGGACTGAGTATTCACCAGTCTGTTCACCTTTCCAAACTTGGAAATCCTCATGAGCTGACTTTGATAATGGGATCTAAAGAATTTTTCGAGCAACCTCCAAATGAAAGGTATTATTAATCAACTCTACATTCCATTTCCTATTCACCCCATCAATAAGATCCGATACTAACTCTGGTTGTAAATTGTCTGGAATATTCGGCCTTTCCAATGAATCAACTCCCTGGATCCAAAAATCCTGCCAGATAGAGACTTTATTTCCTCTGCCTCTTCGCCAGCATAAGCCTTTCTGAAGGAGACCCTTAGCTACCCATATGCTTTTCCAGGTGAGTGAAGGTAACCTTCCTAACTGTGCCTCTATAAAATTTGAATTCGGATAATACTTTGCTTTTAAAACTCTGGCTAATAATGAATTAGGATAATTAATCAGACACCATCCCTGTTTTGTGAGCAATGCAATATTAAATTGACTCCAGTTTCGAAAACCTAAACCACCATTTTCTTTTAGAAAACAAAGATTCTTCCACGTGCACCAATATTTTGCTATGATACTTTCAAGCTCTTTATATAAAGAACTCGGCAATAAGAAACAAGCCATCGTGTACGTAGGAATAGCTTGGAGAATAGCTTTTGTAAAAATTTCTTTCCTGCCTTGTGACGGAAACCTGTTTCTCTAATTATCAATACGTTTTTTAAGACGATCCTTTTAAGTTTTGAAAGGCTTCCTTTTTCCTCCTCCCCACCATATTCGGTAGACCCAAGTAACGCTCAGGCTCGCTTGAACTTCGAATACCCAAAAGACTAACTACTATTTACCTATGTTCCTCTTTGGGTTTTTACTGAAAAAAACTATTGACTTATCGAAATTCACACACTGTTTTGAGCAAAGTTTATATTCATGCAAAATGTTTTTAAATACCTGCGCCCCTCTTCTTGTTGCTTCCCCAAAAATGATACAATCATTGGCAAATAACAAGTGCAATATTGGCGGACCATTTCTACTAGCCTTCACTCCTTTTAAAAGACCTTCCCTTGCTGCTACCCGCATTAGACTCGATAAGCCCTCACCACATATAAGGAATAAGAAAGGGCTTAAAGGGTCACCCTGTCAAAGTCCTCTACACGGCTGAAATTTCACTCCCAACTGACCATTCATAATCACTAAATATGATACAGTAGTAGTACATTTCATAATAGTCTCAATCCATCTAGTTGCAAAACCCATTCGTAACATTACCTACTTTATGAAATCCCACTGTACCTGATCATATGCCTTACTCATATCAAGTTTTACTGCCATAAACCCTTTCTTACCCACCATTTTCTACTTTAATGTATTCAGAATTTCGTAAGCTAACAGCACATTATCAGATATTAATCTTTCTGGCACAAAATCACTCTACCTGGCATCAATACATTTTCCAATCACAACTCTAAAACGGTTCGCAATAGCCTTTGCCAAGATTTTATACAAAAAATTGAAAAGACTAATCGGACGAAAATGCGTCATGTTCGAAGGATTAGAAATCTTTGGGATAAGCACAATATTTGTAGAATTAATCAAACTAACCTCCATATCATCATTTAAGAGATATAAACAAAATTCTACGACATCATTTCCAACAATGGGCCAGCACTTTTGATAAAACAGTCCAGGAAGACCATCCTCTCCCGGCGCCTTCGTAGGTCCCATTTCAAACACCACCACCTCTATTTCTTCTTTTGAATAGTTCATAGTTAGTTTATTATTTTCTTCATGCTGGATACACTGAGCAATGCTTGATAATAGATTAGCCGAATCACTCATTTGCCCTGTTGAAAATAGCTTCTGGAAATATAAATGAGCAATTCTTTCCAATTCCTGTGATGCCTCCGTTGCTCCACCATCTTCATCTAGCAATTTTTGAATAATATTTTTCTTTCTCCGTTGGGTTGCTTGGCTATGAAAAAAGAGTGTATTTTTATCTCCATATTGCAACCAATTTAGTCGAGCCCTCTTTTCCCAATATCATTCGTCCTTCTCAATCTCAAAGTTTAATTGAATTTTTATGTCGATCAATTCTGCTAGATTATTATCGTCTCTATCTGCTTCATATAAATCTGATAACTTAGCCGTAAGAACCTGTTTCTTCTTCTTTCGATTCCATTGCATCTGACCAGCCCATTTTTCCAATCCCCTGTTCACATCTTTTAATTTTTGCAATAAATCCCTTGAAGGCAACTCCCAAATTCGTTTAACTTCATTGAAGAAAGACTCTTCCAATGGCCACCACACCTCAGATCTGAATAATTTACATTTCAACCTTTCCTCTTTCCGCATGTTTTAATCAGTATAGGACAATGATCTAAAAAAGAGTGTACTAAATGTTGTACTTTAACCCCTAGGAACATGGATATCCATCTAGTATTAGCCACTGATCTATCGAGCCTTTCACGTATATTCGTCTCCGGAAGGTTACCTCTCTCCCAAGTGAACCATCTACCAGAATATCCTACATCGATCAATTGAAATTCCTCCAAAGTTCTGCGGAATAGATCCATTCTACGTTCATCCCTAGGTAAGCCCTTTTCTTCTTAGACCCATACATTATTTCATTGTAATCCTCACAAGCCAACCATGGTATATCATTATCAGGACCTAGGCATTTCAGTATTTCCCATGAATCGTTTCTATCGTATGCATAAAGAGAACCATAGAAACCTGTGAGTATTTTTCTCGTATTTCAGCATCCTCAATCTCCACATCAATATATCTTTTTGAGAAAGATCGAAATTGAATCGAGACATCCATTCTCTATGCCATACAGAAGCCTCCTCGACTACCCTCTGAATCAACCTCCAAACCATGCACAAATCCACATTTCCATCGCACTTGTTCCATCTTTCTTTTGTCCAACTTAGTCTCCATAAATAAGACAATTTGGGGATTATGCACCTTCAGCGTATGTTGAAGTCACCAAAATTATCCGTGGCCTCCTTAAACCACGAACATTCTAACTTAAAATTTTCATTGTGATCGGTCAGCTTGCCTCTTGGAAGCCGCCGATATTGAATGATTGATCTCCACCAGTATTCTATTCCTTACCAATAAGTTGTCAGTTTCCTCTCCTCCTGCTACATCTTCTAAAGTTCCTCTAGCGCTCTTCTTTCGTTCTTCTCCAATTATTACTCCCTCTAGATCATGCTCCATAACTGTATTCATCCAATCCGATGTCTTATTTTCTTTTTGTAGATCAAGATTTGATGACCCCCCTTCTAGATTAAAACCTAAGATTGGATCAATAACCTTTCCTCCCCTTACAGTATTATCAGCACCCCATATTCTATTTGTTGAACACCGAATATACCTCTTTTCCCCTTCACTTTTACCATCGTCATCCTCCCTAAGCCAGATACTATTCATCGATAAGGCTTTACGTGATTGAGCGCGCAAGGAAAGATCCCAACCTAGTTTAGCAACCTTCACCCCAATCAGCATATCTAAATGAATCATTATGACCAAACCGACCATAATAGAAGCAAAACAAAGATAATCGTTCATATCTAAATTTGACATATGAACATCTTCCATTAAATATGACCTTTTTTTTCCTCTTCAATGGTCTTCTAATATTAATCTGAGCCCTTATGCGCATATAATTTCGATTTCCTTTCCCAAGTTTGCTCCATCGTATTCCAAAAATTGCCTCCAAAATTTACCCAATTGTGTGGCTAATTTTTCTGAATATAAACCAACTCGAACATCATGAATTTGAATCCAAATAGGTGAATAAATTAAGGGAACTTTAAGCGGATCTTCCCCCAACTGTAACCTATAAAGGACTAACAGATGATTGTTGAAAGCCCATGGAGAACCCTTAAGAACCCTTTCCATGTCCATAACATGAAAAAATTGAAATAAATATTGTTTTTCTCCCAAATTCGAATCTGAACTCCACGAACTGGATGCCACATGTTGAAACCATTTTTTTGAAAACAGGAATCGACTTTATTTGAAAACGAAAATTAAAATGGGAGTCGCCATCGATCTTTATTAGGTGTGATCGGATCACATTTGTTTTAATAGAATAATTTAGCTTACTAAAATGGATTTTGGTCTACGGAATTCAAGAGAATAAGTTCGGGAGTCGGTTACGTGCGAAGAAGGATTAGCACATTCGACACGTCTGAAAAATTGGTACCAAATTGATTAATTATTGTCTTAAAGTCGAAAATTTAAAATTGGGACTGGATTAAAATACGATCCTTTTTATTAGCGTTAATTTTAAAAAGTTTGAATTAAATCAAAGTGATTGCTAAAGATTTCCTCGTCTCGAGATATCGAAGTATCACATCCCGTAAGTTAGGACACGATACCATGAATACTGGAGCGCAAGTTGTCTTTAATTTTAATTGGAATTCTGTGTATTTTAAAATTTAAAAGGATATTTGGCAATTTAGGACCAACGAGAAAATTGAAACCCCGTAAGTTAGGGAACGGTTTCTCGATGTTCTAAAACGCGAAACATTGTCTTATTTTAAAATTTCGTTTTGAAATATAGCGAGTATGATATTTAACGATGTGCAATATTTGTTTGAATTAAAAAAAATAATTTATTGGATAAATATAACGAGGCTTGATTCATGAGGCGATGATATTACATAAGAATATAGTAAATGTACATAGAATAATAATGCATGGATACAATATTATAATAATGCATGGATAAAATATTATATGAATGAATAACAATAATGCAAAAATATGAAGTAAACAATTAAAATACACAATCTTATACGAATGAATAACAATAATGCAATAATCACACAACATATATTATTTAAATACTAATCATTAATAATCAAAGACAAATGAATTAAATTAAAAAATTTACAATGCAAATTAAAGTGAATAAAACGTAAAATAAATTTTAAAATGATAAGAAATGAATTTAAAATAAATAATGAAAAAGAAATTTAATCAACAATGTACAAAACAATTTAAAATAGAATATATGTATAAACAATTTTAGAATAGGTAATATAGGCGAAAGTTTGAAATAAATAATATACGGAAAAGTTTAAAATGAATAATATGTAAAATAATTTAAGATAATTAATATATGAATGAGTTTAAAATAAATGTTATGTAAAAAGAAACTTAAAATAAGTAATATACAAGACATCTAAGAATTAACTAGTATATATATATATATATATATAAAAAGATATAACGATTTGAAATTGATAATATATATATAATTTTAAAGTAAATAATAAAACAATTTAAAATGAAAAATGCATAAAGCGAGTTTAAAATAAATAATGTAAAAGAATTTTAAAATCTATATTACACAAAGCAAATAAAAAGATACATATGAATAATTTTAAAATAGATAATATATATAAATAAAAGTGTAAAATAAATAATATGGAATAAGTAGAGTGGGTTTAAAATAAGGTATATAAAATAATTTTAAAATAAATAATCTTTAAGTTAATTTAAAAGTAATAAATAAGAAGTTTAAAATATATAATACGTAAAAGAATTAAAAATAGACACTATAAATATACTTTGTAATAGTAATGAGTTCAAAGATAATAAAAAGAGAGTTATTTAAAATACATAATATACAATAACTTAAAATATAAAATAATTTGAAATAAATATATAATAATTTTAAAGAATTATAAATATCTAAAAGCTTGAAATAAACTATATGTATACATATATATAATAGGTAAGGAATAAAAAATAAATAATACATATAAAATAGATTAAGGTAACATATATATACATAAAGCAAGTTAAGATAAATAATAAGAATTTGAATAATCAAGTACATTAAAATAAGTTAGAATAGATGTAAATCAAGTAACATATAAAATATTTGAAATAACATGTAAATGAAACATTTAAAAAGGGTTAATAAATGAATTAAATAGATTTAGGACATGGCTAAAAATAAATTAAAATTCGGGGTATAAAAGTATAAATACTGGAAAGTTAATTAGGGATCAAAAAGAAAACCAAATAGGATTTGAGGGCTAAATTTAAAAAAACAAAAGAAGACAGAAAATGGGGCCTGATTGAATGGAGGTTGAAAAGGGGAAGGACCAATCGCATAAATCTCCCTTTTAAGGAGAATGCACAAACCGCCCACTACACCAAACGGCATCATTTCATCATCATCATTTAAACCAAAACCTTTTTTTTTTTAATTTCATTTTCAGCCCCTTTTTTTTTTAAGAAAACAGAAAGCTTTTTGCTTTCTCTCCTTCCCATTTTCTCCCATATTTCTCTCTTTTTGGCTAGGGCTTCATATAATCATCCTTGCCGTCCGACCACCGCACCACCACCGTATTCGGTGGCTAGCGATGCGCCAAAATGGGCCCTTAGCCTCGTCTTGAAACACCCTAGAGAAACCAGCCCTCAAAACCCGAAAAAAAGAGTTGAATAGAAATGGTTCTCAACCCCTTCGGGTTCGATTTTGACAACGGAGGAGGACCCTCCGGCACTGCAATCGTGGGAAACCAGTGAGTCTCTTCTTCTCCCTTTTTGTTTATGTTTCTATTTAAAATCGTTTTTGATAAATAAATGAAAAATACAAATAAAAATGTAAATCGAAAGAAAACAAGAAAAGTAAATCGAAATCAACCTTTGCCTTTGCTTCTATTCTGTTTTTTTTATTTTTTAATGTTCGTAACCGTTTACAAAGAAAAGATATTGGCTTTTAAAGCCAATCTAAAAACTGTTGGTTTCATGGTTTTTGTTATTTTGCCATTTATTTTTCTGTCGATCACGTGCCTTCTTGCTGTTATTTTTTTATTTGGTTGCAGGTGTTGCGACGCGTGGAAGGGGCAATGTTCAGGGGCGTGGTGGCTGAAGGGAGGCCAAAAGTCGGGGGGAGTGGCGGCTGAACTTTGGTGGCTAGGGTTAGGGTGGCTGCTGAAAAAAATTAAAGATAGTTGGCTAGGGTTTAGTTTATTTCGGGCCTGGTAATTGGGTTTGAGTTTGGGTCTGATTTTGTAATGGACTTTAATTATTTGGACTTTTAAATTTGTTTATTTGGGATTTATTTTTGTAATTGGGTTAGACCAAAATTGGCTATTACACCACAGATTTGCCATCGTTCTTTTCATAGCTGGAAAGTGAAAAATAATTGCCGTTAAAAAATAACCTACTAATTGAAATTCACCCCTTTCATTACCCGAGCCAGGATCTAAATGGATCTGCAAAATTTCATTTTCTTCTTCATTGAGTGACAAATCTGCTAACTCGTTTTCCATTGATGCAGGTTAATGGTGGCGTGATGAAACACAGACTTGCAAAAAGATGAAAATATGGGACAAAAAAGACAAGAAAAACAAATAAGCCCTAAACGATCATTCCAGCGGCGGCAGACTTAAGCTTGCTAGGGTAGCAGACGAAAAACTATAGCTTTTAAATATATGATGAATTTAAAAGACTAAATTTAATCCATATTCTATTAAATAAATTAAATAAATTCAAATTTTAACAAAATTAATATTTATTATTTAAAAATGGTTTTAGTCCATTTTAACTCTATTTAGATTGCATATATAAACCTAAAACAAACGGATAAAATAAAGAGAAACAGATGGCATTAATTAATATCCACAATAATTGCATTTTTTATAAAGCAAGAAATGACTTAAAGTTAACTCAAATTCTTTGGATTATTATTTAATTGGATGGACTAATTAAATTATTAAGTGTAAAGTGAAAATTAAGTATGCATCGATGTTAATTTTGTAAAGATAATTAAATACATTTGTATATAACTTTTAATATGGTAAAGTTATTATAATTTTAATGAAATTAAAATTGGATTGTGTAAATTATTTAATTGGTTTAATTATTTAATTTTAATTTATTAAATTAAAATTAATTTAGAAGTTCATTTAATTAGTAAACTAAACAATTAAATTTTAATCTTTTATCCAAATAAGAGATGTAAGTTCAAAAATTGAACTAGGCATTTACAACCACCACAAGCCCACCTCCGCAAAGAGAATGGCAACAAGGGGTTTCTTCCCTCGTAAGGAAGTCACCGATCACCCCTTGGTGTTCTAGTTGGACTATAACTCCTCTTATTTAATTAAATAATGACTTTGAATAGGAAGTAAGCTTTTACATATTTTCTTGTAGCTTAAAATCCCATATGTCTAAATACTTGGGGAAATCACTCAAAAATTTAGTGATAGTTTGAATCCCGTGTGTTTGTTTGATAGTTAAGATGTTCACCGCCTCAGATGTGGCTTAGGTTGGAGTCGTGTTAGTCGCGTTGCTGTTAGGGCTATATACTCTTCTTGGGTTTAAGTTTTAGACTAGAGAGAATTATAATTACAATCATGAAACTATTATAATTCGGGAACTAGAAAGTTTTGTGGTTGATTTGGTTTTCAGTAGAGGGTTGCACAAACCCTCCCCCCTCCAAGGAGAGTCTCGTTTTTTAGATTAGAACATACTTTCTAAGCAACTATGACTTTGAAAATATAAAAAAAAAAAATCAATTGGTTGAAAGTTTGAAAAGATAAAACTTCTGTTGGAGTTAATCCGAAAGTCTTACCATCTTTCCAAAAAAAAATCCGTGATACATAAGTAATTATATTTTATTTTGAAAATCCGAAAACATATTAAAATTTCAATAAAAACAAACCCATAAATAAATAATAATAACAAATAAAGTGAGAATCATAAAAACAACTACTTAACTGTCATTTTTATGAGTTTGGTTGTAGGCAGAATCGATTACCAAACCAAACTCAAACTTGTCATGCAGAATTGCAACTGCACGTGAAATTGCAACGCCCAAGATAAAGTTGTAATTTTATGTATGGTTAGTCAAAGGCCCCCCTTTTTTATTTTTTTTTTCTTTTTGGGTTATTATGTTTATATATGTTTGGTCAACATATGCCAAAATTAAAGTGTAATAAATTCAACTCTATTTTTCTGATTTATTTCGTTTATTATGAGAAGCATTTGACAAACATGTATCAACAACTTAGTTAAGTTAGTCGGTATGATCGAGATTTTAAAATTTTGAGATTTTCAAATCGTGTAAATTAATTTTAGATTTATTTTGGTTTAAGTTATGTAATACATGAGTAGGGGTGAAGTTAAAATGAAATTAAGTTATATAAATTTTTATAAGAATTAAAATGTAAATTTACTATTAGCTAATACTTTTGTAATTTTTTTAAAGGCCTAAATTAAAATCTTATCATTTTTAAATGTTAAGGTATAATTTTATCATTACTAATTTATAATTTTATATATTTTAAAGAGTAAAAATATAACTTTCTAAAAAATTGGAGTACATGATTCAAAAGTTAAACTTGATAATGTTGATTTTGATTGTAATTACACTCTATCTTAATAAAAAACTTTCATTAAGGTTAAATTAGATTTGATATATTTCTAAATTAATTGTATTAAATAATAATATTTTAATTGAATTGGTGTCATTTACGTGTTTCAATTCAATTATTAAATTATTAAAAAATAAATAAAATAAAAATTATTTTAAGAGGCATTTTTATGAAAAAGATACATACATATTATATAATTTGAACCCAAAACACCGTAATATGTGCTCTATCGACTTTACTCTTTCATTCAAAAAGAATGTTGTTCAATAATTCTAAGAAAATTTTGATTTCCCTGTATCAGATTCAGATAGAGAGATAGCACCTTTTACTTGCATGCTAATCTTGTCTTCTCGATTTGACTTCAATAAAAGTAAAATTAAAAATTAAAAAAAATTGGAATAGGTTCAGGTATCTTGACAAGGTCAAAGGTGTCTATCACGTCATACAAAAATAGGAACGTTGTTAATTGTTAATTTTGTCGAGACGACAAAAACAATCTCAAATTTCTTGGAACTATGTCTCTTTCCAACATGTGTTCCTACTTTAATCCACGTGGAAAAAGAAGTAAGTACTAAAAACCTACAAAAGGAAACACGATTCCTTCGTTTTGAATCATTCTTCAATCATTTTCTGCTTCTAAATTTTATCCTATAAATTAAAATCTCATTCACTAGAATAAATTAAAAAACAAAAATGGTACAAAGCTCAAAATCCCATGAAATTTCATCATCGTCTTCACAGTCAGAAGCAGGGAGTACTTCATTAGGACAATCCCAGAAAAGAAGAGCGGGAAGGAAGAAATTTAAAGAGACGAGACACCCAATATTCAAAGGTGTTAGAACAAGGAAAGGGAAATGGGTTAGTGAAGTGAGAGAACCAAACAAGAAGTCTCGTATATGGTTAGGGACATTTTCGTGTCCAGGTATGGCTGCTAAAGCTTATGATGTAGCTGCTTTAGCACTTAGAGGAGATGCTGCTTCTTTAAATTTTCCTGAATCTGCTCGTACATTGCCACGTCCTAAGTCATTGTCTGTTAAGGATATTCAGATTGCTGCTATGGAAGCTGCTGAGACGTTTATTGATGATAAAACTTCGCCTGATTCGGTGTCGTCAGCGGTACCGGCATTTCCGGAAAATATGGTGTTTGAAGATGAAGATGAAGTGTTTAATATGCCGGGGATACTTGAAAGTATGGCGGAAGGATTGATGATAACTCCACCATCTATGCAGAAAGGGTATTATCCTGATGATGATGATGATGATGATGATGATGATGGGAATGATTATGTGGAAGTCAATCTCTGGGGTGACTAAGTTGTTCAATTTTAGTTATTAGGGTCTGTAATTTGCAAAGGGAATTACGAAGTTTTTCCAGTCGTAGATTCTTGAAGTAATCACAAATAAAAATACATCGGTTATTATGACGTTTTGCAATTTTAAAAGAAATTTTTGGATTAAAACGAGAAACGAAAAAGAAAAATAAAGGGAAAAAAAGTTTAATTGTGTTTTTGGATTTCATTTATGGCGGATCACTGTCATATTTTAATAAAAATCGATTCCTATTTTACGATTTATATTCAAAGATTATGACCATTTTTTGATAATATCATTTCCAATATTTGAAGTTGTATTGTATTTTACTATTTATCCTAAACACTTTTTCATACTGATTTCTAATTTTTGAATTCAGATAACTTTTTAGCTGTTATTCAAGTTTTCTAGTTGAGATTTTTCAAGTTGTGATAAAATTTTTTGGATAAAGTGATTTTAAGTTTAAATTATTTTAAATTTATATTAATTTTAGCCCAAATCATTTATAAGTTTAAATTGTTAATTTTAAATTAGATGTAAATTCAGATTAATTAAAAGCTTTGAGTAGAAATGAGGATGAATGGATTTAAGTTTAACATATTAATTTGACCCAATTGGACATACTTTATTAGCAGGAATACCTATAATTACAATTTTCACAGATTTAATAGTTTATATTAAATTTATATTTACATTATAATTAATATAAAAGCAAATTTGAGCCTGACAATCTTATAATTTTAATGTCAATTTTATAGATATAGAGAAATTTTAAAACTCATGGCTATATTTATATTATATACGTACATGTAAAATATGATTATCTTACCTTAACTAGTAGTTGAGAGTTCAATTTTAATTTTGAGTATGGAGTAATTTTAAAACTCGTGACTAGCGTTTAATCTTTAATGAACCAACAAAACGTGGAAAACTAGTCACTGAACTTACTCAAGTAGATACCTAAAAAAATCAAAACCTCAAATCCGATCTACCCCTTTAAAGCAACAAAAAGTATTCATCAAATTTCAGTAAATAGTTGTACCTGAAAATTACATTTAACTGGTGGATTAAATTAACGGTTGAATTGATAATATAAAATCATTTGGCAAAACCGTTTTTAAATTTAGTAAAATCATGTTTGTATTTATTATTATATTTTATTTTTAATAAAAATAGAAACTTTTATTATGTTTTGATTCATTTTTTACAATTACTTTTTTCTAATAAATATTAATTTTCTATTTTATTTTTAAAATCTTTTAAATTTCATTTGCATTTTTAATTATTGTTAATTTCTTTTTAATTTTAAGTGGTTGAAGTGAATAAAAATTCAACTGGTTAGATCTCCTGTTCTTTTCTTACAATGTTAATAATGTTTTTTTTATTGTGTTTTGGTTTTTTTTGGAAGAATCTCGAATCAGCATAAGCTTGACCGGTTCAAAATTAAAACGGCGGACTTTTTTTTTTTGAAATAAAAACGGCGGACTTGTATACTTCGCGTGGGGTCAATAATGGACCGACTCAGAACAACAAAGAAAGCTCCAGCGGTTCAGAAAACGGACGCTGCTGGTCGGAGAAGTAGCCCGTGACCGGTTCAAAATTAATTCTTTCTTTAATTTGAGGGTAAACTATTAAAATAGTCAATTTTATTTGTCTCAGATTACATTTTAGTCACTTACTTTATCATGTTGTAACATTTTAATTACTGAGCCGTTAATTACTGTTAATAGTGAAAAGGTAAGTTGAAGTGGCACATTAAATCATCATTTCAAACAATTTTTTTAAAATTATACAATTGGTCCCTATATTTTTTCGTTTTGAGCAATTTAAATTTTTTTTATATTCTTTTAACTTTCCTTTTTTTTTTCTATTCTCTTTTGCTTCTTTTGTTTTACTCCTTTTCCTATTTCTTTTAGCGTAGTTTTTCTATGTTTTCTTTTAGTTAAAACTAGCCCCCATACTTTTATTTTTTGAACAATTTATTTTTTTCTTTTTATTTATATGATATCTATATAAACACTTGATGACAATGAGTTTTAACATCATTTTCTTCTTCATTGTTGTTTTTTTATCGATACTAATGTCCACTCTAATAGTAACACTACTACGAAAGCACCCATTACAACCATTTGCCAACTTCAAAATCAAAACAATTTGATTAAGAGAAATCGTTTAGCATAAACAGAAAAATGAAACATAAAAAGCGAACCATATGATAATAGCAAAATCGACAGAAATAGTAACGAAAAGGGAAAAAAGGATGGATCGGAGAAATGTGAATGACACATTTAATCCCCTTATCAAAATTAGCAACCATTGTTGGGACACTCCCTCACAAAATTCCTAGAGTCTCCACAATTGTAACAAGCACCACTGCCGCCACCGCCGCCGCCGCCGCCACCACCACCTTACTCACAGTCCTGTGCTAAATATCCCTTCTCACCACACTTAACAAATGGAAACCCTCAAAAAACTAGCGACCATTGTTGGGACAATCCAATACTCGACCATAATTTAATGTGATTATTTTAACTATGCTTCTTAGTGACAACCAAGAATGTACACTTTATATGAATTAAACGTTGGATATAAATATCAGAGAATTGAATTGTTGAGTATGACTCTTATTTCAGTCAAATTTGAGAAATAATCTTTCAATTAAACTCTGTTTATTTGTTTCAATCAAATTCTTATTAGTCTAGATTATTTTATTATTATTTGACCTATAAATTTAGCCTACAAATAGGCTCTTTTACAACCCTAGAAAATACACCCATTAGAGATTAGAACTCATAACACATTTAGAGAATTTTGTGTTTACGTTTTGAGGGTTCTTTGTTTTTGGCTTTTCAGGGTTTAATTTTTATCTCCATCTTTGGTACTCTTCGTTTTTTTTTCATTATAGTAAAATTATCATTGCCCGTAGTTTTTTATCCTCTTTGGAGAGGTTTTTTCACGTTAAATTTATGTGTTCAATTTTTCAATTTATTTTACTATTTTTTTACTTGTTGCTTAATCAGGTCGATCCCAACAAGTGGTATCAGAGCTAAATTTTTATAGATTTTGAAATTGAGAAGTTTGATGGGAGACAAATTTCAATTTGTGGCAAGTTTGGATGATGGCAATTCTAGTTCAAACCGGCTTGAAAAAGGTTGTTACAGGGAAAAAGCCTGAGAATCTAAATCAAATAGAATGGGAAGAGCTTGATGAAAAGGCATTGTCTGCAATCCAATTGTGCCTTTCGAATACAATATTGCAGGAGGTATTGATAGAGAAGACCTCATCCGCCTTGTGGAAAAGGTTAGAAACTCTTTATGCGACTAAGTCACTGACTAACCGTTTAGTGTTGAAACAACGTCTATTTACATTTCGCATGAACGAATGTGAGCTTCTTAGAGATCACATCAGTCAGTTCATTACTCTTTTAAATGATTTAAAAAATGTTGAAGTTTAGATTGACGATGAAGATTAGGCTTTCAGGAAGACCCTAATTTATGGTAGAAACAAACTCTCGTTTGAATATATGAAGGTTCATTTGTTGAGTAGAGACAAACTCGATAATGAGTTTGGTTTGGATAGCAAGGTAGATTGGCAAGCTTCCGTTTTGGTAACATCAAAGAAACGAGACAAATGTGTCACTATTGTAAAAAGTTAGGTCACGTCAAAGCAGATTGTTACAAACTGCAAAATAAAAGACCTATTGAGAGTAACAAGGAAGATATAGATGGTGCTAATTTGGCCGATGAAAGCGGTGATGATTTCTTGTTAGTGTCAACGAGCGATAACCCTAAGCTCATGTCCTGGTGGATCCTAGATTCGGGATGTTCTTTTCACATATGTCCCAATAGAGAATGGTTCTCCACATACAGTTTGGTTGAAGGTGGAGTTGTGTGCATGAGAAATGATTCATCTAGTAAGGTAATTGGTATTGGTACTATTAAAATTAAGATAAACGATGGGACGATTAGGACACTATTAGATGTCAGATATGTACTTGATTTACGAAAGAATCTCATCTCATTGAGTTTTTTAGACTTGAAAGGATGCAGAATCAACATCGAGTCAAGCGACATTAAAGTATCTCGTGGAGCTCTTGTTTTTGTTAAAAGGTAAAAGAACCGACAATCTTTATATTGTGGATAGTTCTACAGTGACTGGTGAAATCGGACGTCCCTCGTCCGTTACGAAGTCGAAGTCAACTCGTTTGGAACGGAGGCAACTTGGTCATATGAGAGAAAAAGGTATGACTGTTTCGTTAAAGAGGGGTTCTCTTTTGGACGCAAGTTTTGAAAAGTTAGGGTACTATGTCCGTGAAAATCAGACTCGGGTTAGTTTTAATTGGCAGTGTACAAGTCAATGGCTAAAAGTCTTCCAGTTTCTAAGCACAGATTCGACTCAGTTAATCCCTGCATAGTTTAAGATAGGCCCGTGACGGGCTTTGGCAAAGATGGCATTGTGGAAATATGAGTCAAGGTAGAGATTTGTTGAGTATGACTCCTATTTCAGTCAAATTTGAGAAATAATCTTTCAGTTAAACTCTGTTTATTTGTTTCAATTAAACTCTGATTAGTCTAGATTATTTTATTATTATTTGACCTATAAATTTAGCCTATAAATAGGCTCTTTTATAACCTTAGAAAATACACCCATTAGAGATTAGAACTCATAACACGTTTAAAGAATTTTGTGTTCACGTTTTGAGGTTCTTTGTTTTCATGTTTTCGGGGTTTAGTTTTTATCTCTATCTTTTGTACTTTCGTTCTTTTGCCATTATAGTAAAATTATCTTTACCCGTGGTTTTTTATCCTCTTTGGAGGGATTTTCCATGTTAAATTTGTATGTTCAATTTCTTAATTTATTCCACTATTTTTTTACTTGTTGGTTAATCGGGTTGATCCCAACATGAATAAATCTATCTTCAAAAATATCTTTAAACTCATTTACTAGTATATTGGTTTATTTTTACGGTAAGATTATGCTATTAGTCTTTGTAGTATGCATAATTTTTCGATTTACTTTTTGTATTCTAATTTGATAATTTGTAGTTCTTTTCACTTTTTTAATCTTGATATTTAAGTTTTTTATCTAAACAATAGTAATTAAATCTATTAAATCAAAATTTATTTTTAATCATATATTATGCGTATTATATAATTAGTTGAATTAGTTTTTGTTATCCAATTTGATCATTTTAGTCTCTTTAAATATTTAATTTTAACTAAAACCATATCCATTAAATCCATTAATTAGACATGACCTTTTGTAAGTATTATGTGAAAATATCAAACTGATATAGATTACACAAGTGATAATATGTTTGTCCATAAAATATTAAAATAACAAAATTTTACTTAACAAATTTACCGTTTAGCCAATATTAAACTCTAAAATTTGAAAATATAAAATTAAAATCACCAAATTCATTAATTAATAAACAAAGTTTGACCTATTTTTAATAAGTAATAAAAATTTATTGCTTCAGTCTTAATCTGCAAGTGAAGGCCCTTTGTTTGGGCCATCATCTAGATTTTATGGATTAATTCCACCAAATGTCCTTAAACCATCCTCTACATTTTAAATTGGTTTATAAACTTCAAAACATTATAATCGAGTTCTAAAAAGACTATTTTATATCAATTCAAGGTCTTTTGTCAGCCTAGCCTTTAATTAAACATTAAATGCTAGTTTGGACTTGATTTGGAGTATATTTAAAGCATGTGGCTCAAATTGTAAACATGTTTATATCTATTCCATGAATAATTTAACTTCGATATGTTAAAAAAAAACAGATAATGCCAATAAAATTAGGAGAGACAACTTTCTAACACGTCAAATGTAGGGTGTCTATGTAGTAAGTGCACATATATTCATAATTTGATCCGTGTTGTAAATATGCTCCACTTAAATTTGAACAAGTTTTAGTTGATATGATTCTAATGCTTTGAGAAATCATTAAAAACATTTTAAAATTTAAAGACTAATTTAGAATCTAAATCATAATGTGAGGACTCAATTAACTTTTTGAAAAAAAATCATAAATATGTATTATATAAGGTAAGGTTTTCATGCATTATAGAAAACATTAGTTAATAATGAATTCAATGTATATTGAATAATCTCATTATAGGTTTTATTCATATATGCTCTTTTTTACATAATACATAAAACTATCTATAACCCTTCTCAATCTATAAATAAGAGTATAATGCACTTCAGCGCACTGAAACCTATATCCTCCTGCATTGACAACAATACCTATGCTAATTAAGTTAAGATTTAATCCGTAAAACTTAGTGTATATATATAAATTCAGAGAAATCACTCTCATTTAGCCTAGCTTTATATAAAGTCTTATTAGAACCAATAAATTAAATATGGTTACGATTAGGTTTTGAAAAAAATAAAAAAAATAGTTTAAATTAAAAATGTAATCGAGTTGAGTACAACACAAGATTTAATTTGAACTCAATTTGATTTAAATTTAATTTTACATAATTTTGTATTTGAATTCAAGCATATATACTTTTTATATATATTATAAATATATTGTAAATAAAAGAATTTCACTTAACTTGTTAATTGTTCAAATTAAGTATTCAAATAAATTATTTGGAATTTCATTTGATAATTATCAATTAAATTGAATTTCAATTGTGTCGACGTGATTAATGCAAAATTTGCAGACAATGGACTGAGTTATATACTAATGATCATCACATATATTGAAAATTAGCATAAATTGAAAAGGTAAGTATGAGTTTGACATGACAATTTCTATGGCTTAAATTATACTTTTATTGATATTGAAATTGCAAATCTTCTCAATTAATTCATTTTTGAAATTATTGTTTTTGGGGTAAACATTTTCTGCTCTTCATTCTGCAGAGATATTCAAAATAAGATCTGCTTATGTTTAAAAGTTAATAACCCATAAAATTAATGGAAAACTGCAAAACCAAGCTTATAAAAAATGACTGTTTGTTTCTTCTTAGGCGTCTGTTTTCTGGTTTCAGGAAATTGCAATGCCGAGGCATCGTTCACGGGAAGCAATGATTCAGTAACAAATGGTAGAATTAGGAGGGGAACGTGGTTTTTTAGGAATTTGGATTTTTTTTTTAACTTTCCCTAATTAATGGTCAGTTGAATTTGTATCAAATTTATTTGATTACAATAAAAATTATGGTAAAAATCAGAAGAAAATGCATATTAAAAATCGCTCAAACTCACGTTTTTTTTTTTTAAATAATGCGTGATTCTTGTTATTGCAATAACAATAATATTAACTAAGGTAAGACTCAATCGACAGTTTTTTTATTAGTTTAATCTTTAACAATTTATATAATATTTATTTTTAAAAATGGTAAAATAACCTTTTGGTCTCTCTCTCAATTTTGATATTAAGTAAATTGATCACTCTAAAAAATATTAGAACAATTTAATCCACATCAATTTTTGAAAGTACACAACTAAAAAAATTAATCACAACATTAATTTTTTTTGACAATTGTACATTTTATTAGCATAATAACAAATTTAGCCTTCAAAGTTTACATATTCTATTAATTTGATCATGATTTAACAAATTTAGGGCAACAATTATACATTCTGTCAATATTTTAGCAAAATATATAAACACCAAGAGCTAAATTTGATTAATTGTCTTTAATTACTTGTTGTAGGCTAATTTTAACCCATTTACACCAGAACCCAATTTAACCTTACCTAACCCACCAAAATTAAACCCAAAACCCAAAATCTTAACTACCCAAAGCCCAATTTACATCAAAACCCCAATGGCCTAAACCCTAAGCCCAAATCAAAATAAAAAAAACCCTAGCCCACAACCTAAACTTTTCTCAACTAAATCCTAGTCTTTGCCACCACCAACTCCACTAGCCACACTTGCTCCACCACCACTTGTACCTACAAATGAAGACATAAACAATAAAAAATATTTTGTAAATGGCTATATAAGCCTTCTCATATTTTGTATTTAGGAGAGGAAGAAGTTTTGGGGGAGAAAGTTATTGTAAAGGATTTTTGAGAGGTTTTTTGAGAGTAATCAAGGAGAAGAGTTATTGTAAAGGCTAGTTTTTGGAGAGGCTAGTTTTTTTTTAGAGATTAATCAAATATTAAAGCAAAAGAGGTTTCTTGGTCTATTCTCGTTTTAAGTTCTTTGTTTGCTTATTGTTTTCCTTTCAGTTTTATTTTGTTTCTTTTATACGAAAGTAAAAATAAAAGGAGGAAGCTTTCCCATTTTTACCGAAAAAGTTTTTTTTGAGGTCCGGCTGCCGTGTACGGTGGCACCGACGGTGGCCGGCGGCGGTCCGGTGACCGGACGGTGGCCGGCCTTGTGGCCGAAAATCACCCACTCTCTCCCTCTTTTTTGTTATTATTATATTTTTTAATATTATATTATATATATATTCTTTTAATATATTAGGTATATTCTAAATTCTATATTACGTATATATATATATATATTATACTATTTTATGTATATATCTTTAATACTATATTATTTATATATATATATATATTTTTTTTACATGTTTTCTTATGTATATATTATAATTATATTATGTATGTATTTTTACACTATATTATGTACATATTTTTTTATATCTATTTCATACATATGTATATATTATATATATCTTAACATTACTAGTTATATTTTCACTATTTTATGTATATACTTCAAACACTATATATAGTATATTTTAACACTATTACTATTTATAAATATATATATTTTACGTACATACTCTTAATATCTTTATTATGTATATATTCGTTGTTTTTATTTCACATTGGATACTATTATTACGTTTAATATATCGCATGCATTGTTATTGTTTTAATATTATTGTCATATTTATTATTTGTTTCAATGTATTTCCAACTCGTTTATTTTTGTCTCCCGCCTATTTTATATCATTCATTGTTCATTACTTTAAAGATTTTTATTCATGTTTTTACTAATTTCAATAAATAAGGCAATGTTTCGCATTTTGGAACATCGAAGAATTGTGCCCTAACTTACGGGGTTTCGGTTCTCTTGTTGGTTCTAAATAGCTAAATATCCTTTTGAGTTTTAAAATGCACGGATTTCCAATTTAAATTAAAAGACGACCTTGTGCTCGGGAATTCATGGTATTGTGTCCTAACTTACGGGATGTGATCTCCGATATCTCGAGATAAGGAAATCTTTAAACAAATCGATTTAAGCTAATTCAAGAATTTTAAAATCAGTATTAATAGAAAAGATCGTATTTCAAGTCCCTTCCCGATTTTTAATTTTCGACATTAAGACACTAACTAATCAATTCGGTACCAATTTTTTGGGCGTGTGTGCTAATCCTTCTTCGCACGTAACCGACTCCCGAACTCATTCTCTCAAGTTTCGTAGACCAAAGGCCCTGTTTTAGTAAACTAAAATTGATTTATTAAAACAAAGGTGATCCGATCACACCTGATAAAAGATTGGTGGCGACTCCCGTTTTAATTTTCACTTTCAAACAAAGTTGAACCCCGTTTTCAAAAGAATGGTTTCGACAGCTTGGTGACTCCACTAGGGAATTCGAAAGTCGAGCCTTAAATTGATTATTTTTTTGTCTTTTGTCAAAAATCGAAAATCGATTTTAAATTTACTGCATTGCATGTTGTCTATTATTTTCGCGACTCTCTTCATAATATGCTTACTTTAAGTGGTTTAATTCTTTGAGGTATCTTTGCATATCGCATCGCATTATTGGTCAATTTCACCCTCTTAATGGAAGTGAAAAACTACTCCTTCGTGAGGTCTTCACCTCCGTATAGGATAGTGGATCGCTTTCGGGATACATCCGTACCTGCGTCTTCGTGGGGTTTTCACCTCCATATAGCCGTAGGGAAATGTATTCCCCTGAATCGAACTCGGTCTGTATGAACCTGTAATGGGTGAGGATCGAGGAATTTGCTGGTTCAGGTACCTTTACTTTAGAACCAAACTACATGTAATGAGCCCTAGGAGCCTACCCTAGGTAGAACCACACCAAACCCTAGTGGTTACCTGATTAGGTGCTTATTTACTCACTATTTGCTTTGAATTCTATTCTTTGTATATAATACTAACTTGTTGTATTTTGATCATTTTCGCATGACATTTCATCATAAAAGGGTGTTGATTTACGTTCGGTTACTAATTAGAAGAGTTTAGCATGGAAAAAGGATTTCTTGATAGAATAGAGGATAATGCGGCCGTTCGAGTGTGGTCTGAGAGAACGCAACAGGAGAAAGGAGATAGTTTGACCGAGGGATATGAATCGGAGTTGTGGGATTTCACTCGCGTCAGTGTGACTCTGAACGACTTGCAAGAGTTAAGGGATATATTGAATAGTTGGAATGGAGAAGTCAAACAACTCTTTTACTGTAACTACGGCGACCTACCCTATTTACTCGATGTAAAGGTGGACAAGTACTTGTTCCGGGCCCTTGCGCAATTTTGGAACCCCGCTTACAGTTGCTTCACTTTCGGAGGAGTTGATTTAGTACCTACGGTAGAGGAATACATGGCGTTACTTAATTGCCCAAAGATTCAGGCCGATAGGGCCTATTCAAGACCTGTTAATGCCCCTCCCTTTTTGAAGAAATTGATGAATATCACGGGGATGAGCGAGCAATGGGTTGCGGCCCGCATCAAGCAAAAAGAGGATAGTAAATGTATTCCTTGGAGGAATTTGAGGGATTTTATTCTTGCGCACCCGGATTCGAAGAAAAGGGTTGATGTTTTCGCCTTAAGTCTCTACGGTTTGATCGTCTTCCCTAAAGCACTTGGACACATAGATGAAGCCGTCTCAGATTTATTCGATCGACTTGATAAAGGTACCACACCCGTCCCGGCAATCCTAGCAGAAACTTTTCGATTCTTGAATACATGCCGGAGAGCGGGCGAGGGAAGATTTATTGGTTGCGCACAGCTTCTTTTGGCTTGGTTCCACAGTCATTTTTAGAAGGTGGAGAAGGTCTCCTATCGGGTATTCTCTAAGGATTATTCCCCATTAAGAGAATTAGTGGCCACATCGAGGCGGGACGACATCTCTGAAGAGAGGTGGATAACTATTCTCCAAAATTTACGGACCGAAGACGTTGAATGGAGGGCTCTGTGGTTGATTCCTGACGAGATCTTATATAGGTGTGGTGATTTTGATTGGGTCCCTCTGGCTGGAATATGGGGAGCCGTTGGATACGCTCCACTGATGGTGTTAAGGCAGTATCGATCAAGGCAGTTTATACCGGTGACACAAGGGTTGGCACAATGTGAGTTCCCCTATAAAGACAACAATTATAAGAAAAGGGTTTGCGAGATATCAGATGCATGGAACCAAACTCGAAGAATGAAAGGATTCACCGCAGGCCTGATGACAACCCACGAGTATGAATGGTGGTAAGGTAGGAGAGTCAACGACAACATCCCTAGGCAGAATCAAGGGAACACTCAACCGATAGAGGAGCATTTACGGGTCATCCCATCCGAGTTAGAGATCATTAAGCAAGATTTTGAGAAAAGAAACTCAGAGTTGGGCAAGAAGATAGAGCAGCTAGAAGAAGATAAAATGAAGTTGGGGTTAGACGTCGATATCCACAAGCTAGAGGCCGAGAAGTTAAGGAAAGGAAAGAACAAGGCCGAGGAAGATTTAGATAGTCTAAAAACTTATTACAAGAAGCTTCGTATAACGATAAAAACTATAGGATTAGGTAAAACATCAGAGTAATGGCGTCAAGAGATTAAAGAGGAAAAGACTAGAGCCGACCATTGGGAGAAAAGATTTCAAGATGCTCGAGTACGAGAGGACACTCTGAAGAAGAGTTTGTTAGAAACCTAAAACGAAAAGGAGAAGTTACGAGCTCGGTGGCTGAATTGGAAAGATTACTTCAGCAACATCGTAGCCATAATTCGATAATTAAGCTAAAGGCTAGTCTGAGCAGGATCGAAGAGTTGAAAGGGAAAATAAAAGAACTCGAGACCGCACTACGAGATAGCAAAATTCGAGTGGAACTTCTTGAGACGAACAACGACCATTACAGAAAACAGCTTCATCACTCTCAAAACCAGATTAGAGATAGAGACTATATCATGGGCGAAGCTATAGCTCAGGTTCGGGAGATAGCTGATCACTTGCAAACCTTGGCAGTTCAGGCTGATATATTGAGCTTAAAGTACAAGTCGAAATCAGACCGAGGCCGAAGCTTAGCTTGGCTTCATAGGAAGGTTAAAACTTTAGGCATTAGGGCGAAGTCGTATATGTAATCATTCGTTCTATGTAAAGAAAATTTTCTTCTAGCGAAGTTCTTCTAATGAAATTGAATTGGAATCAACGCATCTTTTTGCATTCATTCATTGCATATACATATCCCATAATCATTCGCTAAGGTTAGAATCATATAATTCGCAGTTGCAACACTTCAAATCTGGAACCACGCCATTCGTATAAAATGCGTCGACAAGCTAGAGCAATGGAGGCTGAGTTCAATGAAAGAATCAAAAGGATGGAAAGAGTCCAGAAGGAATTACAAGAACAACTGGCTAAGTCGCAGCAAGAAACAAGGGATTTGATAGCAAGATCTCGAGAGGAATCACTTGAACAAAAAGATCAAATAGCTAGAATGATGGAGATGATATCAGTTTTGGTCAAAGGAAAAGGACCCATGCAGAACCCCGACAGTACGGAACCTCAATCAAGAATTAATCATGACCAGGATCCACTCTATCCCCCAAGATTCACTCCACCACATGCCCACGTAGCACAAAGAGGGTATACTCAAGGGGAATCCACAGGCTTGGAACAACGACCTATGCCATTTACCCATCTAGGGCAAGGAACATTTATGTCAAATCCTGGAGCAACCCCTGCCAATCCTGTAGTTCCAGATTTAGATGATCCAGTCAAAATAGCCAAGTTGAAAATAGATGATCACGAGGCTCAAAAGAAGTATAGGAGTTTGGAAGAAAGACTCAAGGCAATAGAAGGCACTGAAGCCTTCTCGGTACTAGGTGCTAAAGAACTCAGTTTGATACCTGACCTAATCCTGCTTCCAAAGTTCAAGGTGCCTGATTTCGAAAAGTACGATGGGACAAGATGTCAAAAAGCACATCTTGTCATGTTTTGCCGAAAAATGACCGGTTACGTGAACGAAGATAAGCTACTTGTACATTGTTTTCAAGACAGTCTAGTAGGATCGGCTCTTCGGTGGTACAACCAACTCAGTAAGGAAAGGATCCGATCTTGGAAAGACTTGGTGTCGGCATTCTATGAGCAGTACAAGCATGTACAGATATGGTGCCTGATCGGATGACTTTACAAATGATGGAGAAAAAGCCGACAGAAACTTTTAGACAGTACGCGCAAAGATGGAGGGACGTCTCAGCCCAAGTGGAACCCCCACTAACGAAAACGGAGATAACCATCCTTTTTATCAACACCTTAAAAACGCCATTTTATGACAAACTAGTGGGAAGTGCCACGAAGGATTTTGCGGATATTGCAATATCCGGTGAGCTTATAGAGAATGCCGTTAAGAGCGACAGAATGGAAGGTTCAGAAGGTTCAAAAATGACAGTACCCATGAAGAAGAAAGAACCAGAAGCCCACATGGTGGGAATGGAAAGCCGTTATGCCCCTAATCCATATCCAAACCAACCCCGACCTCGAAGTTATCCACCTCCAAATTTCTATTATCCCCCTCAAACCCCTTACTACCAAGCACCACCTCTTTCCTACTCCGTATACGCCACGAACAACCAAAGACCTGTCACCACATTCCCACAAAACATGGTACCGGCTCAAAGCCAGCCCAGAAACGAACCAAGACCAGTAAGGTCTAATCCCGAGAGACCGCAATTTACTCCTATCCCTGTGTCGTATGGGGAATTGTACCCAAAACTTTTGGAGAAACAGCTGATTTCTCCCCATTACATGGCACCCCTTAAACCTCCATACCCAAAGTGGTACGATCCAAACGCTAGTTGTACATACCACGCGGGGAACCAGGGGCATTCCACGAAGAATTGCCTAGCCTTTAAGAGGAGAGTTCAAGGACTTATTGACGCGGGTATCCTACGGTTCGATAGTGTCAATAACGCAATTGGGAACCCGTTCCCTAACTATGCTGAAAGGAATATGAGCACAGTGGGGAAAGAGGACGAATGGAAAGTCAGAAGATGTGTTTCAGAAGTAAGGACGCCTCTGCAGAAAATCTAGAAGGTACTGGTTAAGAAAGGATTGCTTTGTCACCCCGATAGAATTTTCGGATAAGAAGGTCAAAGTTTTTGCAATTTCCATGGAATTGTAGGACACGACATTCAATCGTGTGAGGAATTTAAAAGGTTGCTTCAAGACCGGATGGATAATAAGGAGATTAAGGTCCTTAACAAGAGGGAAGAGACCAACGAAAGAGAAGTATGCACCTTTGACAACCAGTCATCAGCTCTCCCTTATAGCGCGGATCGACCGTTAGTAATTTATTACGACGCGACGAAAGAGCTGGTGAAACCAAAAATGATAATCGAAGTACCGTTTCCTTTCCCGTACAAGGACGACAAAGCCGTACCATGGAAATATGACATCAATATCGTCACACCGGAAGATGAAAAGCTCAAAGCCATAACTGCAGATGTTGGAGAGGTAGGTCATTTTACCCGGTGGAAGATGTTATTCGAAGAGGTCGAACCAAAGAAGAAGAACGTTGGATTTGGAAGCAAAAAGGGAAAGCAGTGATGCATGAGGCCGAAGTCGAGCAAGAAATTCCACCCGTGCAAGAAACTAAAAAGCCTGTGGATGAGGAGGAAGCAAAAGAGTTCTTGAAATTTATCAAACACAGTGAATACAATATGGTGGAACAATTGAATAAGCAACCAGCACGAATCTTGTTTTATCTCTGCTGCTAAATTCGGAGCCACACCGGAACGCTTTGCTGAAGATGTTGAATCAAACTTACGTGGCAAACAATATATCCTTGGAGAAGCTGGACAGATAGGTGAACAACTTGAATGCGGATAATTTTATTTCTTTTAGTGATGACGAAATACCACCCAATGGTAGAGGCTCCGTGAAAGCACTACATGTTACGACGTGTTGCAAGGGCTACATAATACCGAATGTGCTTATCGATAATGGCTCGGTACTCAATGTCATGCCTTTGGCCACGCTTTCCAGAATTCCGATAGATCTGTCCTATTTAAGGCCCTGTCATTCCACGGTAAGGGCATTCGATGGGACAAGGCGTGAAGTTATGGGAAAGATTGATATCCCTTTAGAAGTAGGCCCTTACATTTACAATGTCGAATTCCAAGTCATGGACATCACACCCTCATATAACTGCCTTTTGGGAAAGCCCTGGATCCATTCTGCTGGAGCAATTCCATCCTCTCTCCATCAAAGAGTAAAGTTCATCATGGATGGTTGTTTGGTCACTGTCGAGGGAGAAGAAGACATTATCGCATCTATCTCTGCTGATGCGCCATATCTTGAAGTAAGCAAAGACGCAGTGGAATATTCCTTCCGATCCTTTGAATTTGTCAATGCCACTTTTGTCGCTAAGGGAAATAGAATTTCGGTGCCAAAACTGTCGAGAAATACCAGAATGGGTGTCAAGTTGACTATAGGAAGGGGAGCTCGAGCGAGAAGAGGTTTAGGGAGATATTTGCAAGGAATAGTCAGGGGTCTAAAGCCAGTACACCACAAGGCTCGATACGGTTTAGGGTTCTAGCCGGACATGCGTCAAAGAAGAAAGCAGTGGAAGAAAGATCAGGAAAGAAGGATCACGAGAACATTAGGCCGAGAACCAGAATGGGAGCCCATAGAATTCCCTCATTTGTCAAGAACATTTACGTCTGCGGGAATGATATACCCAGGGCAGTATAGTGCACAAAGCACAATGTTAATGATCGAAGAGGGTTTTCAGAATATTAGTATAAATGTCATTGACAAAGGAGCTGACGCGAATAAAGACGTCTCAAAGATACGCCTTTGTCCCCCGGGTTTCATGTTGAACAATTGAACTGCCGAGGATCTTCTTGTAGTTTATAAGTCTTCATAGTAATACTCAAACGTTAACATTCTGTTATGTCCTTAGATATAATAGAATTCTTTTGTAAGAGCTTGCATTCGCTCTTTATCATTTAAATGAATATTAATGAAGATGCATTTTGTCACGATTTTTCGCATTATCACTAATTCCATAATCATTTTATAGCCTATCTTTACATTTGCCTTATGACATACCATAACATTCAGTTTGTTGGTTTCAATACTTGGATGCCCCTCTATAGTTTCCTTTTCCATTCAACTTTCAGGTGTTCAGATATCAATTGCATGAACAAACCCGTTACGAGTCCTGAAATCGATTTTAAGAAGGCTGTTTGTTTAGGAGAATTCGAAGCCGAATAAAATGCTGAAGACTATGTCTCGTCTCCTGACTTGCTAAGAATGGTGGAACAAGAGGATAAACAGATTTTTCCTCATCAAGAATTTGTTGAAACAATAAACTTGGGAGCTGAAGAAAGGAAGCAAGAAGTGAAGATTGAGACCTCTATTTCAGGGGGTACCAGGCATAATTTGATTGCTTTGCTCTGTGAGTACAAAGATGTATTCGCATGGTCATATCAGGATATGCCAGGATTAGATGAAGATGTAGTGGTCCATAAGCTCCCATTGAAGCCAGAATGCAAACCCATTCAACAAAAGCTAAGACGGATGAGACCTGAGATGTTGTTGAAAATAAAAGAGGGAGTGAAGAAGCAATTTGATGCTGGCTTCCTACAAACCTCCAAATATCCAGAGTGGGTGGCCAACATAGTTCCGGTACCAAAGAAAGACGACAAAGTACGAATGTGCGTGGATTATCGTGACCTGAATCGAACAAGTCCCAAATATAATTTTCCCTTACCACACATTGATACGTTGGTGGATAACACAGCAAAATATTCATTGTTTTCTTTCATGGATAGATTCTCGGGGTATAATCAGATCAATATGGCCCCTGAAGATATGGAGAAAACTACCTTCGTAACAATGTGGGGAACATTCTACTACAAGGTGATGCCATTTGGGTTAAAGAATGCTGGGGCAACATATCAGAGGGCTGTGGTGACGTTATTCCATGACATGATGCATAAAGAAATAGAGGTCTATGTCGACGATATGATTGTTAAATCCCGAGGGGAAGAAGAGCATGTAGTGAACCTGAAGAAGTTGTTCGACAGACTGAGAAAGTTCCAGCTAAAGCTCAATCCGGCCAAATGTACGTTTGGGGCTACCTCAGGAAAATTGCTTGGCTTCATTGTCAGCGAGAGAGGCATTGAAGTTGATCCAGATAAAATAAAAGCCATTCAAGAGTTACCAACTCCGCGCACGCAAAAGGAAGTCAGAGGATTTTTAGGGAGATTAAACTACATCACCCAATTTATCGCTCAACTTACCAACCAATGCGACCCAATCTTTCGACTCCTTTGAAAACATAATCCCAGAGAATGGAACGAGGAGTGCCAAGTGGTTTTTACCAAGATAAAACAGTATTTGTCTAGTCCTCCAGTGCTAGTACCACTAATGCCGGGAAGGCCATTGATATTGTATTTGACTGTGTTCGAGAATTCAATGGATTGCGTACTGGGGCAACATGACGAGTCTGGAAAGAAAGAAAAGGCGATCTACTACCTCAGCAAAAAGTTTACTGAATATGAGGCAAATTATTCGTCCATAGAAAAATACTGTTGCGCTCTGGTTTGGGTAGCTCGAAGACTCAAGCAATATATGCTGTATCATACGACATGGCTAATTTCAAAGTTGGACCCAATAAAGTACATGATGGAATCACCTGCACTGTCAAGAAGAATGGCACAATGACAGATCTTACTATCAGAATATGATATCGTCTATGTGAGCCAAAAGTCGATAAAAGGGAGTGCAATAGCTGACTTCTTAGCAACTCGAACAACGGAGGAATACGAGCCATTGAGATTTGATTTCCCAAATGAAGACTTGATGTGCATTACAGAAAAAGAATGTGAGTCATCAAAAGAAAAGTCATGGAAGATGAGCTTTGATGGTGCATCAAATGCATTAGGGCATGGGATTGGAGCAGTCTTAATATCACCAGAAGGAAACCATTACCCACTCACTGTCAGGCTGAACTTTTTCTGTACCAATAACATAGCAGAATATGAGGCTTGTATCTTGGGACTTCGTGCAGCAATTGGATGAAACATCAAAACTTTAGAGGTATACGGAGACTCAGCCTTGGAGATATACCAAATCTTTGGAGATTGAGAAGTGAGAGATTCGAAATTGGTCAAATACAGTGATCTAGTGGCATAGCTGATTAAAGAATTCAAAGAAATAACTTTTAATTACCTCCCACGAGAAGAAAACTAATTGGCTGTTGCCCTGGCCACTTTAGCTTCAATGTTCAAAGCAAACAGAGAAACAGAAATAATGCCTCTTCAAATGAGCATATATGAAGTCCCTGCACATTGTTTCAGCATTGAAAAAGAGCCAGATGGACGGCCATAGTTCCATGATATCTTAGAATATGTCAAGAACCAAAAGTATCCCGAACAAGCAAATGAGAATGACAAACGAACAATCAGAAGAATGGCAGCGGGATTTGTTCTTGATGGGAACATCCTGTACAAAAGAGGAAAAGATCAAGTGCTCTTGAGATGCGTAGATGCTGTTGAAGCTAGAAAAATACTTGAAGATGTCCACGAAGGAATTTGTGGGACACATGCCAATGGTTTCACTATGGCCAGGAAGATTATGACACTCGGTTACTACTGGCTGACGATGGAAAGCGACTGTATTAGTTTTGCAAGAAAATGCCACAAATGTCAAATTTATGGCGATAAGATTCATGTATCCCCTTCGCCCTTTCATGTCATGACTTCTCCGTGGCCCTTTTCTATGTGGGGCATGGATGTTATAGGGCCAATTTTCCCAAAAGCTTCTAATGGACACCGATTCATTTTTGTGGTTATTGATTACTTCACAAAATGGATAGAAGCTGCTTCGTTTGCCAATGTGACAAAGACTGCAGTTTGCAGATTTTTGAAAAAGGAAATCATTTGTCGATATGGTTTGCCTGAGAGAATCATTTCAGATAACTCCTTGAATCTGAACAACAAAATGATGAAGTGTGTGAGCAGTTTCAAATAAAGCATCATAACTCGTCACCCTATCGCCCGAAAATGAACGGAGCTGTTGAAGCAGCCAACAAGAATATTAAGAAGATTATTGGGAAAATAACTGAGACATATAAAGATTGGCACGAGAAGCTACCATTTGCTTTGTATGCATATCGCACATCTGTACGGACATCTACGGGGGCAACTCCTTTCTCTCTGGTCTATGGAATAGAAGCTGTGCCACCTATCGAAGTTGAGATCCCCTCTTTACGAGTCTTAATGGATTCGAAACTAGAGGAGGCAGAATGGGTTCGAGTTCGATATGACTAGTTAAACCTCATCGAAGAAAAACGTTTAAAGTCAATTTGTCAGGGACAGATGTACCAGAAGAGAATGATCGCGGCCTATGACAAGAAAATACGGCCAAGAGAATTCCACGAAAGAGAACTCGTGCTGAGAAAGATTCTTCTAATACAAAAGGACTTACGAGGAAAATGGACACCAAATTGGGAAGGACCATATGTCTTAAAGAAGGCATTCTCGGGCGGAGCTTTAATTCTCACTAAGATAGATGGGAAGGAGTTACCGAATCCAGTGAATTCAGATGCTGTGAAGAAATATTATGCTTAAAAAAAGGAAAATTAAGATGAAAACCCGAAAAAGGGCATCTTAAAAAAATGAAAAAAGAAAAAGAGAGAGGGATCAAGGTGAAAACCCAAAAAAGGCGTCTTGATTAACACAAAAGATTAGGATGAAAACCCGAAAGGGCGTTCTAATGAAGCAAGCACTGGCTTAAAAAGTAAGGCGTTTTGAACGGTGGGTCAAACAGAGAGACTACAGTATTTGAAGCATTTCTGAAAACTCTAAATCTCTTACGCAAGAAAGCCATGCTCGAAAAGATTCTTGATTGAGGAATGTGAAAGAGTTCATGCGTTGAATATCTAGAGCATTTGTATTTGTTGAAATGCAATCCCCTTTCTCTTTATGACACTTTTTTTACTATCATTGATTAACTTTCTTTGTTTGCTACATTTGAAATGAATAAATGTGAGGTATCCTTTTGTCCCCTACCTAACCATTTTCATGGATCTCATTATGTGGTTCATTTACATGATAAATAGTGAAATGACATACTCTAAACAAAAGAAGTGCTAAGCATTACCCGGATAAGAATTTGATAAGTACAAGAGCCTCAAAGCAAGGACAAAGTTCAACCAGGGGAAAAAAAGCGATATCTGAGAAACGCAGATTAGTCGTGAAGCTAGAGGATGGGTATAGGGCCTAAAGAGAAAGTCAAGAGTCAAAGTAATGAACGCAGATCATCAAAAATCATGACGGAAAGGGACATATGACAAGCAAGCCCAAGGTACATAGCATGATCATGTAGACATAAAGGCATTTAAGGCAAACATGTGCATTTCATGATAACATCATGCATGACATATACATGTATTTCAATGAGAACAAGAGATTTCGATGATAGTCATCTTGAATCAAAGGAAAGGACACCGAGTTCCACCAGATGACATCTTTTGGTATTTTGATGTTTTATTTCTATCTTTCAAAAAAATCAACTCATATTGCGAGAGGTGAGTTGGGCCTCAGGTCATACATTGAGGTATTTTCAATTTCCGTTTTTTTAATTTATGCTTTTCAAAAATCAACTCATATTGCGAGAGGTGAGCTGAGCCTCGGGGCACGCCGAGGTATTTTTAATTTTTGTTTTTCAATTTCTGTTTTTAATTTCTGTTTTTCAAAAATCAACTCATATTGCGAAAGGTGAGTTGAGCCTCAAGGCACGCTGAGGTATTTTCAATTTCTATTTTTCAATTTTTGCCTTACAAATTCTGCTTTTCAAATCAACTCATATTGCGAGAAGTGAGTTAAGCCTCAGGACACGCTGAGGTATTTTCAATTTTCGTTTTTTTAATTTATGTTTCGAAAAAAATCAACTCATATTGCGAGAAGTGAGTTGAGCCTCAGGACACGCTGAGGTAATTTCAATTTTTGTCAAAACTCAACTCATATTGCAAGAGGTGAGTTGAGTCTCAAGACACGTTGAGGTATTTTCAATTTCTGTTTTTCAAAAAAATCAACTCATATTGCGATAGGTGAGTTGAACCTCAAGACGCTGAGGTAATTTCAATTTTTGTTTGTCAAAAAATCAACTCATATTGCGAGAGGTGAGTTGAGCCTCAAGACACATTGAGGTATTTTCAATTTCTGTCTTTAAAAAAAGCAGCTCATATTGCGAGAGGTGAGTTGAACCTCAAGACACGTTGAGGTATTTTCAATTTCATTTTTCAAAAAATCAACTCATATTGCGATAGGTGAGTTGAACCTCAAGACGCCGAGGTAATTTCAATTTTGTTTGTCAAAATCAACTCATATTGCGAGAGGTGAGTTGAGCCTCAAGACAGTTGAGGTATTTTCAATTTCTGTCTTTAAAAAAATCAGCTCATATTGCGAGAGGTAAGTTGAACCTCAAGACACGTTGAGGTATTTTTAATTTCTATTTTTCAAAAAAATCAACTCATATTGCGATAGGTGAGTTGAACCTGAAGACGCTGAGGTAATTTCAAAGTTTGTTTGTCAAAAATCAACTCATATTGCGAGAGGTGAGTTGAGCCTCAAGACACATTGAGGTATTTTCAATTTTTGTCTTTCAAAAAAATCAGCTCATATTGCGAGAGGTGAGTTGAACCTCAAGACACTGAGGTGTTTTCCATTTCTGTTCTTCAATTTCTATGTTTCAAAAAAATCAGCTCATATTGCGAGTGGTGAGTTGAGCCTTGACTCACACGCTGAGGTATTTTCAAATTCTGTTTTTCAAATTTTGTTTTTCCAAAAAAATCAACTCATATTGCGAGAGGTGAGTTCAGCCTCAGGACGCACTGAGATATTTTCAATTTCTTTTCAATTTATGTTTGTCAAAAAAATCAACTCATATTGTGAGAGGTGAGTTGAGCCTCAGATCACACGCCGAGGTATTTTCAATTGATTTTTTTTTCAATTTATGCTTTGCAAAAATCAACTCATATTACGAGAGGTGAGTTGAGCCTCGGGTCACATACCGAGGTATTTTCAAAATCTGTTTTACAAATTTTGTTTTAAAAATTAACTCATATTGCGAGAAGTGAGTGGAGCCTTGGCTCACGTGCTGAGCTATTTTCAATTTCTGTTTTTAATGTCTAATTTTAAAGAGTCAATTCATATTGTGAGAAATGAGTTAAGCTCAGGATCACATGCCGAGTAAA
This sequence comes from Gossypium arboreum, assembly GCF_025698485.1. Taxonomy (NCBI): domain Eukaryota; kingdom Viridiplantae; phylum Streptophyta; class Magnoliopsida; order Malvales; family Malvaceae; genus Gossypium; species Gossypium arboreum. Next base: position 112,817,058 of record NC_069071.1, read on the forward strand.
GAATAAAGACTGGAATTAATCGAAGACACAGATTTTATATCCCTGAAGTTACAGTGAAGCTAATTGAAGTTGCAGTGGAGCTGATCGATGATATCAGATCTTGCCTTTCTAAAAGTTGCAGAAGAGAAGACCACAAATTTTATCTGACTAAAGCGATGGAAGAGCAGATTGAAGTCAGAGATCTTATCTTTTGAAGTCACCTTGAGTAAATCGAAGCTACAAGGCATATATCAGAAGATGCAGTGGATTTGATCAAGACAACAAGATACAGTGGTTTGGAAAGAGACTACCTGGATGAGAAGAGCACCAAAGAAGTCCATACTTAGTAAGACCGGGCAAAATTGGCCTTTCTTTGTGTCTTTGCTTAATTCCCGTTACACGATAATAAGCAAAGAGGGACAGCTGTTGTAGGCTAATTTTAACCCATTTACACCAAAACCCAATTTAACCTTACCTAACCCACCAAAATTAAACCCAAAACCCAAAATCTTAACTACCCAAAGCCCAATTTCCATCAAAACCCTAATGGCCCAAACCCTAAGCCCAAATCAAAATAAAAAAAAAACCTTAGCCCACAACCTAAACTTTTCTCAACTAAATCCTAGCCTTTGCCACCACCTACTCCACTAGCCACACTTGCTCCACCACCACTTGTACCTACAAATGAAGACATAAACAATAAAAAATATTTTGTAAATGGCTATATAAGCCTTCTCATATTTTGTATTTAGGAGAGGAAAAGTTTTGGGGGAGAAAGTTATTGTAAAGGATTTTTGAGAGTAATCAAGGAAAAGAGTTATTGTAAAGGCTAGTTTTTGGAGAGGCTAGTTTTTTTTTTTTTGGGAGATTAATCAAATATCAAAGCAAAAGAGGTTTCTTGGTCTATTCTCGTTTTAAGTTCTTTGTTTGCTTATTGTTTTCCTTTCAGTTTTATTTTGTTTCTTTTATACGAAAGTAAAAATAAAAGGAGGAAGCTTTCCCATTTTTACTGAAAAAGTTTTTTTGAGGTTCTATTGCCGTGTACAGTGCAACCGACGGTGGTGGCGGCATGGTCCGTGGACCGGACGTGGCAAATCCTTGTGGCGGAAATCACCCACTCTCCCCTTTTTTTGTTATTATTATATTTTTAATATTATATTATATATATATTCTTTTAATATATTAGGTATATTCTAAATTCTATAATATATATATGTATATTATACTATTTTATGTATATATCTTTAATACTATATTATTTATATATATTTTTTCTACATGTTATCTTATGTATATATTTTAATTATATTATGTATGTATTTTTACACTATATTATGTACATTTTTTTATATCTATTTCATACATATGTATATATTATATATATCTTAACATTATTAGTTATATTTTCACTATTTTATGTATATACTTCAAACACTATATATAGTATATTTCTAACACTATTACTATTTATAAATATATATATATTTTACGTACATACTCTTAATATCTTTATTATGTATATATTCGTTGTTTTATTTCACATTGGATACTATTATTACGTTTAATATATCGCATGCATTGTTATTGTTTTAATATTATTGTCATATTTATTATTTGTTTCAATGTATTTCCAACTCGTTTATTTTTGTCTCCGCCTATTTTATATCATTTTGTTGTTCATTACTTTAAAGATTTTTATTCATGTTTTACTAATTTCAATAAATAAGGCAATGTTTCGCATTTTGGAACATCGAGGAATTGTGCCCTAACTTACGGGTTTCGGTTCTCTTGTTGGTTCTAAATAGCTAAATATCCTTTTGAGTTTTGAAATGCACGGATTTCAATTTAAATTAAAAGACGACCTTGTGCTCGGAATTCATGGTATTGTGTCCTAACTTACGGGATGTGATACTCCGATATCTCGAGATAAGGAAATCTTTAAACAAATCGATTTAAGCTAATTCAAGAATTTTAAAATCAGTATTAATAGAAAAGATCGTATTTCAAGTCCCTTCCGATTTTTAATTTTCGACATTAAGACACTAACTAATCAATTCGGTACCAATTTTTGGGCGTGTAGAGGTGCTAATCCTTCCTCGCACGTAATCGACCCCCGAACTCATTCTCTCAAGTTTCAGAGACCAAAGGCCTGTTTTAGTAAACTAAAATTGATTTATTAAAACAAAGGTGATCCGATTACATCTGATAAAAGATTGGTGGCGACTCCCGTTTTAATTTTCACTTTCAAACAAAGTCAAACCCCATTTTCAAAAGAATGGTTTCGACATTACTTACTTTCAAAATTAATAAGAATTAAATTAATCATTTTTATAAGGGACCAATTTTTCAATATCAAAATTGAGAAAAGTCGAAAATGTGTTTTTACCTTAAAAGTTAATATAAAATTAACATATAATAATAATAATAATAATAATAATAATAATAATAATAATAATAATAATAATGACCATGTTGGTATGACATGTAAAATCCCTCTATATATTAAGAATGCTTATAGGTTATAAATGCTTTTTTTTAAATAATTTCATAGATTATTCTTATATTTGTTTTTTATATAACATTTAGAGTTATTTATAATTTATTTCTAACTAATAAATAAGAGGATAATACATTTTAACATATTCAAATTCACATCATTCTATATTGATAATAATACCTAATGCTAATCGTGTTAAGACTCAATCAACGAATATATATTTCAAACACTTAAAAAATTGCTAAAACGGTCTCCTTTTTATAGATTATCTTTTGGAATATTGGAAAATGCAATCACTTCAAAGACGTGATTGATTTTTCATTTTATAGATAACCCATTATTAACCAACTTGTTAATTATGATGATGTCAAATTTTGAGCGTGACAGATTTATTTTTATGCACGACAGTCCCTTAATCCATGAAAAGAGTAAAAATAAAAATATTATAATTTTTATTTAGAATTAATTTTTTATTAATAATAAATTTAATTAATCACTAAATTCACTTTAATGAATATATAAATACACTAAATATTATCTTTTTAATCATAGGAGGCAAAGAAAAACAAGGTGCATAAAGCTAGCTAGCTAGCAATGGCTAGGCACCAGAACAAACACGATGAGGGGATAATGTCATCAGTAACCATGAATAGTGTGAAGCATCAAATCTTGGGTTAAGCACAGTCAATAATGGTGATAATTTGGCTTTTGATGGAGCTAATTAAACCTTCCCTGTGGTCCTTAAACCATTGCTTAATACCTAATTATCACTTTAATTGACTCTACCCATTAATGGAAATGTGCCTACTCACCCTCAAATTAATGAACAAATATCTACAAGGAATATATTTACTTTGTTAAGACAATTTGAAAGGGTTAATATTTAATAGATAGAATGCTTAAAATTTTTTATAATTTTTTTCATCTTTTAAATAAGAGGATGAATGACTTTTAGTATGTTCAATTCACATTCTTATACGAGATAATAATATCGAAGTCAACCGAGTTAAGATTTAAAAATATTTTTTATTGTATTTTTATAAACATTTAATAAAATCTCGATCTATGATTTATTGTTAGTGTATGATTTTATACACTAATAATGTACCCAATACAAATTCTTCTTGTGAATTTTTATATGCCACTTGAAAGTAAAATGTGCTATAAGAGAAGGTAGATGATGCATGGTAATGTTTGTAAATTTTGTTTCTACTCCTATATTTAAGTAGAATTAGTAAGAAATTGAGAAGGGTTAGAAAAATGTTTGTCTTTATGTGAAGAAAAAACAAATTTATTGGGTTTAGAATTAAGTTATAAATTTTGATAAGAGTTAAAATACAATTTCACCATTGTATTTGTTAATATTTTTATAGTTTTTAAAGGACTAAATCAAAATTTTATACTTAATCACATTTTTGAGGATACTTGATTGATTCAATAACTTTGATCATGATGAATCTTGCCTCTAAAAAAATAGCTCGTCCATAAGAGATTTTCAAGTGCTTATCATGTGGGCCATCACCAAATCTCATCAATATCAACTCAAACACTTCTCTTATCTTATGAAATTTCCAAAATTTTAAATTTAACGTATAGTTAGCCTTCACATCTTATTACATCTTAATAGAGCACTCCACGTCTTACTATTGGTCTTTAACAATAAGACACCTATCCAAAGGAGTCCATGCCAAGCTTTTCTTACACTACCAAAACACTACCCAAATCCCTCAACGGTTGTCCAAACACTCTAACCTCTACTAACAACTTTGACACTTCGTATAAACCACTTCCGATCCTCGCACCAAATCTTATACCAACAATTACTATAAATGAAAATTCAAACTACCAAATCACTCAATTAATGACATATTCTTATTTGGTTAATGGAGGAAGCAGTATTACACGAAGTCAATTGTAAATATTTATTACACACAGAAATCATTATCCATAGAGTACATTCACAGTACTATATAACAGTAACTCTTTTATATGGGAATTAACAAATTCATTCATTTTTCAAAGAAATCTGAGTATATGAAACAGTTGATGCCCCACCAAAGATATTTGTGGGAGCAGAAACCGAGCAAGGTGAAATGTCAGCATCCACCTTGTTTTATCTCTCACGAAAAATTCTGTCACTAATGATACTGTTTTCATTGAAAATTTTCATTTTTATTAAATTTTTTGGTGATATTGGTGAAAAGTTAAAATATTTCATGAATAATGATAATTTCTGTCAACGCTAGGAAAGTATTTTTAGCTTTAAAGATTCTTAATTAATTTTTGGGTCAGTTACACTTGGGAAAATGGCCTTCTGTTAGAGAGTGATCGAGAGAAATTTTCAGTTGGGAGCCAGTCTTTTGCAGCTAGGCGACATTGTTCGTTTTGGTTACTCAACTTCAAAAAGTTACAAAATGATCACTGAACTATTCGAAAGTTTTTATTTAAGTCACTGGATTGTTAAGTTTTTTTTTTTGAAGTCCAGCTAGTGAGCTCTAAGTGAATATTTGATTATCGATATGGTAGATCAATACCCATTTGATGAGTAGAAGAACATATTTTAGATCCAAGTCGATTTGACGGTCAATATTAGAGATCAGAGAAGAAAGTTGTTTGGATTTTTGTTCATAGATTCGTGACGTTCAAAGTTGTTTTTTGTAAAAAAATTGAATGTTAGAAGAGAATAGAAACGAGAGCTTTTGATCGGTGTTGATAGTGTGAACATTAAAGGCTATACAACAACGATTTTAACAACCCAATGATTTAAATTAAAACTTTTAAACAATTCAATAACTTTTTGAAGTTGGGTAACCAAAAAGTAAACTTACTAATAGTTTAGTAACATTGAATGTAGTTTAACCTTAATTTGTTTTACAAGAAATTGTTGAAAATATTAGCTTGTTGATGGTAATGCCATTCTTTCTATAAAATCCTGTAGCTGAAAACACTCCAACATTTTGATTGATAAAAGGCTAAGTTTTTTCATGAAATTAATGTTATGTTTAGGAATATGAATTTAAAAATATATTTGTCGTAACCATTTTTTTGAAGAACGAAAATGGGAATCGACTTGGATTTGAAAACTAAAAAACGGGAGTTGCCACCAATCTTTTCTGATGAGGTGTGATCGGGCCACCTCGTAAAAGTGGTTGTTTTTAGTAAATGGTTTGATTTATAAAAAAAACGACTTTGGTCCACGCAAATCAAGAAAATAGGTTCGGAGTCGATTCACATACGAGGAAGGATTAGCACCTCGATCGCCCAAAATTGGTACCTAGCTGATTAATTAATGTCTTAAGATCGAAGATTGAAAACTTTGAAGACTTTTGAAATACGATCCTTCTTTATGAAAATGCTCTAGTGTTAAAGACCTTCTCGTCTCAAAATATAAAATGTCACATCCAGTGAGTTAGGACACGACATCTTGAATTTTCGAGAGCGAACTTGCCTTTTATAAAATTTGCGTATTTTAATTTGTTAAAAGGGGATTCGATTATTTAGAGTAAATGAGAGAAATCGAAACCCAGTAAGTTAAGGCACGTTTTCTCGAATTCTCAAACACCGAATGTTGCCTTTATTTTAAAACAAATTCTTATTTCGAGGTGACGAAATGTCGTACCCGGTAAGTTAGGTCACAATACTTCGTATCTCCGAGAATAAGCATTTTCCAAAACTCGTATAGCGATTTAGAAGAGTGTTCCGTTATTTAGGTTAAATGAAAGAAATCAAAACCCAGTAAGTTAGGGCACGATCGTCTTGAATTACCAAATACAGAATATCACTTTTATGAAAGGATTATTTTAAGGCATCGAGTAAAATAACATAATGTGATTTATAGGATTATGTCGTTACTTAGATTAAACGAGAAAAACCGAAACCCAGTAAGTTAGGGCATAATTTTCTCGAATTGTCTAAATACGAAACTTGTTTTATTTTAGAAAACACAATTATATGCGTCGAATAAAGGACCAACGTAATCGTAATCATATGATGAAATGAGAAACAAATTGCAGCACTAACATGCATAATAATAATAACAAAGATGAGGGCATAAACAATAATAATGATGAATAATGTAAATTTGTAGATATATTGAGATACATATGAACAAACGAATAAACATAATGCCTAGAGCATAATAATAGCGAAAATATGAATGAATAAGAAACACAAATAACTAAGTAATGAGAAAATAAGTAAAGATAAAAATAATAATAATAATAATAATGATAATAAATATAGTAATGATAATAGTAAGAATATAATATATAGTATTAGAGGTAAATACATAATACGTACATATTAGAAACAATCATAATATTAAAACAACCATTAATAACTATATAAATAGATATATGGTAGTAGTATATACGATATAGTTAAAAACATAAACATAAGATAATATGAGAAAAAAATATATAAATGATATAATATTAAGGTATATGTATAACAATAAAAATACAATATTAAAAGATATATACACGTAATATATAAAAATGTATCCGCATTAAAATATATATACTGAAATAAAAATGCAATATTTGAAATATTTACATAGTATATACATGCTAAAAATAATAATAATGTTTAAAAATAAATATTAATGATATTACATAGGTATATACATATATATTAAAATGAATACATGATAATATTAAAAGTATGTACACAATATACATAATATATTAAATATATATATATATATACATATAATATTTATAAAAATATATACATGGTAAATCGTAATATGGAATACAATGCATATACATTAAATGGATACATATATAACATACATATACTGTAACGCCCCAATTTTTGGGAATCCTGTGAATGTTGGCTTAGGTTTAATTATGTTAGTGGGCCTCTAGAAGGCCCAAGCTTAAGATAGAACCCGATAATTTTAGTTAATTTTTGTTCCATAAGAAAAAGGGAGTGAAATTATGAAATAGGACCTATGTGAAAATGTTTGAAAATGCTATAGGCTAAATTGAAGTGGCCAAATAAATAGGAGTGCAAAATAGGAGGATTTGCATGACAAACCTCCCATTTTACATGAAGTGGCTAGCCATCATGTTGTTGTAGACAATATGAGTACTTGATATCCATAATTTATGGTACAAATTGATACAAATTGATAATGGGTTAGGTAAATGTTCCATGATAATGGATTAGGTAAATATTCCATGATAATGGGTTAGGTAAATGTTTCATGATAATGGTTTAGGTAAATGTTTCATGATAAGAATTTCATGTCTTTTGTATTAAAGAATTAAATGGATGAAATATGAAGTTTTATTAAAAGAAAAGGGGTGAAAAGAACAAAGTTTTGTCCATCTTTGTTCATCATAGCTGAAAGTTAGAGAAGAGAAAGAGAGGAGAAAGCTCTTGAGTATTTGGTCATTAGGAGGAGGAAAATTGAAGGTAAGTTCTTGGTACCTTGCTTCTATTTTGAGGTTCATGTGTTCTTCTTGATTCTACCTTAACTCTTGAAGTATATTTTGATTTTTAGTTGTGTTGTAAGCATTTGGTCATGAATTAAAATGAAGGAAATGGTTGTTGTTTCATGTTCTTTTGATGAAAAATGGAAGATATGTGAAGTTGAGCCAAACAAATGAGCATGCATGTGCCTTAGATGTTAAAGGGAAAGATCAGCTAACATGTTGTGCTTTAAAATGATGAAATGGAGATTATACTTAAGTAAAATCACAGATATGTGATGATTGATTGGTGATATACATGTTTAAATAACATGCATGCAAGGTATGTGTGAAAGAGTGATTTGGTAATAAATCTGCTTGGGACAGCAGCAGTAACGTGACTTTGGAAAATCACCATAAATTGTGGGAGATGAATTAGAAGCTGAATAAATTATGTAATTAAAGCTTAATGAGTCTAGTTTCAAATGAAATAAACTAGAACATATTTTGAATTCTGTACAATGAGAAATTTGATTCGTAATGAAGAGTGGTCAGATTAGTCAAACAGTGAAACATGGGAAACTTTGAGAAAAATCTGGTATTGATTGGCTAAACCAAAATTCTGAAAATTTTATGGATAGAAGATATATGAGTCTATTTTCAAGGAAAATTAACGGCACTTGATTTGGAGTTTCGTAGCTCCAGTTATAAATGATTTAGTGACTGTTGCTCAGAAAGACAGCTTGCAATGAAATTATGATTATGTAGTAAACATTGACAAAAATTTGTTAATGAGTTGCTTATTGATTTCTTATAAGCTTACTATGATCTGTAGGTGTGGTTGACTGAATATTGTAAGGGATTAATACGTAGTTCGTATTTGAATAGTTAGATTAACGTGTTAGTAATCCAATTGTAGGAGGTTCGTGTGTGGATCTCATCAGCATATCGTCGCAAAGCAGTGTGTAACTAACACCCTCTTTCTTAGTCCGGATCGGCAAAAGTCGAAAAGCGAAATGCAAAACCGGTATTTTGTAGATTTGCGAGTGTGCGAATGCTCGTAAGGTAAATCGATTAATGTTTTTGGTAAGCTGCAAAATTTGGACTGCAAAGTGCATGATTTCTGTGCCCTCGATATTTTTGGGCTTAATTGGTCAAAATTAGAATGATGGGCCAACGGGCCCAATTCGGTAAAAACCCTCGGTACGTGATTCTGTTAATACATGAAAAGTAGGAATATGTATGAAAAACCCTAAAATAGATAAATTACTGAAATACCTTTAAAAGTGGAAAATTTACAGTTTTACCCCTAGTAGATAAATTACCGAAATACCCCTAGGGTTAAATTGACCTAAATGCATGTTTGATTTGTTGTTATTTCTTGCATGCCATGTTGTTATTATCTCGATGCATGGGACTGGGATATTGACGGAGGAAGTCTTGAAAGTGGCTTGTCCACGTCTTGGAGGCTTTGCCTCAATTCTATCGATAATCGGCAGCAAATCTGCAAGCGTGGAGTGTTGGGTTTGGGTGGGTTGAGCTATCCCACATGGAGTGTATGGCTGGTGCGGGTGGAGTGTAGTGGTTGGTGGGTTGAGTAGTCTCCCCAAATGGGCTTGCATATGTTATTGATGTTGCATGTATTTTGAAATGGGCCTATGGGCCATCTTTATTATCTGAATAAGGGGCTAAGGCCCGGTTATTGTAATGAAAAGGGCTCGGCCCAGACCACTGCATTACTGAATGGGCTTAGGCCCAATGGGCTTGAGCTGACTTGGGCTTTGAATGGGTTTTCCTTACACACCGAGTTTCCCCAAACTCACCCATTTTATTTTCATCCACAGAAATCCCCAACCATAGTGGGCTTGGAGTCGTGAGGGAATTGAGTGGCCACCGCTCTGAAAGTTTGATTTTCTTCAGTGAACTGGACATCCTTTTATTTACATTTGAAGTTTTGGGCTTTTAAATGTAATAAGGCCGCTTAATTATTTTTGATGGTTTTAATATGTATTACTAAGATAGGTAATACTTATATTTAACTGTTGAAACTGGATAGCTTTAGGCGCGTTTTCAAAAACAACAGTTGATTTCAAAATAACACGACAACAAGCAAAGCTTCCGCAATGAAAGTATTTTTCCAAAATTAATCACTTTTCCTAAAATGACTTAATCAAATCGGTTTTCCTAGAAATATCCATGACATTAAGGTGTGGCAATGGCGGTATGCATGTCTAGGATTGGATCCGAAGGAGCTTGGTACTTAGCGGTCAGATGGACTCACCACCTCTTTTCCGGTTTCCTACCGGTGCATAGCTTCCATTCATTTTAACCCTTAATGAATTAATCTTTTGAACATCAAGTACGATTTTCTAGACTTAAAAAGGAAATTTTTTTTTTTACGTTTTTGATGTGGCATGCCGGATCCGGCCATAACTTCTGGGCCGGGTTTGGGGTGTTACATTTAGTGGTATCAGAGCCTAGATTACAACAACTCGGCTGTGGAATGGGTTTACAAAAACAAAGATTTTTGAAAGCGAAAATTTTATAAAGAATGCGAAAAACTTGATTTTCAACATTTAGATCTTTAGAAGGTGGCATTCAATCTCCTACTCAAGTCTGTAAGTATTCGAATTTTTTGAATATTTTCTGAATTATCTGTTTGTCTTGAAACCCTACTAGGACACTCTAGATAGGATGATATGAAACCATAGGAAAATCGATAAGAGATTGAAATCGTAGCTAGACTTGATTCTGCGAAAACAAACTCGAACTCTTCGTCGATTCATAAAACATCCGTAATAAACACCGGAATATTAATTGATGTATAAAAATTGTAATCAAGATAATACGATATGAGTACAAGAGCCACTCATGGAAGAGGCCGTGGGCGAGGCCGAGGTAGTACTCAAGTTGGATCTTCGTCTTCTTAACACATACCATTGGAGTAGCACGACCACCACCGGTGGATGAGAATGGGCCGTATGATCGGGTGCGGAGGATGATGCCTGTCACGAGCAATGCTTCGTGTTCGGAAAGGGTTACCGGGCAAGTGCGGGCAATGGAGTTCGGGGATCTATTTTTGAACGACTTCGGGCTAACGGAGCGGAGATCGTTAGGGGCGTGTCTGGTATAGCCCCGAATGTGGTGGAATATTGGTTGGAGGCCACAGAACGGATTATGAACAACTTGGACTGCTCTGAGGAGATTGTGAGTGGGGTATCTATACTAAGTCCTTTAGGTCACTCGGTTAGGGTAGACAAACTGTATAGGGATGTACCCTTAGAAACTCAAGGTAGGATTTTCCCTGGAGATCTGATGGAGTTACCGTTCGGAGAGTTTGATCTCATTTTGGGAATGGACTAGCTTGTTAAGCATAAGGCGACCCTGGATTGTACTGCTAAATGAATGGTGTTAAGGACCACAAAGGATGAGGAGGTTATGGTGATAGGTGAGCGAAGGATTATTTGTCCAATGTGGTGTCGGCATTAAGAGTCGAAAAGTGGATTCGGAAAGGTTGTGAGGCCTAATTGGTATTTGTAAGTCGATCGGAAGAGGAGGGACCGGTGGATAAGGTTAGGACCGTAAAGGAGTTTCAAGATGTTTTTCCGAGAAGCTTCCAAGATTGCCTCCGAATCAAGAAGTTGAGTTTGGAATAGACTTGTTGCCTGGAATGGCGCTTGTGTCTATCGCACCGTATAGGATGGCACCGAAGGAGTTAGTAGAGTTAAATGCTCAAATTCAAGAGTTGTTGGATAGGGGCTTTATTAGGCCAAGCGTGTCTCCATGGGGAGCACCGGTGCTATTCGTGAAAAAGAAGGATGGTGCGATGCGGATGTGCATTGATTATCGCCATTGAACAAACGGCGATTAAGAATAAGTATCCACCGCCAAGGATTGACGAGCTATTCGACTAGCTTAGAGGAGCTTCAGTATTTTCTAAGATCGACCTTCGATCGGTTATCATCGATTAAGGGTTAAGGAGTCGATATCCATAAGACGGCATTCGGGACTCGGTATGGTCATTACGAGTTTTGGTTATGCCATTTGACCGATTTAACGCGCTCTGCAGCGTTTATGGATCTAATGAATCATGTGTTCCAACCATTTTAGATCAATTTGTAGTCGTCTTATTGACGATATCCGGTATATTCTCAAACTAAAACGAAACATGATGAGCATCTCCAGTATAGTCTTGTAAGTATTAAGAGAATGAACTCTTTGCGAAGTTCAAGAAGTGTGAATTTTCGTTGAGGAGGTAACTTTCTTAGGACATGTGGTCTCTGCTGAGGGATTAAAGTGGACCCTCGAAAAATTGAAGCGATTTGAATGGAAGCCGCCTAGGTTAGTGTCGGAAATACGGAGTTTCCTAGGACTGGCAAGATACTACAGAAGGTTTGTGGAAGATTTTTTTTGTGATGGCAGCACCCCTGATAAAACTCATAAGGAAAGGAGTACCGTTTGTATAGACTAAGAAGCAGCAGGAAGCTTTTGAGAAGTTGAATAAAGTTCTGACTGAAGCACCTGTGTTAATTCAGCCGGAGTCTGGGAATGATTTTAGTGTGTACAGTGATGCATCACACGTGGGTTTGGGCTGCGTGTTAATGCAAGAGGGTAAGGTGGTTGCATATGCATCATGATAGCTTAAGCCTCATGAGGGAAACTATTGGACTCATGATTTAGAGTTGGCAGCAGTGATATTTGCACTTAAGATTTGGAGATATTACTTGTACGGAGAGAGGTGTATTATATACACAGACCACAAGAGTCTTAAGTATTTCTTGACTCAGAAGGAGCTGAACCTTAGGCAAAGGAGATGGATTGAGTTGCTTAAGGATTATGACTGTTCAATCGAGTATCACCCAAGCAAGGCTAATGTGGTAGCCGATGCTCTAAGTCGAGAGTCAGATATCGATCCGAGAGCAATGTTTGCTCGTCTGAGTCTCAGATGATGATGGAAGTCTGCTGGTGAGTTGCAAGTGAGGCCAACTGGGTGGATCGATTAAGGAAAAATAGTTGAACGATGAGTCTTTGGTCGCTCGTTTTCAACAAGTTAAGGAAGGGGAAACTTCTGAGTTTGGGAGCCAGAAGAGACGATGCAACAGCAATACCCTCATCTGTTTGGATTAGGTAAATTTCGAGGACGAAATTTCTTTAAGGAGGGTAGAGTTATAACGCCCAATTTTGGGAATCTGTGAATGTTGGCTTAGGTTTAATTATGTTAGTGGGCCTCTAGAAGGCCCAAGCTTAAGATAGAACCCGATAATTTTAGTTAATTTTTGTTCCATAAGAAAAAGGGAGTGAAATTATGAAATAGGACCTATGTGAAAATGTTTGAAAATGCTATAGGCTAAATTGAAGTGGCCAAATAAATAGGAGTGCAAAATAGGAGGATTTGCATGACAAACCTCCCATTTTACATGAAGTGGCTAGCCATCATGTTGTTGTAGACAATATGAGTACTTGATATCCATAATTTATGGTACAAATTGATACAAATTGATAATGGGTTAGGTAAATGTTCCATGATAATGGATTAGGTAAATATTCCATGATAATGGGTTAGGTAAATGTTTCATGATAATGGTTTAGGTAAATGTTTCATGATAAGAATTTCATGTCTTTTGTATTAAAGAATTAAATGGATGAAATATGAAGTTTTATTAAAAGAAAAAGGGGTGAAAAGAACAAAGTTTTGTCCATCTTTGTTCATCATAGCTGAAAGTTAGAGAAGAGAAAAAAGAGGAGAAAGCTCTTGAGTATTTGGTCATTAGGAGGAGGAAAATTGAAGGTAAGTTCTTGGTACCTTGCTTCTATTTTGAGGTTCATGAGTTCTTCTTGATTCTACCTTAACTCTTGAAGTATATTTTGATTTTTAGTTGTGTTGTGAGCATTTGGTCATGAATTAAAATGAAGGAAATGGTTGTTGTTTCATGTTCTTTTGATGAAAATGGAAGATATGTGAAGTTGAGCCAAACAAATGAGCATGCATGTGCCTTAGATGTTAAAGGAAAAATCAGCTAACATGTTGTGCTTTAAAATGATGAAATGGAGATTATACTTAAGTAAAATCACAGATATGTGATGATTGATTGGTGATATACATGTTTAAATAACATGCATGCAAGGTATGTGTGAAAGAGTGATTTGGTAATAAATCTGCTTGGGACAGCAGCAGTAACGTGACTTTGGAAAATCACCATAAATTGTGGGAGATGAATTAGAAGCTGAATAAATTATGTAATTAAAGCTTAATGAGTCTAGTTTCAAATGAAATAAACTAGAACATATTTTGAATTCTTTACAATGAGAAATTTGATTCGTAATGAAGAGTGGTCAGATTAGTAAAACAGTGAAACATGGGAAACTTTGAGAAAAATCTGGTATTGATTGGCTAAACCAAAAATTCTGAAAATTTTATGGATAGAAGATATATGAGTCTATTTTCAAGGAAAATTAACGGCACTTGATTTGGAGTTTCGTAGCTCCAGTTATAAATGATTTAGTGACTGTTGCTCAGAAAGACAGCTTGCAATGAAATTATGATTATGTAGTAAACATTGACAAAAATTTGTTAATGAGTTGCTTATTGATTTCTTATAAGCTTACTATGATCTGTAGGTGTGGTTGACTGAATATTGTAAGGGATTAATACGTAGTTCGTATTTGAATAGTTAGATTAACGTGTTAGTAATCCAATTGTAGGAGGTTCGTGTGTGGATCTCATCAAGATATCGTCATAAGCAGTGTGTAACTAACACCCTCTTTCTTAGTCTGGATCGGCAAAAGTCGAAAAGCGAAATGCCGAAAACCGGTATTTTGTAGATTTGCGAGTGTCGAATGCTCGTAAGGTAAATCGATTAATGTTTTTGGTAAGCTGCAAAATTTGGACTGCAAAGTGCATGATTTACGTGCCTCGATATTTTGGGCTTAATTGGTCAAAATTAGAATGATGGGCCAACGGGCCCAATTCGGTAAAAACCCTCGGTACGTGATTCTGTTAGTACATGAAAAGTAGGAATATGTATGAAAAACCCTAAAATAGATAAATTACTGAAATACCTTTAAAAGTGGAAAATTTACAGTTTTACCCCTAGTAGATAAATTACCGAAATACCCCTAGGGTTAAATTGACCTAAATGCATGTTTGACTGTTGTTATTTACTGCATGCCATGTTGTTATTATCTGATGCATGGGACTGGGATATTGACGGAGGAAGTACTGAAAGTGGCTTGTCCACGTACTGGAGGCTTTGCCTCAATTCTTTGATAATCGAGCAAAGAATCTTTAACTGTGGAGTGTTAAATTTGGGTGGGTTGAGCTATCCCCACATGGAGTGTATGGCTGGTACGGGTGGAGTGTAGTGGTTGGTGGGTTGAGTAGTCTCCCCAAATGGGCTTGCATATGTTATTGATGTTGCATGTATTTTGAAATGGGCCTATGGGCCATACTGTTATCTGAATAAGGGGCTAAGGCCCGTTTATTATAATCTGAAAAGGGCTCGCCCAGACCACTGTTACTGAATGGGCTTAGGCCCAATGGGCTTGAGCTGACTTGGGCTTTGAATGGGTTTTCCTTACACACGAGTTTCCCAAACTCACCCATTTTATTTTCATCCACACAGAAATCCCTAACCATAGTGGGCTTGGAGTCGTGAGGGAATTGAGAGTGGCCACCCGCTCAAAGTTTGATTTTCTTCGGTGAACTGGACATCCTTTTATTTACATTTGAAGTTTTGGGCTTTTAAATGTAATAAGGCCGCTTAATTATTTTTGATGGTTTTAATATGTATTACTAAGATAGGTAATACTTATATTTAACTGTTGAAATGGATAGCTTTTGGTAGCGTTTTCAAAAACAACAGTTGATTTCAAAATAACACGACAACAAGCAAAGCTTCCGAATGAAAGTATTTTTCCAAAATTAATCACTTTTCCTAAAATGACTTAATCAAATCGGTTTTCCTAGAAATATCCATGACATTAAGGTGTGGCAATGGCGGTATGCATGTCTAGGATTGGATCCGAAGGAGCTTGGTATAGCGGTCCGATGGACTCACCACCTCTTTTCCGGTTTCCTACCTGGTGCATAGCTTCCATTCATTTTAACCCTTAATGAATTAATCTTTGAACATCAAGTACGATTTTCTAGACTTAGAAAGGAAATTTTTTTTTTACGTTTTTGATGTGGCATGCCGGATCCAAACCATAACTTCCGGCGGGTTTGGGGTGTTACATATACATTAATAAAACAATAATATTAAACTAATAATAATACTACATATCATATATATATATAAGTATTAAGTAAGAATGATAAAATATAAAATAAATAAAGTAACATTAAAGCCATTTAACATAAACAGTAACAAATGGAATATAAAACCATTAGAATAAATAACATATAAAAATAAATAAATAAAGAAGAGAAAAAAGATATGAAAGAATTAAAATCAAATTGATCAGATTAAATTGTAATAAAATGGAATTAAAAGTGAAAACTATAACCAAATAAAAATGCGGGGTAAAAATGAAAGTGCATGCAAGATTTGAGGACCCAACGGTAATTAATCCCCACCCCACAAACGACACCGTTAGGCTATTCAAATGGTCTGGGGACCAAATTGCGACAAAAACAAAAGGGGTGGCCAAATTTAAAACATTAAAAAAAAGCAAAATAGGACCATATTGAAGCCAGCCTCAAAAGTGGAAGGACTGAGGGCACAAATAGACCCTCAGTCCAAAAACACGCGGATCCTAGGCATAGGCGGGTCGGGTTTCCAGGTTTGGTGTCAAACGATGCCATTTTTGGGTGCTGAGAGTATGCCCTAAAATGACGTCATACTTGGGCTTTATTAAAGTAAAAAAAATAAAAAAAAACCTTCATTTTGTTTGAGTTTGAGAAAAAAAAGAGGAGAGAGAAAAGGCTATCCTCTTTGGAGAAGACCTGGGTCCAGCCAGGGGGAGTCGCCGGACCACCGCAGGGTCACCGCCGGCCACCGTCGCCGGCCACCGCTCGAAAAAGGTATATTTTTCTCCATTTTTTATATTTTTTGTTTTTAATGTATATTTCTATGTGAATACTCGAAAAAATTAACAAATATAGGTATAAATAGCTTCGAATAGAGAAAGAAAATAAAAGAAAAATTGACCTTGAGGCATTTGGACTTTCTTTTTGCCTTGTCTGCCTGTTACTCACTATTGATTATTTTTGTATGCTTGAATCTTATGCTTTTTCTTTGTATTTGAAAAGAAAAATTCGAACCTACAATGGTTTTGGATTCGGCTTTAAATAGCCGTTTACATGCCTTGGTTCTTGCTTTTGTCTATTCCTATTAATGTTTGCAGTCTTTGTGGCGGTGGAAGCAGAGCGGTGGCAGAGCAAATGGTTTAGGGTTTTAAATTCAAACCCTAGTTTGATTGATGGGCTTGGGGTTTGGGCTTGTTAATTTTTGGGTTTGGGGTATTTTAGGATTCGGTTAATGTAATGGGGTTAAGGGTTAGTTGGGTTTTGGGCTTTTAGTGGGTTGTTGGGTTTTGAGGCTAGGGTTTAGTTATATTTGGGCCCATAAATTGGGCTTGTACAATATTGTTACATTTTTTTGTAGACTCACGTATTGTAATTGCAAATGGTGGGACTCGAACCTAGGTACTTAAAGACTTAAGGTATTAAAAGATTTGAAATCATTAATGTCGAAGTTTAAAATTTTTTACCCCCAAAACATCAACTGAGAAACTTTTATTAGGACAAAGAGAGTATGATTTAGTAGTAGGTTTATCTTTGAGTTTGGCCTCACAAATGTAGGTTTACATTAAGCTGCATAAGAATTTGTTGGTGTTCTTATATGCTCCATTCTTGTTATATCTCATTGTTTCATCTTTTGTTGCAAGAATAGTTACAACAACTCTTACAATAATCTTGTAGTTAGACATATTTTCATTGGTATCGAGCTTATCAACTAACACACTTGATGTGATCTTTTTTTTTTTTTGCTCAGCCAATGTAAAATTTTATTAATATAAAGACATCAAAGAGGTTATAAAACACACCAGATACATCAAATTGCTAACAAAATGCCTTTGAACAATACAATGTGTTACTCCATAACCCAAAGGAACATCACTTACAATATACAATTATAAAATTCAAAAACCTTAAGGGAGGAAAACAAAATAAACAATATAGCAAATGGTCCATGTAATTTCAAATTTGAAAATCAAGCAAAATTCTTCAAATCTCATAAGTACGAAATTTGTAAAGCTGACAGGACCAATCAAGGAACACACAAAATCTACTCCCATAATGAATAAAGAAACAAGCACTAGTTAAAGTCTCACCTTTTGATTAAAACACTAGTGAACATTATCCCACCTTTCCCTTTAAAGAACACCACTAACAGTTTGATTCAACTTTGAATTAAGAAGCCCACATCGAAAAGGTTATCAAAGCAAGACATGAAAATGAAACATAAACAACACTATCCCTTTTCTTACAAATAAATCGAAACATACATCCCATTTTGCAACAACATCAATGTTAACTAAATACGACTAACCAATCACACATAAAGACAAACACATTTCAAAGGTAAAGACTTTAAATTCAAACACAATCCCCTAAGTTTGGTTAATATCTATGGAGTCTATGATGGAAGGAATTCAATATCTTGACATCCAAAATTTAATTTATGCCTATTGAAAGATACATACAAAGGCTTTCAGTAGAGCGATAGATGAGAGAGAATGACATACCATATTGACAAGTTCAGAGCCTCTTGTACTACTAATACAAATGATTTAAGATCTGCTATACCTCAAGAGACATGGATTACAGAGGAAGATACAATGGCCAACTACAACTCCAAGGCATTTAATGAATTTCAATGGAGTAAACTTGTTTAAGGCGAAATTACACCCCAAACTCAAAGGGTTGTCTAAAACTAAAGAGGTTTAAATAAAATAAATTAGTTGTATTTAAAATATCAACTAAACTTATGTTTCAATATTCAAAGCTCAAATCCAACTCGACCTGGCATGTTTTCAAGTTATCATTTACAAATTTGTATAAATTTAAACAAAATTAAACACCCATTTTAAATTAGACCAACTAAAAATTAGGCTAAGGCATGTGCACCTATCAATTAATAGTATAGTTATGATGAGCAAAGATATCGTTCCCATGAAGATTAAAAGTACTAGTAATTACCGTCTTTCTATCATTTAACGATAAATTGAATGATTGATTAAAAACTAAAAATAACTAAATTAATTATCTAACGAACACGTCAAAGAACAATTCAAGAAATTAAACGATTAACAACCAAGAAGCGAAACAATACCTAGGAAAGAATTCACCTAGAAGACTTCATCAGTTACTATGAATCTAAATTAAACAATTTCTTCACTTAGTATCTTGATCCGTAGAAATCCCTAAATTATGCTAAAATCTCTCTTCAAGAATAAAAGCGCAATTGATTCTAGGTTGATTAATTGAAATTTCTTTTTAATTAAAACTCTTATTATCGCATTAACTCGATCTATAAGTTCCGCTATTAGATTTGACTCTAATCCGGTAGATATATATCGTCCTATTTCTAGGATTGTATGCAATTCAACTCAATTACACTAGATCTACTCTTAAATAAGGTTTATTCATCCATGATTTAAGCACAACAAATAAGGATTAATAATCTAGAAATATCAAACCAATAATTAAGCACACATAATTGAGAACAATATCTAAGTATTTATTGCATAAAATAGAAATCAAATGACAAAATTCATCATAGGGTTCATCTTCCCTCGGTATTTACAAAATTAGTTAATGCTTGCAAATAAAAAAATCCAAAATACAATATAACCACAAGAAACAAATAAACTCATAATAATCTACAAAGAAATCAAAAGGGAATCTTAAATCTTAATGGAAATCTGCTTCAGAATCTGTCTTAATGGTGTTTTTCGAGTTATTTTCTGGAGTATTCTATGACGGTTCATTCATATCTTCTTATTTTTGTCATATATAGGTCTCAAAATGCCCAAAAAGCCCTAAAAATCGTGTTTTTCAGCTATTCGAAGTGCAATTTGTGAAACTGACACGATCTGCCACATGACCATGTGGCTTAGATGGCCATGTGTCAAGGTCGTATGGAATGGTCCAACCCGTGTGGCCCATGTACCTTGCTCTGACTTTTCGGTTTTCGCTCATTTTTTCTCCCAAATGCTCTCCTAAGTATAAAAACATGATTTTAAAGTATTAAGAGCATAAAATTCAGAAGTAACTTCAAATAATCATCTAAAAACGTATTAAGGCCAAGATTAAAATATGTTACTTTTAGTACTAATCAAAATCATATATAATCACTACAGCAAAATAGGTTTTTAGTGGCGTTTGGATTCAAAACGCATAAAAGTTTATACCATTAGTGGCACTAACCGAAAAACGCATAAAAGGTAAAGCAATAACGGCGTTTTTCTCATAAACGTCTCAAAAGGTAAAGCAATAGCGTTATTTTTCTCATAAACGCTGCAAAAGGTAAAGCAATAGTAGAGTTTTTTCATAAACGCCCTAAAGGTAAAGCAATAGTGGCATTTTTCCTATAAACTTAGCAAATATTTTTTTACATAGCGGCATTTTTCCTATAAACTTCGCAAATATTTTTTTACTTTTATTAAAACGACACCATTTTGATAGCCTTAGTTTTTTCCTAAATCAGTTTCCCAAAACCCCTAAATTTTTCCCTAAATTTATTTTCCCTAAATCCCTTAGGTTTTTTCCCCAAATCATTTTCCCCATCCCATCGCCTTGTAAGTTTTTATGTTTTTCATTTTGTTTTTTTGTTAATTTTTTTTCTCATCTTTCAAATCTTCGTTCAAATTTCTTTATTCTCTTCGCTCAAATTTTTCCCGTTCTCTTAGCTCAAATCTCTTTTGTCTGTTATTATTTTGGTGATTTCTTTTTACAGAATTTCAATCATGTCCTCGTTTAGCAGAGAACTTTTGTTCCTTATACTTCAAATTATTTGGTTAATGAGGAATTGAAAGACACTATTCATAATTATGCTCTTTTGTTTGCACTCTTTTTTTTCTTTTCTTTTCTTTCTTCTGCCTTTTTAGAATTTAAATCTTTTAGGGGCTTAGGGGTTTGTTATGTTATGTTATGTTCTATTTTGTTTTTTGTTTTTGCTTTTCTTTTCTAATTCTTATTTATAGGAGAGAAATAATTGTTGTCTTATTTCTGCTACTAGTAGATGTTCATTAGTTCTTGATTTTGGTTCCTCCCTAATGTTTTTTAGTTCAGATTTAGTTCATCTGTGTTATTTTTATGGTTCTATGCTTTGTTGACCTAGTTTAGTAGATTGTTGTTTCAAACTTTTTTTATGTATATAAATGTCTGAATATCCTATAAGGATTAAATTTGGATATCTTCACATTTGGCGGCCTTTGTTGATGCTTTTCTGCTCTGAACCAATCTATCTCTAGGATTGGGAAATGATGAACAATACTGGCCTTCTTAGGAAATTTGTTTAAGGTTAAATACTTTTTGAAGAAAATAGTATTTTATCAAATTTTGCTTAAAATTGTTAAATATATTGTTTGTCGAAAAACTTGCTTAATATATATCATATGTTTATTAATTTATAATAATTTGCTTCTAAAATAAAGATGGTTGGGTTTTAAAACACTTTGTTTTCAAAATATCCACCTACTCGAAAAAATTTCATAAATCCCCTTAATATTTTTTTATTAAGAAATTTTAAATAAAAAACAATTACCTATTTATTAAGATTTTGGGGAGGATATGCACTACTAGTTTCTTGAAATTCTTCGTAGTTTACTAGATTCATTCACATTATCAGGAGCTCAGGTACCTACCTTTGATTCTTGATTTCTCTGTGCAAGTTTTATGTTTTGGTAGATGGGAAATTTTATATAGACTTAAGCTCAACCTAAATACCAAAATAACTGAGGCATATTACCTAGATCCTTTTATTCTACTCTTCATAGTTTAAGATCATGACTTTTAGATCTAGCTTAACCTCTTTCTAGCCCTTGTCTTTACTGCACAAGAATGTGGTGTTGTTCTTATTGCCGTTTTTAGAGAAGCAAAAGCATTTTTCAAATTTGAATCCAGGCATGGTTGCAACTTGGATTTTCATGCATAGAGATATAGTTATTGAATAAGTTAAATATTGATAAATTTGCTTGTGTCTATTTTTTCTATCATGTCTAACGAGCACAATCAAAACTTTAGCTGATCTTCTTTGTTTTGTTGATCACTAAGTGATTATTATGATATAAGATGCTAGAAATCACGGCTAAAGAATGCTTGTCATGTGACTTTAATATCATATGATTTTCATACCTTGTATTTGTGTTATCTTCCCATTTGGTGTCCACAACATTTTGGAGTTTATTTATGCAGGTGTAAAATTTTGGATGTTCATTTGTGATTTATTATATATATGTCTGCTGATTGCTAGAAATGTTGGAAAAGTTGAAAGTAAAAATAGCGCAAAGCCTAAAATTCTCTCAAGCATATGCGAATTGCTATGTGCTGTAAAATTGGGCTTATGAACTGAAGATGTTAATTACCTTATCTTCATTGTTCTCAGGTGTAATTTTATCCTTAACAATGTTGTAGAAAAAGTTTTGTTATTGACTCGGAGAAGGAAAAAGTACTTAGTAGTTATTGCAATTCACTTTGCTCACACCATTCTCACTCATCATGTAAGCTAATTTACTTGTAATTTTACTATTTATACTCTTTTATTTTCATTTATTTTATTGTTTTGGCTATTATGGAGTTTTCTTTTATTCTTCTTGTAGCATCTCAAAAGTTTTGGGCGTGCTTTGCTCACCACAGCACTAGTTGTTGGAATCGACTTTACCATCCAATTTACAATTTCTAAGAGGTATGCATATTTAATTTGCTAAATTTAAATTGTACATAATATCATTAAATTATTATCCCTTGCTTCAAATAATAATTTTGTTACTTAAAGTTATGTTTCTCTCCGTTGCAACTTTTATTGTATATTTTATGAGCAAAAAAGTATGAGAGTGCCTTATGT
This sequence comes from Gossypium arboreum, assembly GCF_025698485.1. Lineage (NCBI taxonomy): Eukaryota > Viridiplantae > Streptophyta > Magnoliopsida > Malvales > Malvaceae > Gossypium > Gossypium arboreum. The sequence goes on from NC_069071.1 coordinate 112,840,022, forward strand.
TTGTATGTTAGTTAAACAGATTATAGATAGAACCTAGCAAATTTCATTTTGTGAAGTTTCTGATAGTGATTCATCGAAATATCTAGAGTTTGATTGCTACTTTTCAACTTAAGATGAAGAAGTATACATGTGAATGTTCTCTTTTCAAAACTTGGAAAAAAAAAATAAAGTAAACTGACTTTATTAACTCTTCCTTATGAAAACTTTAAAGGCATTTTCCATATATAGAGTGATTGGTTTTGACTTTATTTCGGTAATTAAATAGTGTTTTATATGCAAGTTGAAGGTGGACTTTCTATGTTCATCTTGCTCAAAAGTTGCCCGAGTCTGCCTGCAGTAGGATCAACTAATATTTAATTTTAAAGTTAAAATTTTCATACAAAATTTAATTTAAATAATATTTTTTATTTATCCTTAAAAGTATATAGTTTAAGTTCAAATTTCAAAATAAAACATAATATAATATTTATCATAGAAATAAATATTATTTAATTAAAATATTTTTATAGGAAAATAATATTTATCTTAATGTTAAAATTATTTTAATATTTTTCATAAATATTATCATAAAAATACATATTTTTAATTATCATAAAGATAAATATTGTTTATCTATATATTTAAAATTTATTTATCCTTTCATAAAATCCGTAACATAATTTTAATTTTAATATTTTTGTTTTAAATTCTAAATTTAAATTGATCGATTTTAATGTGTAGTATAAAGTTAAAAAGTTCATGGAAATTTAATTGAAATATTAACTCAAAATAGATGAAAAATTAACAAATATTAACTTTATTAACATATAATTATTAATTTGTTAATTTTTGTCTTTTTAAGTATAGTAAACATAAAGGTGATAAAAACACAAATTTAAAAATTAAAAGAGTATAATTAATTAAAATGTAAAGTTAAAATTTAAAGATGATAATTATAACTTACATAAACATTTAAAGAATAAAAAAACTTTGGATCATAACTTACATAACTTACATAATATATAAATATATATCATATCATAACTTACATAAATATATAAAATCACGTAAATTTGGGCAATCTTGTTGTTTTTCCTACTTTTAATTATACTTATAAATAAACAACTTACGAATTAGTTTACACCTATTAGATAATTGACACTTGATATGTATTATCTATTTTAGTACAATGACATGATTTAAATCAATTTCGAACACTTAAGTAACCGTAATGGATAAGAGTTGGATGAATTTGTCAAGAATAAGCAACAACTATCAAAATGGAGTACAAACTTTTCTAAATTTTGCATTTCAAAATGCAAGCCAAGAGAATATGATTATTTGCCCGTGTAAGAAGTATGGCAACATCAATTGGCATATTCGTGAAGTTGTCTACGAAAATCTAATTGTTGATGGCTTTATTCGGGGGTATAAAAATGAATTTTCCATGGAGAGTGTACACCTCGTAGAACCTCTTCAACGATTAATTCGGCTTATCATCATAATGCTTACCATTAGTCTGTTAGAGAAGATGACATAGAAGGTATGTTGCGGGATGCATTTAATATGCGCAGTCATGGTTTGCAATCGTTTCCACCTGAAATTATTGCATCCGATGATTGCGATATTGGTGAAAATGCTTTTACCGAAACAGGAAGAAGTGTACCTAATGAAGAGCCAAATAGAGAAGCGGCGAAGTTCTACAAGTTACTTAATGAAATGAATGAAGAACTTTATGAAGGATCGAAATTTTCAAAACTGTCATTCCGCATTCGCCTTTTTCACTTAAAATGTATGGGAGGGTGGATCGGAAACTCTTTTACATTGCTGTTAGAGTTTTTGAGAGATATGTTTTCATTTGCAAGAATCCCTCATTCAGGCAAATATATGAAAAAACTGATAGAAGATTTAGGCCTTGGGTATGACAAAATTCATAATTGCCCAAATGACTGCATGTTGTATTGGGGTAATCAAAAAACCCAACAGTCTTGTCATGTTTGCTGTAAATCTGGTTAAATGAATAGGAATACAAAAGATGTGAATGAGGATGAAGGTAAGGCACAGTAAAAAAAGAAGCCAATAAAGATTTTGCTATATTTTTCACTAATACCAAGGCTTCAAAGGCTTTTCATGTCATCAAAGACAGCCAAAAATATGAAGAACTCCAGCTACAACTTAAAGCAGAAGCAATAGCGAGGGAGGCAGAGGTAAGCAAAAAATATGACGAACTCCAGCTACAACTTTAGAATATAATGAAGATGTTTTAGCAGTCATAGTATCCGCCATCTTAAACGGTTGTTTTCTTATTGTGAGAATATTTTAACAATATATGATGCAGTTATTGAGAGCACCAAAAATATCTTATTTCCTACAAAATAATAAAAAGAACAGTAAATGGGAAGTAGGGTCGAATCCTCAGGGACAGAATTGCACGAATGCTTGTTTCTCAAAATCCTAGGCAGAATCATGTCCAAGAAAACTGCGTTCTTGAAAAAATAAAAATAAAAACAGAATTAAAAGTTTTGATTTGGAAAAATAAAAATAAAAAGCAATTGAAATTGCGAAAATTAAAAGGAAAATATAAAATAAACAAAGTTTGGGAAGAGACAAAGTTTCTTATGTGGTGAGATTCCAGCCTCCGATTTTCTCGATTCGTCTTGGGTCCAATCTTTGGCCTTTAAGTGATCCTTCTCAGGTGGAATAAGCCAATTATAGTGGAAAAGGATGCCTACTACCACCAGCTCTAGAATATTAGACTTAAAATTTGGTGGAACGACTCTAGCCAACAATCACTTTTGTGGAATGTCTTCGCTAGATCTTCACTTCCCAATATCGAATACCACGCCATTTTGTCTCTTGGGCTCGCCAACCTCTGACGCAGAAAGCCAACGAACCGACTATGCAACCTTCCCAAAACGTACAAAGCGGTTGTTCCTTGCACAAGTTGAAAAGATCACCTATTAAGAGATATGGACGAAAGCGTCAGCCCCTTAACGCGGAGAAGCGATGAATACCCTGTTGAGAAGGCTAAGCGTGGATTCTAAGCCTCATGAACCTTTTTAGGGAATTTCGACAACCTTTGGCTAGATTAGATTTAGTGGCTCATGGTTTTTGGGGAGAATCAAATAAAAATAATGGAAAGGGAATTTTTATTGAAAGAAAATATAGAAAGAACAAAAAGACTAAATTTATGAGAGAGAGAGTACTTACAGCAAAAAAAGATGGATCCAATTTGTGTCACTTCATCCCCTATTTATAATACTAAGAAATCTAGCTTTTTCCTAATTAAATTCTAAAAGATAAATACAAATAATTAAAGATAATTAAAGATAAATAAAAATGAATCCTAAATTTAACTATAAATAATTATCCTTAATAATTATCCTAATATAATAAAACATTTAATAGAGTCTTGTGCTATAAAATCTATTCTTTTGCACTTTTGCCCCTTATGTCTTCCATACTTGTATTTTTGGCACCACATTTTTCCTTACGTTGCAGGTTGGCCCATTATATCTTCAAATTTACACTTTTACCTTTAAATTTCCTTTTGCCTTCAATTTAATCCCTAAAAGATAAAATATCATAAAATAACCCAAATTAGTAGGATCATACTCAAAATAAACATGCAATTAGCACATAAAATATGTCGTTCTAGAGTATTATCAATATAGCTTTTGAGTATAATACATTCTTTATTTCATTTATTAATTTAGATCATATAGACATTTCTTTCATTGGATTTTAAGTATCATTTAGATTTGCAGTTTTTGATTGGATTTGATGTTAGAGGAAATTATGTTGACAATTTAGGTTCTATATGAATGAAAGTGGGTTGGTAAAATCGCTAAAGTTAATGGTGTTTTTCTAAACGCCGCTAAAGAACACGACTTTTAGCAGTGCTTTTACTAAAAACGCCGCTAAAGAAGATGATCTTTAGCGGCGTTTATAGGAAAAGCGCTGGTAAAGGTTATGTTCCTTAGCGGCGTTTGTGGGGAAATCGCTAAAGGTTATGTTCTTTAGCGTGAAAAGGGTGCTAAAGGTCATATTCTTTAGCAGTGTTTGTGGGAAAAGCGCTGCTAAAGGTCATGTTTTATAGAGCATAAAAACGCCACTAAAGGTTATGTTCTATAGCGGCGTTTTATCACATAAATGCCGGAAAATTTAGTGACGTTATCTATAGCGGCATTTTTTGCCGCGCTTATCAAAACGCTAGAAATTGTTTTAAGCGCCGCTATAAAGCTGAAAAAAAAGTCCTTTAAAAACCTATTTTGCTATAGTGAATCTTGACCAAATTTGATTCAACTGTATTTTGAAAAGATATGTTATGTCACATGAGTGCAACTAGACCATAGGCTTTTTGGGCAGCAATATCAAGATCTATTCAATTGATTTCTCATTTATAATGTAATAAATCTATCAAAATCTTTGTTCATCGTAGGAGACTTTGATTTTAAAATAGAAAAAGCTGATGTATAGTGTTGAGTGTATTGCATTTTCAAAAGGAAATGTAAGTTAGGAATTTTAGAGGTAATATTATTGAAAAAAATTATCATAAAATTTTAAATACCAAATTATAAAAAAAATGATATATATTAATTTAATTATCACAGTACTTAAAAAGACAAATGGAAAAATCCCATAAATGGAAATTTTCCACTAAAAAGGAAAAACCAAATCTCAAAGTTGCAAACAAATTAAAGCCACTAAGAAAACACTCAAAATACCGCATTTGTGGTCTACTTCATGCCTAGAACACTATCATATACTTGAACAGTGCCTGCTGATATGCTCATCTTACATATATTTTTTATTTTCATGGCTTAAATTCATAATATTGAGGAGAGTTTATTGCTTTAATATTACTTTTATTGTTGTTTTTATTTTTGATATTAAGGGAATTTCCATAGGTTCTCGGAGTCACCGGAGTCATCGGCCGGCGGTGGATGATCGAAACGAGGAGGACTAAGAAGCATCCCTTCAGCCATATTGACAAGAACATTAGGCATATCGAACATCATATCTTCATCGACAAAATCATTCCCGGTACTCGGTCTCTCCGCTGATACCGGATTGTTGCTCCCGACTAAAGCATCATTCGCAGCCCCTAAAGCGGTCGCCGCCGAGGTAGCAGCGGCTTGGATATCAGTCGGGGAAGTCGATGCAGGAACCGGTAAAGAAGCAGCCGAATTCGGAAAATTAAGCTCTGCATGTGGACCTTTTAAAGCAAGTGCGGCTACATCATAAGCAATGGCAGCCATTTCAGGTGTAGGAAATGTACCAAGCCAAATTCTAGTAGGTTTCCTTGGCTCTCTAATTTCAGACACCCATTTCCCATTAGCCCGACGTCTTACTCCTTTATAAACTGGGTGCCGCCCCGTCGCGGCCGAACCACCACCACTGCTAGAACCTTTGTTGTATTGCATGGTGATACACTTTGAATAACCTTTGTTGTAATATTGCATGGAAGGGATTTGAAGATGGCGATGAGAGAATCCATTTATGGTCGCTGCAGACACAAGTATTAAGATTACTGCAAAAGTGCAAACCAGTTGGTGATGAACTGCGGTCTGTTGATAGTTGAGGTGTAAACCAGAACATATGTTGGATATCTTAAAATTAACAGAACAGTGATCATTTTTCAAGACAATATATTGATTTGGAATTAATTAATTGTTTTTTTTTTCAGACAATAAGTGTTATATAGAATCTAAATGCTAATTCCTTTGGTTTCTTTAAAAATCCTTAGCTTTTCTCTCTATACCTTTTATAATGATAAGGAAATCAACTTCAGTCACTTGTCAACATCATTAGTAGCCGACGTCTAATTCATGAATAAATTTGGGGTTTTTATTAATGTTTTAATATATATACAAGGAAAAGCCTGTTTCATTTGACATAACTAGAAGCCATGTCGGTATGAAATTTTGTCACTCCAATTAATCATCATATATTGATGCATGTTATTTTTCATATTTATTCAATGTATGCAGCAATATGTACGGCTAAATAGGTAATATATGTCATATTCTTTTTAATTAGTTAAATAAGATGATTTTTAAGAATTTTAAAAAATAAGTCGATTTTAAAGAGAGTGTGTGAAAGTACGTTCAGCTAGGTGAATTTTCTGCTGACATATTGAGCAAACACGCCCAACTGGAAGTGTTTTCTGGAAATTCCAAAGAAAAAGCGTCTAGCTGGGCACGCTTTCCCTGACATATCAATAGAAAGCTCACTCAGTTGGACACTTTTTCACACACTCTCTTCAAAATTGACCTATTTCCCTAAATCTTGAAAAAAACGACTTATTTAGCTAATTAAAAGAAATCGACATATATTGCCTATTTAGCTAATAAGGGCATAGGAAGGGCAAATCAAGCTATTTGTTTAACTTAAAAAGCTTGGTGTGGATTAAATTTGATTAGTGTTAGATTTAGAGTCGGATTTATGTATTTGTATTTGTAAAAAAATCTTGATTTCTTTTGTTCTTTTAGTATTAGCTTAGTTAATATTGTTATTATTGCAATAAATAAAAGGTGAAGAAACCTTTTCATTTCTTTTCAATTTGGAAATTGAGTAAATTAGTCTCTCTAAAAAAAATTTGGAGCAATTTAATCATTGTCAATTTTGAAATTGAGCAGTTAAAGACAATTAATCACGACGTTAATAACTTCAATCAATTATACATATTTTGATTGATATGATAACAAGTTTAGCCTTCAATGTTTATATATTGTCATTTTCGCTTTAATTCTAAAAAACGACAACTTTAGCCTATACATGTACACATTTGCGTAATCTGTTGATAGATAAATTTGTTAAATTGAGAATTGATGAATGTAGAAACTTTGAGAGCTAAATTTATTATTATACTAATCAAAATAATGTACAAATAGTGGAAAACATTAACATCGTGATTAATTGTCCTTAGTTGCTCATTTTAGAAATTGTTAAGTATTAAATTGCTTTGATTTTTTTTGTAGAGGGACCAATATGCTCAATTTCAAAATTGAGAGAAATTAGAGAAGTCTTTTTACCTAAACAAAAGGGCGTAGGTTTGACTTCATTTAAATCAAGGGCGAAGGGAGGTGCAAGAAAGCACTTTGGCCCCTTAAAATGGAACACTTTGCTTCTAGCACTTGAAACTTTATAAAATTTTAAGTTAATATATAAATGGTAAAATTATAGTTTGACTCAAAAATGATAAAAGTTTAATTTAGTCATTCTAGAAATTAAATATATATATATATATATATATATATTAGTACAATGAAAATATTGTATTTTAGGTCTCATAAAATATATAACTCAATCTCAGGTCCCTTAGAAAAATTTATAGCTTCACCTCTAATTTAATTTTTATTTTTTCGATTTAAGGGTCTTAAAAGGATGATGGTAGAAGTAGATCTCGTATAAAAATATTCTTAATATCTTTATATTTCAAAATTATAAAAAAATTCTTTTAATTTTAAAATTTTCTAATATAATTATTTTTATTCATATACCTCTAATATGATATTTCGATTTAACATTTAAGAAGTAACTTATGGAACAACTAATTTTACTAACCAAAATTAAAATATTAAAGAATAATAGTAATAATAACAATAATAATAATAATAATCATCGATTGAGCCTTGACTCAGTTGACATTATTACTATTGCAACAACCAGTAGGACGAGAGTTTAAGAATGTTTAAACGTATTTTTCCTTTAGTTTAAGGTTAGAGGTTGTAACACCCCAAACCCGGCCTAGAAGTCTAGACTGAATCTGGGATGTTACATTGACCACCGAAGTGATCGTGAGAAAATTTTACAATCAAGTTGTTCAAAATTTTATTACCAAAAGCATTTATCCCGAAGCAAATCTAAAACGTTTAGCCATTTAAATTAAATCAGTAAGTTTAACAGTATAAAACGTACGAATGAAAACTTAAAACAAAAGTTGCACCAGTATTATGAAACTATACAGTTCAAACTCAACGAATAACAATTAAAACCTGATATAAAAACTTATAACTTAATTCTATCAAGACTGTCTGAGACCTCCGCGTACTGAGTCCAACATCCAAAATCATGAATTGTACTTGAAGGGGGAAACAGAAGAGGAGGTGAGCTACACGAGCTCAGTGTGAGATCAAACCAGTTAAACTACATAAGCGAAAACAGGGATCTAGAAGCAGTTCCGAAGAGGAACATACTTACGGAGCTATACAGAAACAGTTGGTACGTTCAAAATGGACGTACCGACAGACAGCATTATTTAGAGCATAATAAAAATTATACTCAACTACACAATCGCAGTACTATCCAGTCTCTAGTTTCAACTCAATCAGTCAGATACACATCAGTCTCACGTACCCTTCGAGCACGGTAGTAACAATTCTCAAACAGACACGGTAATTTTCAGTCAGTCAGTCGTAGTCAAAATCTATGAAATTCTCATGGGCACAAGTGACTTTCAGTTGAACAGTCAATCAGACATTTCGGTCGAACAGTCAATTTGATACATATGAATGCAATTGAGTTAAGAGAAACCCACCCATCCAGCCAACACACCTATCCGTTCCCCATCACTCCTCATAAGAGCTTTAAGCTCTTCCCACCATTCACTCCACTCAGGACCTCATAAGGCTCATTCAACCCTGCACTCTAACTGATGTCATCCTGGGTTTCCCGAAAACGATGTCCATCAGAACTATCCACGACCCTCTGGGTATTGGGACTAATAATATGCAGATAAACTGTCAGTCACGTATATTACGCAGCAAAGCTAGAGTATAAACTGTACTGTGCAATGCGGTAAACCGCAGTACAGACATGCAGTATGAACTGCCAGATTAGATAATAGTACGTAGCGTAGCTAATGTACATCTTGATAAAGGTCAATGCGGTAAACCGCTATACCGTTAGGTTGCAGTAAAACTGCCAGTTCAGTCAATGATACGCAGCGATGCTAACATATGTACTGTACGATGCAGTGCGGTAGTCCACAATACAGTAAAATTGTCTACGACCCTCAGGGTATTGGGACCACCCATGACCCTCTACGATTAGGGGCTAATAACCAACAGATCACCGCTAGTTTAGTTCACTCAATATTCCTTCTCTTCAAAATCCTACCCAAATTAGTTTATGCATATGTATGATACAGTCAGATGTACAAAATCAGAATACCAGTATCAGATAATTAATCAGAAACAGACAGTCACATCTGATCAGTCAAAATGTTTGAAAATGCTATAGGCTAAATTGAAGTGGCCAAATAAATAGGAGTGCAAAATAGGAGGATTTGCATGACAAACCTCCCATTTTACATGAAGTGGCTAGCCATCATGTTGTTGTAGACAATATGAGTACTTGATATCCATAATTTATGGTACAAATTGATACAAATTGATAATGGGTTAGGTAAATGTTCCATGATAATGGATTAGGTAAATATTCCATGATAATGGGTTAGGTAAATGTTTCATGATAATGGTTTAGGTAAATGTTTCATGATAAGAATTTCATGTCTTTTGTATTAAAGAATTAAATGGATGAAATATGAAGTTTTATTAAAAGAAAAGGGTGAAAAGAACAAAGTTTTGTCCATCTTTGTTCATCATAGCTGAAAGTTAGAGAAGAGAAAAGAGAGGAGAAAGCTCTTGAGTATTTGGTCATTAGGAGGAGGAAAATTGAAGGTAAGTTCTTGGTACCTTGCTTCTATTTTGAGGTTCATGAGTTCTTCTTGATTCTACCTTAACTCTTGAAGTATATTTTGATTTTTAGTTGTGTTGTGAGCATTTGGTCATGAATTAAAATGAAGGAAATGGTTGTTGTTTCATGTTCTTTTGATGAAAATGGAAGATATGTGAAGTTGAGCCAAACAAATGAGCATGCATGTGCCTTAGATGTTAAAGGAAAAATCAGCTAACATGTTGTGCTTTAAAATGATGAAATGGAGATTATACTTAAGTAAAATCACAGATATGTGATGATTGATTGGTGATATACATGTTTAAATAACATGCATGCAAGGTATGTGTGAAAGAGTGATTTGGTAATAAATCTGCTTGGGACAGCAGCAGTAACGTGACTTTGGAAAATCACCATAAATTGTGGGAGATGAATTAGAAGCTGAATAAATTATGTAATTAAAGCTTAATGAGTCTAGTTTCAAATGAAATAAACTAGAACATATTTTGAATTCTTTACAATGAGAAATTTGATTCGTAATGAAGAGTGGTCAGATTAGTAAAACAGTGAAACATGGGAAACTTTGAGAAAAATCTGGTATTGATTGGCTAAACCAAAAATTCTGAAAATTTTATGGATAGAAGATATATGAGTCTATTTTCAAGGAAAATTAACGGCACTTGATTTGGAGTTTCGTAGCTCCAGTTATAAATGATTTAGTGACTGTTGCTCAGAAAGACAGCTTGCAATGAAATTATGATTATGTAGTAAACATTGACAAAAATTTGTTAATGAGTTGCTTATTGATTTCTTATAAGCTTACTATGATCTGTAGGTGTGGTTGACTGAATATTGTAAGGGATTAATACGTAGTTCGTATTTGAATAGTTAGATTAACGTGTTAGTAATCCAATTGTAGGAGGTTCGTGTGTGGATCTCATCAGCATATCGTCGCAAACAGGTGTGTAACTAACACCCTCTTTCTTAGTCTGGATCGGCAAAAGTCGAAAAGCCGAAATGCCGAAAACCGGTATTTTGTAGATTTGCGAGTGTGCGAATGCTCGTAAGGTAAATCGATTAATGTTTTTGGTAAGCTGCAAAATTTGGACTGCAAAGTGCATGATTTCTGTGCCCTCGATATTTTTGGGCTTAATTGGTCAAAATTAGAATGATGGGCCAACGGGCCCAATTCGGTAAAAACCCTCGATGCGTGATTACATTAGTACATGAAAAGTAGGAATATGTATGAAAAACCCTAAAATAGATAAATTACTGAAATACCTTTAAAAGTGGAAAATTTACGTTTACCCTAGTAGATAAATTACCAAATACCCCTAGGGTTAAATTGACCTAAATGCATGTTTGATTGTTGTTATTTATCTGCATGCCATGTTGTTATTATCTGATGCATGGGACTGGGATATTGACGGAGGAAGTCTTGAAAGTGGCTTGTCCACGTCTTGGAGGCTTTGCCTCAATTCTTCGATAATCGAAAGAAATCTTTGCAAGCTGTGGAGTGTTAAATTTGGGTGGGTTGAGCTATCCCACATGGAGTGTATGGCTGGTACGGTGGAGTGTAGTGGTTGGTGGGTTGAGTAGTCTCCCAAATGGGCTTGCATATGTTATTGATGTTGCATGTATTTTGAAATGGGCCTATGGGCCATCTTGTTATCTGAATAAGGGCTAAGGCCCGGTTTATTATGTCTGAAAAGGGCTCGCCCAACCACCATTATTACTGAATGGGCTTAGGCCCAATGGGCTTGAGCTGACTTGGGCTTTGAATGGGTTTTCCTTACACACTGAGTTTCCCCAAACTCACCCATTTTATTTTCATCCACACAGGAAATCCCTAACCATAGTGGGCTTGGAGCTGTGAGGGAATTCGGAGTGGCCACCCGCTCGAAAGTTTGATTTTCTTCGGTGAACTGGACATCCTTTTATTTACATTTGAAGTTTTGGGCTTTTAAATGTAATAAGGCCGCTTAATTATTTTTGATGGTTTTAATATGTATTACTAAGATAGGTAATACTTATATTTAACTGTTGAAACTGGATAGCTTTTGGCGCGTTTTCAAAAACAACAGTTGATTTCAAAATAACACGACAACAAGCAAAGCTTCCGCAATGAAAGTATTTTTCCAAAATTAATCACTTTTCCTAAAATGACTTAATCAAATCGGTTTTCCTAGAAATATCCATGACATTAAGGTGTGGCAATGGCGGTATGCATGTCTAGGATTGGATCCGAAGGAGCTTGGTATTAAGCGATCCGATGGACTCACCACCTCTTTTAGGTTTCCTACCGGTGCATAGCTTCCATTCATTTTAACCCTTAATGAATTAATCTTTTGAACATCAAGTACGATTTTCTAGACTTAGAAAGGAAATTTTTTTACGTTTTTGATGTGGCATGCTTGGATCCACCATAACTTCGGGCGGGTTTGGGGTGTTACATATACATTAATAAAACAATAATATTAAACTAATAATAATACTACATATCATATATATATATAAGTATTAAGTAAGAATGATAAAATATAAAATAAATAAAGTAACATTAAAGCCATTTAACATAAACAGTAACAAATGGAATATAAAACCATTAGAATAAATAACATATAAAATAAATAAATAAAGAAGAGAAAAAGATATGAAAGAATTAAAATCAAATTGATCAGGATTAAATTGTAATAAAAATGGAATTAAAAGTGAAAACTATAACCAAATAAAAATGCGGGGTAAAAATGAAAGTGCATGCAAGATTTGAGGACCCAACGGTAATTAATCCCCACCCCACAAACGACACCGTTAGGCTATTCAAATGGTGCAGGGACCAAATTAAACAAAAACAAAAGGGTGGCCAAATTTAAAACATTAAAAAAAAGCAAAATAGGACCATATTGAAGCCAGCCTCAAAAGTGGAAGGACTGAGGGCACAAATAGACCCTCAGTCCAAAAACACGCGGATCCTAGGCATAGGCGGGTCGGGTTTCCAGGTTTGGTGTCAAACGATGCCATTTTGGGTGCTGAGAGTATGCCCTAAAATGACGTCATACTTGGGCTTTATTAAAGTAAAAAAAATAAAAAAAAACCTTCATTTTGTTTGAGTTTGAGAAAAAAAAGGAGAGAAAAGGCTATCCTCTTTGAGAAGACTGGTCCACCCGGGAGTCAGCGGACCACCGAGGTCACCGCCACCACCGTCATGCCGCCACCGCTCGAAAAAGGTATATTTTTCTCCATTTTTTATATTTTTTGTTTTTAATGTATATTTCTATGTGAATACTCGAAAAAATTAACAAATATAGGTATAAATAGCTTCGAATAGAGAAAGAAAATAAAAGAAAAATTGACCTTGAGGCATTTGGACTTTCTTTTTGCCTTGTCTGCCTGTTACTCACTATTGATTATTTTTGTATGCTTGAATCTTATGCTTTTTCTTTGTATTTGAAAAGAAAAATTCGAACCTACAATGGTTTTGGATTCGGCTTTAAATAGCCGTTTACATGCCTTGGTTCTTGCTTTTTGTCTATTCCTATTAATGTTTGCAGGTGCTGTGGCGGTGGAAGCAGAGGCGGTGGCCAGGCAAATGGTTTAGGGTTTTAAATTCTGAAACCCTAGTTTGATTGATGGGCTTGGGGTTTGGGCTTGTTAATTTTTGGGTTTGGGGTATTTTTAGGATTCGGTTAATGTAATGGGGTTAAGGGTTAGTTGGGTTTTGGGCTTTTAGTGGGTTGTTGGGTTTTGAGGCTAGGGTTTAGTTATATTTGGGCCCGCAAATTGGGCTTGTACAATATTGTTACATTTTTTTTGTAGACTCACGTATTGTAATTGCAAATGGTGGGACTCGAACCTAGGTACTTAAAGACTTAAGGTATTAAAAGATTTGAAATCATTAATGTCGAAGTTTAAAATTTTTTACCCCCAAAACATCAACTGAGAAACTTTTATTAGGACAAAGAGAGTATGATTTAGTAGTAGGTTTATCTTTGAGTTTGGCCTCACAAATGTAGGTTTACATTAAGCTGCATAAGAATTTGTTGGTGTTCTTATATGCTCCATTCTTGTTATATCTCATTGTTTCATCTTTTGTTGCAAGAATAGTTACAACAACTCTTACAATAATCTTGTAGTTAGACATATTTTTCATTGGTATCAGAGCTTATCAACTAACACACTTGATGTGATCTTTTTTTTTTTTTGCTCAGCCAATGTAAAATTTTATTAATATAAAGACATCAAAGAGGTTATAAAACACACCAGATACATCAAATTGCTAACAAAATGCCTTTGAACAATACAATGTGTTACTCCATAACCCAAAGGAACATCACTTACAATATACAATTATAAAATTCAAAAACCTTAAGGGAGGAAAACAAAATAAACAATATAGCAAATGGTCCATGTAATTTCAAATTTGAAAATCAAGCAAAATTCTTCAAATCTCATAAGTACGAAATTTGTAAAGCTGACAGGACCAATCAAGGAACACACAAAAATCTACTCCCATAACAGAATAAAGAAACAAGCACTAGTTAAAGTCTCACCTTTTGATTAAAACACTAGTGAACATTATCCCACCTTTCCCTTTAAAGAACACCACTAACAGTTTGATTCAACTTTGAATTAAGAAGCCCACATCGAAAAGGTTATCAAAGCAAGACATGAAAATGAAACATAAACAACACTATCCCTTTTCTTACAAATAAATCGAAACATACATCCCATTTTGCAACAACATCAATGTTAACTAAATACGACTAACCAATCACACATAAAGACAAACACATTTCAAAGGTAAAGACTTTAAATTCAAACACAATCCCCTAAGTTTGGTTAATATCTATGGAGTCTATGATGGAAGGAATTCAATATCTTGACATCCAAAATTTAATTTATGCCTATTGAAAGATACATACAAAGGCTTTCAGTAGAGCGATAGATGAGAGAGAATGACATACCATATTGACAAGTTCAGAGCCTCTTGTACTACTAATACAAATGATTTAAGATCTGCTATACCTCAAGAGACATGGATTACAGAGGAAGATACAATGGCCAACTACAACTCCAAGGCATTTAATGAATTTCAATGGAGTAAACTTGTTTAAGGCGAAATTACACGCCCAAACTCAAAGGGTTGTCTAAAACTAAAGAGGTTTAAATAAAAATAAATTAGTTGTATTTAAAATATCAACTAAACTTATGTTTCAATATTCAAAGCTCAAATCCAACTCGACCTGGCATGTTTTCAAGTTATCATTTACAAATTTGTATAAATTTAAACAAAATTAAACACCCATTTTAAATTAGACCAACTAAAAATTAGGCTAAGGCATGTGCACCTATCAATTAATAGTATAGTTATGATGAGCAAAGATATCGTTCCCATGAAGATTAAAAGTACTAGTAATTACCGTCTTTCTATCATTTAACTGATAAATTCGAATGATTGATTAAAAACTAAAAATAACTAAATTAATTATCTAACGAACACGTCAAAGAACAATTCAAGAAATTAAACGATTAACAACCAAGAAGCGAAACAATACCTAGGAAAGAATTCACCTAGAAGACTTCATCTGTTACTATGAATCTAAATTAAACAATTTCTTCACTTAGTATCTTGATCCGTAGAAATCCCTAAATTATGCTAAAATCTCTCTTCAAGAATAAAAGCGCAATTGATTCTAGGTTGATTAATTGAAATTTCTTTTTAATTAAAACTCTTATTATCGCATTAACTCGATCTATAAGTTCCGCTATTAGATTTGACTCTAATCCGGTAGATATATATCGTCCTATTTCTAGGATTGTATGCAATTCAACTCAATTACACTAGATCTACTCTTAAATAAGGTTTATTCATCCGCTGATTTAAGCACAACAAATAAGGATTAATAATCTAGAAATATCAAACCAATAATTAAGCACACATAATTGAGAACAATATCTAAGTATTTATTGCATAAAATAGAAATCAAATGACAAAATTCATCATAGGGTTCATCTTCCCTCGGTATTTACAAAATTAGTTAATGCTTGCAAATAAAAAAATCCAAAATACAATATAACCACAAGAAACAAATAAACTCATAATAATCTACAAAGAAATCAAAAGGGAATCTTAAATCTTAATGGAAATCTGCTTCAGAATCTGTCTTAATGGTGTTTTTCGAGTTATTTTCTGGAGTATTCTATGACGGTTCATTCATATCTTCTTATTTTTGTCATATATAGGTCTCAAAATGCCCAAAAAGCCCTAAAAATCGTGTTTTTCAGCTATTCGAAGTGCAATTTGTGAAACTGACACGATCTGCCACATGACCATGTGGCTTAGATGGCCATGTGTCAAGGTCGTATGGAATGGTCCAACCCGTGTGGCCCATGTACCTTGCTCTGACTTTTCGGTTTTCGCTCATTTTTTCTCCCAAATGCTCTCCTAAGTATAAAAACATGATTTTAAAGTATTAAGAGCATAAAATTCAGAAGTAACTTCAAATAATCATCTAAAAACGTATTAAGGCCAAGATTAAAATATGTTACTTTTAGTACTAATCAAAATCATATATAATCACTACAGCAAAATAGGTTTTTAGTGGCGTTTGGATTCAAAACGCCGCAAAGTTTATACCATTAGTGGCACTAACCGAAAAACGCCGCAAAAGGTAAAGCAATAACGGCGTTTTTCTCATAAACGTCTCAAAAGGTAAAGCAATAGCGTTATTTTTCTCATAAACGCTGCAAAAGGTAAAGCAATAGTAGAGTTTTTTCATAAACGCCCTAAAGGTAAAGCAATAGTGGCATTTTTCCTATAAACTTAGCAAATATTTTTTACATAGCGGCATTTTTCCTATAAACTTCGCAAATATTTTTTACTTTTATTAAAACGACACCATTTTGATAGCCTTAGTTTTTCCTAAATCGGTTTCCCAAAACCCTAAATTTTTCCCTAAATTTATTTTCCTAAATCCCTTAGGTTTTTCCCCAAATCATTTTCCCCATCCCATCGCCTTGTAAGTTTTTATGTTTTTCATTTTGTTTTTTGTTAATTTTTTTCTCATCTTTCAAATCTTCGTTCAAATTTCTTTATTCTCTTCGCTCAAATTTTTCCCGTTCTCTTAGCTCAAATCTCTTTTGTCTGTTATTATTTTGGTGATTTCTTTTTACAGAATTTCAATCATGTCCTCGTTTAGCAGAGAACTTTTGTTCCTTATACTTCAAATTATTTGGTTAATGAGGAATTGAAAGACACTATTCATAATTATGCTCTTTTGTTTGCACTCTTTTTTTTCTTTTCTTTTCTTTCTTCTGCCTTTTTAGAATTTAAATCTTTTAGGGGCTTAGGGGTTTGTTATGTTATGTTATGTTCTATTTTGTTTTTTGTTTTTGCTTTTCTTTTCTAATTCTTATTTATAGGAGAGAAATAATTGTTGTCTTATTTCGCTACTAGTAGATGTTCATTAGTTCTTGATTTTGGTTCCTCCTAATGTTTTTAGTTGATTTAGTTCATCTGTGTTATTTTTATGGTTCTATGCTTTGTTGACCTAGTTTAGTAGATTGTTGTTTCAAACTTTTTTTATGTATATAAATGTCTGAATATCCTATAAGGATTAAATTTGGATATCTTCACATTTGGCGGCCTTTGTTGATGCTTTTCTGCACTGAACCAATCTATCTCTAGGATTGGGAAATGATGAACAAGCGCTGGCCTTCTTAGGAAATTTGTTTAAGGTTAAATACTTTTTTGAAGAAAAATAGTATTTTTATCAAATTTTGCTTAAAAATTGTTAAATATATTGTTTGTCAGAAAAACTTGCTTAATATATATCATATGTTTATTAATTTATAATAATTTGCTTCTAAAATAAAGATGGTTGGGTTTTTAAAACACTGTTTTCAAAATATCCACCTACTCGAAAAAAATTTCATAAATCCCCCTTAATATTTTTTTATTAAGAAATTTTAAATAAAAAACAATTACCTATTTATTAAGATTTTGGGGAGGATATGCACTACTAGTTTCTTGAAATTCTTCGTAGTTTACTAGATTCATTCACATTATCGAGAGCTCGGTACCTACCTTTGATTCTTGATTTCTCTGTGCAAGTTTTATGTTTTGGTAGATGGGAAATTTTATATAGACTTAAGCTCAACCTAAATACCAAAATAAGCGAGGCATATTACCTAGATCCTTTTATTCTACTCTTCATAGTTTAAGATCATGACTTTTAGATCTAGCTTAACCTCTTTCTAGCCCTTGTCTTTCTTGCACAAGAATGTGGTGTTGTTCTTATTGCCGTTTTAGAGAAGCAAAAGCATTTTTCAAATTTGAATCCGGCATGGTTGCAACTTGGATTTTCATGCATAGAGATATAGTTATTGAATAAGTTAAATATTGATAAATTTGCTTGTGTCTATTTTTTCTATCATGTCTAACGAGCACAATCAAAACTTTAGCTGATCTTCTTTGTTTTGTTGATCACTAAGTGATTATTATGATATAAGATGCTAGAAATCACGGCTAAAGAATGCTTGTCATGTGACTTTAATATCATATGATTTTCATACCTTGTATTTGTGTTATCTTCCCATTTGGTGTCCACAACATTTTGGAGTTTATTTATGCAGGTGTAAAATTTTGGATGTTCATTTGTGATTTATTATATATATGTCTGCTGATTGCTAGAAATGTTGGAAAAGTTGAAAGTAAAAATAGCAAAAGCCTAAAATTCTCTCAAGCATATGCGAATTGCTATGTGCTGTAAAATTGGGCTTATGAACTGAAGATGTTAATTACCTTATCTTCATTGTTCTCAGGTGTAATTTTATCCTTAACAATGTTGTAGAAAAAGTTTTGTTATTGACTCGGAGAAGGAAAAAGTACTTAGTAGTTATTGCAATTCACTTTGCTCACACCATTCTCACTCATCATGTAAGCTAATTTACTTGTAATTTTACTATTTATACTCTTTTATTTTCATTTATTTTATTGTTTTGGCTATTATGGAGTTTTCTTTTATTCTTCTTGTAGCATCTCAAAAGTTTTGGGCGTGCTTTGCTCACCACAAGACACTAGTTGTTGGAATCGACTTTACCATCCAATTTACAATTTCTAAGAGGTATGCATATTTAATTTGCTAAATTTAAATTGTACATAATATCATTAAATTATTATCCCTTGCTTCAAATAATAATTTTGTTACTTAAAGTTATGTTTCTCTCGTTGCAACTTTTATTGTATATTTTATGAGCAAAAAGTATGAGAGTGCCTTATGTTTGTATGTTAGTTAAACAGATTATAGATAGAACCTAGCAAATTTCATTTTGTGAAGTTTCTGATAGTGATTCATCGAAATATCTAGAGTTTGATTGCTACTTTTCAACTTAAGATGAAGAAGTATACATGTGAATGTTCTCTTTTCAAAACTTGGAAAAAAAAAATAAAGTAAACTGACTTTATTAACTCTTCCTTATGAAAACTTTAAAGGCATTTTCCATATATAGAGTGATTGGTTTTGACTTTATTTCGGTAATTAAATAGTGTTTTATATGCAAGTTGAAGGTGGACTTTCTATGTTCATCTTGCTCAAAAGTTGCCCGAGTCACTGCAGTGAGGATCAACTAATATTTAATTTTAAAGTTAAAATTTTCATACAAAATTTAATTTAAATAATATTTTTTATTTATCCTTAAAAGTATATAGTTTAAGTTCAAATTTCAAAATAAAACATAATATAATATTTATCATAGAAATAAATATTATTTAATTAAAATATTTTTATAGGAAAATAATATTTATCTTAATGTTAAAATTATTTTAATATTTTTCATAAATATTATCATAAAATACATATTTTTAATTATCATAAAGATAAATATTGTTTATCTATATATTTAAAATTTATTTATCCTTTCATAAAATCCGTAACATAATTTTAATTTTAATATTTTTGTTTTAAATTCTAAATTTAAATTGATCGATTTTAATGTGTAGTATAAAGTTAAAAAGTTCATGGAAATTTAATTGAAATATTAACTCAAAATAGATGAAAAATTAACAAATATTAACTTTATTAACATATAATTATTAATTTGTTAATTTTGTCTTTTAAGTATAGTAAACATAAAGGTGATAAAAACACAAATTTAAAAATTAAAAGAGTATAATTAATTAAAATGTAAAGTTAAAATTTAAAGATGATAATTATAACTTACATAAACATTTAAAGAATAAAAAAACTTTGGATCATAACTTACATAACTTACATAATATATAAATATATATCATATCATAACTTACATAAATATATAAAAATCACAGAAATTTGGGCAATACTGTTGTTTTTCCCTACTTTTAATTATACTTATAAATAAACAACTTACCTGAATTAGTTTACACCTATTAGATAATTGACACTTGATATGTATTATCTATTTTAGTACAATGACATGATTTAAATCAATTTCGAACACTTAAGTAACCGTAATGGATAAGAGTTGGATGAATTTGTCAAGAATAAGCAACAACTATCAAAATGGAGTACAAACTTTTCTAAATTTTGCATTTCAAAATGCAAGCCAAGAGAATATGATTATTTGCCCGTGTAAGAAGTATGGCAACATCAATTGGCATATTCGTGAAGTTGTCTACGAAAATCTAATTGTTGATGGCTTTATTCGGGGTATAAAATGAATTTTCCATGGAGAGTGTACACCTCGTAGAACCTCTTCAACGATTAATTGACTTATCATCATAATGCTTACCATTAGTCTGTTAGAGAAGATGACATAGAAGGTATGTTGGGGATGCATTTAATATGCTTGATCATGGTTTGCAATCGTTTCCACCGAAATTATTGCATCCGATGATTGCGATATTGGTGAAAATGCTTTTACCGAAACAGGAAGAAGTGTACCTAATGAAGAGCCAAATAGAGAAGCGGCGAAGTTCTACAAGTTACTTAATGAAATGAATGAAGAACTTTATGAAGGATCGAAATTTTCAAAACTGTCATTCCGCATTCGCCTTTTTCACTTAAAATGTATGGGAGGGTGGATCGAAACTCTTTACATTCTTGTTAGAGTTTTTGAGAGATATGTTTTCATTTGCAAGAATCCCTCATTCAGGCAAATATATGAAAAAACTGATAGAAGATTTAGGCCTTGGGTATGACAAAATTCATAATTGCCCAAATGACTGCATGTTGTATTGGGGTAATCAAAAAACCCAACAGTCTTGTCATGTTTGCTGTAAATCTGGTTAAATGAATAGGAATACAAAAGATGTGAATGAGGATGAAGGTAAGGCACAAGAAAAAAGAAGCCAATAAAGATTTTGCTATATTTTTCACTAATACCAAGGCTTCAAAGGCTTTTCATGTCATCAAAGACAGCCAAAAATATGAAGAACTCCAGCTACAACTTAAAGCAGAAGCAATAGCGAGGGAGGCAGAGGTAAGCAAAAAATATGACGAACTCCAGCTACAACTTTAGAATATAATGAAGATGTTTTAGCAGTCATAGTATCCGCCATCTTAAACGGTTGTTTTCTTATTGTGAGAATATTTTAACAATATATGATGCAGTTATTGAGAGCACCAAAAATATCTTATTTCCTACAAAATAATAAAAAAGAACAGTAAATGGGAAGTAGGGTCGAATCCTCAGGGACAGAATTGCACGAATGCTTGTTTCTCAAAATCCTAGGCAGAATCATGTCCAAGAAAACCTGCGTTCTTGAAAAAATAAAAAATAAAAACAGAATTAAAAGTTTTGATTTGGAAAAATAAAAATAAAAACAGAATTGAAATTGCGAAAATTAAAAAGGAAAATATAAAAATAAACAAAGTTTGGGAAGAGACAAAGTTTCTTATGTGGTGAGATTCCAGCCTCCGATTTTCTCGATTCGTCTTGGGTCCAATCTTTGGCCTTTAAGTGATCCTTCTCAGGTGGAATAAGCCAATTATAGTGGAAAAGGATGCCTACTACCACCAGCTCTAGAATATTAGACTTAAAATTTGGTGGAACCTGACTCTAGCCAACAATCACTTTTGTGGGAATGTCTTCTGCTAGATCTTCACTTCCCAATATCGAATACCACGCCATTTTGTCTCTTGGGCTCGCCAACCTCTGACGCAGAAAGCCAACGAACCGACTATGCAACCTTCCCAAAACGTACAAAGCGGTTGTTCCTTGCACAAGTTGAAAAGATCACCTATTAAGAGATATGGACGAAAGCGTCAGCCCCTTAACGCGGAGAAGCGATGAATACCCTGTTGAGAAGGCTAAGCGTGGATTCTAAGCCTCATGAACCTTTTTAGGGAATTTCGACAACCTTTGGCTAGATTAGATTTAGTGGCTCATGGTTTTTGGGGAGAATCAAATAAAAATAATGGAAAGGGAATTTTTATTGAAAGAAAATATAGAAAGAACAAAAGACTAAATTTATGAGAGAGAGAGTACTTACAGCAAAAAAAGATGGATCCAATTTGTGTCACTTCATCCCTATTTATAATACTAAGAAATCTAGCTTTTTCCTAATTAAATTCTAAAAGATAAATACAAATAATTAAAGATAATTAAAGATAAATAAAATGAATCCTAAATTTAACTATAAATAATTATCCTTAATAATTATCCTAATATAATAAAACATTTAATAGAGTCTTGTGCTATAAAATCTATTCTTTTGCACTTTTGCCCCTTATGTCTTCCATACTTGTATTTTTGGCACCACATTTTTCCTTACGTTGCAGGTTGGCCCATTATATCTTCAAATTTACACTTTTTACCTTTAAATTTCCTTTTGCCTTCAATTTAATCCCTAAAAGATAAAATATCATAAAATAACCCAAATTAGTAGGATCATACTCAAAATAAACATGCAATTAGCACATAAAATATGTCGTTCTAGAGTATTATCAATATAGCTTTTGAGTATAATACATTCTTTATTTCATTTATTAATTTAGATCATATAGACATTTCTTTCATTGGATTTTAAGTATCATTTAGATTTGCAGTTTTTGATTGGATTTGATGTTAGAGGAAATTATGTTGACAATTTAGGTTCTATATGAATGAAAGTGGGTTGGTAAAAATCTGCTAAAGTTAATGGTGTTTTTCTAAAAACGCCGCTAAAGAACACGACTTTTAGCAGTGCTTTTACTAAAAACGCCGCTAAAGAAGATGATCTTTAGCGGCGTTTATAGGAAAAGCGCTGGTAAAGGTTATGTTCCTTAGCGGCGTTTAGGGGAAATCGCTAAAGGTTATGTTCTTTAGCGTGAAAAGGTGCTAAAGGTCATATTCTTTAGCAGTGTTTGTGGAAAAGCGCTGCTAAAGGTCATGTTTTATAGAGCATAAAACGCCACTAAAGGTTATGTTCTATAGCGCGTTTTATCACATAAATGCCGGAAAATTTAGTGACGTTATCTATAGCGGCATTTTTTGCCGCTTATCAAAACGCTAGAAATTGTTTTAAGCGCCGCTATAAAGCTGAAAAAAGTCCTTTAAAACCTATTTTGCTATAGTGAATCTTGACCAAATTTGATTCAACTGTATTTTGAAAAGATATGTTATGTCACATGAGTGCAACTAGACCATAGGCTTTTTGGGCAGCAATATCAAGATCTATTCAATTGATTTCTCATTTATAATGTAATAAATCTATCAAAATCTTTGTTCATCGTAGGAGACTTTGATTTTAAAATAGAAAAAGCTGATGTATAGTGTTGAGTGTATTGCATTTTCAAAAGGAAATGTAAGTTAGAATTTTAGAGGTAATATTATTGAAAAAATTATCATAAAATTTTAAATACCAAATTATAAAAAAATGATATATATTAATTTAATTATCACAGTACTTAAAAGACAAATGGAAAAATCCCATAAATGGAAATTTTCCACTAAAAGGAAAAACCAAATCTCAAAGTTGCAAACAAATTAAAGCCACTAAGAAAACACTCAAAATACCGCATTTGTGGTCTACTTCATGCCTAGAACACTATCATATACTTGAACAGTGCCTGCTGATATGCTCATCTTACATATATTTTTTATTTTCATGGCTTAAATTCATAATATTGAGGAGAGTTTATTGCTTTAATATTACTTTTATTGTTGTTTTTATTTTTGATATTAAGGAATTTCCATAGGTTCTCGGAGTCACCGGAGTCATCGGCCGGCGGTGGATGATCGAAACGAGGAGGACTAAGAAGCATCCTTCAGCCATATTGACAAGAACATTAGGCATATCGAACATCATATCTTCATCGACAAAATCATTCCCGGTACTCGGTCTCTCCGCTGATACCGGATTGTTGCTCCGACTAAAGCATCATTCGCAGCCCTAAAGCGGTCGCCGCCGAGGTAGCAGCGGCTTGGATATCAGTCGGGGAAGTCGATGCAGGAACCGGTAAAGAAGCAGCCGAATTCGGAAAATTAAGCTCTGCATGTGGACCTTTTAAAGCAAGTGCGGCTACATCATAAGCAATGGCAGCCATTTCAGGTGTAGGAAATGTACCAAGCCAAATTCTAGTAGGTTTCCTTGGCTCTCTAATTTCAGACACCCATTTCCCATTAGCCCGACGTCTTACTCCTTTATAAACTGGGTGCCGCCCCGTCGCGGCCGAACCACCACCACTGCTAGAACCTTTGTTGTATTGCATGGTGATACACTTTGAATAACCTTTGTTGTAATATTGCATGGAAGGGATTTGAAGATGGCGATGAGAGAATCCATTTATGGTCGCTGCAGACACAAGTATTAAGATTACTGCAAAAGTGCAAACCAGTTGGTGATGAACTGCGGTCTGTTGATAGTTGAGGTGTAAACCAGAACATATGTTGGATATCTTAAAATTAACAGAACAGTGATCATTTTTCAAGACAATATATTGATTTGGAATTAATTAATTGTTTTTTTTTTCAGACAATAAGTGTTATATAGAATCTAAATGCTAATTCCTTTGGTTTCTTTAAAAATCCTTAGCTTTTCTCTCTATACCTTTTATAATGATAAGGAAATCAACTTCAGTCACTTGTCAACATCATTAGTAGCCGACGTCTAATTCATGAATAAATTTGGGGTTTTATTAATGTTTTAATATATATACAAGGAAAAGCCTGTTTCATTTGACATAACTAGAAGCCATGTCGGTATGAAATTTTGTCACTCCAATTAATCATCATATATTGATGCATGTTATTTTTCATATTTATTCAATGTATGCAGCAATATGTACGGCTAAATAGGTAATATATGTCATATTCTTTTTAATTAGTTAAATAAGATGATTTTTAAGAATTTTAAAAAATAAGTCGATTTTAAAGAGAGTGTGTGAAAGTACGTTCAGCTAGGTGAATTTTCTGCTGACATATTGAGCAAACACGCCCAACTGGAAGTGTTTTCTGGAAATTCCAAAGAAAAAGCGTCTAGTCAGCACGCTTTCCGACATATCAATAGAAAGC
The DNA here is from genome assembly GCF_025698485.1 of Gossypium arboreum. Classification (NCBI taxonomy): domain Eukaryota; kingdom Viridiplantae; phylum Streptophyta; class Magnoliopsida; order Malvales; family Malvaceae; genus Gossypium; species Gossypium arboreum. The sequence continues at coordinate 112,865,156 of NC_069071.1, forward strand.
TCACTCGGTTGGACACTTTTTCACACTCTCTTCAAAATTGACCTATTTCCTAAATCTTGAAAAAACGACTTATTTAGCTAATTAAAAGAAATCGACATATATTGCCTATTTAGCTAATAAGGGCATAGGAAGGGCAAATCAAGCTATTTGTTTAACTTAAAAGCTTGGTGTGGATTAAATTTGATTAGTGTTAGATTTAGAGTCGGATTTATGTATTTGTATTTGTAAAAAATCTTGATTTCTTTTGTTCTTTTAGTATTAGCTTAGTTAATATTGTTATTATTGCAATAAATAAAAGGTGAAGAAACCTTTTCATTTCTTTTCAATTTGGAAATTGAGTAAATTAGTCTCTCTAAAAAAAATTTGGAGCAATTTAATCATTGTCAATTTTGAAATTGAGCAGTTAAAGACAATTAATCACGACGTTAATAACTTCAATCAATTATACATATTTTGATTGATATGATAACAAGTTTAGCCTTCAATGTTTATATATTGTCATTTTCGCCTTAATTCTAAAAAAACGACAACTTTAGCCTATACATGTACACATTTGCAGAACTGTTGATAGATAAATTTGTTAAATTGAGAATTGACAGAATGTAGAAACTTTGAGAGCTAAATTTATTATTATACTAATCAAAATAATGTACAAATAGTGGAAAACATTAACATCGTGATTAATTGTCCTTAGTTGCTCATTTTAGAAATTGTTAAGTATTAAATTGCTTTGATTTTTTTTGTAGAGGGACCAATATGCTCAATTTCAAAATTGAGAGAAATTAGAGAAGTCTTTTTACCTAAACAAAAGGGCGTAGGTTTGACTTCATTTAAATCAAGGGCGAAGGGAGGTGCAAGAAAGCACTTTGGCCCCCTAAAATGGAACACTTTGCTTCTAGCACTTGAAACTTTATAAAATTTTAAGTTAATATATAAATGGTAAAATTATAGTTTGACTCCAAAAATGATAAAAGTTTAATTTAGTCATTCTAGAAATTAAATATATATATATATATATATATATATAGTACAATGAAAATATTGTATTTTAGGTCTCATAAAATATATAACTCAATCTCAGTCCCTTAGAAAAATTTATAGCTTCACCTCTAATTTAATTTTTATTTTTTCGATTTAAGGGTCTTAAAAGGATGATGGTAGAAGTAGATCTCGTATAAAAATATTCTTAATATCTTTATATTTCAAAATTATAAAAAAATTCTTTTAATTTTAAAATTTTCTAATATAATTATTTTATTCATATACCTCTAATATGATATTTCGATTTAACATTTAAGAAGTAACTTATGGAACAACTAATTTTTACTAACCAAAATTAAAATATTAAAGAATAATAGTAATAATAACAATAATAATAATAATAATCATCGATTGAGCCTTGACTCAGTTGACATTATTACTATTGCAACAACCAGTAGGACGAGAGTTTAAGAATGTTTAAACGTATTTTTCCTTTAGTTTAAGGTTAGAGGTTGTAACACCCCAAACCCGCCTAGAAGTCTAGACTGAATCTGGGATGTTACATTGACCACCGAAGTGATCGTGAGAAAATTTTACAATCAAGTTGTTCAAAATTTTATTACCAAAAGCATTTATCCCGAAGCAAATCTAAAACGTTTAGCCATTTAAATTAAATCAGTAAGTTTAACAGTATAAAACGTACGAATGAAAACTTAAAACAAAAGTTGCACCAGTATTATGAAACTATACAGTTCAAACTCAACGAATAACAATTAAAACCTGATATAAAAACTTATAACTTAATTCTATCAAGACTGTCTGAGACCTCCGCGTACTGAGTCCAGCATCCAAAATCATGAATTGTACTTGAAGGGGGAAACAGAAGAGGAGGTGAGCTACACGAGCTCAGTGTGAGATCAAACCAGTTAAACTACATAAGCGAAAACAGGGATCTAGAAGCAGTTCCGAAGAGGAACATACTTACGGAGCTATACAGAAACAGTTGGTACGTTCAAAATGGACGTACCGACAGACAGCATTATTTAGAGCATAATAAAAATTATACTCAACTACACAATCGCAGTACTATCCAGTCTCTAGTTTCAACTCAATCAGTCAGATACACATCTGTCTCACGTACCCTTTCAGGCACGGTAGTAACAATTCTCAAACAGACACGGTAATTTTCAGTCAGTCAGTCGTAGTCAAAATCTATGAAATTCTCATGGGCACAAGTGACTTTCAGTTGAACAGTCAATCAGACATTTCGGTCGAACAGTCAATTTGATACATATGAATGCAATTGAGTTAAGAGAAACCCACCCATCCAGCCAACACACCTATCCGTTCCCCATCACTCCTCATAAGAGCTTTAAGCTCTTCCCACCATTCACTCCACTCAGGACCTCATAAGGCTCATTCAACCCTGCACTCTAACTGATGTCATCCTGGGTTTCCCGAAAACGATGTCCATCAGAACTATCCACGACCCTCTGGGTATTGGGACTAATAATATGCAGATAAACTGTCAGTCACGTATATTACGCAGCAAAGCTAGAGTATAAACTGTACTGTGCAATGCGGTAAACCGCAGTACAGACATGCAGTATGAACTGCCAGATTAGATAATAGTACGTAGCGTAGCTAATGTACATGCGGTACAGTGCAATGCGGTAAACCGCTATACCGTTAGGTTGCAGTAAAACTGCCAGTTCTGTCAATGATACGCAGCGATGCTAACATATGTACTGTACGATGCAGTGCGGTAGTCCACAATACAGTAAAATTGTCTACGACCCTCAGGGTATTGGGACCACCCATGACCCTCTACGTATTAGGGGCTAATAACCAACAGATCAGCTGCTAGTTTAGTTCAGTCAATATTCCTTCTCTTCAAAATCCTACCCAAATTAGTTTATGCATATGTATGATACAGTCAGATGTACAAAATCAGAATACCAGTATCAGATAATTAATCAGAAACAGACAGTCACATCTGATCAGTCATTTACATAATCATACATGTGCACACTCATAGCTCGAATTCAGTATCAAGCTTATCACATAACCAATCACAAATGACACACATATCAAGCCCATATCAGAGCCATAATTACCCTCAATAAGGCTTAGTTGAGGGTTGGAGCACGTGGATTTGCGATTACACTTAAATTTTACCTAAAATCATTATTTGGCAAGATAAAGCCACACGTCCGTGTGCTCCGGCTGTGTGGGGGTCCAAACCCCCCTGTGAAGGGTAGCACAGGGCCATGTGACAGAAGCACATGCCCATGTGAAGCAAGGACACGACCATGTGAATAGGTCGTGTAACTCACTGTCCAAAATCACTAAAATAAGGTGCAGGTAAGACATGGTTGTATGAGGGTCTCACACGCTCGTGTGCCCACCAGACACGACCATGTGTTTCGAAACACACGCTCGTGTGGGATCCCTAAATCCCCAAATCAGTCACATGGCCGTGTGGCCAGGCCGTGTGGCCAGGCCGTGTGACTCCAAATCTCAAATCCCTAATTTCCAAACTCACACGCCCGTGTGCCCAAGGGACACGGCCGTGTGAAAATCGATAACTTTCCCCAAATCGGCCACACGACTGTATGGCCAAGCAGTATGGCATCCAATTTGGCCTGGAACCCTAATTCCTAAATCGACACCGCCATGTGCCTCAGCACACTCCCATGTGGCTGTCGAGGAGATTACGAAATCACACTAAAACAACCCAAAAACTGTAGTTTCAGGCACCAGAACCGTCCCTAACCTTTACCCTATCAACATACATCAGAATGTGACGATTTCCCATCACTTCCATCGACTAAAAACCCAAAACTAAAAGGGTTAGCATACGATCAAGCAAAGCCGAAAACGAAGATTCACAAAATAAAATAAACAGATAAGAACTGTAGACAAGGTTTGAATCCCACACCTGTTTTGCGATAGGAGATGATGACGGAGGAACGTAATTCTAATGGCTGCAGACGAAACGTTTCCCAAGCAATCACAACAATGCTAAAAGAAAAGCCAGAGAAAATCCCCCAAAAAGAAAAGAAAGAATAACGTCCAAAAAGAGACCAAAAATAAAAATAAAGATAATAAAAATAATTTACAATCAAATAAAATGAAATAAAAATAAGTAGCAGAATAAAAACTTAAAAAGAAAAAAATTCATCCAGAGAGCGCATACAAAACTTGAACTCGAAACCTCAAAGTACACTAACACTCACTCAACCATTGGACCAACAATCACTTTGACACTAAAATGCACAACTTAACTCATGTGTGCGACCTTCTCACTGTCACTACACTCAAAACCCAAAACTTCTAGGACAAAATTCGGGGCGTTACAGAGTTTATGGGCAAAAGTAAGCATTGTATCAACAATAATCTATAGATATATTTAAGCATGTAACTGAGTTGGTATCACAAGTCAACTAAATATTTATTCAGTTGAAAATTTACTAAAATGCATTTATATATACAAAGAAATATCATTCTAAAAGTGTTTTTTATATGTTTATATTTTTAAATCAATTGAAAATTGTCTATAATGAGATTTGAATTTAGAACAACATGCACAAAGGGGCTGACAATAGCTGAGTTCCCCTAAAAATGTAAAATTTAACTTTGGCCATTTATGTTGTAAAAGATTTTAATTTAGTAAAAATAAAATTACACTTTAACCTTTTTAAAATAATAAAATTTTAATTTAATTTTTAAAATTATAAAAATATAAGCTATTAGAACCGTGAAATTACATTTCTAACTTTTATAAGTATACAACATAATTTCTTCCTATAAAAAAATTCCCAACTTTATCTCCGAAGATACATATAAAAAACTTTATCTTTACGAGTACAATCGAAATATCATTTGATTTTTATATAAATTTTAATAAATATATATTACATGAACTTTTTAATCCACCATGAATATGTCAAATATCTTATAATAATAAAATCAAGAGAGTGATGAGTTAAAAAGTGCAATGTAATATATAAAATAGAAGTGGCTGCGCGGTCGGGGACTGCCGCAATTGAGCGAAAGTTGTCTTACACTCACTTAACGCGACTATAGGAGATAGGGCTTCACCAACACGTTTACAGTAACTTTACGTGCAGATAAAATGTTAAAATTTGTCATAAGTATTTATATTTTTATAAATTTAAAATTTAGTTTTTTTATTTTCAGAAATTTATCATAAGTACTGAAAATAAATATTATTATATATACATTTTGATTAAATTTTGTACTTATTTTATTAGAATAATAAAATTTTATCAAAATATTATAAAAATAATTAATTATATTATAAAATTATATATATAATTTTGTTTTCATGTTTTATACTGTTTGTAATTCATGATTGTTTGAAATAAACTAAATTGGTGGTCAAATTGGGAACCAATTAGGGTACCGTTTCAGAAAAAGGTATTAGATAAGTTGATTTGGAAAATGGTACGGGCTAGTTGAATTGAATTTTTAATATTTTATTTTTATAATATTTTAATTATTTATTTGATCAAATCAATATAGACCGGTTGAATCAAGCAAAAGTCAATTAAACCAAGGGCTTAAACTGGATTTTTTAAAATTTTAAATTTTAATAAAATTTTTAATAATTTATTTAATCAAAATAAATAAACCAGTCAAATTAATAACTTAATTAGTTCCTCTACCAATTTGGTTAAAAAAACCATGCCTTACTTATTCAGACGGTATGTTAATGAAAAAAGACAGGCCAATAATCTCAATTTTCAACATCCTATTAGGGCAAAGCTAGCCCAGTGTGGTTTTGAGGTTCAAAAGTTGAACAGTCTCTAGAGCCCATACTGAGAAGGTAATATAATCCCACAAATTATAAGCCTATGAGCCCTAGTCTATACCCTCTTGACTGTGCACATATGATAAGACTTTGTCAGTACCTATAGCAGACCCAGTTACAGTGTTGGAGAGTAGCCTATTTTTTAAGAATAATTGAAAGGATAATTTTTTTTGTCCCATAATAATAATTAATTCTCTCGTCAGTGTTTTTTTAAAGACAAATAGTTAAACATAAAATATGCTTCATTCTTAGATATATTACTTCTAACTTAATGATTATGGATGAAGTAAGCGATTACCATACAACATCTCATAATTAGTTGAAAGGATAATTGATATAACATTTGTGTTTTTATATTTTCATATTATAAACAAAACTTGGTCTTATCTTATCGAGCATTTTGTTCAATTTAGATAATCAAAAATTATTTGAAATTTAACTTGAAATCAATCAAGTATTGTTATCGAAGCTCGAACTCACCTCAAATTTAAATTTAATTATTCAAGTTTTGCTCGATTGTTTATATGATTTACATATTTGAATTCAAATTCAAACTCATTTTATAATATAATTTTTATAATTAAATAACAAAATTAGAGTTTTGCATTTTTTAAAAAAAATTAAGGTTTCAATTTTAGGTGTATTTATTAAAGATAATAACTTAATACTCAAAACTTGTTATAAAGAATAAAAATTAATTAGACTTGTGAGTTGCTTGAATTGAATATTCAAATTGGTTTACTTGATAGTTCAAATTACTCGAATTCAAACTCAAACTCTAATTAATAATGATAAATCTATTTTCGAACCAAACTTAAATTTGAAGTATTATTTGCACATTATGCATGAAATTATTGAATATGGATATAAGTTCTAATCATATATATTTTTGTTTCGACATAATATCTAAAATTATCTATAGCTCCTCCTCAACACATAAATAAGAGAATAATATGCTTTAGCACATTCGAACTCACGTCTTCTTGTATTGACAATAATATTTATACTAATGATTTAAAACTTATAGCCTGTGGAAGACACCTGTCAAAATTTGGTGAGATATTGATGGTTCAATTGAATATACTTTTGCCCAATGAAGAAGATACTCACAAATCACATATCTTTGAAACTTCTTTTTTTTTTTTTCCTTTTGGGCAACAACTCATATATAATTTATTAATTAAATTAATACCTAAATCAAAGCCTTTCAACTTTCTTAAGTTTCATGATTAAGGTTTTCAAGGGTGACAACTCACTCCCACAAATCGATAAGACAACTTTTAACTACAATCAACGATGAAAGCTTACCGCCCCTCCCCCTCTCTCTCCTTCTGTTTTCCAGCCAACAATCATCCTCTTCTTTGACTCCTTACCCATCAAAAAGAATTTTATATTAAATTATAAATTTTATATCTCGTTTAGTTACCGTAACATAGTAATTACTTACCTTATCTTTTAATTATGTAATTAATAATTCGATCACAACTCATGAAAATGAAATATATTTCATGGCTCGTTATTTACTTATTCCATTTACAATAAAAAATTAGTCACTATTTTCGATAGTAAATACTTTGACAAAAGTCAAAATCCTTACTTAGTATCCTAGCTACATCTTTAGTAGTGCATCCCACATAGACTATTTCTTAAAAAAAAATTTAAAAAAATTATCATTATATTAAAATTGGACCACTTCATCACATATTATTATTTTGTTTAGTTTTGAATGTCTCCTAAATTCTCTATTGTAATAATAATTATTGAGCAATCCCCAACCCCCCCTTGAGAGGTTCAAATTATCAAGTATTTGGTTGGTAGCCATCATTCCAAACCTGCCCCACATGGGATCTCTATGAATCGAAATTTCTCGTCATGAGGATGGTGACAACCATTCATCATATGCTGCAATATTCAATGGAGATGAAGGTGACATACATAGCTTCAATGGATAAGCTTAGCTTTCTCTTCCCCTACCATCTTAAAGTAGGCCCTTCTATAATGATAGTTTGCGCTAATTTTGCTCTAAACTATTGCACCTTTGCATGTCATGATGTTAGTATTAAATCCATTAATAAATCATATTTAAATTTTGGTTGCATCAATTTAAATAAGATACCAACAGAGTTTAAATGTTCATGTTGAAACAATATCTAATTTAAAATAGGTTCATAATTTTTTTTGGGTAAATTATACTAGTGGTCACTTGACAATTAGTAAATTTATTTTTAATTATTCAACTATTTAATTTTGTCTTTTTTGATCATTAGTGGGCTAATGTGGGCAGCTTTTATAATTGGCATAATGACAACTTCAACCCTCAACATTTATCAATTTTGTCAATTTAATCTTCATTCTAAAAAATTTAACTCTCACTCTTTACACATTGTATAAATTTTTTTTTTTTGCAGTTTTGCCTTTCTTATGACATTAAGAGTTTTGCATATTTTTAATCAAATTTAGTTGATAATTGTTTTTAGCTTTTTAGGTGAAAGGGTCGCAAATAAAAGCAAAATTGAAAAAAAGACTGAATTACACAATATATAAATGTTGAGGGTTAGATTTTTTAGAATCAATACTAAATTGACACAATGTATAAATATTGAAGGTTAAATTTGTTAGCATGCTAATTTTAAGAGTTGCCACCATTAACCAGCTGGTGATAAAAAAAGACAAAATTGAATAATTGAGTGACCATTTTATAACTTTTCATAGTTGGATGACAAAAAAGAAATTTACTAGTAGTTGAGTGGCCATTTTGTAATTTTTTATAAATGAGTGACAGAAAAAGAAATTTACTAATAATTGATTGACAACTAATGTAATTTACCCAATCTTTTACGCAAATGATTAATTGTTAAAATGACCCATTACTTGCATATTGAGTGTTTGCTTGATTGGTATGGACATTGTTGCCAATATAAGAGGACGTGGGTTCGAGCTCTTTGAAGCGCATTATCTTCTTATTTATGGGTTGGGGAGAGACTATGTCTAGTTCTAAACATTATTAAAAAACAAAAAGACAAATATTCTCAGAACTTATAATGAGATTAAATATGACAATATTTAAACTCTATTATAGAATTAAATTTTTTATTAATAGAGTATCAAATAATAATCTTAATATTATATCCACACATTTTTAAAATTAAAATTAGAATTATAAATTTGTAGGAATAACACTTAATGGACGTAGGTGGTATCAAGTCATTGAAAACAAACACAAAAGTTTGAACAAAACCCTACAATATATTATATCAAAAGTAAGTTATGGTTTTATCATACATCGAGAAATGTTGCCCATTTTTGTTAATGAGGCCCACGGTTTTACTTTTACAACACAAGATGTAACACCATGAATGCATGACAGGTCACTACGCAGCCCCACATACCACTAACTCTGATTTCATTTTAATAACCATCTGTTTAATTTTCAAGTTGCATTTTCAACGACAAAATATTTTGTATTTTTAAGACGATGCTATGGATTTAAACTTTAAATATAGATAGGGTAAGCATGAAACTTAAAAGAATTAATTTATATGGATTGTAAAATAGAAGTGTAAGATATCTTAATTTTATAAAATAAGGTACATTCTCTATAAAAATATATATTTGCTCAAATCAATCATTGGCGAAGATAAAAAGATAAGTAGTAACCTTAACCCTAAATACAGTAAGTTTGAAGCTCATGAATTTGATTATATGTATAATTTTTTTTTATAGAATAACCGGTTTAGAAGCAAATCTAAAGAAAAAAATCACAAAAAAGGAAAAGAAAAAGAAACGAATATTGTTAATGAAAAGGTGATTTAGCTAATGAAGCAACACAATGGGAAGTTGACTACGGTATTGACAGATTTGATGACCCACATTAATCAGGAAGCAAGTCATGAATATGTTGGCTGCCAAACGTTTTGAAGACATCTTCACAAGTCAAAGCTAGCTAGGGCCATGGATGCTGATGATGATGATTGCCTTTCAAGTACGTACTACGAATAGATATTGTAAATACCATACCAATTATTTCAAAATGTTTGAACCTATGCATGGAAAATATATTATAACGATAATGAAGGATGAATATCTTCTGATGTTTTTTAGTTAATGAAATGCCAAATGGAAGGACAGCAAAACTTCTAATTAATTAAATTTACGTCGGGTTGATCCGTTTATCTATCTATACTATTATAACATGATTGATTGAATTTTTAATTATTAATCAAGTAACATGGTTGTAAATTTACTATAAGTTACATATTTTTTTACTATCTTAACTTTACTTTTACAATTAGAGGTGGCAAACGAGTGAGTTGAGGTGGGCTTGGATCAAGTTATCTTTGATTCAGATTATCTCAAGGTCAGATTATTTTAGGTTTAGATCAACTTGGGCTTGGATTTTCTTGGACTTACGCCCTTTTGGATATAGATTTTTTAAGCTTGGATTTTCTCGAATTTGGATCGATTTGGATTGAGCAAGTTTAAATAGATTAAATTTTTTTATGTTTTATAAATTAAATTTTGAATGTAATAATTAATTTTACTTTTACATGAGATAACACAATACACGTTTGCTTCCTATAAAACAAAAAATTTGTATAGATATTTTATTTTAATAGAAATGTTGTATAAACATAACTAAAATGTGCTTATTATATGTAATGTTTATAATTATATAATATATGTAATGTTGTTATCTATTCAAACCCAGACTTTTACTTACATCAAAGTGTATGAGAAATGCATACATAGTCCATCATCCATTCAGGATTTAGGTATGCCACACTATGAATGTCATAAGTGAATAAATTCATAAACGGATTCAGGATCTATTCTTCTTCTGTTTAATCCAATGTATGACCGCCTGGCCAACCCTTGAGGTGTGAGCACCGCGATTAAGCGAGAATCAAGACTAAAATAATACTCAAATTAAAATAATTATATGTGGTGTCTTTAAGTGTGATAGGTCAGTTGCAATATAAATTGTACAACGGTGTATAGGAGTACTCCGAAGATCGATCCCAAAGGAGTTGGTGATTAAATGAATTCAAGCTACAAATGTGCAATTAAAAAGTCTAAACAAATACTCATTATATACTATAGTACGACAAGCCATTCAAGAGTGTGATTATACTAACTAACTAAAATTTGCAAAGGACTAAATTGTAAAGAAAACAAACTACACGACAATCAAATACGAGCAAATACGATAACAGGGAGCGGTTGGTTGATTTTCATGTGGTTGGTTGACTGTAGAATTATGGGTTTAAATTTCTATTACTCCTAAATCGGCTTCATTTTACCTCTTGTCCTCAACTTTACCAATTTCGACAAATTAGTTTGGTTTATCTCACAACCTCACCAATTAACTTGGGACTTATCAAATTGGCGCCCAACAAGATCTCCTATCAGCCTCACTTATCTTGATTTTCCCTTAAGGGCGTCAATACTAAGTTTTTAAGTCTATTCGATTTAATCTAGTTTTACAATTTCGTTTCTAAACCTAAAAATCAATTACCCAACATTTTCATCAACCAACCCTAAATATTTAGCCACTCATACGCATATTGAAGCCCATAATCAATAAGAAATCAAATGAAAATAACATTAACTTAAACCCTAAGCAAATCAATAAAACCCAAGCTTTCTTGCAAAAGCTTGGATACAACAACAATGGCAGTAAGAAAAGTAAACAACATTAAAGGAGTGATTTTTAACAAAGGAAATGCAATAAAGCAAAATGTCATTCGATTAATGGATTAGATTGTAACTACAAGAGAGTTTAAAGGACTAAATAAGCAAATAGATTCTAGTTACAATAGTAGCTAACTTAACTAACTACAAGAAACTAAGAAACATCAGAAAAATAAGGAAGAAATAAAACTCTAAATTATGGAGAAAAAAACTAAACCTTAAGAGATAAAGAGAATAATCCTAAAAACCTAAAAATGTGAAGTGTAGTGTTTGTTTCAGCCAATTTGTCCTATTTCAATAGAGTTCACGTACAAAAATATTAACCAAACTGTCTCTAAATGTAATTTTGATTAGGGGCCATGTTGGACAATGATTGCCCCTGTGATCATTTTTTGTCTCCCTTGACAGTGATATCGCGATACCCAATACCCAGAATAAGGTAACGTGATATCAGCTCCAGTCTTGAAGTGGGGGTCCTTGGGAGTCTTGGGTATCACGATACCCCTGTAGGTGACTCGAGCTTTCTTGTTTCAACACTGTCAGGGGTATCATGACTTTTATGCTTTAATATCGCGATACCCTCCTTCTCGATGATGTTCTCGCTCCATTTAGGCCACTGTGGGCTCCCTACATCATCCACCAACCTCGTTAGATGTCTTAAATGTCAATTGGTCACCTCAGGTCTCAAAATAGCATAAAACACACATTAATCACTTATTTGTGCAATGAACCAAAACTAAGTAAAAGCATGACAAATACATATATATTGCTCAGAAACAAGTTCTTTAATCACACTAAGGAGCTTAATTTGACATATCAAATTATGATAGATCACTGTACTGTAAGTCCAGTTAGTCACATCTATGTCTCTATCTTTTGGGAGTCATCCGCTCCGATGCCCAAGACAAAACATCTCCTTAATTGGACTTGATAGACAATATACTAGTCATTCAATCGATTTGCTCATTTTTTATTAGACTAAGGACATGTTTAGGTTTTTCTACTAATATAATGTGTCTTTTCGTGTTATGATCCGACTACATAATACATCTTAGTATTAGTTTAAATATTAGACGATTAACGAGCAACATTTGCTTCCTTTTTTTCTTTGCTTGCAAAAATCATATGAGGACAATTATACAATGTATATCAATGAATAATTTTATTAAAAAATCTATTCGAAAAAAATTACAAGTGTACATTGACAAAAATACTACACTTAAGGCACTAGATCCAACGACAATCACTTATGAATTGAAATATAATATCAAATTTGATACTGGAAGCCATAATGATGACACCATCCAAACTAAAGCTCTTGTTGTTAAGAAAGTTGAAAATGACCTATTTGGAGAGAAAGTTGAAGTTCCCACACCTGGTGCCCCAAATATGTTGTCTCATGCACAAGGTTTCAAACTTTGAAGAATCTTTATCTTAAGTTAGACTTTGTTAACTCCCTTATTATGAGCAATAACAAGAGAAAGTGTGGTGTGTTGCAATACATTCAATACTTATAAGCTAAATACCCTTGTAGAGGGTTCTTTTGATGAAGAGATAAAGCACTACAAACAGGTAAACGAGATGTATTGGAAGAAGGTGGAGAGAAAGACTAGAGCATATTCGGTAACACTAAGTGCAACGGCATATGGTGGTTGGTAAGGTGGAGAAAAAGAAATATGACCGACGATCAGGCTTAACAAATAAGTAAGTTGAGAGAATTTTAAAAAGAGTCCTTCAAGAGTTCAAAATGTTAAAAATGCCAAAAGTGCCCCTCTAAAAAAAAAGGTCTTTTTACCAGTTGTGAAAAGCTCATATTTATAATGTTTCAAGAATGTAAGTTACAAAGTTGGTAATTAATATGAATAATGTAATTAATTTTCAATTACGATTACATTAATGCTAAAGAAGGGATACTGAAAGGTTTTGTTGGTGCTGGTGAATAGTAAGAAGAATTCATTATGTTTCTAAAAGGAAGGAAAATCACTTAGCGTTATAGGAAAATGTTAAAAAGAGAACTCTTAACTACCTCTACGTTTGATCTACCAAGCTATACTTTTCGGAACATCCCAAAAGCGAAGATAACCTAAAACCCTTGTTGTATTCCAAGATTACTTCTAGTTCTTCTAATTTGGCGAATCAGTAACACTTGAAACATTTTTCGCAAAACATCTCTTCAAACACAAGACGATAATTGTTCTCGGATGAGAGTTGTTATTAAATAATGATATTTTGACTTGTTTCAAACGTGAGTTGTTCTCGACATAGTTGTTCTCAATGTAGAGGTTGTCCTGAATAAGAGTTCTTCTGTGGTAATGCTTTCTTTGGTAAAGCTTATTTTGAATAATGGTTCTTCTAGAAAAACATAATTGTTCTAAATACAAGTTGTTGTAAACATAACTATTCCCGAAACGTCATTATTCTAAACAAAAGTTGTTTCGAACTTTAGTTGATCTCAACATGAGTTGTTTTCAGATAACAACTACATTGGATAATAGTTTTTTTAACTAAAGCCTTGTTTTGGACATAACTATTTTGGACATAGTTATTCTTGAACAATAGTCGTTCTGAACCATAACTATTTTAAACAAGAGTTGTTGCTTTGAAAGTGATACGTTTAGTAGCACAATTTTACTAACCAAAATATAATATTCTTTATTTTAAGAAAGAGATAAAATGTTACTAACCAAAATTGAATATTACAACCTTTAAAGTCCATCTTTGAATTTTTGTAGACAATTTTCCCTTTGGGTTATTATGTTTAAAGGGAGTTATATTTAGTTGTAATTTGAACAATACTTTATTTTGTTTTAAGTTATTTTTGGACTTGGATTCTAGATTACACTTTGTCAAAAATTCCAAAATAGTGATTATCAAGATGTGTTATGCAACTATTGTGGTTGGGCTTGTGCCAACATTAAGAAGCACAACATTATGCTACAACATTAATTTTTTAGTTACCAGTTTTGACTTATTACTTGTTCTTATTTTTCCTTGTGATACACAACAAAAAATACATAATTAGATTAAGCAAGAGACTGTATTCTAGTTTGGTTACTATAAAGACAATCTTTTATTTTTGAATTAGATGTATAAATGTGAGGCTGCGATTTAAGTAAAACAAGGTTAGCTTAAAACATTTTTTTATATCAAGTTAATTCTAATACAAATTTAGGTTAAATTCAAATTACATTAACAATTGTTGCATGTACGTTACATTCATTATGGTCAAAATCATTATCACAACATAGCCAAACTTACTTGTGACTTTATTTGTGATAGATTGCTCTTTTATACAAAATTAAATTTTGTTAATTAAATAAATTTAAAATATTAATTTATATAAATTATTATTATTTTGATTGAGTAATAATACCTCATCAATAGATGAATAATTATTTAGTATTTTTTAATAATATTCGCAAGAAAAAAGATTATTAAAATGAAAAGGTAATGCACAGATCGGGTTCAGCGGCATGCTTTATTTATGAAAAAGATAAAACCCTAGCTCGACAAAAGAAAAAAAAAATTAGGCAGGTCATCATGTCGGTGGATATTCACCTAAAAATTGATGTATTATATATTTATATTGGATAGAAAAATGTGGAGAAAAAAAGAAAAATAGATAAGACCCAAAAAGAAAAATAGCTTTAACTGGTGTTAAATGTAAGTTTTCGTTTCTGGTCTGAGTTTAAATTATATTAGTCACATTTATTGTTCGAGTTTTATTATATTATTGTAATTTATCAAAAAATACAATACTTGTTTGAAGCAATAATTTTAAGAAAATTATCTTTTAAACAAAAATTTTATGTTAAATTATATAATTGGTCTCATTTTTTGTTTTGAGCAATTTAATTTTTCTTTTATATTCTTTTAACTTTCTTTTTTTTTTTTTTTCTCTTCTACTTTTTCCTTTATTTCAACTATTAAAATAGTCATTTTTGTTTACATTATATTACATTTTAGTCATTTATATTTGAAATGTTACGTTTTAGTTACTTACATTAACGTGTTATAACATTTTAGTCATTGAACTATTAATTGTCGTTAATAGTATAACGACAAACTGACGTGACACGTTAAATAATCATTTCAAACAAAAAAAAATTAAGTTAATTTTATACAATCAATCTCTATTTTTTAAACAATTTAATTTTTTCAATTTACGTTGTTTTAACTTTTTTTTTCTTTATTTTCCATCCCAAATACTTTAACCAGATTTTTTGCTAAGGTGAAAAAAGACCTACCTTGGTCTTAGATTGAATGCATTGCAAAGATTGATTTGATTTGCCTTTCATTTAACAATTTGTTGTCGGCTAGCTGTTGCATTAAAATTTATGCTTCCCTGTTAAATGATGCAATTATTTTAAATATTTATATTTCAATTATTGTGAATTTATATGATATTTAAGGAATATTTGATAAATAAAATATAATCTCAAATTTAGTTGTCAACATTTATATCTTTTTCAATTTGATTTGTATTTTTTAATTAAATTTGGTTATAAATTTTTTAAAAAGTCAAATCACTTTTTAATAAAATGTTGATTAAACATTAATTTTTTATTATGTTGGTATGACAACTCACATAATATATTATATATACTTCACGTTAATTTGACAATATATATATTACTAAGTCATAATAAAATTTTATTAAAACTAAAAAATAGAATTTATTTGAGTTCATGAAAAATAATTCAAATAAATTTTCACTAAATTTAAACGAAGTTTCCCCTCGATATGTGTTTGTGAAAATCGACACTCATAATTTATGTTTATAGAGAAAAACTGCAAGAGTTGTATTTGAATTGGGTTTAGGGTTAGCAACCTAATTACTTAGATTTTCTATCCATAAATAATTCTTTTTAATGTTAATTCATTCCATTAAATAATTTGCACATCGATGTTAAGATTAAGACATCTCGATGACCCTTAAATTAAAATTATCTTCAATTCATATTGTGTCAATACAAAGTAGATAAAACTCTTTTTTCAATATCAAGTCCCAAAAACACTTGAAGTTAACCTCATCAACCCAAAATTAAGTGTCAAAGGATTTTGGATCAATTCTTAGACAATATTAAGCAAGCAACTCTCCAAACTTATTTTCAAGATCAAGTCTTTATGACATTTGAACTGAACCTCATCGACACAAAATCAAGTCTCAAACACTTTTGGATCAAGTCTTGACGACCTCTGAAGCAACCTGCATCTACCCAAAATCAAATCTAAACAACTTATTTTATCAAAGTTTCATTGAAGAGAAAAATCAAAGAATTTTTATTGTATTTAAGAAACTTCTAAAAATTGTAACTCAATTTTATAAATAAAATTCTTTGATTTGTTTCAATTTTCCGAATCTTGTAATATTCTACACAATTTATGTGTATTGACATCATATAATTAAAATTAAAAGCATTTTGGATTATATATTCTCAAAAGAGTAAGTGATCAAACCTCTGTATTTAGGGTTTGAATTTTGATGTTTAAAAAGAAAAAAAAAATGTTTCCATCAAGAATGTGCAATTTAGAAAATAACAAGTGAAAATATGAGCCAATCATCAACATTGGAGAAATAAAGATATTAATTGAAAATGACCAAAAATTTAATGGGTTAGTAGTGAGTGAGAAGCCAGCGAAAGAGTTGCTTAAGAATGTATTAAAACGGCCAACAATTTCGGCCAATGTGCCTAACCCCCATAGGTCTGAAAAAGGAGCCAAATACTCACTGTATCACCACTCAGCTTAAAGCTTAGAGTAAATATAATTTATTTGATTAAAGTTGTCTAATTAAGGCTTTGATTTTTCATTAGTTTGGTCAAATTATGAGGTTACTCTTTGTATTATCATCAAATTTCAGATTCAATCATTGTATTTTAATTTAATTTATGAATTTTGAGAAAATGAAATTAGGGTTTGAAAATCCTAATGATTTGGAATCATTCCTAACCAATAACAGTAGGAATAAAAAAAATTTGTCAAATTAAATTGCATGATTAGCCGACAAGTTATTGATGTTACGTAAATGAATTGCATCGTGTAAGTCTAAAGTTGAAATCAAATAAGGGTGAACATAGATTGGTTTTTGAAAAAATTATTATTTTTTTTAAAAATAAACCGAAATTGAATCGAATCGAGATGAATTGATTTCCATCTATTCAGATCAATTCGTTTCATTATTTTTTTTTATTTTTTAAAATGATCTTTTTGATCTAATATGTTAAAGATAATTTCACTAATTTAAATAAAAATATGCCAATAGGAGCAATCGTTGGCAGGTTGATGATTAAGGTTCAAATGTTATTGATGTAACATTCTCCTTAAATTTGTAACTTAATTTGATTAATTACAATCTTAACACAAAGTTTTTAAAAATCAGACCAGAAGTTTAGTTCTTAATCCAATTGACTTAGTTTATTGAATGAATAAATTATTTTTAAAAGAAGATTTAATCATTAATTCAATCAGTTTGATTACTCAGATAGACTGATTCAACTACAGTGTACTAATTCAAATGCTAAACATTAAAATTGGGTAAAAGAAATAAAGGGATGGAATCCCAAGTTTAATAACAAAATAGGGAGTAAAATTATAATTTAGTCGATAATTTTGAAATAATTTAGATTCAAAATTAAACCCATAATTCGAAGGTAATGATAAGGAATACCACCTACTAAGCTACGACTAGTAATCGTAGGCAAAAACAAAAAATGAAGAAAGGGAGATGGGGCAGTCAAAAAGAGACTACCCTTAGATACTGTATATGCATCAGCAACGACTCACATCTCTCCTGCATAGTTTATTTCGTCGTCTTCCTTAGCTTTTAAACCCATGTGTCCCTCTGTCACTCTCTCTTTCCTTCTATTGCTGCTGTTGTTGCATGCTGCCATACGTGTGTTCCTCCCTCCACTTTCCTTTTACTTTGTCCATACCAGTGAAAAATACCCTTTCTTTTTTTCTCTCTCACGCACGCTCCCACAGTGTCACTACCATTGCATACGTACTTTTATACATATATGGGACCATTGTCCTTTGCTTCAATATTCTAGCTTTTTCGTGAAAGACACGATCCCCACTCTCCTTCTCTTTCTTGATTCCCTTTTATCTTCTCTTCACTACTCCTTTCATTCCGATATGGAAATGGAGAATCATCATCACCATCATCATCAGCATCATCAATATGGTATGCCTGATCTTAGGCAACTACTCAACGGAAGGCCAAGTCATTTCCAAACGGTTCAACAGGGTTCAGAGTTGTTTTCCTCCGGTGACCGGAACCTTCCACCGCTTCAGCATCACCACCAGTTTGATATGATGCAAATGGTGGGTAGACAAGTTGTTGGTCATGAATTGATGCCTCGTGGTGGACTTCATCACGAGTTCAGTTCTGCTGCTGCTGCTACTCCCGCGGCTGCTATGGCTGCAGCTGTCAATAGTGGTTCAACACCAAGTGCTAGTTGTGGGTTCGAAGGTGAAGCTATTGCCTTTGGAGGTGATGTAGGAGCTGGAAGATGGCCTAGGCAAGAAACTTTAACACTTCTTGAGATCAGATCTCGGCTTGATCCTAAGTTCAAAGAAGCTAATCAAAAAGGTCCTTTGTGGGATGAAGTTTCCAGGTATATATACCCTAATTCTCTCTTTCCAACGGGTTTCTTTGTTTTTTTTAAACAATCAACTAAAATGGGTTCTTCGTTTTCATTCTTACATGATTTCCAACAGAAAGATAAGTAGCTTAAATCTTAATTTATGTTAACTAAACCATGTCTTGTCGTATAAGAAAAGGACTATACTGTGAACAAGTTGAGTTCAGAACCAGTCAACCAGGTGATGTTTATGGGCTGATCATTATTCATTTCAGTAATCAATAAGCCTTCTACTGAGTTGTTTTCTTTCCTTTGAAAATATGTTGCCTCCATTATTGTGTAAAGATTTTTGTCTTTTTTTTTTTTCTTTCTTTTGGTATAAAAATTAGTAACCTTTTGTATGTTTTAAGTAC
Source organism: Gossypium arboreum (assembly GCF_025698485.1). Classification (NCBI taxonomy): domain Eukaryota; kingdom Viridiplantae; phylum Streptophyta; class Magnoliopsida; order Malvales; family Malvaceae; genus Gossypium; species Gossypium arboreum. The sequence goes on from NC_069071.1 coordinate 112,884,664, forward strand.
ACATGTACTAGTTTTATCCAATCTTCGCCTTGTATATTTGAATGGTCAATGACATGCTTTATTGGGTTAACTGCAAAATGTTCAGCAAAGGAAACACAGTATTATTTTATCATAGCATTGGCAAAAAATCATCACATGATCCTTTAATAGCCAATCTTTAGGGTTCCCATTTTACAATCCCCCATTTCTCTTGTTACTGTAGGATCATGTGTGAGGACCATGGATACCAAAGGAGTGGGAAAAAATGTAGGGAGAAATTTGAAAACTTGTACAAATATTACAAGAAAACTAAAGAAGGGAAAGCTGGAAGACAAGATGGTAAGCATTATAGATTCTTTAGACAACTTGAAGCTTTATATGGAGAGTCAAGTAATTCAGTTTCGGGCCATCAATTTACTGGGAACAGTTTTGGGTTCCATGGTACTCAAAATTGCAATATTGGTCACTCTCAAAAGCTTTGTGATAGCCTTAGTCTCTCAAATTCCTTTGAATTTGAGCCTTCTTCTTCAGATGACAATGATTTGAGCACTGAAATGGAGATCAATGGTGGTTCATCAGAGAAGAGGAAAAAGAAAAGGAGTAGTGGTAGTAGTAGTAAGTGTTGGAAGGCAAAGATTAAAGAGTTCATTGATTTGCAGATGAGGAAACTAATGGATAGACAAGAAACATGGCTTGAGAAGCTAACAAAGACCCTTGAAGAAAAGGAAAAAGAAAGGGTTTTAAGGGAAGAACAATGGAGGAAAGAAGAAGCTGCAAGGATTGAAAGAGAACAAAAGCTTTGGGCTAAAGAAAGAGCTCGCATTGAAGCTAGAGATTCTGCTTTAATGGAGGCTTTACAGAACTTGACTGGTAAACAATTAAAGGACATTGTTAAACCAGATGATTGGCAAGAAACTGAAGTTTCTAGGCTAATACAACTTAAAACCACCATGGAAGGTTGTTCTGAAGAGATCCTATGGGAAGAAGTAGCTGCTAAAATGGCTTGTTTAGGCTTTGAAAAGAGTGCTTTAATGTGCAAAACAAAATGGGAAAGCATTGGTGCTTATTTAATGAAAAACAAAGATAGTAACAAGAAAAGAAAGGAGAACTGTGACTATTATCACAACAACAATGAACCACTCTACAGTGACTCAGTGAGTCACTCTAATGCTACTGCTGGTGCTGCAGGCAATGGTGTAAACGACAGTTGCTTTCGTTTCTTAATGGCTGACGGTGAGAACTATTGGGAAAGCTATGGTTTGAAGCTCAACAAAGGAGAAAACCAATGAAAAAGAAGAACAAGATTTTCAATATTATTCTAAACCCACATGATGAGATGTTTATGCAATTGGGTACGTACTGACTCTATTTTTACAAATGTATAAGCAAGAAGCTCACTGATTATGAGAATTTTTATATTTATATATGTATAGGAAATTTGTGTTTTATGTTGTTGTTAGCGACTGCACATTTATTATTAATACCAATAATGGGGTTTAAATTATCTTGTTGGGGGACTGAAAATGGATTAAATGTTTTGCTCTAATCACTCATTTCTTCATTAAACACTTGTCTGATATGCATGCAAATTTGTTGATTTTTTTACTTCATCATTAGTTTTTAATGATATGAATGTAAATTTGTTGATATTTTCTTTCTTTATATGCTATATAACATGCGTGAGAGCATTTGCCCCCACGTCTGTTGAATTTTATGTACAAATTTCTGTATAGAAGTACGCTGATGGCCGGTAATAGTTCGGTTTTAAACTTTAAAACGCTGTAATTTATTTCTTAAAGTATCATTATTGCATCAATATTGCATCAAAACAAATCATTCTCTCAGTCTAATCATTACCTAGCAAATTACTGTTCCTTGAAAACAATGAATAGGAAGGTTGTCTGTTTGAAACTTCTTGCCTATTAACACCAAAAAAAAATAAATAATAAATAAATAAATAAATAAGAAGCAAAATAATCATATTATCTAAAAACTACAATATTCATACACTCATATCAAAATAGACCTTGTTTTGAAATACACACGTAGATAATATATATATAGCACTAAATGCTTAACTTGTTTTGTACATAATGGTGAAAGTTATGCTTATAATATAGCTTGAAATGAACAAACCCTGAAATTCCCACATGCCTTGACTAGTTTTGGTGAATCATAAAGGATTCTTTGTTAGAAAAATAACGCTGGTTTTTTTTTTTAAATGCAATTTATTTTTTCCATTTTTGGAGCTTATATGAGGTTGACAATGCTGCAAAATTTAATGGTGGCAACTGGATTGTTTTGATGGGTTAACAAAAAGAATGTCTTTTTCATAAGAATTGGCATGTTACATTAAGAATATTAATCTATGAAGATAAACTATGGACATATATGTATAAATATGGCCTGCCTATAAGTGTCTATGTTTTATAGCTACTGATCAGCAGATCAGGTTACTTTGATCATTTTCATGAAAAGAAAAGAAAAGTACTAGGAAAGCTCCAAAAATTTTATGGATTATTATCTTTTGGGTAAACTATATTAGTATTCACCTAATAATTAGTATTTTCTTTTACCACTCAAATATGAAAAGTTATAAAATAGTTACTCAACTATTTAATTTTATCTTTCTTGTCACCAGCAGTTGACTAATGTGACAAGTTTTAAAATGGCATAATAGCAACTTAAACTCTCAATATTTATATATTATGTTAATTTAGTCTTGATTCTAAAAAATAAACTATCAACATTTGCACATTGTGTAATTTTATCATCTTCTTTTTTTTTTACAGTTTTGCTTTTCTTTGTGGTCCTTTCATCTAAAAACTAAAAATTAAATTTATAAGCTAAATTGATTGAAAATATACAAAAAATGAAAACACCTAAAATATAAAATAATAATTTTATATTTTCTCATTTTTTAATTAACCCTTAATATAAAAAAGAATAGGAAACTGCTATAATTTTTTTTTGTATATTTTTAAATATTGAAAGTTAAAGAGGATATTACATCAATTTTAAAAGTTTGTACTTTTATCTTGGTGTATAATTAATACTATAAGAATAAAGAAAATATGGATTCTAAGTGTGCATAAATCCATATTATCTTTGAATGGTGGTTATGGTTATGGATAGTTTGGAAATTGTAAAAAGATTTCTCCATCAACTCCAAGAATGCATAATACCATAACAGGTCAATAGTTTGCATTCAATTTATAAATGTATATATGACTACGTGTTTGTGTTTGTGTGTGTGTGAAGCTATAATTGATGGTTCCTTCCATGGAAGCTTTTCTTAAATCTTTCAGTTTCATGTACGTATACACACCCATTTATGATCTCCCACACTTTATCTCAACTGTTGCTTTTTTCTTTTTTGTTTTTCCTTTTATAGATAGGGACTATCCGTACATAGGAAAGAGTAAAGAAGCTTCCCACATCAGAAATGGGGGACCAAAACAAAGGTTGAAGACAGACAATATTGCAGTCATTTTCACATCAATAAATTTCAGCTTTCTTTTTTCTTTCTTTTTTACCTATTTCGTGTATCTTGAAGCAAGCTATGGTTGTCCCAAGGTGTTAAAAAAGACAGTAGTTTTGCAGTGCATTTTAGCAGTCAAAAGGATATATTATAATATAGATATATATATACAATTAATAAGCAAATATGAGAAGATGATGCCATTTGATGTGACTGATTACTGGAAATTAACTGAAATTTTTGGGAAGATGACCTTTTTTCAGGTCACTTTGAACATAAATGGCAACAACCCTTTCCATTCCTTGAAATCTGTAACACACTAGCACTAGCAATAATTTCTAAATGATAAGCATTATCTATCATATAATATGCACCACTAGTCCACCCCTTTCTAGGGCTTACCAGTTTGAGTGTTTGACCTGTGAATATATAATTATTATTCAACCATGTATAAAGAAGGATGTATTGATCATCATTGATGTAAACACTGAAAAAGAACCTTTATACTGCAACTGGGATGATAACAGGTTAAGTCTTTAATGGCTTCTCAGTGAGTTCTCACACAACTCTATTGCCATGGAAGGATAAAAGCTGCACTTTTCTGTAGTTTGCTTCAATGTGAAGGAAATGGTTTGTGTTATATAATATATTTGGCTTTTTTATATAAAGGTTAAATTTTGCTATTAGTCCCTGTACTGTGTGAAAGTTGTAGATTTAGTCTCTATACTTTTATTTGATCAATTTTAGTCTTTTTACTTTTCGAATTGGTTAGTTTAGTCCCTATATTTTTCAAAATTTAAAATTTTAGTCCTAACCCAAATAGTATTGATTAAATTTGTTTGATTAAATTCAATTACTAATCTTATAGTCTAAAAGAATTTTTATTACAATAAAGAGAGTACGATAGTGGAATCCTTTGAACAATATTCCATAAAAGGCAGAAAACAAACCGTAAACATGGCAAAATATCCTCAGAATAAAAAATACTAAAACAAAACCAATCTATCCTAAATACTAGTCATGTATTATGTGTATAGTTTTAGATTTAATTCATTTTCTCTAATTGGATATTTTAAGTCTCCATACTTTTCGAATTTTGAAATTTCATTTTTGACGCAAATGATCGTCGTTAATCCATTAATTGGATTTTTAGTTAGTAATATATGGAAATAATAAGCTAACATAACATTACACATGTGATAATATATTTGGTGCATCAAATTTTAGAAATAGCATAACTTTACTTAATGAATTTAACAATTACTGTTTGGAGAGGATTGAAATTTGAAAATTACAAAGGCTAGAAATGACCAAATAAAAGTATAGGGATTAAATCTAAAACTTTTTCAAAGTATAAGGACTAAAGAAAAAATTAACCTTATATAAATAATATAGTGGTAAACAAAACAATCTCTGTTCTTTAGGGTTTATATTCAAAGTTAGTGACTATCATTCTTAATAATGTTTGTCTTACAGGTTTGTAGAAATACAATGTGTCTTATTATTGTACCTAACACTTGTCGGTAATGGAATTATGTAAGAACGTTGATAAAAATAAAATTTCATTGTTAAAAATTGAATGTTACCGTGGCGTATTAGTGTAATTGCAGACACCGTTTTATATATCTATTTTATTTTAATAAATTTTCTAGATTGAGAAAAAAAAAGAAGCGAAACTTCGAACTCCAACTCCGTTGACAACGAAATGATCTTCAAGAAGGGTCGACCCTTTAATCTATAATTGTTGATCTAAGCTATCCACGAAGAACCAACTTGAATCACTATGAACCAAATCTGCTGCATGGCACAGGCCATTTTCCAACTTTGCAAGTCCTTTAATCCAAGTCACCCCTTCACTCTTTGGTTTACAAACTTGTTGCCAGCTAACCATAGCACCCTTAACTTGTCATCATTGCCATTCCAAAAAAATCTCATGGATATTTGATTAATCCTTGCAATCACAGCCTTTAGCAAAACTAAGTGCCTAGCCTCATAGTTTTGTATATAAAAGAGCATTGCATGTACCAGTTGGACTCAACCTACATAAGAGAGCATTCTTGTAGACCACCTATTCACTCTCCCTTCGATCTTTTCAATCATAGGAACACAATCTCTAATAGATAACTTCCTTGTAACCAAGGGCACCCCTAAGTATTTGACAGGAAGCTTCCCCACAACAAAACCAGTAATCTCATGAATTTCTTGCAACTCAGATTTCGAGATACCTGTAAAAAAAAAAATCTCATTTTTACTAGGATTTAGCTTCGAACCAGAAAATCTATAGAATTGTTTAAGAACACATTGAACTCCAACTTTTCGTTCAACAAAAATGAGCAAATCATCCACGAAGCACAAATGAGTTGCTTGATCTTCTGAGTTGTGGAATGACACTATAAAATTTTGTTAGTTGTTGCCTCATTAAGCATACAAGACAGATATTCATAACAGTGACATATATATACCCCCCCTGCATCAAGAACCACTTTTAAAAACTCCCAACACACTGAATCAAAGGCTTTTTGAAGATCAAACTTCAATGTACACCTTGGGGACAAAGATGATTGACCATAACCTTTGACAAGCTCTTGGGTTAGCAAAATATTCTTTGATATGCCTCTCCCTTGAGTGAAGGTTGATTAGTATCGAGGAAGCAACTACATCAACCTATTAACCATAATCCTCATTTTACATTTCTAGATTACAGAACAACACGAAACTGGCATGTAATCCTTGATGCATAAAGGATTATTCTTCTTATGAACCAACACACCAATAGTAGAGTTAAAAGTTGAATGAATATACCCCGACTTAAAATAACTCTTCACTATATTACTATCATCCGCGCCCACAATTTCTCAAATAGCTTGCAGAAAATGAGCAGGACCATCGAATCCAGATTAGAGGTCTACATAGATTAGGTTAGATCGGGTTCAAACATGCAAGGTATTTAGACTAGTTTTTCAAGTCTGAGTCCAGCTTAAAAAATGTGCTTAAGTTTTTTTTTTTCTCAAATTCAACCCATTTTTAAAAAGATAAATGCGGACCCTATTCGACTCTCCCATATTTGAATTTTTAAATTATTTTTTATCTAAAATAAATTTAAAAATATAACTCACTAAATGCATTAAAACGTTTCTAACACGTTAAAAATACATTAAAAAGTATTTATATTAAAATTAATTATAAATATAATAAATGTTTTATTATATCAAAAATAATAAATATTTTATTGTATTAAGTATAATTTTAATATTTTATATTTTGATTGGGTTATTTAGTTGGGTAAATTTTTCTTTTTCTTTTTTAAGTTTTGGCTAATGAATTTAATTGTTATTAGGTTAGTAATTTAATAGAAACATATATAATTATTATTTAACATACATAATTAATATAATATTTTTTATAACATAATATATTTGGGCTGGGCTAGGCTGGGCTTAGGTCAAAAAAATCTCACACAATGCCTAGCCCATATAGAAAATAGACCTTAAAATTTACCCAAACCCATTTTTTGAGTCTTGTATTTTGTCCAAACATTCTCATTTTTTAAGAAAATTTTTGAACTTGAATAAATGACCTGACGTATAAACAAGTCTAATCTAGATGCTTTGTCACAATTTTTACATAGAAACCTTAATTTCTTCATTCTCGATAGACTTGATCAAATCATTCTTTCTCACCAAAAGTTGGAAAAAGTTATCTTATTAGATCAATAGTTGAAGCACTGATATTGTTATCCTTCTTCCCCAAGAACAAATTATAAAAGTTCACAATTTCTTCAACTATTTCCCCCTTGTTTTAAGCCCATCTCATTGTTCATTCAAGAGCTGTTATATATTTGTCTGGTTAAGCTTATACATAAAATTAACTCGATCTATGAAAATTTCTATAATATTTAACAAAGGAGTTTTAGGCATAGCATCATAATATTAACAAGACATTGAACCCAGCCCATTATGCAACACTTCATGTACCATGTTTTTTGTTTAATTATTAATTTCATCTTTTATTTTTATTTTTCAAAATTTGGTCATAAACCCAATTATTATTAAATAAAAGAACTTAAATAATTAATTTTATCGATTCGTTGTATATAAATTGCTGAATTATTAATTTTTGTTAATTTTTTTATATAAATTTGTTAAACTTTTGATTCTCATATAAACAATTTAAAGATTTAAGGGTATTCTCAAATTGCATTAATTTCTTAATTTTCATAAAATAAAAACTAAATTTTGATAAATTATAGTAGAAGTACTTCTTAATATTTTATAAGGTGTGAAAGTCATAATCCAACTTTTTTTTATAAGTTTGTTTTATAAGGTTATTAAAACTTTGGACGGACTTAAAACTGTGGCAACCAAAGCTGTATGTGCTTCATTTAGGAAGAAATTTAGTGAATTGCATTCTAAATTTAATATTTTTTATAAATTTTATTCAATTTTTTCATTTCTTATATTATTCTTAAACTCCCAAATCCCTAACTAATTATTAGATTACGGCACATTTGACTTAATAAAAAAGAAATTATGTAAAAGTTTACATAAAATAATAATTAAGCTTTAATTAAAATGAACAAATTACAATTTAGAGAATTTATTGTCTTCAAGTATTATTATTATTGAGTTTTTTAATTTATTCTAAGTTTAAATTTTAAATTGCTTTTTATATAAATTTTATATAAAATATATAAAAAGACAAAAATATCATGCAGTAACATTCATTAATTGTTTAAAATTTAGGTTTTTAATTTTTTGACTTAATTAATATTGAATTAACTCGTAGCATTAACTTAATCAATTGTTTAAAAAATATTGTTAAGAATATTTGTTAAAGGTAGAGCAAAATTTAGTGTAAATATAAATTTAACAAAATTAAGAGTCCACATTTAACGAGCACAAATGCTCCTATGCAGATTTGTTTAATTTCACCCCAAAATTCGATGGGAAACGACAGAAAACCCCCCACACCCAAAAAAACGAAATAAAAGCCTAATTATAAATGCCAAAGTTAGTCTTCAAAACATGACACATTAGACCAGAGGCCCAAATTCTCAGTATTTGTAGTCCTTAACGTGAAGGCTCTCAGCAGCACCTTCACCAAGCTTTGCATCACCTTTATAGGTACCAAGAGTTGCCTCGGAGTTAGCCTTGCACCTAACGAGGAAAGCCTCTTGGGCCTTCGCCACATTCTCCGCTTTCCCACCCCAGGCCTTGAGAGTGCTCTGTTGAAGAGCTCGTCCAAATGAGAATGACAGTGACCATGGTTTCTTGGTCTTGAGCTTGTTCATGGCATTGAGGTTAACGGTAGCCTCTTCTTCACTTTGTCCACCAGATAAGAACACTACTGCAGGGACTGCAGGTGGGACGGTTCGTTGTAAGGCACGAACCGTGTGTTCGGCGATAACCTCGGGTGCAACTTTTGGGGAATCGGAACCGGGCGTCACCATGTTGGGTTTCAACAATGTACCTTCGAGCATCACATGGTGGTCGTTTAGAGCTTTGTAGCAAGCTGCGAGGACACGCTCGGTTACCGCAGCACACTTGTTAATGTCGTGTGGTCCATCAACAAGGATTTCGGGTTCGACAATGGGGACTAAGCCACATTGTTGGCAGATGGCGGAATACATGGCTAAGCCATTGGCGTTTTCTTGGATTGCAAGCTCGGTTGGTTCAATAGTGCCGATCTTAAGTACAGCACGCCATTTGGCAAACCGAGCACCAGCTTCGTAGTACTTTTGGCAACGCTGGGCAAGGCCATCAAGACCCTGGGTGAAAGTCTCGTCATTGGTTCCATTAAGCACAACGGTGCCGGTGTCAACCTTGATGCCAGGGAGGACACCAGATTCTTTCAACACATCAACAAAAAGCTTGCCTGCAATCAAGAACCAATTCTTAGAAACCAACTATAATCCATTAAAAATCCATATTGTCATGACGGAACTCGTTCGGCTATGTTGCAAACATAAATCAAAATTGTTCTCTTTAAATTCAAGCACAAAACCTCACAAAAGAATGCCAAAACATCACAAAGTAAACGAATTGATATCCATTTTGACAATTTCGAATTATGTATTACGATTCAATAGATCAAGTTGCGATACATTCTTAATTTATTAAGGATAATAATACCAGAAGCAGTTTTTTGGTATAGTGTTTCCTCGAAGAATATAACACCACTGATGAACTGGAGAGCACCGGGAGCAGTGAAGAGGAGCTCACGAAGAGCTCGCCTGTTTTCTTCAACATTCTCTACATTAATGCTTGCAAGACGCTTGCCGATTGTGCCGGTGGATTCATCAGCCGCAAGGATTCCCTTCCCAGGTGTGCCGATGTAGGCAGCGTTTTTAGCTAGCTCATCTGCAACATTATATATAAAATTAGAATAACAAAAACAAAGATCCGAAAGAAACTATAAATTGAAACATAATGACCTATTACTCCACTTATTACCTAACTCCTGCATGTATCAATTGATTTAAATTCTAAATTCATTCCTAAATTAAGTTAATTAAACAGTAATTAAAGAAGGTTTAACCTTCAACTCAGATTGATCTAGTTTCAGTGATGTGATCATTGCATAGATTAACGAAACTAAATCAGATCTAAAAATCAGTGATGTGAATAGGCCATGAAGCTAAATTATAAAGTCATTACTAAATTAATCTAATTAAACTGTAATTAAAGAAGGTTTCTCGTCTGTAAAAACCTCCAACTCAGATTGACCTAGTTTCAATGATGTGATTATTGCATAGATTAACGAAACTAAATCAAATATAAAAATCAGTGATGTGATTAGTGCATAAAGCTAAATTATAAATTCATTGCTCAATTAATTTAATCAAACAGTTATTAGCAAACTTTGTCATCAAATTATCGATCTAACATCAAACAAACAAGATCAATCGAAAGAGATTGTTAAGATTATATAAGAACATATACATTTAACGACGAGAATTAAAGGAAAAAATATTACCGGCGTATTTGCTAATGAAGCAAGACATGATTGAAAGGAAAATGAAGAACAAAAGAAAGTTGAGAGTGTCTGTTTGGAAGGAAAAAAAAAAAGAAAGAGTGGAAGAGAAAAGGGAAGGGAAACGGTTTTTAAATGAGAAAAGTAGGCGGCAAAAATGGAGAGTTAATGGAAGAGAATAACTAACGCTGTTTATTGCCCTTGAATTTTTTATCTCTAGTATTGTAAAAGAGTTTAAAACAAATAAACAGAATTTAATTGAAAAGATTATTTTTTAAATTTAACTGAAATAGAAGTTATACTCAATAATAAACATAGAAAATGGATCGGATCAAACTCGAGCCTTAACTATTCAAGCTCAAGTCCAACACATATTTTAACAGGCCTAACTATTTTGCCCAAGCCCTTTTTCGGGCCTGATATTTTTGTCCAAACCTTCTCAAATTTAGAGCGGACCTTCAAGTTTGAGTGGATAGCTCGACTCATAAGCAAACCTACTATCTATTAAGCCCTTGATTAAGTTTGTGCACGAGTTAGACTGCGTTCGTCATTGATTTTGTGATGAGCTTTTAGGGGGAAAAGTGCTTTTACACAAAAAGCAATAAAGAACAGAGGTAAAAAATAGAAGCTTTTCAGCTTAAGAAAAGTCATTTTTCTCAGATGAAAAAGGAGAAATTTTGATGCTTTTTTCAGCTCAAAAGTGCTTTTGATGCTATATTACCTTTTTAGCCTTATTTGTTCTTTTACTTTTTCTTTTTTTCATTTTTTCTAACGTTAGAATCCATTTTCTCCCTTTTTTTCCTTTTGTTTGAAGTTTAATCCAAATATATATAATATTTTAATTTGTTAAGTTTATATTTTTATATTATGTTAATATTTAATATGAGTTATATATTCAAAGTACATTTTAAAATAAAATAATACAAATGTGTTAAAAGCATTAATTAAAAATTAAAAAATCATTTTTAAAATAATAAAATTGTGTCAATATCTAATTACAAATATTTAATTATTATATTTAAATATTTAAATATAGTTTATATATTCTAATTAAATTTAATAAATAATTAATATTAATTACTTAGAAATATTTAAAATTAATATTATATATTAAAATATTAACAATAAGTTATAATTATTTATTTTTATATTATTGCTAAAATATCATAATATTAACTAATTTGAACATTATTTAAATACATATTTGTTACTTTATAATATCATGTCTAAAATGGACATTTTATTTCTCAAAAGTACTTTTTGACAAAGCAATACCAAACACTGAAATTTTCAAAAGCACTTCTCAAAAGTACTTCTCAAAAGTACTTTTTCACAGCACTTTTCAAAAGTATTGCCAAACAGACCTTTAATCACTAATGACATAAAGATCATCATCATCATTTTACAAAGTAAATTATATTATTTTGAAGGTAATCGTTTCATATATTTTATATAAACAATTAGAATAATATGCATACATAATTTTATTTTTAGCCCAAATCGTGGATCTACCTTAATCTAGTGTACAATTAAGAGTGTCATCATTGTTAAGTTGTAAAAATCCTTTGGGGTGCAAGGACAAATCCAACAATTATTTTAGGAGGGGTCGAAATTGAATTATAAATTTTGAAGCTGCCAAGATATAGTTTTATCATTTACTATTTTATAATTTCATTATTTTTGAAAGGAGTAAAATAATTTTTTTCCATTTTTGGGTTTAAAGTACAAATTTACTATATATTAATTTTTAAATTTATTATTTATGAGGGGATTGAAATGTTAATTTTCCATTTTGGGGTGTCAAGGCCCCTGCTTACCCCTTTAAATTGACCTCTATTGACCTCTATTGACCTCTATTGGGGTGTATAATAAGTGTAGTTGGTGACAACTGAAACTTCTTATGTTTCGCAAGAATATAGTACGCCCACTATATAAGTGGAAAAAAATTTATGTAATGATTTATAAAATGCTCATATAAAAAACAAATGATGTTATGGTTGAAATAGTAAAATTGAATGTTTGATATTCATAATATTCTTAATTCAAATCTCATCGTGGTCTTGTAGCACCGCGTAAAGCTCTAATCAAAGGCAACTAAAATGACATTCTCTTTCTCCTAGACCCCTTTTTTTGTTTGTTTGAATTTCATGAAACAACTTGAAAAACCATGAATGCCTAAATTGAGATTTAGGCTTTCCTTGGCCCCAATCTCATTATATATTTTTTGAATAATTTCATTATAAGTTCTGATCATTTTTAGTTCTTTTTGACACAATATCTAGAGTTACCTATAGCTCCTCCCTAACCCATAAATAGGAGGATAATGCGTGTCGTAACCATTTTTTTTGGAAAACGGGTATCAACTTGGAGAAAAACGAAAAACGGGAGTCGCCACCAATCTTTTTAGGTGTGATTGGACCACCTTGTAAAAGTGGTTATTTTTAATAAATGGTTTAATTTATTTAAACAACGATTTTGGTCCACGTAAATCAAGAAAACAAGTTCGGGAGTCGGTTACGCACGAGGAAGGATTAGCACCCTCGAACGCCCAAAAATTGGTACCTAGTTGATTAATTAGTGTCTTAGTGTCGAAAAAAATGAAAGCTTGAAAGACATTGAAATACGATCCCTCTTCGTAAAAATGCTAATTTGAAAATGACCGAATAAATTAAAAAATGTTAAAGACTCCATAATAATAGTAGTAATTATAATGAAAGTAAAAATAATACTAGATATAACAATAGTAATATTAGTAATAAAAATAATAGCTATAAAAATATTAACCATGACAATAAAGAATAATAGTAATAATAATAATATAGATAATAATATATATAAAATAATAATAATAATAGTTAGAGATAAAAGATAATGGAAGTAGTAATAATAATGGTATTAAAACAAAATACATATAGATACAAGTATAATAACAATAATGGTAATAAAAAATAGTAATAATATTTAAAATATATGTATATAAAACAGTAGAAAAGGATAAGTATATATATAATAATAATAAATGACATTAGGATAAAATAAATATAAGTATAAATATGATAATAATAATAATGATAATGATAATAATAATAATATAGTAGTAATAATAAAAGTAAAATTAATAGTAAATTGATAATAATAATGTACGTTAATAACAATAATAATATATAAAGGATAGGAAATAATGAATGATAAAAAAATGACAATAATATGATAATAAAAATAATGGTGATGGTAATAATGATTATAGTAAGAATATACAATACAAAGTATTAGAAGTAAATACATAACACATACATATTAGAAATAAACATAATAAAAAAACACTATTAATAACTATATAAATATATATAAATGATATAGTTTGAAAAACATAAACATAAGATGATATGAAAATAAAAATAAAAATGATATAGTATTAAAGTATATGCATAACAATAAAAATACAATATTAAAATATATATACGAGTAATAAAAATGTATACAGTATTAAAAATATATACATAATAAAAATACAATATTTAAAATATTTACACAAGATATGCATAATAATATTAAAAATAATACATGATAATATTAAAAGTATGTACATAACATAAATATCATACATATAATATCTAAATATACATACATATATATATAGTATTTAAAAAGAAATATACATAATATAACATTGATATATAAATATGTGTGATATGGAACATAATACATATATATTTATAGAATACATAGGTGTCATAAAAAAATAAAAACAATAATAGTAAAACTATTAATAATACTATATAATATATATAATATACATATATATAAGTATGACAAAAATATAACAGTAATTAAAATATAATAGCATGAATAAAATTAAAATTAAAGTAAAATAATGAGAAAGAGTAGAAGAGGGACGAAAATCGAAGCAAAAACGAATTTTGGGGTGAATTTCAAAGAAAACAAAAAGAAAAACAACCAAATTGCAGCATGCGCATATCCTAGAAGTACTGAAAACACAATATTCCCCATCCTAAAAAGTAGCGTGTGGTCGAGGACCAAATTGAAAAAACGGGACATATTCCAGGGCCGAATTTAAAGTAGCAATAACTTGATTATAGAGACATGAAAAAGCGGAAAGGCTAAATGTGCAAATAGCCCTTCCGCTAAAAAAATGCGCGGATCCTCTTTTTAGGCGGGTAGGGTCGCAAGTTCCCTCTCCCTCACCCCCTAGCCAGAGTTAAAGTCCGGTGAACAAGGCGCCATATGCCCCGCCGGTCGCCGTCGCCGGCCACCGCACGCGGTGGCTAAATTCCTGAAGGTACGTTTTTTGCTTTTTTTATTTTTTTTTATGTCCTTATGATATATTGTATGTAGAGGTAAGCAAATTCGAAAATAAAATAAAAAGGAAAAAAATAATAAATAGAAAGAAAATAATAATAATGTAATATCACCTTTTGTTTTAGATTTTGATTCTTGATATTTCAACTTTTATTTTCCTGTTTCTTTGGTGTTGATTGGATCTCTGCTTTCTTTTGTGTTTAGATCTAAAAATTGTCAAATGCTATTTTTTTTTATTTGCTCCAAAAAAAAATTCTTCTCCCTCTACAATGGTTTTAGTATGGCCTTTTTATAGCCATTTACAAACTTTATTATATATATATACTTAATGTCTTTTCTTCTTTTTGTATGGCAAGCAAACGGTGGTGGAGGCAAGTGCTATTTGCACTATCAATGCAACTAAGGCAGTGGGATTAGGTGATTTAGGGTTTCTTTTTCTTTTTTTTTTTTGTTTTGGGTATTGAGTTAATTGGGCTAGGGTTAGGTATTAGGTTTGGGTTTAGTGGGTCATTTGGTTTAATCTGGGCCTGCAAATTGGGCTTGTACAATGCGTTTCAGCGCACTCGAACCCACATTCTCTTGCATTGGAAATAATGTCTATACCAATCGAACTGAGACTCAATCGACAAAAAATAATTTTATTTTGAATGGCTAGGAATTTGAAATACTAATTATTGAAAGGGAAAGTTGGGACATATAGATAAGACAAATAGAGAGACGTGTGAAGTCAAGCCCTTGCTCCTTAAAACCAACTTACGTCTTTCTCATCACTCCTTATCAAAAAAATTAAAAAGCAAAAATGAATGAGGGTAGATTAGGGACTGTTTGGATAGATATAAAGATTAGATTAAACTGTGGGAGTATTGCTAAGGATTTGAATTAATTTATGGTTTATTATTATTATTTAATTGATGTTACTTCATGTAATAACTCATTGATTTTTCCTTTTCTTTTTTAAAAAAAATTGTCAAATTAAGATGTTCAAATCTTTGAATCCATCGAATTTCGGTTTGACTTCAATTTGAGAGATTGATTTGCAATTAAAATATTCAGTTATAAAATGAATCGAGTTTTCAATTAAAATTTTGAAATCAACACCATTTATCACAAAAATTTACCAAAAATGTTTTTGAATTTTTAATTATTTCTTACAGGATTGAATTGCATTTTTAAAATTATATCTGTTTTTTTAAATGTATTTATTATATATTTTATTTAATCTTATTAAGATAAATATAATATATAAAAATTTGTAATATTTAGAGACAAGTCAAGTTAAAGTTTTAGGGTTGAGTTTAAATGTCAATGCAAGAGATATAAAAATCAAATTAAGATTTGAATTGTCTAAAAATCGATTCATTCTACTCTATTGTCATTCTTACTCGTACATCAAATTAAGATTCTAACTTGAATTAGTTAGGGAAAATGTATATAAATAAAAATGAATTAATAAAAACAAACCCTTTTCCCCCTTAAGTCAAAAGGCTAAAGGTTAGGAATTTTCAATTTTAGCTTCACTTACTTAAAAAGGGTAAAATTTTGTCCGCCTTGTTTTTTTCATCAACAAGAGTTAAACTTGAGACCGAGGAAAAAAGAGGTAGTTAAGGTCTTGGACTCCTAAAATGGAACAATTTTGTTTTAATCCCTTCAAAATTTATAAAATTATAAATTAATACATTATAAAATTATAGTTTAGTCTAAAAAATATAAAATTTTGATTTAATCCTTCCAAAAATTATAATAATATAAATTAATATAATAATAAAATTATATTTTAACTCTCATGAATATAAAACTTAATCTTAACCCATATAAAAGTTTCTAGCTTCGCCTCTTTTTGAGACATGGATATCCAAATCGATGGGATTCCATCTAAAAGATCTCGGTAAGGAACAATGGGTGAGGAAAAGGAAGCAGAGGAAAAGAAGAAAAAAAGAGGTATAGGAAAGTTCTTCAAAGGCCATTCAAACACACACACACATACATACATATATATATATCGATGACTAGAATTATTGCTCTTTGACCTAGAAATAAATAAGCTTATCCCTTCGATTGATTCAAACTTATCAAAAGTAGACATTATCTCATAAGTATAACGATAGAGTTTGATGCAGAAACAATCCATGAAAAAAGATTTCAGTTTCATTTACAAATTTCAATCTCTTAAGCATATAATTTCCCCTATAATCAGCAAATTAACCATCTATATCCTTCTTAAATCATACTTTAAAAAAAAAAAAAAAGAAATTAACGAGGATTCTTACAAGCACAGATCAACAAAGAAAACTCATGACCTCTACCTTTGTCACTATGTTCCAAACACCCACTTTTTTCTTCTAACCAAAGCCTGCTATCAAACCCACTCCTTGTCCTAAACATGAACACAGCTCTCCCATTTGTTTGCTTAAACACCCAATCATGCAAATCCCACATCATATCCACTAATAATCCATCCAAAAATATGATTTGATTCCCTCTAAAATTCCACTTCAATCTCTTCACTTGAAACACTTCCTTTTTATCAATACTTACACATAATTCCCCTCCATTACAACACTTTATTAAGATATCATGAGCCAACCCACTCTCACAAAACCTTGCCTTGGTGGAATAAACTGTGTTGGCTATAAAAGTTTCCGTCCTCGATATCAAGTTGAACGACGGGTCAGCCTTTTCGTGTTCTTCGTCTATGTTATCGCCGAGTATGAAACAGATGCGTGAGTCGACTAACACAATGAGTGAGTACTTACTGTTAGGTTCCGGTGATCCATTGATGAACTCGGCATTGGAAACATCCCAAATGACTTCAATCTCCGAATTACACGCTTTAAACCCTTTGTTACCTTTGTTGTTCTTCAAATGATAAGATTCGGAGATGCGGTTTAAGTTGTCACTAACTTTGATCGATAAGCCTTGGCTTATATTACACCATGTGAGGGTGATGAAAAGGTGTGTTTGGGGACTGGTTTTAGCTTTGTATATGCATGTTATAGTGTTTGGGGTTGAAGGAACATGGTTGGGTGATATATAAGCTTGATTAATTGAAGGCCATGAACAATAAGAATCTGATACTTTGATGGCTTTTTCAATGTAACAAGATGTTATGCTCCTCATTGTTTAAATGAAAACCCAGAAAGAAAATCGAAAAAGGAAAAATGAAAATTCAGGAAAAAAATTTCCTCATTTTTATTGGAAAAAAAAAAGGAAGATCGAAGGTCTTATTCTGTATGTAAATTCTCCCATGTGGAACTGTCTTTTCTAATTCATAGTTGCAGAAAAGACGAAAGGATGAACAGAAATCAACCGTAGCAATGAAAAGAGCCAAAAGGGAATCCCATTAAATACTGTTTTCTTAAGGTTTAAATATATTTAGGTCCCTTTACTCTTTGAAATTTTGAAATTTAATCCTTTTACTTTTATTTCAAGTCTCAGATTTGGAAATCAAACTCCAACTGATAATTAATAAGGTTAAATTATGTTGTTAGACCCTATATTTTGATAAAATTTGATATTTAGTCTATGTATTTAAAAGTTAAAAATCAAATCCTCCTACTTTTTTATTTAAAAATCTCAATCCTATTTGGCATGACATATAATTGACAAAAAGTAAAAATATTGTTAACATATTTTAATGAAAATTACATATGACGATAATTATTGAACTAGGATTTTTTAGGCTAAAAAAAGTAAGAGGGTTAAATCTCAAGTTAAAAAACTACAAGGACTAACAACATATTTTAACCATTCAATAACTAATGTCCAATTAATAACACATAATCAAGTTAATAGTATTATCAAATAGGATTCCTACAATTAAAAAGAGAGAGACTAATAGTGGGTTTGGATGGGCGGTAATATGCGATACAGTGCATTTAGTTTTTCCTTATCTCACACTATAGTACCGTTATAGTATTTAATTTTATCGTCACTGCTATTTTTACACTAACAACAAGTAAACGGGTCGTTCATCCAAATTCACCCTAAATTTCAAAAGTTTGAAAAGTAAAGTAACTAGATGCATATATTAGATGTTTTCGTAACCTTAAAGCAAAGACCATTGCCCAATTTGTTGTTTAGCTTCATGTGCTTTATTCATTAGATTAATTAAGAATCTAATTAAATTAACATCAAGTAACTCTCGACATGGTCCCATATTATAAGAAAATAATGTAAAGGGAAAATGTCAAAACAGATAACCTAATTACATAATACATGACATGAATATGACATTAACAGAAATTAAAATACCATATAATAGTGGGTGAATGGGATTATTACTGAAGTTTAAAGGTCAAGTTAGAGCCATAAAAACAAGAGGAATTTGATTTAATATACACTTGAACAGACACATGGGATTGTGGGCTGACTTTGAATGCTATTGGATAACATGGGCTTGGATTGATGGTGATGATGGTGATCATGATGATATGATGATGAGTTTTGGCCCCACTAATTAAAAATCTGTCTTCAGATTCACCTACTACACAGCTAAAGATGACAATGACTAAAAAGGATATACCCCCATAACCCTAGCCATCCTCTCCTAAACTTCATTTACAAATTGAATTTTCATTTTCTTTTATACAACTCACACTAGTAGAGAGAGTAAATTATTGCCTAGGTAACTTTACAACTCAAACCTACTATTTGGGTAAAGAGGTAAACACCCTTTGCCAATAGGTAAAATGTTAAAGTTTGTATTTTTGTTATACAATTTTTACTATTATCCATGGCTCCCAAACTCGTAAATTGGGATGGACATAATTAAGTTTTGTATTCTTTTTAGAGCTAAAATGTAATTTCATCATTGTATTAGCTTATATTTTTATAATTTTAAAAAATTAAATTAAAATTTTATTATTTTGGAGGTAAAGTCTAATTTGACTATTTACTCATTTGTAATTTTATAAAATATAAAAGACCAATGTGATAAATTTTTCAATTTTAGGGGGGTTGGCCTTGCCAATCTCACTTGGGGTCATCTTTGCTCGAACCCATATGGTGTCAGCTTTGCTCGAACCCATATCTTCCTTGTTGCCATAACAATGGTTGGGAGAAAACTCACATACTATACAATTAAAAATAATCTAAATTGATTTTTTTTAAAAATATATTTAAATTGAGTTTAGGGGTAAGCTTAATTCGAAAAATTTGATAAAAATTTTAAATTTTGAATTAAATAGTTTAAGTTATTTGAGTTAATCAAATTATTCGGATCCACTCGAATAAAAATTTAAGTTTTCCGGTTTAACTCGAATATGAATTACACAATTCGAGTTATTTGAAAATCTGAATAAGAAAAGGTAAAACTACGTCGTTTTGATAAATATTTACATTTTCTAAAGTTAAAAGTCAAAACCATTAAGTTAAAAAGCAAAACCACATCGTTTTGGTAAATATTTACTCATTAAGTTAAAAGGCAGAACCGTTATATTATTTATGTAGTTAAATAATCTTATGCCTCGTCTACTAGTTAAATAATTTGTCCATGTAAACGCAACATTGAGTATAAATAATAAGATTCGTTAACTCGACTCGACTCGAAATTTTTTTACTCGATTCAAGTCGACTCAATCGAATACTCATCCCTAATTTAGTTTTTAACTTTTGAGAAGGGTTAAAATGTAAAATTTTCATTTAACAAAAAAGCTAAAAAGATTAAATTAAATTATTAACATTTAAAAGGATTAAAATTAAAATTATATCTTTTAACAAAAAATAATTTTTTTAAAAATTCATATTCAAAATTCATAATTAACCCTCCAATAATAATTTCTCCATAGTTGAAATCTTTATTCTCAATATACCTTACCTTGATAAAGATTTCCCATTTCTGATGAAAGAAAATCTACATGACAAGACATAAGAATTTTTAACATCCTTAAATGGTAAAGCAAGTGTCATTTATTGTAATAATAACTACATGATAAAAGCTCACCTGTTTTTAAGTGAAGCTGAAATTAATTATCAAGTGTAAATTAGGAGATATTTAATGGGAAATTAACTAACCAAGGACATGGCAGATGGCCAATAGTTTGGACATCATTAAAGACAAACATGAAACAAAATCTGTTAAAAGAAAACACACTTAATTCAGTGACAGATAAGAAGGAAAGTTTAGATAAAAAAGATTCCCCAAAGGAATCATCTTGGAGACGACTACATTTATCCTGAAAAATACAGACAAATATAAGTTATTTTATTTAGGATTTAATCTTAGTATTTTTATTTTAAAATTTTAATTTTTATAATTTTCGGATTTTAAAATTTAGATTCATTTGTTAATAAAGTTGAGCTTTTTATTGTGTATAGAAACTAAATTCTTGATAATAAAATATAAAGATTAAATTTTAAATTTATGAAAAGTATAAGAACTCACAGAGGTGGATTTAGGAGGGCCTTGACCCTTTAAATTTTTTAAAAATTTTAAATTAGTAAAGAAAAACTGCACTTTGCCCCTTTAAAAATGATAAAAATTTGATTTAATCTTTTTAAAAATTATAAAAATATAGACAATTTAATTTTGACCCCCTAAAATTTTTTCCTAGTTTCGCCCCAAGGACTCAGATATTATACTAAAGTTTAATCATGTAGGTTGTGTTGATTTTGGGTTGAAAAAAATTTAGGCTAAATCTATTCTAGTTACAAATCTTCAAATAATTTTGAATTCGGATTGTTTTGGGTTTAAATTATTTGGGGTTCGTATCATTAGAATTTGTTATTTGTTTGTCGGGCAAGGTAATTTCAAGTTCCTCATTTAAGTTTAGCACTTAAATTTAGGTTATTTTGAGTTCATATCATTCTAAATTTAGATCATTTTCAAGTTTAAGTTATGTAAATTTTTTAATAATAAATCGAGTTTAAATTCTGATTAATCAAATTGAATTTTCGAATACATGTATATAATTACCACACATAACGGATTAAGTCGCTATCATAATTTTATTTTCTCATATTTGGGTTCAATTTCACAAGGTTACCCAACCTCCTAATTAAAACCAAATTTAGACAAAGAAATTTATGGCAAGCCATAAAGACAAAGAAAGCAACTTCCAACCTCTCTCTTTTTGTGTTCTAAAACAAGAGAGTTTGGTACCAACTTATCTAATTGTTAGA
Organism: Gossypium arboreum; assembly: GCF_025698485.1. Taxonomy (NCBI): domain Eukaryota; kingdom Viridiplantae; phylum Streptophyta; class Magnoliopsida; order Malvales; family Malvaceae; genus Gossypium; species Gossypium arboreum. The sequence goes on from NC_069071.1 coordinate 112,906,535, forward strand.
CACTGTTACATCTCCATCCCAACCACTTTGAAACTATGTCTTGCAGGGTTGAATTTCATGTTCCAAATTTTGTACTTTTTTCTTTAAGATATTAGTGAAAGAAAAAATCATTTTTTAGAGTGAGTTTGGATAGGTAGTGCGTTTACCTGCGATTAGTGTAAAAACAATGGTAGCGGTGAGATTAGATACTGTAGCGATACTGTAGTATAAGACAAAAAGTAAACTAAACATACGGCACCGCACCCAATCATCTATCTAAAATTAAGCTTTGATTTCTTTTTATCTTTAACTACAATCACCAAACCTTCACCTTATTGCACTAAAATGGTTAATTAAATACCTAACCCTAACACCATCTTCAAATTCGTCAACTATCATATAAAATGTAAATTATATGAGTGCATTAGGCTCCATGGGCACGACTGCCTTAAAAAGGAAGTAATTACATTAATTTCTGGTTCTTGAATTTGGTAATTTAGTCCACTTTGACATATGTATTTTTTTTTTGGTACCTGACCTTGACAACTAGATTTATTTTGGTCCTTAAACTTGGATTCCTTCAAAATTTGATGATGACTAGTATTCTTTGAACATGACTGGATCAGTTAGTTGGACCAATTGGATTGAGAACCGATTGCATTACTAGTCCAAAAAAAAAGGTTGAACTGATTGAATCGGAAATTACTTGAAACAGGTAAAAATTGAAATCTAAGACAAAAATTAGCAGTTGAACCGGTTTAATATTTTTTTTATTTTTAATTATTTATTTAATTTTTGTTGGTTTAGCAATTGAATTGATCAAATTAATTGAATCGAGAACCAGTGGTCTAACTTATTCAATCATTGATCTGGTTATTAGAACACTGTATATGACACTCCAAAATTGTATCGCGTCATCACCTGAAAAATTATATAAAATTTTTAATTTTCAAAAGATGATGTGGCACAATCTCACAGACCACGACATCAAACTTTTAATGTTTTTGAAAGAAATCATCGAACTTCAAAAAATTTCAAGTTTAATGACCAAAATAAATCTAGTTGCTAAGTTCATGTACCAAAGTGAACCTAGTTGCCAAGTTTAAAGGCCAAAGATTATATTATCCCTACATAAAAATAGGGTAAATGGTTCACAAATACGCGATCAAATCCTAGATCTCATGCTAATAAACTTGAAACCCATACAAATTTACCTTTGAACCAATGACGTGAATGGTTTACTTATTCTTATAACTATCCTTAAAAGACTCAACTGTTAAATTTTATTTTTTCAAACTTGTGAATTTTTAAAAATGTTTAATATATCATTCGGTACTCGAGTTTGATATTTGTTTCTAATATAGTACATGTGTTATTTCTTTGTCCAATCTAATACTTGTATTTGACAAAAGTTATTATTTTGGTACATAAAGATAACAATGTTAATTTTTAGTATTTAATTTAGGGCTTGGGTTTAATTTGATGAAAACTTATAGCTAATATCATTAGGTTTGAATTTTTCATACTTTTGTTAATAATAAATATAGTGTCAATTATGAATTTATTTAATTTTGCATTTAATTTGTTAAATACAAACTGATTGATGTGATTTAAACTGTGTTTTAAGGTTTATTTGATAAAAGTTAATTGCTAATTTTATTAGCTAATTATGAATTTTCATCAAATTAATTTTAAAACCAAATTAAACACTAAAAAGTTAACACAATTACCTTTAGGTACCAAAATGCGTAACTTTTTTCAAATTCAAGTAACACATTAGAAAAAATGTCAAACTCAAATACCGAATTATGTATTAAAAATTTCAAAAGTTCATAAAAATTTGACTTGTAAATAAAAATTTGACTTGTAAAAAGAAGTTACAAGTAAATTTACAAAATAAAATATGTTCAAATAACTATAACTAAAAATTATTATAATATACGAACAAACTAAAACTGGAATATATATCTGACCAAGAATGGGTTGCAAATGAAGTGCAATAAATATGAAAAATTTGACCACAATAAGAGGAGTTGCAGAGGGGAAGTCGGCCGAAACCCTCTAGTAAGTCATCTGCCTTGAACACTTAGCTTCATTACTTTACTTTTCATATTGTTTGGTAGATGGCTTGACTTGTTCATGTAGGTCACAAGACACAATTGGTGTTCATAACCAACATATGCTGCCAACTCATCAAGAAGTTGCCCCAAGAGAAAAGCTTCTATTCAAGAAAAAACTAGCTGGACAACCAACCCCTGTTAAATAGATGTCTTCTACTGAAGAGTCGTCTGTTTCAGACCCATTAATGACCCCTTATCGATTAAGCTTTATCCAATACTAGTAAATCAAACTTGCAAGATGGAAGTTTATTTTGTTAACTGTTTTGAGCTTATTGTGTAAATTTGTCTATTATTGTTATTGATTTCTAAACTTAGGCAGATAGCTACATTCTTTTTTGTAAAATTTCCTACAATTCAGCTGAGTTCAATTGTATTGAATTGTAGGAAACTTTGGAAATAGTTTGGCATTCTAAGCATATGTAGTTACAAGGCATATAGGATGATCTTGTTTTTTTGTAAACAATTTGGCCTTACTTAATAAATGAATTACAATGTTTTGTAATGTTTTATGCTTTTGTTTCATTTGTACAAAATATCTTTGTTATTTTCAATCCATATTATAAAGAAAAATCAAAGATTCCATAAATTAAACTTTCCAACATCCATTACATAAAGCAAATTAATTACAAATAACATACTTTTAACTCACACCTTAAACCCCTTCTTGTATTTAACACTGCCTCCACCAATGTTTCTGAACAATACCAATGTCCATCAAACTATTGATCTAGAAGAAACCATAAGTTGGTTTTTTATTTCACCAACCACAACAAAATTACAAATAACAGCACCATCAACCATATTTTTCTCTCATTCCTTCTTGCGTCCTCCACTGTCCTGACTTTTTTCAAAACACCCAACACCACAATTCGTGAACGGGTCAATGGTGAATCAAACCAGGTGAAAAAATGACATGCATTTTGAAACCCAATCACATACTTCTTGCACCCAAAGAACCTCCTACCTGGGTTGTCATTGGACCAAGAAGTCCTTAAATTGGCTATGTTTCCACAGTAGCACATCGGATTCAAAGTGGGTATTTCCATTTCTTCTCTTCTTCTTCTCGCTAGGGTTCTTCTATTTAGTTAGTAATCCTTATAAACTGATAAAAGGATCCAATGCATCCGGTCATGTCCAATGTGGCACTCTAACGGGCCACGTTAGCTGTCCACTACATCTGTAACGGAAAATGGGCTCAGGTGACTGATTTGTCACTTTTCGTAAATGTTAGTGACTGATTTGTCACTTTTAAAAGTTTAGTGACTACAATGTTATTTTAATCAAAGTTTAGTGATTATTAGTGCACCTTTCCCTTAAATAAATGGATGTGAAGTCAAAAGGGTAAGATAGAAAAGCCCTTTTGTAGTCCAATAAGAAAGGGAATAGAAATTGGGCTTTTGCAGGACCTTTCATCTCATTGGTCTCTATTCATTTTATAAAATTCCAATCCATCTAAATTATTTTCAAGCAAAAAGTATTCATTTTATAAAATTCCAATCCATCTAAATTATTTTCAAGCAAAAAATGGGATAAATCTCAAAATTATATATGAACTTTGATTTAATGTGCAATTTGATACATAAATTTTGATTTGATACAATTATACATATGAACCTTTGATTTTTGTTCAAATGTATACATGAAACTTTAATTTTGATTCAAGAATACACGTTTAAAGAAATAAATATATCAATTTATTTTATCTTGGATAAATATAATTTATTTGTATATGTAAGAAGTAAACATAAAATAATAGTATATCAATAATTGTATTAATAATTTATAATAATTGGATCAAATCAAAATTTCATGTACAAAGTTGCATATTACATCAAAGTTCATGTATAATTTTGAGATTTATCCGTAAAAATTGATCCAAATAAAATTTTGAAATATGATCAAATTAGGTCTAACAATTTCATGTATTGCATACGTATATATATATATATATATATATATATAAATTTTAATATATCAATAAGTGTATTTTGATTTAATTCTATCATTTTTGAAGTGTGTAGATCCGATCAGTTATAACTTAAATCCTTATCCAAAATCAATTCCATGAACTCTTTTTCTCTATTTCAGTAAATAGATCTTAAAATTTTAGGTTAGAACTTCAAATCTCTAATCCCATCCCATAAACTTTTATCCAACCTTTCAATACTTAATTATGAATTTCATCCATTTATTTTATGAAAATTAAAAATGTTTGTCTTTTTATTTTATTTATCGAATTTAGCTTTTACACTTCTATAAAAAATAAAAAAAAGTAGTATAATTCAATAATGTTATTAACCGTTAAATAGTTGACCTGAAAATTAATAGTTTAATAGATTATATGTGAGAAATTAATAAAAATAAATCATTCAAATTTATGAGTATACCAATAATTGGACTAAATTTTCAATTTCCGTAAAATATAAGAATAAATTAAGACAATTAAAGTTTAGAAACTAGCTTTGCAATTTTCATAGGGATTCATAATCAGACCAACATTTAGTTCAACAAGGTATATGCAAGTTCGAAGTTTTTAGATTTATCAACAATTGGACTAAATTATCTTAAATTTAAAATAAAAGAAACAACTTTTTAATAAACATAAAGTAAAGGGATTAAATTGGAAATTGGACCAACATTGAGGGAAAAACTACATAATTTGTAAAGTACAAGGACGACATTCTGAACATTAAAATAATAAAGAAAAACAAACTTTTCAAATTTTCGAAAGTAAGGGGATTAAATTGGAAATTGGACCAACATTGGGGAATAAAAACTATATAATTTGGACTAAATTATCTTAAATTTAAAATAAAAGAAATAACTTTTTAATAAACATAAAGTAAAGGGATTAAATTGGAAATTGGAACAACAGTGAGGGAAAAACTACATAATTTGCAAAGTACAAGGACGACATTCTGAACATTAAAATAAATAAAGAAAAACAAACTTTTCAAATTTTCGAAAGTAAGGGGATTAAATTGGAAATTGGACCAACATTGGGGAATAAAAACTGTATAATTGTTGAGAGTGGGATTTGAACCCACGCCCTTTCGGACCAGAACCTTAATCTGGCGCCTTAGACCAACTCGGCCATCTCAACTCTACATTCAAACCAATGCAGATAATTTATAAAAACCCTATGATGAAAAATGATATTTCGACCATAAAATAAATTATTTCATTAAGTAAGTACAATTGAGTCCACTAGATGTCAAAACCCACCAACATTGGATTGCCATAATATCTACTAGATTTGATATTTATGGGCTGTTTCTTTTAGCCTTTTTGACCTACAAAACAAATGGTCAATGTTTCATATTGCAAACATTGAGATAATTGTGACAATGACTATAAACAGATTCCTTGTTGGATTTCTATTGTTGCCCAACATTTTTGTTGGGGGATGGGATGAGATATGTAGGCCATTAAATTCATCTCAATTCTCATCCACACACATACACAGATATATTACCATATTGGTACATAATGATCATGAACTACATCTGTTCATTGGGTTGTTCAGTGAACATTAGTCAAACTAAAACACACATACATATTCATATCTATTTTTGTATAAAGGGTGTTTGAATTTATCCCTGTTAGTTTATGTAGTCACCTCTAGATAATAGCATCTAGTAGATTTGGATCTCACATCATCGAGACTTAACATTTATAATCATTTCTTAAATAAAAATCCGATGCTTAATTCAGTTAATTCATGTAATCACTTTTAAGATTTTACATCTACCTATTATTTTTCAGTTGAATTCTTACCAAATAGTCTTTTCCGTATATCTAAGTTTGAATAATTTCAGCATATATGCATGCATGCATACATGCGTAGACATGTATTTAGGTATAAAGGGTTTGAATAAATATTTCAAGGTTTATGTGTATATACGTGTTCAATTTGTAAACAAATAACCAAGGATGGCAATTATAAATTATAAAAAGTCTTTTGCTTTATTGGAAAGGATGGTCTAAAATTATGATTCCACATTATCGTTATCATTTTTTAATAAGATAATGACAAATTAGATTTTTTTTCTTGATTTTCAGCCTTTTTCCTCCCCAAAAATTTAAATCCAGCTAAAAATGCTAAAAGTCAGGAGGAAAAATCTAATTTGTCATTCTCCTATTGAAAAGAGATAAAAATGACATGAAATCATAGTTTCATATACTTAATTCTCTTTGCTTTATATAAGAAAGTTAAGGTTATTGTCCTTTTGCCTAGGAATAGAAACAATGTTAATATATATATATATATATATATATATATTGCATAATCTTATAAAAGACATCAACAAGGAAAAGTCCTCAATCATACAAAGAAAGAAGGATGGTGGAGGCCATAGCATGGCACATCTACTCCATGTCAAAAGCATTTCTTTTCAAAAAATATGCAAAAAAAAAAGTTGTCTCCCATTAAAATAATTTCTTTAATAGTAAAACATAATTAACAGCTGCTCAATTATTATACTCCATATATAGTTAAAATTAATACAAGAGTCTTCATTTAAATTCCCGCTATCTTATTAAACAAAGAAATCACAAGGAATGGAGAAATAGGGTTTAAAAGAAAAGAGCTTATTTTGGAAAAGATGTTGTAAGGTATAGTGTTGTTTGAATAGGATTGAATTAGTCAGGGGATCGGTCTAGAAAGTGATTTTGAATTAGTTAGATTGAGAATTGGTATGAATTGATTAAAAAATTGATTGAACCAGGATTTTTTTAATTTTTAATAATTTTTTAATTGAACCGATTGAATTGATAAACCAATGACCTGATCAATTCGACCACAGATCTGATTTAAAAGCATTGGTAAAGTAATAAAAAAATTCCAGCAACCAGAAGCAGATAATGAGAGCAAATAAATAACTTAGCTTACTCGTAATTTTCCAAAAGTCAGAAATTAAAAATTTTAGTTTTTCGAGTTGACTTAAAAATCCAGATTAAAAAGAATTTTTAACATGAATAAATATTTATTTAGTATTGCTTATGACTATGACTCGAAAAACTAATTTGACTTGAAACATATTTTTGAGACGTAATACTATACAAACCTTAAAAATTGTACAATTCACATGAATGTGAACATTTCTCATGTTGGTATTTAACTACTGAAAAAAGTTGATTAGGTAAGGAACCCTAAAACATAATTGGTTAATTTTAAGTTATACATAGCTAATTCATTCTCTCTATCACTAAAATCCATTTAGGGGGCAACAATCAAAGGTAGAGACTTTGGTATAAAAAAATCTATTCCATGCATGCATGAAAGATAGGAAAAAGGGCCTAAATTTCAATCTATGGTCCCCCATTTTTCTTTTCCAATTCTATGTTGAAAAATGAAATATATAGAGGCAACTTGAAACTTATGCAATAGTCAAAGCTTTTTATCCCATATGTCTCCTTTTCATTCATCTATGTTTCACTCTCATCTTGGAAATTGATATCACTTAGTTGTTCAAATTTCATACTCTTTGAACATAGAAGTTGATTGCATCGTCAAGATAATTTTTGACAGCACTGAGAATCTGTAACTGTTTGTATAGATTTTGTTGGATTTTATGAATTGATAGATCTATGCTTGAGAATTTTTTTTAATTATTTAAAATGATAAATTGAAAATTCAACAATGAATTCATTCGTGATTCTTTCATCATCCTTATGTGATAAATTTTATTTTATTTAAAAAAGTTAAAATTCATAAATAAAATGTTTGGATTAAGTTTGTTCAACATTCTAAAAACGTCTTATTCGAGGGATCAACCTCACAAATATAAGATATGGCAAAATAATAAGTCATGTGATTAATATTTCAGGATCCATCCATCCTTCAAGATAACACAATCCACATTGTTGTATAGGGAGAAGTGTTGAGGGGAACAAGATCCTATATCGACTAGTCAATAATTGAATTGTAGCCGCATGTAACAAGGGTCACTTTTCCTTATAAGGTGCCTCTTTTTCAAAAAGACAAAATTGTGAGAATGATCTTCACCTCTAAAGTAGATAATACCTTATCATAAGTGCAATCCGATAATCCTTACACACATATATACATATATCCATATGAAGATACTGTTAAAAGTAAACTATATTACTAGTCACTCAACTATAAAAAGTTACAAGATAGTCACTCAGCTGTTCAATTTTTTTTCACCAATTGACTAACGTAAAAATAAAAACACCCAAAAATTAAAAAAATTAAATAGTTGAGTGATTATTTTGTAACTTTTCATAGTTAGATGATCAAAAAAAATTTACTAATAATTGAGTAACTATTAATCTAATTTACCCTACTATTAATAATAAAAATATTTTTTTAGATTTAATTAAAAAAATGAGAAGTGTTTTCTTTTTCCCTTCATTGAAAACTCTCCATTTCTGGCCAAAAACGTCCAATCCTCCATCTCTTCTTTTCTTTCCTTTTTCATTTTTCATGAAAAATGTTTTAAAGGTTTCAATTTTGTGAAAGAAGCAAACAAAAGTGAGGTAGCTTTTTCACACAGTTTAGACTGAGATTGACACAATGCCTTTAGCAGTTCAATTATTGAAATCAAATTTCAAACATTGGAAAAGTAAAATCTATTTAGATTAATGAAATTCAGTAAATTTAAAAAAGGACAAGTAGGACCAAACTCCATGATTTTCCTATGACAACCTTAGATTTTACAACACATGTATTCATACAAATGGCCCCATCATGGTGGAGAGTATATTTTCATTGCTTTTATTGAATTTTAAAAATTAATAATTATTAGTTGATTGAATCTTAGTTTAATTGATGTCGGTATTGTTACCAATACAAGAAAACGTGGGTTTGAGTACACTAAAGTGCATCATCCTCTTATTTAAAAGTTAAAATAGGTTGTAACAATTACAATAACATTTTATTTTTCTAAAGAGCTATAGTAGCCTTAGAGATTAGGAGAGAGTTGAAGATATTTTCTTTTGGGAGGTTGTAAGTAGAATATTATATCAATGAAGTGGTTTGTATTTATGATGATTATGTTTGTTTTTTGGTATTTTTATCTATTTGTTTTGGGGTCGACTTTTTTATAGAGAAAAATATTTGAAATATCATTTTTTGAGCAACCGATCGGAGATATTATTTTCAAAGTGTTTATGTTATATTTTAGCCTTGGATTTTTGTCTTCCTACTTTGAGGAGAGCACATTTGGGTTCATAAAGTTTTGGCTAGAATGCCTTGGTGGGATTCGAACCCATGCCCTTTAAGGGTTTTATTGGATAAGAACACTACCATTTGGCTAGACAAGCCATCATGGATGCAAATTAAAAGCTACATATGCCTTGATTGGCAGTTCAAACCCCTACGATGCAATATACAGAATTAATATTACACACAATATTAACACTTCTCCTATAAGCTTATAAGTCATATCTCCACCAATCAATGCATTACTTAAACTCTGTGCATTTCTTTAGGCTCTCCTCAGAGTACGAGAGACAAAACCCCTATGAGGACAATACTTACTGTTTGAGGGTTTAGTCAGTTATTCAAAGAATAACACTTTAAAGACTTTTTTGTAGAAAAAATAAAGATAAAAAGTGAGAGATTGAGAGATGATATATTTTATTTTTAATTTAATTTATATTGAATATTAATTTTAAATACTTTTTATTTAGCATGTGTTATAATTTGATTGGTTTAATTTTTAACAAGAATTAACAAATGATATCTAAAATGATAATAAAATAAAACTTTTAAGTATGCAATTTGAAAACAAAAAGCTTTAAAAATCTATATAAAAATTATAAAATTTAGGTAGATATTTTTTATATAAACTAAACTATTTTGGTAAATAAATTTTCAAACAAACACACCATTCATTCCCACTGATCTTTTCACTGAAATAGATCCCAATCACCCTAAATGGAAAAGGGTAAAAAATAAGAACCACTAAATTATTCATGGAATTCTCGTGAGTGGGGGGTGGTGACTTTTGTCTTGCCTTCAAATTCCAAATTCCAAAGCCCCCAAAATAGATCAAGACATGACAATACCTGACTTTGTCGTTGAATTTTTGGTTTGCTTTCCCTTTGTTTTTATTCCTTTCCCAAGCAATGACGTCAATTTTTCTTCCCTACTAACCATGCCTTTATTCCCTCTCGTTTCTTTAAAAAAATTACCCATAAATTTATAGAAGCTTTTACTCTAAGGATACGTTTAGATAAGTGTTATGCTTGTCGAAATCATTCCTCTTTCAAAATTTTAATTTAAAAAAAATAGGGGAATCGACTTTTTAAAAATGAAATATGGAGTCGTCATCGATTTTTTATTTTGGTGTGATCGGGTCACCAAAGGATTTGGTTATTTTAATAACATATTTTGGTTTACTAGAATAATGATTTTGGTCTACGAAAATATGAGAAAATGGGCTCGGGAGTCGGTTACGTATGAGGAAGGATTAGCACCCTCACTATGCCCAAAATTAGTACCAAATCAATTAAATACTGTCCTTAGGTCTAAGATAAAAATGTTTGGGAAATGTGGTTCTTTTCTAATAACGTTCGAGTGACCCGAGTTGATTATCAAAAATCTTCTTGTTTCGATGACCGAAAATTTATAATTTGAAAATCACAAAAGGATGCTCAACTATTTAGTCCAACGAAAAATCGAAACCCAGCACAGTAGGGTACGATTCCTCGAATTTCCAAACATTGACCATTGCCTTACCTTATAAAATACGTGTGAAATTCCAAGGAGATATTCGATTATTTTGGACAAATGAAAAAGCGCAACCCAGCACGATAGGGCACGATTCTCTAATCGCCAAACATTGAACATCGTCTTCGTTTTTAAGAATGTTTTCTAACAGCAAGTGAAAACCTAAAGGAATATTCGATTGTTTTGACTAAACGCGAAATCATAACCCAACACGATAGGGCATGATTCCCGAATCGTCAAACACCGAGTATTGCCTTCGTTTTAAAGGATTTTTAGAAGAGCCGAGTGAAATTTTGAAGGGATATTTGATTATTTTAAACAAATGCGAAATTGCAACCCAACACGTTAGGGCACGATTCCGCGAATTTCCAAACATCAAATCTCATCTTCATTTAAGGGATTTTAAAAGATATGAATGAAATTTCGAAGGGAAATTCGATTATTTTGAGCAAATGCGAAATTATAACCCAACACGTTAGGGCACGATTCCGCGAATCGCCGAACATCAAATTTCGTCTTTGTTTTGAGGAATTTTTGGATGAATACTTGAAAACATATTAATTCGATTTGAAATAAGATGACATTAATCGTAGAAATTGAATTTTATAAAACCACATTTCGAAAAACCAAATGGAAACGATGAGATGGGATAATAGGCGCTTATGATGGTACGATGCTTGATGAACAAAAATATTAATCGACTAGCAGAATAAGCAATTAAAATATAATTAATCTAGAAATTATAGCCTAATTTCAATCATGTATGAATAATAATTGACATATCAACAGGATGAATACCATGTGATGGTAACATATATGCTACAATATAGAACAACCAACAAAATACATGCAAAACAAAATAGAATTTAAAAGTCAAAGTGGTATAGGATTAATAAACTCATGCTATATGAATTGATAAGTTTGAATAAAAACTAGGATTATATATGACTATTGAAATAGATATTAGAAAATGAAAGTTGAATTAAATTGTATGTAAAATAATTTAAACATAAATTAGTTTAAAAGTTAATAGAATATATGATAATAAAATATATGATACATAACAAAACATAATGCCCCAAAATAGATTTATAAGGAATGTACATGTAATTTTATAAAAAGAATGAGATTAATGATAATGTACATATAATTTTAAGTTGGTCTAAGAACCATACATCCTTATATCAAAACATTTAAATAATAGGCTATATAAAACACAAAAAACAATGTAATATAAATAAACATTAAAAAGATAATAATTTCATAATTAAAAAGTTTCTAAAATTATTTCATATATACATAAAGAAAATATTTGGTAAGTCATAATGCAAAAGTGTTTTAAAATAGAAAAAATTGTTAAAATAAATAGCGTATTAATATTTGTGTATATATATATATAGAGAAAATATATGTATAAAATATACGAGTTTAAGAACGTATAGAAACCAAATATATATACTAGTATAATAAGTATGAAAATAACTTAAGTTTTATTATAATATATGTGTATATAGAAAATAAAATAAAGATATTAACATAATAAAAGAAACTGTGAAACAATCATATGAATAAGTAGTCAAGAATAACAGTCATAAACTAAAAGGGTTTAATTAAAATCAATCCAAAATCCAAGGGACAATTTGAAAACAAAATAATAACAACCCAGGGACCAATGATCGATGCACGATCAGCTAGGGACTAAGACTGGCAATATCCCAGATCCCAAATGTCGTGTTTAAGCGCGGATCTATTTGCAAACATGTGAAAACTACATGTCTAAATTAATAAAAAGGAATACAAAGGAGAGTCAGATGAAACACAGCGCAACAAGGAGGGATCGATGCTGCAAATATACCCTCACCGCCAAAACATGCAGGTCATCGGGGCAGCTAAACGGATCGGGTTGAGGCTCTTCCAGGCGACGTCGTTTTTGAGCCGTTGAAATCAGCTTGAAACGGCGTCGTATTTAACCCTTTAAAAGGCCTGGAAATTGAGTCATTCGGCCAAACCCTAGCCCTTTCCCTCGTTTGTTGATCAATCTGCCCCCAAATGTCCCTCTAAGCTCCGATCTACCACCATGAACGGAGACTAAATCGTTCGGGCCTTGGAGTCTCTTTTTCTGCCTTAAGACCCCCTCTACAGTTCGATTCCGGCGAAGAGAAAGGGATCTCGCGGCATGCTTTCACGATAAGGCGTTACCTTTTCTTTTTTTGATGTAAATGACAAGCAAATCAACTGAAATAGGTAAAAAAACAGAGGATTAAAAGAAGAAGGGAAAACCACCTTCTCTTTGTCTATTGCCTTTTTTCTTTGCTATTGCATATGTTTTCTGTATGTTTTCAAAAAGGGAACCCCTTTACAATCGGAATCAGTAGGCTTTATAGCCAAATGCTAATAAAAAATACAATGTTTTTTCTTTCTTTTTATTTGCTGTTGTGTCTGTTGTCGTTTTGTCCATTTCTTCGCAGGCACAAGTGCGTGGCGCCTGCACGGATAGTGTTGGCGTCTGAGGTCAGATCGATTTGGGCATCGGAGGCCGCGTTGGCGTGACGGAGGCGCTGGGGGCTCGGACTGCTCATGACGCAAGGCATGACTAGGGCTCATCTAATTTTAGTATTTTTGGGCCTATCGGGCCTTGAAGGTTTGGACTGTTTTGTAAATGGGCTAGGGTATTAATTTTAGTGGGCTGTTTGGGCTTGTAATAGGTTACTAATTAAATGGACTTTATTTTATTTATTTATTTATTTGTAGATATTTTATATGTATATATGTGATTGGGGTTTTAGCGGGCCCGAGCCAAAATTGGTCATTACAATGCTTACTTGCAATGGACGAAAAAAAATAATAGTGATGGTGAGATTAGATATTAAAGTATGAGATAAAAGGAAAATTGAAGATAAACTCACATTCAAAAGAGTCCTAAGAATTAGATTGGTTGAGTATTTATCTTTTTCAAGAATAGTCTCGCTTCGAATCATCGTTGTAACAAAAAAATAATAAATAGAAAATTCTTGATAAAAGTTTCATGAAGACCTCTATATTAGGAGTCAAATTGTATTTTGACTCTACTAAAAAAATAGATAAATTAGTTATTGGATATTAAATCAAAAGGTAAATTGGTTCTTTTTTGTTAAAATTTTCACTCATTTTTATCTTATATTGATGTATGATGACCAATTTTTAACAATAGTACCGAATGATTTTTTTACAAAAAAATCAATTTACTCTTACATGGGCCTTCATGATACATTTACCAAAAATCTCAAGTTTTTAAACTTTTTTTTTAACAATCTGATATAAGTTATGATCATATCTATTCTTTTTTATACAAAATTTAGAACTATTTATAGCCTTTCCTCAACCCATAAATAGGAAGATAAAGCACTTCAGCGCACTTGAATCTACTTCCTCCTAAATTGATAATGATATTTATATCGATCAAACTAAAATTTTACTTTTAAAAATTGGGTTGAGGAGAAGACTTGGACTTTATTCTATCTCATTTCCACAAATTGGTCCCCTAATAAAAATAATTAAGAAAAAATAAAGCAAACATTTAAAAACAATACTAATATAATTAAATATATATTTTTCTTGACTTTAAGAACCATATATAAATTAAAATAATATAACATTATCTATTTAGTACGTAAAATTCATAGTATATATAGTAGATAGTTTTGATGAAGCTAAGACTATATAGTTTTGACCTATTTGTTATTTGGTAGTCATAGGTTTTAGCACAGGGTAAATTATAAGTCTAATTTAAGTCTACACATAGTGATAGGATTATCATTTCTGTTTTTTTACACTGTGTTTGAGAATTATGCATTGTTCTTCTTTAATTTATAAATAGAAGGATAATGTATCTTAACACATTTAAATATATGTCATCTTTTAATAATAATAATGTACATATCAACTAAAGTTTAATAACTATTATTTTTATTAAAAAGAATTTACATATAAAAAATTAAGCCTATTGAAAGTGTGAAACGTGGTACAAATGAGAAACAGCTGTCGGCCAAATAATGGGGAGGCACAGTCGTATACTTCAAATTTTGACTTGTTGACACTTGTTTAAGTCTTATTATATTATTCCCTCTACTTTAATAATTGTTCATACACATTAAAATAAATAAAAAATTATATATAGGATATGATGGTAATATATATATTGTAGTTTTAAACAAAGAATACGAGTTTAAATTTTAAAGACGATATTATTAAAAAGAGTATCAGTAATTTTCAAAAGGATTAATCTTAATGAATCTTAAAATAGACATGAAAAATATTTTAATTGTAAATAAAAATAAAAATAAAATTAAATTTTATATCTTTTTATGTACATCGTTGTCCAATTCATTATATTAATATTTATATAATAAATTTTAAATTAAAAACCTATATATATATTATTTACGCATTTATTATAATTAAGATTTATAAATTTATTTCAACATTATATATTTACTTATTAATATATAAATCATAATAATAATAAAGTATGAATCGTAATAATTTATCATAAATTTAGGAAATAGAGACAAAATATTGAAGGAACTAAAGTTGTTAAAAGAACAAATTCTGTAATAATGATTATTTAGTAAAATGCGCTTCTAGTTATTTTTATACTCCTTTAATCAAATAATTGAATCTTAGATTTCGACCAAACAAAATAATATAACATACTGTTCATAACCTTACATTATTGTAATCTTATTACGAAAAGTAATCTTACATTCTTTGATTAAAATGCTTAGAAAGGCATTAAATTCTCGGTAAAAGCCCCTATACGAGAAGTTAGATTGCATTTTACTCATTCTACTAAAAATGGGTAAATTAGTCATTGTACTTTAGACTAAATAACAAATTGGTCCTTTTGCAAAAAAAGTCATCTATTTTTATTATTAAAAACTGGTCCCTATATATCAACATGATGTGTATATAGAACGACATATGTCACTATATGGTTATTCTGTCAATTTCATCAGTTTTTAACATTACAAATGAATGAAATTTTCAACAGAAATTTAGGGGCCTCCATGAAACAATCTATCTCCTAATTTAGGGGCCTCAATGATATTTTACCTTAAATATTCTTTTTTACTCATTTAGAAACAGGGGGAATCAAAAAGAGGAAATAAAAAGGAGGCCCACTATCTCTGTTGAGAGTTGTAACTGTCGTGTTAAGGTTCTGCTGCATGTGACTTCAACGCCTTTTTTCTTTCTCCCACCATTTACAGCTATTTATACACACTTTGCCTTTGCCTACTCTGCTTCACATTCATTACAACCTATTCTCTTCTTCTTCTTCTTCTTCTTCTTCTTCTTCTTCTTCTTTTTCTTCTTAAAACAATGAAGGCAAAATTTTCCGGGTTTATAACCTTTTTGTTCTTAGCTTTTCTTCTTCTTTGTTGTTCCTCAGTATCTGCTCGTTTGCTGCTGCAAATCCACAACCATGGTTAGTTTCAACCAAAACCCTTTACCACCCTTTGTTTCTTTTAATCTATTCTCTCTTTTATTTTGGGTGTTTTTTGGGGTCTAATTTATGTATTGAATTGTAAAAAAAAAAAAAAACAGGTGAAAAGGAGTTTAAAGCAAACGAGATGATGATGATTCTAGCTGATACAAAAGATGATTTCTCAGAGGTAAGAAAATTCTTTTAGATTAAATTTTAAGTGAATCAGATGATTAAAATTTGTCCATCATTTTATTTATCTGTGTGGTGTAGTTGATGGGAGCAGAAGAGTGTTATGAGAAAGATGAAGAATGTGTGAAAAGGAGGATGATGGCAGATGCTCATTTGGATTATATTTATACTCAAAATCATAAGCCTTAGAATTATTATTAATGATCCATAAATATACAATACAAAGGGCTAATATATATATATATATATAATATAGAAAAAGAATTGTGTAATTATGAAGTTGTATGTATGCATGTATGTATGTATCTAGCATTAATTTAGCAAAGTTTGAATGTATCTTTCTTTGTTTCTTAATTATAACTTTTTTAAAATAAATAATATAAAGCTTTTTAAGGCATCTATGAAACCAAGGATCCAAGGAGAGGCACACCAATTAGAAGCACCTATTGACCGAACAAGTGGATTATCGTAAGTTCACATAAGAATTTATTCAAAGATTCCTTCTATCATATTCTGATAAATTTGTAGTAAAAACATCTATTATAACTTTATTATTAACTCTCGATAATATAGTTGGATCACGTTGTATCATATCTTAATAAGATTTTTCATGACTCTACCTATTAACCCCGTGTAGTAAGAGATCTAGTGCATGAAACTTCTTATCTATGTAAGTCGTTTCCATTACCAGAAGATATAAGGACACCACTTTTGCACTGAGACTTCCAAAATCATTACTAACAACTTTCGAGAATCAATACATCGTATGAATTGTCCACTTTCTCCAACTTTACATCTTATATCTAGTGTTATGGGACTCGAACTTTAGCCTAGCAAACTACACAACCTTAGACGATTTCTAGGGATCAAATCCTACCTAAGTCAGCCTACTTTCAAAATCAAATCCTACCTAAGTCAGCCTACTTTCAAAGAATGAGAATTCTTACAGAAATTCTCTAAAGCACCAAATCAAAGCAGAAGCAAACTTGAAAGAAAAAAGAAGCCACAAAAAAATAGTGCACACTAATTGCTTGAGTAAATTCTCTCAAAAGAAACATATTAATTTGAAAGTTTACAACTGAGTGAATACAAACGAAGGGGAAAGTCTCTATTTATAGTTGAACTCTCCCAAGTTCAACGATATTGATTGAGTTACATCGATGATCAAGATTTGTGCTTATCTACAATATGACAGTCTTAAGGGATTTAAGTACTATATATATATTTATCCCTTAGGATTTATATTAATTACCTTGGTAATTTTAGTTTTACTAAAGTGTTTTATTGGGCCACTAAAGATTCAAGTAGATAGGTTTTTTCAAATGTTTCACGAGCCGGGCTAGTTCAGACAAGTCAAATGATCCCTATTTAATCAATTGACCTTCATGGGACATTCTGTACAAAATGATTACAAGCTTTGATTTTCGGCCCGTAACTCTAGCATATATAAAAAATTATTTATCCACCTTAACTACATATTTTAAATTCCGTGGATAAGTAGATTAATTAGTCATGTAATACATAAATGTTAAGATATGTTAATTTCTCTTTTAAAAAACAGTTAAAAAAATGAATCATGTGACAGATTTTTAATCAACTTCCTTTCAACGTCAAACATTTTACTATATATAATTTTTTTATTAAATTTATGTCACTAATCAATTAAACATCAATTTAGTTGAAAAATTATCGAAAACTATTCTGTTATAAAGTAACAATTATTACAATGAGAATGTTTCTGTCATTTTATTTATTTTTATATAAATTCTATAAAATTAATTTAAACTCATAATAAATCTAAAAAAATATTGAATCCAAAACAACATAATTTTAGAGCTTCAACTTTTTATCATTTTTAACATATTTATATTTTTCTAGTGGAACCTCAAGGCCAGAACCAGCTTTTGTGGCATATGAATTTGAGTTGGGTTATGCTTTTTTTTCTTCAGATTTCTTAATAAATGGGCTAAGGCCTATTTTAGAAACAATGTCTTAAACTTTATTTAATTTTTATTGGCTTATGACTACCACAAATAGAGTTGTCAAAGGAATGTGTGCTCGAAATATGGGAAGATTTACATAAATAGGCAAAACTCGAAAAATAAATTTCGATAAAAATAGAGGTTCATTTTTTGAATGGGTTAAGTTTTAAAGAAAAAAAATTAAATTCAAACTCGACCTAATTTAATTCAACTGCATATAAAAAAAACATATATTATAATATTATATATTATAAAGAGTGGTTCCAGATAAATTTTAAACAATTTAATTTCATCATAAAACCATATATAAACTAAAAAAAAGTCCTCCTTGTATAAATAGTTGTAGACTTATGAATAGAACTGTTCATAGGTCGGGTTATCTGTCCTAACTCGAAGGTTCGCCTGAAATTTGGAAGGTTTTAGGTAAAAATATTAGGCCTCAAAAATGAGATTGGACAAAAAAAAATAGACCCATTTAAAATATGGGTCGGGCTTTAGCTTAAACATTCAAGGCTTGAACTCAGCTTGATCCATTTTTAAGTTTATAATACTTTATATTATATTATTTTTATATGTTATATAATTTATAACACATTAAAAATAAAATTTTACTAAATATATAATACTATTCTAATGTAAACATTAAATAATGTTAATATGACTATATAAAAATTTTCAATAAATAAAGAAATATATAAAATTATTAAATATTAAATTAAAATAATATAGGTAGATGTAAAATGGGTTTAGGTTAGTCTTTGTAAATATGGACGGGTTTGAACAATGTGGTGCTCAATATCCTTAAAAAAAAGTATAAAGTAAGTAAATCATACTAGAACTCTTCAAAAATACGTTTGCTTGACCAGAAGCCTTCACCAATTAAGATTATGAAAATTGGTGCTCAATATCCTTAAAAAGATGCATAAAGTAGTCAAACTAATTAGGTCAAAAAATGCGGAAAAAATAAGTAATTGGTAGCTCGTTCAGTTAAAAAGTGAGTTGCAACTGGTAGTAGAGCATAACAGATTGAAAATTAAAATGTATTCGAACATGATTCACATTCAATGAAACTTAAATCTAGAATAATTTAGAAGAGAACTCACAAATGACATTTCATATAATGAACCTCAGTGTTTAAGTTCTCAATAACTCAACCTTTATCCACTAGCAGAAGCAAATCATGGTCATGCACACCATTAATAAATAATTTTTTTTTAATTTTTGATTTATGTATTTTTAAATTTCAATTACTTTTCTTATGTTTTTTCAGGTATCTAGTTTCGATTTTTTTAATTTTAATTATTTTTAAGTAATTTAACTAAACTTAAATTATTCCCAAGAAATATAAGTATGTTGTATATATTATATAAAGTATTTTCAAATAAAATATAGACTATTAAAGTTTTATATTATTTATAATGTTACATCATATATATATATATATATATATATATATATATATATATATATATAGAATGTAATTAAATAGAGGTTTGTAAATAGACCTAACTATTTATTAACTTGTTAAAAGAAATGTTTTGTCCTTTCAAAAGGTACATAAATACTTGGTATTCCAATAGCGAAGCTAGAAATTTTTTGAGAGCTGAAATTAAATCGTAAAAATATAATTTCACCGTTTTAATAGACTATATCTTTATAAATTTTAAAGGGTTAAATCAATTTTTATTATTTTTAGCAGCTAAAGTGTAATTTTACCATTACTAATTTAAAATTTTATAAATTATAAAATGCCTAAATGAAAAAAAATCATTTTAGAGGGACCAGAGCCCTGCCTGCCCCTTGACTCTGCTATTACGATACTCTATATATAGACATCAAAAATAAAAATTGAAATAAAAAATTGAGTTCTAAAAGAAAGACTCCATTAAATTTATATATATATATATATATATATTCTCTAAATTTCATTCTAATTAAAAACAACTCATAGTACAATGTTCGAATAAAGACATTATATCATAAAATAACTATTTTAAAAATAATTATTTAAAAGCATATTCCCTTTACAAAATATCAATTTCAAATTCAACCAATTTTTTTATACAACAAATCACCTTCGCTTGTAAGACCTAATTCAACCACCTTTGCATGTTATAATTGTTAATTATGATTAAATAGATACATGCCACGTACAAAAATAAGATATGAAGCTAACACATATATGGTTTATATATATACATATAAGGATCCTTTTGTCAAATAATAATAATATTAAGGATCTAAATGAGAAACAGCTGTCGGCCAAATAAATAATGGGGGTACAGTCATAGTTCACATCTTGGACTGGTTGACTCTTTGGTATTTCTTATGTACATTTTATATCTCAAATTGTATTTTAATCCCTTCAAGTTCATCAAATTATCTTGTTAAGTGTTTCATGTCATATTTTATAAACAAAATTAACTTTTAAATTTTATATTTTATTCAATTTAGTCTTTACTCTTTTATTTGAAACAAATTAATTGACATAATATTATGTTATGTATACTACGTTAACAAATAATTTAAAATTATGAAAATTAAAAATGTGTAAATAAAAATTATTAAGAGTTCCAAAATAATTATATAAAATGCATTAAGAAATTTAAAAATTGAAAAAAAACTTATATATTTTTAAATTTTCAATAAAAAATTATTTTTTTTGAAATGCAAAAAGAAAAAAATCATTTTTTAATATTGGAGAATTTTTTATTTTTAAAATTTATAATTATTTTATGATTTTTGAATTTTAAAATATTTACTAACATGACATATAAGATAAAGTAATAGCACGGTAGCAATAAAATACACATGAACTGTCATGGAGCTACAACTTCAATGTTTGATGCAATTTCTAATAAAAACGTTACAATCTTTGGAATCTATTCAATGTAGCTCAAAATAAAAGGTTCGAAGGTTAATTTATCTCAAATAAAAGAGTAGGGATTAAATTGAATAAAATTATAGAAAAAATGAGGGATAAACTTGTTATTATGATTTATACATATAACACCAAAATAAGTTTTTAACGACATAATTTTATCGGAAATATTATTTTGCTCCAAGGGCAAAGCTAGAAATTTTTTGGAGAGTCGAAATTAAGTTATATATTTTTATGAGAGCTAAAATATAATTTCATAATTTTAATAGCTTATATATATAATTTTAAAAAGCTAAATCAAAATTTTATCATTTTTGGATAAAGTGTAATTTTACCATTAACTAAATTAAAATTTTGTAAAAATTAAGGGCCAAAGATAAAATTTTACATTTTAATATAGTATAAATCAATGTTAAAATTTAGAATTATACATCCATGTATGTGTCGTGTGTCCACTAACACTTATTGGTTTTATTTAGATAAACTATAACTAAAGTTACTAAATTATTAGCTTGTTTACGTTTTGGTCACTCAACTTTAAAAACTTACAAAATGGTCATTTAACTATTCAAAAGTTTTTATTTGAGATTAAATAATTTGAAAATTTTTATTTAAATTATTGGACTGTTAATTTTTTTTTTTTAAGTTTGGGTAGCAAGCTTCATGCAACGATTCGATGCTTGATACAACAGATTAGTACCTATCGACAAATAGAATAACATAGCTTAGATCCAAATCGATTTGATAGTTAGTGTTGAAGATCAAAAAAGAAAGTTGTTTAAATTTTAGTTCATAGATTTGTAACGTTCAAATTGTTTCATGAAAATAAAATTAAACTATAGAAAAGCGGAAGAAGAACAGCCGAAGAAGAACTTTTAATTGGTGCAGACAATGTGAACAAAAAAGGTCATACAACAGCGATTTTAATAGCTTAGTGATTCAGATGAAAACTTTTAAATAGTTTTGTAACTTTTTAAAGTTAAGTAACTAAAACTTGAACTTATAAATAGTTTAATTAACTTAGGCGTAGTTTACCCATGTTTTTTCTTAAGCTGTGGGCATAGATATGCGGCTATATATAGAGACTTATAGCCTTTGAGCCTCTCTCATTCTTCACAGTATTCATACATATCTCTCTTAAGTTGTCTTTCAAACGATGAAGCAAAAGATTATAGGGTTTATAAGCCTTTTGTCGTTAGCTTTTCTTCTTCTTTGTTGCTTCTCAGCATCTGCTCGTTTGCTCATGCAGATCAACCATGGTTCGTTTCAATAAAAACCCTTTTGCACCCTTTGTTTCTTAATCTGTTTGAGCTTTAATTTCTCCTTCATGGTGTTTTTTTGGGGGGTCTAAATGACATTTCTAATTGTAAAGAAACAGGTGAAAAGGAGTTTAGAGCAAACGAGATGATCATTCAAGCAGATGCTAAAGATGATTTCTCAAATGTAAGGAATTATATATATGATATCCCTTTTTTCCCTAAGTTCTTATTCATACATATAGATATACACATACATATATATATGGCTATTTTCTTTGGGTTATTTGGTGGTGCAGTTGATTGGAGCAGAAAAGTGTTATGAGAAAGATGAAGAATGTTTGGAAAGGAGGATGATTGCAGATGCTGGTCTGGATTACATATACAGTCAAAGTAATAAGCCTTGAATCAGTGGTAGAGGTCTGATACTCCCTCTGGGTATAAAATAGTTTTAAAAATCGTGATCATCATCAACTCCATTAATAGGCCTACAGAATGTGAAGAATTAATTATTGGGCTCGCTCTAATAGATACATTGAAAAATAAAAAAAATAACCCTTAAAATTATAATAATAAAAATTATCCATAATTAATAAAATACAAAGGAATTATAATATATATAGTTTTATGTATTCTTGTTATGATGTGTTTGATAGAAAAGTTGTGCGTAGTTATGAAGTTGTAGATGTTGTAATTTGTATTATCTCTCTATCGATAAATCCTTACTATTATCGAGTAAATGATAGGAACAAAATGCATATATAAATTATTTAAAAGTTGATATAATATATATTAACTTTGTTATAATTATGTTAATTTGGTTGATGTAGAGATATGATTTACAAAAATTCACGAAAAAAGTATCAATATTGTGCATAATATTAATTATGTAACATTTGTGTACGGGGATTCGAATCACTAACCAAGACTTAAAAACAACATACTTGCAAGTTACCACTTGGCTAGCCCAAGTGTTTACCATGATGCCCTCCACAAATTTTCAATTGTTGGGGGTACTATCAACTCTTCGAGAAGCGATATTTCGAAAATTTTTTTTGAATGAGTCAAATCTTCTCACCAAAGTTCATTCTAACATAAAAAAAAAAAATTACATTACTTATTAATATAAGTTACGGTCATATAATTAACTTTGGGTAATTAAAGCATTATGTTGTATATATGAGAATTTAGGTTTGATCCCAAACAACCCCATTTCTCTCTCCCAATTTGGATTCGAATCGTCAAAGTATCAACATCGTATCAATCAAAATTTTCTATTAGTTTAATGCCAGCCTGGGTGTTAAATGATAGCTTGGATCTCACCTGGAGAATATTTAAAATAGGTGGGTCAAAATTTAAAAATATGTATATCTACTACATGGATAACTTGAATATGACTTATTAAAAAATAGACAGTGTCACTAAAATTTTAAAAGGTTATTTTTATATTCCTAAATATATTCTTAGATATATGGAAATATATATATATATATATAATATATTCCTAAAAGATAATTTCACGTAATGATATCTTAATAATGTTAGACCTAAGTTTAAAATTTGATCAATTTATTTTAAAATATTTTCCATTTCATATCCAAGTTAACATTTAATACCCAAGCTGACACGTAAGTTGATGAAAAGAGCTAAATTATATTTTGAGGACTCAATTAGAATGTTTTGAAGTTAGAGACTAATTTAGAATTTAAAACATAGTATAAGGGAGTCTGAGGAAATTACCGTAGAAAATACAAGGGTAAACTACACCCAAGGTCACTAATTTATTAATAAGCTTATGTTTTGGTTACTCAACTACACCTAGTGACTTAATTAAAAAATTTCGAATAATTTAATGATTATTTTGTAATTTTTTGAAGTTGAAGGACCAAAATGTAAACTTGCTAATAAGAAATAAATTCAGTCGAAGAATGGGCCTAAGTCCAACAATGAAAACCAATATAATTGTCCACTCTAAAAATCTAAAACCCTAATTTCAAAAACAAAACTGTATGAAAAAACCCTAGCGTCTCCAATAACCAGCAATTTGCGTCCGCCTTTGATCTTCTGTAAGTTGCGAGCTCTTCCCTCTTATTTATTTTGCAATTTTATTTCTAATCCAATATTTTTAATAATAAACTTTTCATCTTTATTTATTTTTTCAGGCAACCATGATGAAAATTAAGACCCCAAAGAAAGGAAGAGTCAAAAGGGAACTAGATAAACGAGCCCCAAAGCTCGTAAGGCACTACGAATTTCTTCAAAAAATTTTATTTTTAATGAAGATTTTAGTTGTGAAATAAAATGGGTTTAATTGAAATTGTGTTCGGCAGGTGGAAACAGGAAAGAAAACACTGATACTTCAAGGAACAAAGACGAGTGGCACATTGAATAGTGTTTTGAGTGAAATTTACCATTTAAAAAAAGGTGGAGCTGTGAGATTTACAAGGAAGAATGATAATATAAGGCCATTTGAAAGTGGGGGTGAAACTTCTTTAGAATTCTTTTCTCTCAAAACTGATTGCAGTATCTTTGTTGTAAGTAATTGAATCTAAACCCTAAGCTTCCTTCTTTTTTTCTCATTGATTTCAACTATTTTTGTTGTTTTAATTTGGGTTAAAATATGTCATAGGTCCTTGTACTTTTCAGATTCCAGAATTTATGTCTAACTTTTAACATTGTTACGATTATTTTGTCAAATTTAGGTTCATTACAAGGTATTGTTTTAGTTACATTGCTATTAATTGAGTATAAGGACTAAAATTCAAATTTGAGAAGAGTACAGGGACCTATGGCATATTTTAACCTTAATTTAGCATTATTATAAACTTATGTTATGTAGCATTTGGTTCTTAGTAAAGAAGGTATATGAATGATGAATATATTTTTACGACTGTCCTTGATTTTGTTGGTTTTACTGTTTTAGCATAGAGCTCGGTTTGATCAATGCTTAATCAGATGTAAAAACCTGTTTTGCTTAGCGGATTTTCTTGTAACTGCAAGGCAGTAGTTTTCTTGATCATCGTTTTGATTATGTGCTCTTGTGTTGACAGTATGGTTCACATTCGAAGAAGCGACCTAACAATCTAGTTCTAGGGCGAATGTATGATCACCATGTATACGATCTCGTAGAGGTTGGGGTTGAGAATTTTAAATCCATTGAATCATTCACTTATGACAAGAAGATAGCACCTCGGGTTGGATCTAAGCCTTTCATTGCTTTCATTGGAGAAGGATTCGAGAATGTAGATGAGCTGAAACATTTGAAGGAAGTTTTGCTTGATCTTTTACGAGGAGAGGTTCGTATTTTGCTTTTTAGCACTTTGGGTTTTCTATTTTAAAAAGATTTTGATGAAGATATCCATAATTAATTCAGGTTGTGGAGAATATAAACCTTGCTGGATTGGACCGTGCTTACATATGTACAGCAATTTCTTCGAATAAGGTATACCTTACGCATTGTGCCCTTCGGTTAAAAAAGTCTGGCACTGTAGTTCCGAGGATGGAACTCGTTGAAGTAGGCCCTTCCATGGATTTGGTGGTTCGACGTCACCGTCTACCAAATGAAGGCTTGAGGAAAGAAGCAATGAAAACTGCTAAAGATCAACCTAAGAAGAAGGTACGATGAATATGCACATCAACTCATAACACTTTGTAACGAACTTCGGATTTCGGTTAACAAACCAAAATTTTCACTTTATAGGTTAAAAATGTTAGCTCAGATGCAATACAAGGAACTATCGGCAAGATCTACATTCCTGACCAGAAGGTAAGGCGACTTTGATTTTTGTGTATTTTTTTGAACTCGAGTATTGCCTGTTATTTGAACGATACTTGTTCTTATAGGTCGGAGAAATGGCTTTACCAAACAAAGCTAAAGGTGTGAAGAGAGAGCGCCGAGAAGCTAAGAATAAACAGGCAAACGAACATGCCTCAAAAAAACAGAAGGAAGAATCTGAGTAAAGCCGTTTTGCATGCATGTGTGCTAAGGCGTTCAACTATATAATCTAGTAATTTTTGTTTTACGGTTTTTATGTTGGATTGTTGCTTTTATTTTAACCTTAAATTTTATTGAAAAAAGAAAGGCAAAAAAGAAATCTGTAACAAACTGTTGGATGTTTTTGCCATCCAATTTTGGAATAGAGGAGCAATGAAAAGTACTCAAGTTAAAAAACAATGTTGTCTGTACTGTCAACCAGCGGGGGGACGAGTTCGAGACGAGTTCGAGTAAAAGTATGAAACCGGTTGATCAGAAAATTAGTGATCTAATCAGTTTGATCATCGATTAAGAATATTGGTTAAGATCCCTTTTTGCACCAATTCAGGGCATGTTATAAAACACATTCAAAATTTGATTAGACTATTATCAACTATGTTGGAACAAATTCAAAGAGCAATATCCGTCAATTTATTTAAGTACACTAAATATTTGAATTTATTATTTTTAAAAAAAATTAAAATACAAATTAATCATTTTGACTCTTTATTTCTTTTTAGGGTAAATTATTTTTGTTTGTCTCAGATTATGTTGAAAACGTAACATTTCAAATATAAATGACTAAAATATAATCGAGGCAAACAAAAGTAACTATTTTTATAATTTACCCTTCTTTTTAATTACATATATACATTAGTAAGAGAATATGACCTTGGAAAAACTTTTTTAAAAATTTGAACTTATTGATATCCAACACAATCAAGTCCTAGTAAAATAGTCAAAAAAACTAACCAAGATGCAAGCTATATTCATGATTACAAGTTAAACTCAAGCAATTTGAATAGATTTTTCCAGCATTTTGTGACTAATACAGATATGGAAATATTCTCCACGGTACAAGCCTGCAATATTCTGCCCATATATCTTTGTACTTCTCTGCACATCGTGCTTCATCTCGTCTTTCTCTCCATACCAATAGAATAAACAGATAAATCGGGTAGAAGTACGGAATCGGGGAACTGTGAAAACAACAGGGGAAATGGTTTTACGAAATAAGCAGATAAGGGGTAGGACTATGTCGGTGTTATCAAGCATATAATTCAGAAAGTTACCTTAATCCGCAAGGTAAACTGAAAGATAAAGCCAGCAACAAATCCCCTAGGTAATTTGAGTGTCTTGCAATTCCCCTATAAAGAAATACTGCAATCAGATAAGAAGCAACAAGAGCATAGGAAAAATCACTCGAGAAAGCTTTTGCCAGATTGGTACATCACAATCTTACTGAAAAAATTATGGTTATATTTGTGAAGCTTATACCCTAAGTAACATATACTTATCTGAGGTGCCAAATATGTGTCCAAGAAAGAGTCGCAGCACGTATGTTATATAACACATTCAGGGATGATTTGAAACATGTATGGTTTTTGAAAACTTAATTCGATAAACTCCAACATTCCCTCTGACTATCTTTGATCAGTCTAAAGACTACGATTGTGTAAAAATCATTTTAGGCTTATTTGTCATAATAACTGCACCAGACAAATCAAAACTAACAGTTGCAATAACGTAAATGACCAGAGGGAATAATGGTGAGATGGAAATCTTACCAATAACCAGAAGCAAGCAGCTTTCCGCCGATAACCTTTGGAGGTTTACCCCATATAAGCGCTTTTGGGTTCTGTTTGAATATATGCTTTTGCTTATTGGCTCCTCTAAATACAAGATACCTGCAAATTCACACAGAGTGGTTAAGACACAGTAAAAAGTCACGCAAATCAGGAAAATATATCCTACATGCTGGCAGAAAGTTACCCGATCAGAAAAACAAAACAATTTGCTATTGCAGCGGCTGTTGTCAGCTCCACTTTGTTATTCAAAAGCCACCAACCCTATAGCAAAGGTGAAGATGAGATATTAAACAAAAGTCAAAATCGATATTGTTTCTTGATACAAAGTGCTAAGTGCATCTAAAGTTTCATTGAGAACATATTTCTCACTAAAAGTACTGATTTCTTTTGTACAAATCTTTCCAATATCTATTTGACGGTTGAATCCGTTATAAAGAGGAGCAACAGCTTTAAATAGGTGCAGCAATACGGGGATTCCATGATATAAAAAATGTAAGTTAGATGCCTTCCAAAAGTTATCGGAATACCATAAAGCATGGAAAACATTCATCAATGGATTCAAATCGCAAGCAGTCACATAATGATGCCATCACCCAGAGCATACGAACCATATGTCTAAAGACATAATGATGCCATCACTTAGAGCATCCCAACAAGGATTGGAAAATGATGGCAGTAATAGAGCCTGCTTTCCGGGATAGACTTTCAAGCAATGCAAACAATTGAACCATTCTATTATTTCACAAGATTATGGAACTCATAAAGAACGATGTGGTGCAACTAGGGCTGTAATCGAGCTGAGTCGAACTCGAACACTGACAAGCTCGAACTCAGGCTTGATTCAAAACTCACTGCTTGAAACTCAGCTCAAGCTCAATACAATATTACTATCTAAGGTCAAGCTCAGCTTGAAATAAAATCGAATTATTCGACCTCAGCTCAATTTTAGATGATTTAAATACTCAAACTCAAGTTGAAGTTCGAGCTCGTTCCATATACAATTTTTTTTGGCTAAAGCAGAAATTTGATATCAAAATATTAAAATATGTTTATAAAAAAAAAGCTCAATTAGGTTTACAAGCTGCTCAAGTCGAGTATTAAGATACTCAAATTCTGTTTGGTCAATAGATCAAGCAGCTCAAGTCGAGTATTAAGATACTCAAATTCTGTTTGGTAAATAGATCAAGCAGCTCAAGCTCAACTCAAGAATGACCAAATCAAATTTCAGGCCTTCTTGCGTTGAACTGAATAGTTTGCGAGTACAGCTGTCTCATTTACATCCCTCTGTGCAATTTGCAGATAAAGTTTTCTATCCAAGTAAAAGTTACATGCCTGGATGCTAAATGTGAAGGGAATCCACACTAGATCTCCAAACACCAACATGAAGCCTAACCTCTCGGCAATTATGTCCCAACTGTAAAACAAAAGCAAATACTAGTGAATCAAGTGGGTTTCTCATATAGAAATGACCAAATAAAAACATTACATAACTTGGGTCAAGGGACAGGAGACAAGAATGCTCAAGGAGAGAAATAACTATATAGAAAACCATATTTCAACCAAGGATTCATAATTCTCTTTCTAAATTGAACATCAAGCACAAGGCAAGCAAGCATTTAGAAACTAAAGCTTGATTTTGAGAACAATTTGTTCATATTCAACATGGTTTTACTTATGTGGCTCGACTTATCTCAGTTATTCAACGGTATTATTTAGAATACTGTGGATGAATTACATTAGACGACATGCTTTAGTTACATGAATACCTTGTCCAATGCAAGTCTTTCAAGTTGGTAAATATTAGAAACTAATGTTAATAACTACTTCCAGCAAAGCTCAACAACATAAAGAGCAATGTCATCATTAGATACTGGAGCTTGGTACCGAAAGATGACTATTAGGAATTAATCCTCATAACTTCTCCTAATCTAGCTAGACCTCGCAACTCCAGACACAATATGGTTATACATCACGAACATTGGATAAAAAAGAAAGAAGATAAAACACAAAATGACAAAGAAACAACATGAACATAGCATGGATAGACAAACATGGCAAAAGCTATGTAACACGAATTATTAACTTATCAAACTTTATAATATATAATACCTTGAACATGATTATTACATATGAAAAAACACAAACAAGATACAAATACACGACTGCAAGGTCTAAATCTGGCTGACTAATATGAAGAACAATGACCTTACTGAGAGACATAGTCAATTATTAGCTAGCCATCTCTGATATTTAATTGGGCTAATGAGTGGCATGATTAGAGTTAGAAGTTATTCTACGATAATTGTAGCATAAACGCAATGGAACTTACGTGGAGGTCATGTACTCCTCATGCACAAAATAGTCCAGGATGTAGAACTGGAACAAAGATGCATGAAACAAAAGCTACTTAGCTTTGGTATAAAACATGTAAGATAATTCTCAGCGACTTCATTAGAACAATCAGATTACCGCACAGAATAACTGGTAAAGGATCATTGATTGGCTTAAAGAGCCATCTTGAACACTTTTTGCAAGAACTGATAGATTGATAATTAGCCATCCCATCATTCCAGCTCTAACAAAGAAGAACCTACATAGATGATTCCATCATCAGTAAACGGAATATGTTCATCATAGCATAGACAGACAGATATCATAAGGAGACCAAACAACCAAGACTATATAAATCAAATAATCAGTAAAAGTGAATCACATACTTGAGATCAATACCCATAAACTGAGGATTAAGCTGTATCCCATACCACCTATAAGATCAGACAATGGCACAAATGTCAATAACCCCAATAGCTATTTTCTTGTTACTTTAGAAGGCAGCACAGAAAAAAAAGGTAGAAAAATCAACTTGAAATAGAGAAAAGAACAGAAAAACTGAAACTATCATTTTCAATGTCACACAATCATTAATTACTATATAAAGGGAGATAAAGATAACTGATGAGAATTGTTAAGGTATCAATTGTATCCATAGCAATTTAATGATGGTAATTAAGTAGAAAATGAAGGTGATAAATGTCAATTATCCTATCAAGTACCAAAATAAGATGGGTTTAAACAATCCCACGATTACAAGAAGCCTAACGTTTGATTTTTCGTAGGAGATAAAGAACACATATGAAGGAATTTCTGGGGGATGACAAATTTAGCATTCCTCTATATCCTAACTGTTCCTTTTAAAACAATATAGTTAAATAACACAAAATAGAAATATTCCTTTCATGCAGGTCATAGAAGCTGCTAAAAGGATGAGCATCAAAACATTAAAGTAACTTGCTAACAAGAGTACCAGTCATGTATCAGGTTCCCTGTGATGTGAGGCTTTAATGAAGAACCTTTACTGCGTGACCTGCAGCCAGCAGCATAGAGTACTACCATTGTCTGAAAAAGGGAGATGGCAAATGGAAAGACAAATTAGAGAAAAAGAAAATTAAATAAATAGCAATTCCACACCAAGGAAAGAAAAAGATATAAAAGGAAGACTAAAGTGTAAACAATAGCCTATAGTTACACCACGGAGGCTGCTATACATCCTGAGCAACAATTCTGCCAAAGTCATGAGTTGACCTATTCACATTGGCAGACAATTTGTGCATTTTTTATATTGTCACTCCATAGGGAGGATCTTAGCAAGCCAATAATTTTAAAAAGAAGTTCCAAGACTTAAAAACATTTGATACAGCATAAACCAAGTTATATTTGAATATAAATGCATGCTCCCAATGTTCTACCAATACGAATTAGACTCTAAGGAGTTTCAGTACTTCATGCAAATAAAGGATTACTGTATGCCTAAAACAACCTATCAGAAAATTGACAGCAACTTACAAGAAAACTGAATATGAAAGTTGTCGATAACAGCTCAAGTCCTCTGTCGGATATTACCTGCAAACATTTGCATAAAACAGCCACTGAAAAGTTTTGCATTGAAAGATACAAAATCTCAAATCCCTTGTTTCCGGGGTTTAAAAGCAATATGTCCAGGCTAGCAATTCAACAACATATAACCAGAAAACGAAACAATATGACCACATACATATAAGATAAATCCCTTGACATTCAGTTGCAAAGCATGCCCTCTGAATCACTCTAACTATTCAAAATGGTGAATCAAATACAGAAAGATATCGGGGAAATGAAGAAGAAAAAGCCAGTATCTTCAATATTTGAGCTGATGTGAATTAAATTCTGGCCTCAATTGGTAAATGAATTGCATTATACAGAAACCAAACCAAAATTCACAGAAAAGTAAAAAGTCAAAAAAGCTTACTCAAAGCACCTTTTTTGCCTACTGATATTAACAATTTACACAAATAGAAGCTTAACAAAATGCCATTCAATTCAACCAAAGACAAATACATGGAAAATCAGATTCCATTAATAGCAAACTAGTAAATACATACCGTTGGTGATACAAAATTCATCTTAGACCCAATCCCAAGGAGCCCAACTAACAAAAGAAGAGCTCGCAATCCTGTTCAAAATTTGGGGTGGAAAAAATTAATTAAACAAATCATATTGCATAAAGAATTAGCTGTTACAAAGATTATCAACATAAAAAGAGACCATTGCAGCGGTAATAGAGATGAGACCCGTCTTGTAATGTGACTCCAGGAACAAGTTTTCCAGGTAATATAGATCCAGCAATAGCTAAGTAAGCAAAGAATATCAACAATACAGCAACCTACAAGAAAAGAGTTTTTATATATATATATATAGTTTTCAAAAGAAAAGCTAAAATGTACTGAAACAATGAGGAATAGTTGATTACAGAGATCCAAGAGGGAATTAAAGCCTGTAGAAGAAAACCCAGATCCATTTCTCTGCTCATGATGAAGTTTGAATCTGGATTTGAAGAAATTTTGAGCTCTGCTTCCTCCGCTAACCACACTGGCGTAAACTGCCCTTCCACTACTAAAATTTCACTTTGCTGTAACTTTTTAGGTTTATTTCATATTTGGCGCCTAAACTATATCTCAATTTCGAATTTAAACTTAAAGTTTGGGATAGACTCTCTAATTGTCACTAAACTTTTCTCGTGTTTTTATTTTGATCACCAAACTATGAAAATTTTTAATTTGACCAATAATCTATCCAAAATCGTTATTTTAGTCACTGAGCCATTGTGTTTGAAATGACTTAGATGAGATCCTTTTATAAGCTACATAAACGGTCACTCAATTATGAGAGCATTTCTATCTTGATCATCCAATTGTAAATTTTTTCAATTTAATCACCAAAATTTTAAAATTAGATTTTTTAGTCACCATGTCATTAAGTTGATAGCCTAAGTTTGACTTGGCTTTTTTTATTGGTCTAATAATAAATTTAGCCCATTAATATTTATACATTCTATCAATTTAGCCTTACACCCAAGGTCACTAAACTATTAGTAAGTTTATGTTTTGATCACTCAAGTTCAAAAAGTTACAAAATGGTCATTGAATTATTTAAAAGTTTTCATTTAAGATGTTGAGCTATTCGAAAATTCTTATCTAAGTCACTGAGAGAAAAAGTTCAGCTTACAAGCTCCAAGTAATGATTCGATGATCAGTGAACATACCTTAAATTCAAATTGATCTGATAGTTAATGACTTATATTAAAATATTTAAATAGTTTAGTGACTATTTTATAATTTTTTAAAATTAAATGACCAAAACATAAATTTACTAATAGTTTAGTACCTAGTAAAAAATCGTAACAAAATTATAAGATAGGTGCACTTTTACCGAAAAAATGCTATGTAAGGCCAAACAATCACCCTAAAGAAAGGCCACACAGTAGAATCTTTTTACGGTGCTATACGCAACACCAGATCACAGCCAATGCCCCGATTCTCTCTATTTCTCTCCATTGCCTAAGTCTTTAATCCAACTTTATTTTGGGAAATTACTTCTCAAAAAAGAACTCGGAAAAACCCTAACTTTGCTTCTCTCACGCTCTCCATGGAGTTTTGGGGTAATCTTATTTTTCTCCTTTCGCTTTGGTTCTCTTTTTTTTTTTTCTTTTGAGTTACTAAATCGGCTGAAATTAATGATTGCTTGTGTTTCTTCATTCTATTATGTTGATCTCTGATTTGTTAATATCTTGTGTTCAGATATTGATTTCCATCAAGATTTTTCTTTTTCTTTTTCTTTTTTGCAGATCATTTTTTACTTTCTTTAGCGTTGAAAATCTTATTAATATATGAGTTAAGCGACATTTGTTCTGTTATTAAGATTTATGTAAAATTTCAGATTAACATCATAAAATGCATTACATTTCGTATTTAAGTTTATTTTTGCCTTTTGAACTGTTTTCTTGGGTTTCATTTCATGAATATTTAAAGAAAATCACTTTTTTTTTTCCACTCGTTGTTTAATAAAATAAAAAATAAAAATTACGTTCTATGTTTTGTCATTGTGCCTTTTTTTCCCCTTCCGTCGTCCCTGTGTATCGCTATCATCTAGAGTTTGTAAAACCCTAGAATGGTTGAAGGGGGAGCAAATGATTGAAATGGGGTTTTTTCTTGTTTTTAAGTTATTATTTCTTATGATTTGTATTAAGAATTTGTATCTGTCTTTATCCTTTGATTTGTTTGTTTATGACTTTGTTTCATGCTCATGCTAAGATATTGAAACTGTTTTGAGGTTGTAATTGATATGGTAGTACCGTTAGGGAACAGTTTAGAATATGTTCTCTTTGCTACTATTGTCGGTATCGTGTATTTGTATTTCATGATGTTATCTTTTTGAAGTGTTCCATTCTTAACAGTGACTGCATGTTGTTGTTTTTTTAATGTTACATATTGTAATTTTTTTTATGGTTTTTTTCCAATCATTGTATCCTTCCATTTTTGCCTCTGTAATGTAATGAATTATGAGCTTTCCATATTTGGCATATATATGTAGGTGTTGAAGTTAAAAGTGGACA
This sequence comes from Gossypium arboreum, assembly GCF_025698485.1. NCBI lineage: Eukaryota > Viridiplantae > Streptophyta > Magnoliopsida > Malvales > Malvaceae > Gossypium > Gossypium arboreum. The sequence goes on from NC_069071.1 coordinate 112,941,594, forward strand.
GAACTTTGAGGTTGAACTGGAGGATGATGGCAGTAGGATCTTGCATCTTTCACAGGTAATTCTTAAGAAACTTTGATTTCCATATTTTTGTGTTGATATTATTTATATCTAGTTATAAAATTTCCCATTATATAACTCTCAGGTTGCCCTTGGTGAGGGGACTGGTGATAACAAGAAAGAAAAAGGAAAGGAAACCATTTGTCTCTATCTCAAATTCAAAAATCAGAAGTTTGTGGTTGGAACACTTTCCCAAGAGAAATGCCCCCAGATAGCATTGGATTTGGTATTGCATGACAAATTTGAGCTGTTCCATACGTGGAAGAATGGCAGCGTATATGTCACTGGCTATTATGTTGATACATCTCAAGGTAGTGGTAAGTTATTACACTAGTATTTTCTATTTGTTGATGTTTGTTAATATAGTATGAATCCATAAATTATGATTCATTTTTATTCACAGATACTGAGTCTGAAGGGGAGCTCCCTGAACCTACAATGAATCTTGTAAAGTCAGAGCCTGCAGCATCTGATCCTACTACGACAAAGCAGGTTAAGATTGTTGAACCTAAAAAAGATGATGATAGTAGTGATGAGGATGAAGAGGATAGTTCTGCTGAGGATGAAGAGTCCAGTGAGGAGCAGGTTAGATGTCTAGCTATTAGTAATTTAGTATCATATGCAGCTGATAGGCTCTTCCTGATTTTATGGGTTAATCATAAATCTGAATAGTTGAAAGAGGGGGGTAGTGAACGATTACCAGTAACTGCTACATCAGGATAAATACTTGTAAATGTATACCTACACTACCCGTGGAATGAACCTAGCAAATCTTTCAACGTGTCCCTTGTTTTTTTTTAGCTTTTTACCTTACTGCTATTTCTTTATTTTACCTGATGATTTTCTGAAATGAATCTTTTCTGTCTCTAGCTTGGTGTTGATAGGAGTGTTTGTTTGTATATTGCTGTTTTCATTGTTGCCTTGTAACCCAATCTATGAAATACCGTGTCTAATTAGTGTTGATTCTGTCTATCATTTTAGGAACCTCGCATGCTGGTTAATGGTGAGAATGATACTGACGATGCTGACAGTGATGAGGATGATAGTGATGAAGAAAGCTTAGATGAGGATCAAAAGACTCCTGAGAAGGTAAGGATATATACACTTTAGGTTTGTCATTCAGGACTTTGAGGGGCTTCAGCCTAGGTTTTAACTTAGTTTTTATAATCACTTGTGACCAATTTTCCTTAGGCTGGACCAAGCAAGAAGAGACCTGCTGAGTCATCTAAAAAGACCCCTGCTCCCGAAAAGAAGGCAAAGCTGGTCACTCCCCAAAAGACAGGCAGATTTTCCCTTCCATCTTTGCCCTTCTAGAGATTTTGATTGCTATTTTACTAATGAGTGATCATAATGCCCATTTCGTCAATTGTAAAATGTGTTCCTTATTTCCAATTTCTCTATTCTAATTCATTCTGGTGCAGATGGCAAGAAAGCGGGTGGACATACTGCAACCCCTCACCCTTCCAAAAAGGCTGGGAAAACATCAGCTGCTGCTGCACAGGTGAAGCAGACTCCAAAGTCCGGTGGTTCATTCCCTTGCAAGTCCTGCGGCAGGTCAGTTCCTCTTTTCTATCCAGCATTTAAACCAATTACTAGTAATTACATTTGGAATAATATTAACATGTGTCTTGAAAACTTTCCAGATCATTTGGCTCTGAAAATGCTTTACAATCTCATTCCAAAGCAAAGCATGGCACTCAAGCGTAAAAAGTGAACCGGTTTAGGGTCGTCGTTCAAATTTTGTTTGTTTCTAGAATGGACAAGTGGACATGACTAGTTGAATGTAGTTAATGTAGTAGTACATAATTGCCTTATGTTTGAAGATGGTCCTTTTGAATGAAATTACAAATTAACAGGTTTATAAGGTCTTGAATGAAATTGCCAGCTAGAACTAAATTCATTACAGTTCGGTATTGATTGTTTGGTTCTTTACTACTTTGAATCGAAAGTATAAATAGTTTATAAGAAATCGAACCGAGTTGATACGCAGCTGCCTGCAACCTCCGATCGGATTCAGAGTGTTATGCTGCGTTGATGTCTAGTTATTACAGCTTCATTGGTTGGCTTTTGCTTCATTCCCCGATTTGAGTGTCATAGCTAACGCAGTTGGGACGATATCACTGACTGTAGATGAACACTTCATGGGCCTCATTGAAGGCTTTATGAGAAGAAACGAAAATGAAAAAATAGAAGATATATTTATTCATTTCATTTGTGGACTCGGCTTGAAAGGAGGAAAACTATATTTTTATCCATAGAATATAAGAATGAAATTTTTGGAAAACGTTTTCAGTGGTTAATGATTTTTGGTTCGTTTAATTTAAATCAAATAAATTATTTAAAAGAATTATAATTTCTTTTTAAATTTGATTCAATCAATTTATATTAATTTGCATTTCTTTATAATCCATTATTGATATTAAGGCCGGTTTTCTGTTCAAATATGGTGAAATACTTTATCGATTACTTGTTTTTCTTTTATGTTCTTTTGTTTAGCTACTCCAAATTTCGCTAGTACTCAAATTTTCAAATATCGAAAATGACTAAGTTAGTATAGGTGGTTTAATTTTTAAGTTAAATTTAATTATTTTAAAATTTTATATAACAAATATATTATATCGTAATTATTTTGATTAATATATTTAAAGGTTATGATTTAAATTAGAATTGAAATTTCAAAATCTAAACAATATAAAATTAAAAACAATCAAATTGAATCATAGAGACAAAATCCATCATTCATGAATACTATAATAATACTAAGAAACAAAATAGAGCATAACATCTTATTTTCAAAAAAGAAAAACGTAGCATTACAATTTTATTGCTTCTATTTAAATTAAAAAATTAAAATTAAAATTCTAATTTCAACTTTTAATACTTCTTTTTACTCAATTAAAATATATGCAAGCCGCTAGATTTTGATCTGAAGTCGCTGATGAAGTACTAATTTAAGTATATAAATTAAATTTTAGCAAGGATCAAGCAGCAGCAGGTTTGCCCGAGTGGTTAAGGGGGAAGACTTAAGATCTTCTGCACTCAAGTGCGCGTGGGTTCAAACCCCACAGCCTGCAATTTTTTATTTTAACTTTTGAATAAAATTTGTTATTAATACTTTATTTTGTGAAAGTTGTGGATTTAATCCATATACTAAATGTGGCTAATTTGAAAAGTACATGATAAAATTTGATTAAATTAGAGTACATAGACTAATTCCATAGTTTTTACAAAGTACGAGGACTAATAATAGAATTTAACCTTAATTTTTTTTTAATAACGTGTTTAATGTATTTATATAGATTTTGACATATATGTTGATGTTGGATGAAGTTTTAGTATTGTTTTGCTTGCATGTGATACTGATGTAATTAATGTATTCTGTTTGGGTAAATTCCATCAATCGTTATTAAACTTCAATTAAAATTTTATTTTAGCTACTCAATTTACGAAAATTATGTAATAGTTATTAATATTATTGAGTTATTATATTTTATGATAATGTGGCATGTTAACTCAAATGGTTTAAGATATCATTGTGATATTTTAACAATGTTTCTTAATAATAAATTAAAGAATTTAAAAGTCTAAAATATCTTAAATTTAAAAAAAACTTAAAATTCATAATATTTTATCCAAAATTATAGAAAAATATTTTTTGATATTATAGCTAAATAAAAGTTCAAGAAAAATCATAAAATTCTAAAGAGAAGAATTATTTTTATTATTGTTTTTAATTTTTTTTCTCATATACATGACAACATAACGACTCTTTATTATAGGGTTAATGAACATTTTAGTCCTTGCATTTGACATCTTGTACTTAGTTGGTATTTAAACTTTTGTAAATATAATTGGTACCTAAACTTGAGCGAAATGGGTAATTTTTGTAGGTATTTGGTTGATGCTGTTAACTTTTGTACTGAGAGCCAATAAACTATCAACACATGTCTTAAAAAATTTATAAAAATAATATTTTTGATATAATTTGTAGAATTTTAAAAATAACAATATAAAAATATGTTTTTTATTTATTTATTTCATGTGCATGATGAATTTGGACAAGCAATGTCCAGATGTAGATGAAGTCGGATGTTTATTTGTCTAAATTCAATCTAGGTGTTTATTTTTGAATAATTTTATATTTTATTATAATTTCAAAATAATAATATAAAAAGACTTCGTTTTTTTCACAAGCATAATGAACATAGACAATTAGACAATTGTCTAAGTTCATTTTCAACATACATTTTTGTAATTTTATATTTTTATAATTATTAATAATATAAAAAGCTTCAAGATATTTTAGAATTTTTGCTTAAACTTTCAAGAGTGATAAATGTCAATTATCCTATAAAGAGAGATAAAGATAACTTATGAGATAAAGATAAATGTCACACAATCCCACAATCATTAATTACTAAATAAAGGGTGATCAAGATAACTAATGAGATAAAGATAAATGTCACACAATCCCACAATCATTAATTACTAAATAAAGGGAGATAAAGATAACTGATGAGAATTGATAAGGTATCAATTGTAGCCATAGTAATTTAATTATGGTAACTAAGTAGAAAATGAAGGTGATAAATGTCAATTATCCTATCAAGTACCAAAATGAAGGTGATAAATACATACCGTTGATGATACAAAATTCATCTTAGACCCAATCCCAAGGAGCCCAACTAACAAAAGGAGTGCTCGCAATCCTGTTCAAAATTTTGGGGAAAAAAATCAGTTAAACAAATCATATTGCATAAAGAATTAGCTGCTACAAAGATTATCAATATAGAAAGAGACAATTGCAGCGGTAATATTGAATAAAGTTTGTGGTTGGAACACTTTCCCAAGAGAAATGCCCCCAGATAGCATTAGATTTGGCATTGCATGACAAATTTGAGCTGTTCCATACATGGAAGAATAGCAGTGTATATGTTACTGGCTATTATGTTGATACATCTCAAGGTAGTGGTAAGTTATTACACTAGTATTTTCTATTTGTTGATGTTTGTTAATATAGTATAAATTTGTAAATTATGGTTCATTTTTTATTCACAGATACCGAGTTTGAAGAGGAGCTCCCTGAACCTACAATGAATCTTGTAAAGTCAAAGCCTGCAGCATCTTATCCTACTATGACAAAGCAGGTTAAGATTGTTGAACTTAAAAAAGACAATCATAGTAGTGATGAGGATGAATAGGATAGTTCTACTAAGGATGAAAAGTCCAGTGAGGAGCAGGTTTGATGTCTAGCTATTAGTAATTTAGTATCATATGCAGCTAATAGGCTCTAGGTAAGGATATATACACTCTAGGTTTGTCATTAAGGACTTTGAGGGGCTTCAGCCTAAGTTTTAACTTAGTTTTTATAATCACGGGTGACTGATTTTCCTTAGGTTAGACCAAGTAAGAAGAGACATGCTGAGTCATCTAAAAAGACCCCTTCTCTCGAAAAGAAGCCAAAGCTGGTCACTCCCCAAAAGACAAGTAGAAGGCCCATTTCGCCTGAGCCCTTAGAACTGTTTATAACAAATAAATAAACCAAATAAAAAGCCCAAAATATAGATTATAAACTAGAAATAAAAATTAAAGTTTACAGTCCATAAGTACAAACCCAAATATAAGTTGAGGACAAATTCTAAAACCCACTTCACAAATAAAACTTTGGCCCAAATTAAATTAAATAAACCTAACACGAAACCCGAATAGAAACCCAAAACCTACCGGCTTAATAACCTTAACCCAAATACTTGGACTCAGTAGTCCAATCTTAGCACGGATCCAGTGGCCTAATCCCAAAATTGGCCCAATGGCCCAAACAAGCCCAGACAACCCAAACAATTTCAGCTGCTGGAAACTCTAGCAAAGACCTTGCGTAGCTGCCCACGAACAGCTTCTCCATCGCCGTACACAGTGCCATGTCCGCAGCCCCATGCTTCCGTACGGCCTCCTTACTTGCGAAAAACAACAAAATAACAGCACCAATTAACAACAAAATAGCTGGAAAATGTAATAAAAAAAAGGCTTTTGGATTTTATTTTATTTTATTCATTATTCAGCTATAAAAAAAGGCCGATTGTACTATAAAAAGAAGGCATACATAGCAATTGAATACAGAAAGCAAATATACTCCAAGGTGGTTCATTCATCAATTTTTACCCTTATTTTTTCGCTTTTATTTCTTACTTTATTTTGAATCTATCATGCAAAAAGGGGGGGAAGGTTTTCTTACTTGTGGTTCGGTGTCGACCCAGTCGACGACTGCTCCTTCGGTCCAAGGGCAGACGGATCCTTGGGGATTCAGTTAAAGCCCCATCGGAGATGGAGACGCATTAGGCATCGATGAAGCCGCAAGCCGGAAGAGAATGGGAGGAAATGGGAGAGTGTTCTAAAGTTTTAGGTTTTTTTTTTAAAAAAAACAATGGTTAAAATGATTTTAAAATAAAATTTTAATTTAAATAGCAAAGGGAAAACGACGCCGTTTCGAAGGGCATTCTCAGAGGCCAAAACGACACTGTTTTGAGCCTCTGACCTGTGGCCTGACCCGATTGCCCTCAGGATCCGCGTGTTTCTGCGGTGAAGGGATATTTGCGCGATTAGTCTTTCCCTTTCGCGCTGATATTTAATTAGGCCCTATTATATATATTTTTTTAAAATTTTCCCTGGAATTTGTGCGCCATTTCAACTTAGTCCGCGCCTAAGCGCCGTGTTTTGGGACTTGGGAAATTTTCATTTTTAGTCCTCGTTTGTTTGTGCACATTTTATTTTAGTCCTTGACTCTCTTAATAATTTGATTTGTTTATAAATTATCCTCTTGATTTTGTTTTTGCTTCAATTTAATTTTTTTAGTTTATGTAATTATTTTACTCTTTTTAATTTATTTATTACTCATTTTTTAAAAGATTATTTTAATATATTATTTTGAGCTATTTCATTGATTTTTACATTAGCTTAGTTCATTATTTTATACTTTCATGTGTATATATATTTTTAAAATTTGTTTTATTTTATAATTTGTACATTTTAAAATTCTCTTTTATATAATTCTATGTTTTAAAGATTTATATAATTCTCTTTTATATTAAATTATTTATTTAAATTCCTTTCAAACTTGTTTATATATTTTTCTTTTAAATCTATTTATGTATATCATTTTTTCTTTTAAGGACCCAATTTTAAATTATATATTTTGTTTATTTCAAGCACTTTCTTATTATTTTTTATATATACATTATTTATACTAAGTTCTTCATTTTATGTATATTATTAATTGTTGATGAATAAATCTTGTTTCAAATTATTTTGTATGATTATTGATTTCATATTATATATATTGTTATTCATATATATTGTTTTGTATATTTTAATATGGTTGTATTTATATAATTCATTTATGTTAAAACTTTCTAATATGTACATTATTCGTTTTAAAATTTTATATGGGTATACATTATTATTTTTATGTACATAATTTATATTATATTTTTATTTATCAATTTTAGTTTTAAATTGTTTTGTATGGTACTAATTTTAAATTTCTTCTTATAATACTTATTTTGAAATTCATTTATATGTTAAACTTTATATTTTATGTATTAATTATTTTTATTTTATTTATTTTATGATTTATTTCAAATTTTTGCATGTATTATTTGTTTATATACACATAATTTACTTTTAAATTGTTTTTTTTTTACATTGTCGATTTCAAATTTATCTTCCTTTATATTATTTGTTTACTTCAAACAAGCCGAATAAATGTATTTCAAATTCGTTTTTATAATTGCTCCTATTTAAAAACTTCTCAAAACAAGATAATATTTCATGTTTGGTAATTCGAGAAATCGTGTTCTAACGTGCTGGGTTTCAATTTTCCATTTGACCGAATAACTAAATATCCTTTCAAAATTTCGTCCATGTTTTCTTAACTTAAAAAAACAAGGCAATATTTCGTGTTTGGAAAGTCGAGAAATCGTACCTTAACGTGCTGGGTTTCGATTTTTTGTTGACCAAATAACCAAATATCTTTTTAAAACTTCAATGCATGAATTTTGGAAATCATAAGATGATCTTCGTATCGAGGGTTTGAAATATTGTACTCTAACGTGTTGGATATGATATTTTATTCCTTCGGGACAAGAAAGTCTTAGCATCCAATTCAAGTATATTCAAACATTTTTAAATGGGATTGTATTTTAAAGTCTTTTCAGATTTTCGACGCTAGGACATTAATCAATCAATTAAGTACCAATTTTTGGCGTTGCGAGGGTACTAATCCTTCCTCATACGTAACCAACTCCCAAACCTATTTTCTTAACTTTCGTAGGCCAAAATTAATATTTTAATAAAATAAAATGTTTTATTAAGTGATCCGATCACACCTAAACAAAAAGGATTGGTGGCGACTCTATAACATATTTTAAAGTCAATCCCCGTTTTTCAAAACTCAAAAATGGTTTCGACAGTTAGGATTAAAAAATTAGCAGTTAGTTAGTTAGACAGTTAGTTAGTTGTTAAGCTGAGGTAGTTAACAGCTGTTAGTCAGTTAGTGTTAACTTCTCCTTCATGTATTAAATACACGTTTGCTTGCATTAATAAAGTAAGTAAGAAATATGGTTTTCACCCATACGTTAGTGTGATCTTGACATGGTATCAAGAGCCATAGGGTTCTCAGCATAGTTGAGTTTTTTTTTTCTCTTTATTCTCCTTTTTGCTTCGTTCATGGCTACTGAAACCTTACCTGCGAGTGATACACCACGACACTCGACCAACACCGAGGGAGCGCTCCTTTCACAATGTCAGATCACTACTCCTTTGTCGAACATCTAGTAATTCTCCAAACATGATACAGTCAAGCTTAGTGAACATAACTTCTTATTATGGAAACATCAAATCTTACTAATCCTTGAAGGATATGAGCTTGAAGGGTTTGTACTTGGCACAGTCTTTATTCCATCTCCTCTCACACCTGGACCTGATGGCCAGCTCGTTGATAATCCATCGTTTCTTCTTCATAAGAAGCAGGACAAGTTCCTAGCTTCTTGGTTGCTTTTTACAGTCACGATGAGATCTTGGTGCATCTCACGATGGCCAAGACCAGCTTTGATGTCTGAACAGTCATTGAACAAAGATTTGGCACCAAGTCTGACATCAAAATATCCAACATGTGTCATGCTTTATACTCTCTCAAGAAAGCAAATCTTACAGTCAAAGAATATTTGGCCAAAGTGAAGAGCTTGAGTGATAGTCTCATCGCTGCTGGCAGTCCAATTACTAAGCAAGAATTGGTCAGTATCATTTTAGTAGGGCTTTCGATGGAATACGAATCCATTCGCGTGCTTGCATCGGCTACTCCAACGTCTCTTAACCTACTAACTGAGATGTTACTTGATTGTGAAACAAGGCAAATAGCTCTTCTAACAGAAGTGCCATTGTAAGCAACCATGGTTTCTCATAAAAAATAGGATACTGTTGAAACTTCAAAGCACACTGGGACTTCAAATAACTATCAACAAGAGTACAAACATGGTCATCGAGGACATAGTCGTGGTTGGTCTTGTGGCAAGGGCTGTACAAATGGTCGAGACTGGTCTCGTTCTAGGCCACAATGCCAGCTATGTGGCAAATTTGGCCACTTGGTTTAGACCTGCTACCACAAATTTTAAGAAACATTCTCGGGGGTCAGTCCCAACCAGTTAGTATCAATTAACAATCATCAGTTCCAAGATCAGAGAAATTCTTCTGGGCCCACTTGCTCTCACAGATGCAGTCCATGTTATCAACCTCATGCATCATACTCCCATCAATCATCTCGACCTTCCTTCATTGCAGGTTCTGACCAAGCCTAGTATCCGGACTCTAGCGCGACAAATCATATCACTCCAAATATGACACCTTTTACAAATGTTGCTCTCTATACAGGTATGAGGCATGTGTCAATAGAGAATGGTGGTTCTGTCCCTATTGCTAATGTAGGTTCCACCAGTGTGCTGGCTGGTTCTAGGCTTTTGTGCCTTCAAAATGTTCTCCATGTCCCTACTGTATGCAAAAATTTGATGTCTGTTAGTCAGTTTGCCAGAGATAATGAAGTTTACTTTGAATTTCACTCATTCCTTCGTTTTGTAAAGGATATACAGACAAGGAAAACCCTCTTAGTGGGCCACATGCATAATGGTCTTTACAGATTCAACGTTTCTAGCTCACTTCTCCGCCCACCTATTGCATCCTCACAGTCCACCTCGACATTTTTGTGTACAGCTCAACTTTCTCCTCCTTCTGAGTTGTGGCACAAAAGACTTGGATAGCCCTGTTCAAATGCTCTTGGTGTTGTTTTGCGTAATTGTAACATTCCTTTCAATCGCATTAATGTATCATCTATTTATTCAGCTTGTCAGTTAAGTAAAGCACATAAGCTGCCTTTCAGCTCTCCCAAAACATTGTATTCATCACATTTTGAATTAGTGGAATCCGATGTTTGGGGCCCTTATCATGTCAAATCAAATGGTTTTCTCTACTATTTCTCATTTGCAGATATGTACAGTAGATACACCTGGGTCTACTTCCTAAAGTCCAAGTCAAAAGTGTTTCAATGTTTTCTCTTATTTAATCAAATGGTTCATGTTCAGTTTGGTTGCTCTATCAAGATACTTTAATCTGACTGAGGAGGAGAACATCGTTCAGTTTCTAAGGAGCTTGCTCATCTTGGCATCCAACATAGGGTCACTTGTCCTCGCACCTCAGAATAAAATGGGGTTACTGAAAGGAAGCATAGGCAGATTATTGACATGGAATTAACAGTTCTAGCTCAAGCAACTTCATCCTTGGAATTCTGGTCCTATCCATTTGCTCATGGTGTTCACTTGATTAATAGGCTACCAACAACTATTCTGTAGAAGCAAAGTCCTTATGAGGTACTTTATAAAGTCTGACCTTCCAACTCCTACCTAAAGGTTTTTGGCTATGCAGGTTACCCATGTTTGAGGCCATATCATCAACACAAGCTGAAATTTCGGTCAATCTGTGTGTATTTCTTGGAGTTGGATCCAATAAAAAAGGATATAAATGCCTTGATAGAAGTGGTCGAATGTTTGTCTCTAGGCATGTCACCTTTGATGAGACACATTTTTCTTTCCAAAATGGGTTCACTTCTTTCTCCTCATTGAAGTCAGTCCAGACAATCCATTATCAATCCCATCTTTCCATGGTGATAATAGGTACCTCTCTAGCCCTAACTGCCCCTCCTCCTGTAGACCAAGGTATATCTGCTCTTGAGGAAGGATCTAATCAGTCACTGTCAGGCATGGAGCTTATTGTTGAACAGCCTGATTCTAGAAACTCACCTATTCCCTCATCTGCAGTCAATTCGTCTACTTCTTCTGGATAGACTATGCCTCTTATAAATATTTATCTGATGCAGACTAGGTCTAAAAGTGGGATCTTCAAGCCCAAAATGTTCACATCTGTCTTGGTTGAACAAGTGCCTACTTCCATTACTGAAGCACTTCAAAGCCCTGATTGAATAGCAGTTGCCCATGCTTAATATAATGCCTTGCTTGCCAATTACACTTGAGACCTTGTGCCTTTACCTGCAGGGCGATGGGCAGTGGATTGTAAATGGATTTTTAAGGTCAAGCGAAATATTGATAGCTCGGTGGCTCGGTAAAAAGGTAGACTGTGGTCAAAGGCTATATCCAAGAGACAGATGTTGACTTTCAGGAAACCTTTAGCCCTGTTGTTAAACTAACGACTATTCGAGTGGTGCTGGCTCTTGCTGTCTCATTGGGATGGTCTCTTAGGCAGGTAGACATTAACAATGCCTTCCTGAATGGTGACTTACAGGAGGAAATCTACATGGTACAACCACTAGGTTTTGAGCAGCAATGAGACAAGGGTCAGCAGTTGGTGTGTAAATTGAGGAAAGCTCTATATGGCCTTAAGTAAGCACTTCGGGCTTGGTTCCACAAGCTAAAAGAGTTTCTGTTAGCTACTGACTTTGTTGGTTCCAAAGCTGACAACTCTCTCTTTGTTCATCGATCGAGCTCTCAGTTAATATATGTTCTAATATATGTTAATGACATTTTAGTTACTGAGAACAACTCTCAAGCCATAGATCGGTTTGTATAGAAGCTTGATGATCAATTTTCATTGAAAGACCTAGGCAGAGTAAGCTATTTTCTAGGTATTGAAGTTCAGTACATATCCACTGGAATCTTTCTTAGCCAAAGGAAATACATCATTGATCTCCTGCGAAGGGCATCTATGGACAGGTCCAATGACTCACCCACGCCTATGATAACAACATGTTAATTGTCAGCTCATGAAAGAAATATTATTGAAAATGCACACCTATATAGGAGCATAGTTAGGGTGCTGCAGTATATGGTGATTACCAGACTAGACATAGCCTTTACGGTCAACAAAGTTTGCCAATACATCCACCAACTATTGGACATGCATTTTAAACTTGTCAAGAGAATACTATACTATTTGCATGGGACCTTGGATCATGGGCTGAGTGTTACAAAAAGTTCAAAGTTCTTACTCGAGGGATTTTCAGACACCAGTTGGGAGTCCGACACTAATGATCGTAGATCCACATCCGGCTATTGTGTATTTCTTAGAGGAAATTTGATCTTTTAGAACTCCAGAAAATAGTAGGTATTCTCTCGGTCGACTGCCGAGGCTAAATACAAAAGTCTCGCCCATGTTACTACTAAAATGATAGAGATCCAGTCTTTGTTAACTGAACTATGTATTCCTCTTCGAGGCAAAGCATTTGTGTAGTGTGACAGCTCAGCTGCTATGGCAGTAGCAGGAAACCGGGTCATGCATTCGAAGTTTAAACATGTTGAGTTGGATCTGTTCTTTGTGAGGGAGAAAGTTGCACGAGGCCTATTTCATGTAGAACATGTAACGAGCCAATAGTAGGTTACAAATATATTGACTAAACCATTAGCAGCAGGTCCGTTCAACAGATTTAGAAGTCAACTTTGAGTTTCAATCAGTGGAGCTGCAGTTTTAGAGAGGAAGACAACAAGCTCAAGGGATGTTAGGATTAAGGAATTAGCAGTTAGTTAGTTAGACAGTTAGTTTGTTGTTAAGCTGAGGTAGTTAACTGCTGTTAGTCAGTTAGTGTTAACTTCTCCTTCATGTATTAAATACACGTTTGCTTGCATTAATGAAGTAGGTAAGAAATATGGTTTTCACCCATATTTTAGTGTGATCTTGACAGATCATAATGCCCATTTTGTCAATTGTAAAATGTGTTCCTTACTTCTAATTTCTCCATTCTAGTTCATTCTTGTGCAGATGGCAAGAAAACAGGTGGACATACTGCAACCCTTTCTGCTCCCAAAAAGAAGGAAAACCTAGTTACTCCCCAAAAGGCAGGCAGAATTTCCCTCTCATCTTTTCCTTTTTAGAGATTTTGATTGCTATTTTACTAATGAGGGATCATAATGCCCATTTCGTCAATTGTAAAATGTATTCTTTACTTCAAATTTCACCGTTCTAATTCATTCTGGTGCAGATGGTAAGAAAGCGTATGGACAAACTGCAACCCCTCCTACTCCCAAAAAGAAGGCAAAGCTGGTCACTCCCCAAAAGATAGGCAGATTTTCCCTCTCATCTTTACTCTTTTAGAGATTTTGATTGCTATTTTACTAATAAATTATTATAATGTAAATTTTATCAATTGTAAAATGTGTTCATTACTTCAAATTTCTCTGTTCTAGTTCATTCTGGTGCAAATGGCAAGAAAGCGGGTTGACATACTGCAACCCCTCCTACTCCCAAAAAGAAGGCAAAGTTGCTCACTCCCCAAAAGACAGACAGATTTTCTCTCCCATCATTGCCCTTCTAGAGATTTTGATTGCTATTTTACTAATGATGGATCATAATGCCCATTTCGTCAATTGTAAAATTTGTTTCTTACTTCCAATTTCTCTGTTCTAGTTTATTCTGGTGCAGAAAGCAAGAAAGCGTATGGATATACAACAACCCCTCTTGCTCTAAAAAAGAAGGCAAAACTGGTCACTCCCCAAAAGATAGGTAGATTTTCCCTTCCATCTTTGCCCTTCTAGAGATTTTAATTGCTATTTTAATAATAAGAGATCATAATGCCCATTTCGTCAATTGTAAAATGTGTTCCTTATTTCCAATTTCTCCGTTCTAGCTCATTCTGGTACAGATGGCAAGTAAGAGGGTGGACAAACTGCAACCCCTCCTACTCCCCAAAAGAAGGCAAAGCTGGTCACTTCCCAAAAGACAGGCAGATTTTCCCTCCCATCTTTGCCCTACTAGAGATTTGATTGCTATTTTACTAATGAGAGATCATAATACCCATTTCATCAATTGTAAAATGTGTTCCTTACTTCCAATTTCTTCGATCTAGTTCATTTTGGTGCAAATAGCAAGAAATAGGGTGGACATATTGCAACCCCTCCTGCTCCCAAAAAGAAGGCAAAGCTGTTCACTCTACAAAAAATAGGTAGACTTTCCGTCCCATCTTTCCCTTCTAGAGATTTTGATTGCTATTTTACAAATGAGGAATAATAATCCCGTTTCGTTAATTGTAAAATATGTTCTTTACTTTCAATTTCTCTGTTCTAGTTCATTCTAGTGCAGATGGAAAAAAGCGAGTGGACATACTGTAACCCCTCCTGCTCCCAAAAAGAAGACAAAGCTGGTCACTCCCCAAAAGACAAGTAGATTTTCCCTCTCATCTTTGCCCCTCTAGAGATTTTGATTATTATTTTACTAATGAGGGATCATAATACTTATTTCGTCAATTGTAAAATGTATTCCTTACTTCAAATATCACCGTTCTAGTTCATTCTAGTGCAGATGGTAAGAAAGCGTATAGACATACTGCAACCTCTCCTACTCCTAAAAAGAAGGAAAAGCTAGTCACTTCCCAAAAGATAGGCAGATTTTCCCTCCCATCTTTGCCCTTTTAGAGATTTTGATTGTTATTTTACTAATAAAAGATCATAATGCCCATTTCATCAATTGTAAAATGTGTTCCTTACTTCTAATTTCTCTGTTCTAGTTCATTCTGGTGCAGATGGCAAGAAAGCGGGTGAACATACTGTAACCTCTCTTGCTCTAAAAAAGAAAGCAAAGCTAGTCACTCCCTAAAAGACAGAAAGATTTTCCGTCCCATCTTTGCCCTTCTAAAGATTTTGATTACTATTTTACTAATAAAGGATCATAATGCCCATTTCGTCAATTGTAAAATATGTTTCTTACTTCCAATTTCTCCATTCTAGTTTATTCTTCTATAAATGACAAAAAAGCGGGTAGACTTACTACAACCCCTCTTGCTCCCAAAAAGAAGGGAAAGCTAGTTACTCTCCAAAAGTCAAGCAGATTTTCCCTCCCATCTTTGCCCTTTTAGAGATTTTGATTGCTATTTTACTAATAAGGGATCATAATGCCCATTTCGTTAATTGTAAAATGTGTTTCTTACTTCCATTTTCTCCGTTCTAGTTCATTTTGGTGCAGATGGCAAGAAAGTGGGTGGACATACTGCAACCCCTCCTGCTCCAAAAAAAAAGGCAAAGTTGTTCACTCCCCAAAAGATAGACAGGTTTTCCCTTCCATCTTTGCCCTTCTAGAGATTTTGATTACTATTTTACTAATGAGTGATCATAATGCCCATTTCGTTAATTGTAAAATGTGTTCCTTACTTCCAATTTCACTGTTCTAATCCATTTTGGTGCAGATGGCAAGAAAGCGAGTGGACATACTGTAACCCCTCTTGCTCCCAAAAAGAAGGCAAAGTTGGTCACTCCTAAAAAATCAAGCAGATTTTCCCTCCCATCTTTGCTATTCTAGAGATTTTGATTACTATTTTTACTAAAAATGGATCATAATGCCCATTTCATCTATTGTAAAATATGTTCCTTATTTCTAGTTTCTCCGTTCTAGTTTATTCTGGTGCATATGGCAAGAAAGCGGGTGGACATACTACAACCCCTCCTGCACCCATAAAGAAGGCAAAACTGGTCAGTCCCCAAAAGACAAGCAAACTTTATCTACCATATTTGCCCTTCTAGAGATTTTGATTACTATTTTACTAATAAGATATCATAATGCCTATTTCGTTAATTGTAAAATGTGTTCTTTATATCCAATTTCTCCATTCTAGTTTATTCTGATGCAGATAACAAGAAAGCGAGTGGACATACTGCAACCCTTCCTACTCCTAAAAAGAAGGCAAAGCTGGTCAATCCCCAAAAGACAAGCAGATTTTCCCTCCCATCTTTAACCCTTTTAAAGTTTTTTATTGCTATTTTACTAATGTCGGATCATAATGCCCATTTCGTCAATTGTAAAATGTGTTCCTTACTTCCAATTTCTCCGTTCTAGTTTATTTAGGAACAGATAGCAAGAAATTAGGTGGACATATTGCAACCCCTCCTGCTCCCAAAAAGAAGGCAAAGTTGGTCACTCCTCAAAAGACAAGTAGATTTTCCATTCCATCTTTGTCCTTCTAGAGATTTTGATTGCTATTTTACTAATAAGGGATCATAATGCCGATTTTGTCAATTGTAAAATGTGTTCCTTATTTTCAATTTCTCCGTTTTAGTTCATTCTGGTGCAGATGGCAAGAAAGTGAGTGGACATACTACAACCCCTTCTGCTCCCAAAAAGAAGGCAAAGCTGGTCATTCCCGAAAAGACAAGCAGCATTTCCTTCCCATATTTTCCTTCTAGAGATTTTTATTGCTATTTTACTAATGAGGAATCATAATGCTTGTTTCGTTAATTGTAAAATATGTTCTGTACTTTTAATTTCTATATTCTAGTTTATTCTGGTGCAGATGACAAAAAAGCAAGTGGACATACTACAATCCCTCATACTCTCAAAAAGAAGGCAAATTTGGTCACTCCTCAAAAGACAAGCAGATTTTCCATCAATCTTTGTCCTTCTAGAGATTTTGATTGTTATTTTACTAATAAGGGATCATAATGCCCATTTCGTCAATTGTAAAATTTGTTCCTTATTTTCAATTTCTCCTTTTTAGTTCATTCTGATGCAGATGGTAAGAAAGCGAGTGGACATACTGCAACCTCTCCTGCTCCCAAAAAAAAAGCAAAGCTGGTCACTCCCAAAAAGACAGGCAGCCTTTCATTCCCATCCTTCCCTTCTAGAGATTTTGATTGCTATTTTACTAATGAGGGATCATAATGCCTGTTTTGTTAATTGTAAAATATGTTCTGTACTTTTAATTTCTCTATTCTAGTTCATTCTGGTGCAGATGGAAAAAAAATGAGTAGATATACTACAACCTCTCATGCTCCCAAAAAGAAGGCAAAGCTCGTCAATCCCTAAAAATTAAGCAGATTTTCCCTCCCATCTTTACCATTCTAGAGATTTTGATTGCTATTTTTACTAAAAATGGATCATAATGCCCATTTCGTCTATTGTAAAATATGTTCCTTATTTCCAATTTCTTCGTTTTAGTTCATTCTGGTGCATATGGCAAGAAAGCGGGTGGACATTCTACAACCCCTCCTGCACCCAAAAAGAAGGCAAAACTAGTCACTCCCCAAAAGACAGGCAAGTTTTATCTACCATCTTTGCCCTTCTAGAGATTTTGATTACTATTTTACTAATAAGAGATCATAATGCCTATTTCGTTAATTGTAAAATATGTTCTTTACATCCAAATTCTCCATTCTAATTTATTCTGGTGCAGATAACAAGAAAGTGAGTGGACATACTACAACACCTCATACTCCCAAAAAGAAGGCAAAGCTAGTTACTCTCCAAAAGCAAGGCAGATTTTCCCTCCCATTTTTAACCCTTTTAGAGTGTTTGATTGCTATTTTACTAATGTGGGATCATAATGCCCATTTCGTCAATTGTAAAATGTGTTCTTTACTTCCAATTTCTCCATTCTAGTTTATTCTAGAAAGATAGCAAGAAATCAGGTGGACATATTGCAACCCCTCCTGCTCCCAAAAAGAAGGTAAAGTTGGTCACTCCCTAAAAGACAAGCAGATTTTCCATCCCATCTTTGTCCTTCTAGAGATTTTGATTGCTATTTTACTAATAAGGGATCATAATGCCCATTTCGTCAATTGTAAAATGTGTTCATTATTTCCAATTTCTCCGTTTTAGTTCATTCTCGTGCAGATGGCAAGAAAGTGAGTGGACATACTGCGACCCCTCCTGCTCCCAAAAAGAAGGCAAAGCTGGTCACTCTCGAAAAGATAGGCAGCCTTTCCTTCCCATCTAGTGCAGATAGAAAAAAATCAGTAGACATACTGTAACCCCTCCTGCTCTCAAAAAGAAGACAAAGCTGGTCACTTCCCAAAAGACAGGAAGATTTTCCCTCTCATCTTTGCCCCTCTAGAGAATTTGATTGCTATTTTACTAATAAGGGATCATAATGCCTATTTCGTCAATTGTAAAATGTATTTCTTACTTCAAATTTCACTGTTCTAGTTTATTCTGGTGCAGATGGCAAGAAAGCGTATAAACGTACTGCAACCCCTTCTACTCCCAAAAAGAAGGTAAAGCTGGCCACTCCCCAAAAGAAAGGCAGATTTTCCCACCCATCTTTGCCTTTTTAGAGATTTTGATTGCCATTTTACTAATAAAGGATCATAATGCCCATTTCATCAATTGTAAAATGTGTTCCTTACTTCTAATTTCTCCATTCTTGTTCATTCTGGTGCAGATGGCAAGAAAGGGGGTGGACAACTGCAACCCCTTTTGCTCCCAAAAAGAAGGAAAAGCTAGTCACTCCCTAAAAGATAGAAAGATTTTCCCTCCTATCTTTACCTTTCTAAAGATTTTGATTACTATTTTACTAATAAGGAATCATAATGCCCATTTCGTCAATTGTAAAATATGTTCCTTACTTCCAATTTCTCCGTTCTAGTTCATTCTGGTGTTATAACAAAAAAGCGGGTAGACCTACTACAACCCCTCTTGCTCCCAAAAAGAAGGCAAAGCTAGTCACACTCTAAAAGACAAGCAGATTTTCCCTCCTATCTTTGCCCTTTTAGAGATTTTGATTGCTATTTTACTAATAAGGGATCATAGTGCCCATTTCGTTAATTGTAAAATGTGTTTCTTACTTCTATTTTCTCCTTTCTAGTTCATTTTGGTACAGATGGCAAGAAAGTGAGCGGACATACTGCAACCGCTCTTGCTCCAAAAAAGAAGGCAAAGCTGTTCACTCCCCAAAAGCTAGACAGGTTTTCCCTCCCATCTTTGCCCTTCTAGAGATTTTAATTACTATTTTACTAATTAGTGATCATAATGCCCATTTCATTAATTGTAAAATATGTTCCTGACTTCCAATTTCTCTGTTCTAGTCCATTCTGATGTAGATGACAAGAAAGCGAGTGGACATACTGCAACCCCTCCTGCTCCCAAAAAGAATGCAAAGCTAGTCACTCCCGAAAAGAAAGGTAGCCTTTCCTTTCCATCTTTCCCTTCCAGAGATGTTAATTGCTATTTTACTAATGAAGGATCATAATGCATGTTTCGTTAATTTTAAAATACGTTCTGTACTTTTAATTTCTCTATTGTAGTTCATTCTGGTGCAGATGGCAAAAAAGCGAGTGGACATACTATAACCCCTCCTGCTCCCAAAAAGAAGGCAAAGCTGGTCACTCCTCAAAAATCAAACAGATTTTCCCTCCCTTCTTTGACATTCTAGAGATTTTTATTGCTATTTTTACTAATGATGAATCATAATGCCCATTTCGTCAATTGTAAAATATGTTTCTTATTTCCAATTTCTCCGTTCTAGTTTATTCTGGTGCATATGGTAAAAAAGTGGGTGGACATACTACAATCCCTCTTTCACCCAAAAAGAAGGCAAAGCTGGTCACTCCCCAAAAGACAGGCAGGTTTTCTCTACCATCTTTACCCTTCTAAAGATTTTGATTGCTATTTTACTAATGAGATATCATAATGCCCATTTCGATAATTGTAAAATGTGTTCCTTACATCCAATTTCTCCATTCTAGTTTATTCTGCGACAGATAGCACGAAAGTGAGTGGATATACTGTAACCCATCCTGTTCCCAAAAAGAATGCAAAGCTGGTTACTCCCTAAAAAAATAGGCAGATTTTCTCTCCTATCTTTAACCCTTTTAGACCTTTTGATTGCTATTTTACTAATGTGGGATCATAAGTCCCATTTCGTCAATTGTAAAATGTGTTCCTTACTTCCAATTTCTCCGTTCTAGTTCATTTTGGAACAGATAGCAAGAAATCGAGTGGATATATTGTAACCCCTTCTGCTCCCAAAAAGAAGGCAAAGCTGGTCACCCCCAAAAGACAGACAGATTTTCCATCCCATCATTATCCTTCTAGAGATTTTGATTGCTATTTTACTAATAAGAGATCATAATGCCCATTTCGTCAATTGTAAAATGTGTTCCTTATTTCCAATTTCTCCGTGTTAGTTCATTCTGTTGCAGATGGCAAGAAAGCAAGTGGACGTACTGCAACCCCTCCTGCTTCCAAAAAGAAGGCAAAGCTGGTTACTCCCAAAAAGACAGGCAGCCTTTCCTTTCCATCTTTCCCTTCTAGAGATATTGATTGCTAGTTTACTAATGAGAGATCATAATGCCTATTTCGTTAATTGTAAAATATGTTCTATACTTTTAATTTCTCTATTTTAGTTCATTCTGGTGCAGATGGCAAAAAAGCGAGTGAACATACTAAAACCCCTCCTACCCCCAAAAAGAAGGCAAAGCTGGTCACTCCCCAAAAATCAAGCAGATTTTCCCTTCCATCTTTGCCATTCTAGAGATTTTGATTGCTATTTTTACTAATGAGATATCATAATGCCAATTTCGTCAATTTTAAAATGTGTTCCTTACTTCCAATTTCTCCGTTCTAGTTTATTCTGGTGCATGTAGCAAGAAAGTGGTTGGACATACTTTAACCCCTCCTACTCTCAAAAAGAAGGCAAAGCTAGTCACTTTTCAAAAGATAAGCAAATTTTTTCTCCCATCTTTGCCCTTCTAGAGATTTTGATTGCTATTTTACTAATAAGGGATCATAAGGCCCATTTCGTTAATTGTAAAATGTGTTTCTTACTTCTATTTTCTCCGTTCTAGTTTATTTTAATGCAGATGGCAAGAAAGTGGTGGACATAATACAACCCCTCCTGCTCCGAAAAAGAAGGCAAAGCTGTTCACTCCCCAAAAGATAGGCAGGTTTTCCCTCCCATCTTTGCCCTTCTAGAGATTTTGATTACTATTTTACTAATGGGTGATCATAATGCCCATTTCGTTAATTATAAAATGTGTTCCTTACTTCCAATTTCTCTGTTCTAATTCATTCTGGTGCAGATGGCAAGAAAACGAGTGGACATACTGTAACCCCTCTTGCTCCCAAAAAGAAGGCAAAGTTGCTCATTCCCCGAAAATCAAGCAGTTTTTCCCTCCCATCTTTGCCATTCTAGAGATTTTGATTGCTATTTTTACTAATGATGAATTATAATGCCTATTTCGTCAATTGTAAAATATGTTCTTTATTTCCAATTTCTCCGTTCTAGTTTATTCTGGTGCATATGGCAAGAAAGCGGTTGGACATACTACAACCCTTCCTGCACCCAAAAAGAAGGCAAAGCTGGTCACTCCCCAAAAGACATGCAGGTTTTCTCTACCATTTTTACCCTTCTATAGATTTTGATTGCTATTTTACTAATGAGAGATCATAATGCCCATTTCGTTAATTGTAAAATGTGTTCCTTACATCCAATTTCTCCATTCTAGTTTATTCTGATGCAGATAACAAGAAAGCGAGTGGACATACTGCAACCCATCCTACTCCCAAAAAGAAGGCAAAGCTAGTCACTTCCCAAAAGACAAGTAAATTTTCCCTCTCATCTTTAACCCTTTTAGAGTTTTTGATTGCTATTTTACTAATGTGGGATAATAATTCCCATTTCGTCAATTGTAAAATGCGTTCCTTACTTCCAATTTCTCCGTTCTAATTTATTCTGGAATAGATAGCAAGAAATCAGGTAGACATATTGCAACCCCTCCTACTCTAAAAAAGAAGGCAAAGCTGGTCACTCCCCAAAAAACAGACAGATTTTCCATCCCATCTTTGTCCTTCTAGAGATTTTGATTGCTATTTTACTAATGAGGGATCATAATGCCCATTTCAGTAATTGTAAAATATGTTCCTTATTTCCAATTTCTCCGTTTTAGTTCATTCTGGTGCAGATGGTAAGAAAGCGAGTGGACATACTTCAACCCCTCCTGCTCCCAAAAAGAAGGCAAAGCTGGTCACTCCCGAAAAGACAGGCAGCCTTTCCTTCCCATCTTTCCCTTCTAGAGATTTTAATTGCTATTTTACTAATAAGGGATCATAATGCCTGTTTTGTTAATTATAAAATATGTTCTGTACTTTTAATTTCTGTATTCTAGTTCATTCTGGTGCAGATGATTAAAAAAGCAAGTGGACATACTGCAATCCCTCCTGCTCCAAAAAAGAAGGCAAAGTTAGTTACTCCCCAAAAATCAAGCAGATTTTCCCTCCCATCTTTGCCATTCTAGAGATTTTGATTGCTATTTTTACTAATGAGAGATCATAATGCCCATTTCGTCAATTGTAAAATGTGTTCCTTAATTCCAATTTCTCCGTTCTAGTTTATTCTGGTGCATATGGCAAGAAAGAGGGTGGACATACTGCAACCCCTCCTACTCCCAAAAAGAAGGCAAAGCTAGTTACTCTCCAAAAGACAAGCAGATTTTCCCTCCCATCTTTGCCCTTCTAGAGACTTTGATTGCTATTTTACTAATAAGGGATCATAATGCCCATTTCGTTAATTGTAAAATGTGTTTCTTACTTCCATTTTCTCCGTTCTAGTTTATTTTGGTGCAGATGGCAAGAAAGTGGGTGGATATACTGCAACCCCTCCTGCTCCCAAAAAGAAAGCAAAGCTGTTCACTCTCCAAAAGACAGGCAGGTTTTCCCTTCCATCTTTGCCCTTCTAAAGATTTTGTTTACTATTTTACTAATGAGTGATCTTAATGCCCATTTCGTTAATTGTAAAATGTGTTCATTACTTCCAATTTCTCTGTTCTAATCCATTTTGCTCCAGATGGCAAGCAAGTGAGTGGAAATATTGCAACCCCTATTGCTCCCAAAAAGAAGGAAAAGTTGGTCACTCCCCAAAAATCAAGCAAATTTTCCCTCCCATCTTTTCCATTCTAGAGATTTTGATTGCCATTTTTACTAATGATGGATCATAACGCCCATTTCGTCAATTGTAAAATGTGTTTCTTATTTCCAATTTCTCCGTTCTAGTTCATTCTGGTGTATATGGTAAGAAAGCGGGTGGACATACTACAACCCCTTTGCTCCCAAAAAGAAGGCAAAGCTGGTCACTCCCCAAAAGACATGCAGGTTTTCTCTACCATCTTTGCCCTTCTAGAGATTTTGATTACAATTTTACTAATAAGATATCATATTGCCTATTTCGTTAATTGTAAAATGTGTTCCTTACATCCAATTTCTCCATTCTAGTTTATTCTGATGCAGATAGCAAGAAACCGAGTGGAAATACTGCAACCCCTCCTACTCCCAAAAAGAAGGCAAAGCTGGTCACTCCCCAAAAGACAGGAAGATTTTCCCTCCCATCTTTAACCCTTTTAGAGCTTTTAATTGCTATTTTACTAATGTGGGATCATAATACCTATTTCGTCAATTGTAAAATGTGTTCCTTACTTCCAATTTCTCCATTCTAGTTCATTCTGGAATAGATAGCAAGAAATCAGGTAGAAATATTGCAGCCCCTCCTGCTCCCAAAAAGAAGGCAAAGCTGGTCACTCCCCAAAAGATAGACAGATTTTTCATCCCATCTTTGTCCTTCTAGAGATTTTGATTGCTATTTTACTAATAAGGGATCATAATGCCCATTTCGTCAATTGTAAAATGTGTTTCTTATTTCCAATTTCTCCGTTTTAGTTCACTCTGGTGCAGATGGTAAGAAAGCGAGTGGACATACTGCAACCCCTCCTGCTCCCAAAAAGAAGGCAAAGCTGGTCACTCCCGAAAAGACAGGCAGCCTTTCATTCCCATCTTTCCCTTTATAGATTTTGATTGCTATTTTACTAATGAGGGATCATAATATCTATTTCGCTAATTGTAAAACATGTTCTGCACTTTTAATTTCTCTATTCTAGTTCATTCTGGTACAGATGGCAAAAAAGTGAGTGGACATACTACAACCTCTCCTGCTCCCAAAAAGAAGGCAAATCTGGTCACTCCCCAAAATCAAGCAGATTTTCCCTCCTATCTTTGCCATTCTAGAGATTTTGATTGCTATTTTTACTAATTAGGGATCATAATGCCCATTTCGTCAATTGTAAAATGTGTTCCTTACTTCTAATTTCTCCGTTCTAGTTCATTCTGGTGCATATGGCAAGAAAGCTGGAAGACATACTACAACCCCTCCTACTCCCAAAAAGAAGGCAAAGCTGGTCACTCCCCAAAAGACAAGTAAGTTTTCTCTACCATCTTTGTCATTCTAGAGATTTTGATTGCTATTTTACTAATGAGAGATCATAATACCCATTTCGTTAATTGTAAAATGTGTTTTTTACATCCAATTTCTCCCTTTTTAGTTCATTTTGGTGCAGATAGCAAGAAAGCGAGTGGACATACTGCAACTCCTCCTACTTCTAAAAAGAAGGCAAAGCTGGTCACTCCCCAAAAGACGGCAGATTTTTCCTCCCATCTTTGCCCTTTTAGAGCTTTTGATTGTTATTTTACTAATGAGGGATCATATTACCGATTTCTTCAATTGTAAAATTTGTTCTTTACTTCCAATTTCTCCGTTCTAGTTTATTCTGGTACAGATAGCAAGAAATCGGGTGGAAATATTGCAACCCTTCCTGCTCCCAAAAAGAAGGCAAAGTTGTTTACTCCCCAAAAAACAGGCAGGTTTCCCCTCCTATCTTTGCCCTTCTAGAGATTTTGATTGTTATTTTACTAATGAGGGATCATAATGCCCATTTCTTCAATTGTAAAATGTGTTCCTTACTTCCAATTTCTCCGTTCTAATTCATTCTAGTGCAGATGGCAAGAAAGCAGGTGGACGTATTGCAACCCCTCCTGCTCCCATAAAGAAAAACAAAGTTGGTCACTCCCCAAAAGACAGGCAGATTTTCCATCTCATCTTTGTCCTTCTAGAGATTTTGATTGCTATTTTACTAATAAGGGATCATAATACCAATTTCGTCAATTGTAAAATGTGTTCCTTATTTCCAATTTCTCCATTTTAGTTCATTCTGGTACAGATGGCAAGAAAGCGAGTGGACATACTGCAACCCCTCCTGCTCCCAAAAATAACGCAAAGTTGGTCACTCTTGAAAAGACAGGCATCCTTTCCTTCCCATCTTTTCCTTCTAGGGATTTTGATTGTTATTTTACTAATGAGGGATCATAATGCCTGTTTCGTTAATTGTAAAATATGTTCTGTACTTTCAATTTCTTAAGTCTAGTTCATTCTGGTGCAGATGGCAAAAAAGCGAGTGGACATACTACAACCCCTCCTACTCCCAAAAAGAAGGCAAAGCTAGTCACTCCCCAAAAGACAAGCAGGTTTTCTCTGTCATCTTTGCCCTTCTAATGATTTTGATTGCTATCTTACTAATGAGAGATCATAATTTCCATTTCGTTAATTGTAAAATGTGTTCCTTACTTTCAATTTCTCCATTCTAGTTCATTCTGGTGCAGATAACAAGAAAGCAAGTGGACATACTGCAACCCCTCCTGCTCCTAAAAAGAAGGCAAAGCTTGTCACTCCCCAAAAGATAGGCAGATTTTCCCTCCCATCTTTGCCCTTTTAGAGATTTTGATTGCTATTTTACTAATAAGGGATTATAATGCCCATTTCTTCAATTGTAAAATGTGTTCCTTACTTCCAATTTATCCGTTCTAGTTCATTCTGATGTAGATGGCAATAAAGCGGGTAGACATACTGCAACCCCTCCTGCTCCCAAAAAGAAGGCAAAGCTAGTCACTCCCCAAAAGATAGGAAGATTTTCCCTCCAATCTTTGCCATTTTAGAGATTTTAATTGTTATTTTACTAATAAGGGATCATAATGCCCATTTCGTCAATTGTAAAATTTGTTCCTTACTTCCAATTTATCCGTTCTAGTTCATTCTGATGCAGATGGCAAGAAAGCGGGTGGACATACTGCAACCCCTCCTGCTCCCAAAAAGAAGGCAACGCTGGTTACTCCCCAAAAGATAGGCAGATTTTCGCTCCCATTTTTGCCCTTCTAGAGAATTGATTTCTATTTTACTAATGAGATATCATAATGCCCATTTTATTTATTGTAAAATGTGTTCCTTACTTCCAATTTCTTCGATCTAATTCATTCTGGTGCAGATGGCAAGAAAGCGAGTGGACATATTGCAACCCCTCCTACTCCCAAAAATAAGGCAAAACTGGTCACTCACGAAAAGACAAGAAGGCTTTCTGTAACACCCTTAACCCATATCTGTCGTCGGAACAGGGTTATAAGATGTTACCAAAGTTTACGGAATAATTATACAAAAATACCATTATTTACCTATATTCACATCAAAGCTGTCCACTCGAGTCATAGTTATTAAATTATTTATATCTGGAGCTACGGAACTCCAAATTAAGATCTGCTAATTTTCTCTTAAACTAGACTTACGTATATTCCTACCATAAAATTTTCAGAATTTTGGTTTATCCAATAAGTACAGTTTATTCTTTAAATTCTCCCCTATTTCACTGCTCGATAGTTCTGACCACCCTTCACTAAAATTTAATTATATCTTTGTAAAGAATTCAAATAATGTTATCAGTTCTTTCTCCTAAAAATAGACTCATTAAGTAATCTAACCATATAAATTATGTCCCATAATTATTTTTGTACAATTTTTAATGATTTTTACAAGTCAGAACAGGGGAGCTCGAAATCACTCTGACCTTATGTCGCAAAAATTCAAATATCTCCTAATATGAAAGTCTTTTTCTTACACCGTTTCTTCTATATGAAGCTAGATTCAATAGGATTTAATTTCATATCTTATTCAACCTCTAATTAGATTTTCATAATTTATGGTGAATTTTCAAAGTCAAACTACTGCTACTAACCAAATACTATTTTAGTACAAATTATTGTTAACTAGTTTATAACATCTTTACTACAATTCATTTAAACTCTATACATGCCATATAAATCTTTAAACATAAAACAAAAGCTACTGGAATTGATCTGGATAGTGTGCCTTATTGTGTTGATCCAATCTACCAACTTCACTTCAATTCAATCTACATAAAAATATCAAACACACACAAGTAAGCTTATTGAAGCTTAGTAAGTTCATAGGTTTAAAAGTAATGCTTACCAAATATAATATTTCCAAACAATACCAAAACATTTACTAAGTTTCTTGCAATTCACAACCACTGTTATAATACTTCACATAGTTGAGCTCAACATTAACAACTACTCAATCTCTTTCATTTGGTTCACTTCTCTTGTATTTCTTATTATTAAATTAGGAAACGACTTACGAAATTAAGTACGTCGTTTTTCAGTGCCACAGTTCATAAACTCAGTACGGTTTTCCTCATTGAAATATCATACCTACATTTCTTAACTCAGTATGGATTTGATAATACCATACATATATTTCACAACTTAGTATGGATAATACCATACCTACATTTCACACTTTGCCATGGAACAACCATGGTCTTATCCGTCAATTCATCACATCTCACGATACAAACGTACTCAATTCCTGTGTTTTTTTCCTAATTTGAATTTTCAACATTTATTCTTTCATTAACAAAATTTTCACAATCCCACAAAAAATTCATATAAAATAACACATTATATCATTCAATAATTCACAAATAAACATCTAAATTCAACCATATGATCTTACCCGGCTGATTTGTAGAAGATATTGAAATTTAAGGACTATTCCGCAACTTTTTCTTTTCCTCGTTCTTCTTTGGATTCTTGATTTATAATATAAAATATTTCTACTCATTAGTATTTATTTGATTTCTATTTCACTTCACAATTTATGCTCTTTAACTTTTAAAATTGCACTTTTACCCCAAAATTTACAATTTTTACAATTTAATCCCTGCTCAACTCACCCATCAATTGAACTAATTTTTCTCAATTAACACTTTATTTTATCATTATAAACTATTTCAAAATCTTTGATATTCTGAATTTCAACACCAACCTTCAATTCACAACTTTTTCACAATTAGGTCCTAAATACCATTTTCTATCAAAATCACTTAATAAAACCACCTTAATATGAAATTATAACTTAAATTTCATAATAATTCATCATAAAATTCTCTTACCCATCCAGGGTAACTTCCAATTTCACCCATAAAATCAAAAACTAATGAATTCTATAAGTGGACCTAATGGTAAAAGTCATAAAAACATAAAAATTATCAAGAAGAAGCAAGAATTAAACTCACATGATGTAAAAATATGAAAAAACAGCTTTCTTCAGACCTTATATGGCGTTTTGGCTGAGAAAATATGAAGAGATTCAATTTTGTCCTTATTTTATATGTTAAAATTGTAAAATTTCCAATTTTGCCCTTATTTCCCTTATTTTTCTGCTGATTTTCTTGCCCTTTCCGTCCAGCCTATTCACTTGTAGGCTTAATTTTCCTTTAAATCCTCTTTATTTTAACACTTAAGCTATTTAATCCTTCTAGCAAATTTTACATTTGTTACAATTTAGTCCTTTTTATTTAATTGACTACCCAAAAGTTAAAATTTCTAAACCAAACTTTAATACTAACTAAATGACACTCCATAAATATTTATAAAAATATTTATGGCTTAGTTTTCAAATTTGAGGTCTCGATACCTCGTTTTTTGACACGTTTGACCTAATAAATTCTTTTAATTCACTAAATTTACCAATTCACAAATTCTTCTAAATTCTTACTTGACTCATAAATGTTAAATTTACCAATGTTTCACATTCATATAACTAATATTTATATCATTAACATAATTTTTTTTAACTTAATAACTATCATAGCATCATTCTAAATTGATTAAAAACTTCATTCATTTAACCATCTAAATCTTATAATTCATCCTTCGCTACCCAAAGTAATATACATATTCAAGTGACTAAACAACACCTATGTATATGCTATCTTTACCCAAAAGAAAAATATACATCACCAAATTTGTGTTGGAGTCGGGATTGTTCTGGATGCTGAGCCGGGACACTTGACTTCTACTAACCTGCGCACGGAAACAACCGTACGCTGAGTATAGATATACTCAGTGGTATTACCATAATTCAAAATATATCATCAATAATAAAAATATAAATATTAAAATACATAACAGCTAATTTCTTAAATACTAATTCATACTTTATTTTTATTTTTATTTTCATCATTTCATAATAACAATTCAATTTAATTATTCGTCAATCAATGTATTTAACACAAACTTGAATTTAAACCACTTATGAACATTTAGCTCATTCTTTTCTCTTTCTATCACAATTCCAATTTCTATTCATAATTCAATTTCTTTTTTTTTATATATATTTCAATGCCTTAAATTCATATTTCAATTTTTCACCCTATTAACGTAACTCGGACTTTGGCGGATACACGATCCAACCAAACATACCAATATGGCACCCAGTGTCTCATCGGATAGTTCGAAGTAATAGTTGACACCCAGTGTCTCATCGGCCTAGCCGAAGTAAAGTTGGTACCCAGTACCTCATCGAATCTATCCGAAGAAATTTAGTGACACCTAGTGTCTCATCGACTCGAGGTCGAAGCATCCCTGAACAC
This sequence comes from Gossypium arboreum, assembly GCF_025698485.1. NCBI lineage: Eukaryota > Viridiplantae > Streptophyta > Magnoliopsida > Malvales > Malvaceae > Gossypium > Gossypium arboreum. Next base: position 112,971,503 of record NC_069071.1, read on the forward strand.
TTCTAATCCTATGGCATGCTAACTATATCCGACTCCGCCCGACTAGTTAATAGGGTATTCAATTCACTTTCTCAATTCTATATCACTTTCAATTCACAATTCAAATCACCATTCATTTTTCAATCAATACACTTTTCAAATAATCACATATTCCATAATTCACTTATTCTAATCAATTTAATTCAATTTGCATCACTTTCATTTTCACTCAATATTCATATCAATTTCACATACTTACCTCAAGTCTTACTTACCATACATAACAATTAAAAATTCATCAATCAATAATAATTAAAATTCGAATTATAGTAATACACACCGTAATTCTCCCGTTTTAGTCCTCGATGACTTTCTTCTTTCCTTTTGATGCTGATGCTTCAGGTTCTTTGTTGGCTACGAAAATAATAGTAATTTACATTATTATTTACAGCATTAATTATAATAAATAATTAAATTTCTAAACAATTCCTACCTTATTCCCAATTTAATCCTAACTAAACTTAATTATTTTTTTTAATCCAATTCACTCTCTTTTTCTATTCAAATTTTGTCTAAACTTATATTTAACTATAAAATTTCTAGCATATTTCCCTAATTTCGAAATTTCTTCAATTTAGTCCCTACAACATAAAACTTATAGCCTAGTTTACAATTTAATCCCTTAATCAATTCTAACTTAGAATTCATTCAATTAAATCCCTAATTCCATAATTTGTCCAACATGACCCATATTTAGAAACATATGAACTCTTGAAATATCAACTTAATTTCATCAAAATCTTGTTTTAAAGCTTCTAAAACATCAAAATTAACTAAAAAGGACTTAATTGACTTACCAAATTAACTCCAAGCTTCAAAAACCCTTTTTCTTTCTTTTTCTTCTTTTCTTTCCCCTGTTTCAAATGCTCTTTGTAACTTTCTTTCTTTTTTTTAGTTCTTTTACGTTTCATTTGTTTTATTTCTTTTATGTTATATTTTATATTTAATTAATTTAATAAATATCTATTTTAATAACAAATACTAAAATTACAATTGGATACATATTTATTTTTACATTTGTACCAATAATTTTATTACCATTGTCATTATTTAATTTGTTTCTCAAACAAAAATCTCATAATTTTAATTATTTAATTATTTAATTAACAAATATCTTTTTACTTAAATTATAAGTAATTAAGTATTTAAATTACAAATGTACTAATGTAATTTTTACACATGTATATTTTATTACCATATAATTATCTACTATTTAATTTATTTATAATATATTATTAATTAAATAATCATAATAATTTAATATAAAACCATAATAATAATCATTATAATATATAAAACCTAAAAAAATCTTTGATTTTATTTCACCAATATGTCACCTCATTTGTAGTCAATGGCTTAATTGCCATTTTAATCCTTTTTATTTTCTATTACTTTATAATTAAACTTTTACCCTTTATTCAATTTAATCCTTTTTATTACTTACTCTAACTTAAGCTAAATTCACCTAATTAAATCCTAATTAGACACACCACTAGGCTCATAAATATTTTTAATAATTATTTTCGAACTTATTTCACTAAGACGGAGGCCCTATAACTCACTTTTCTAGTGCCCGTGGATTTTGGGTCATTACATGTAAAATGTGTTCCTTACTTTAAATTTCTTCGTTCTTGTAACATCCTGAAATAGGGCCTAAACGGAACAGTGGTTGCGAAACCACAAATTGGAGGTAAAAAAATTTATTTTATTATTATTATGAGGTATATGATATGTTTGCATGATTGTGTGAAAATTTCGTGAAGAAATTCTATGAAAAAAGTGCTTAATTTGAAATTAGGGACTAAATTGAATAAATTGCAAAACTTGTGTTCTAGAAGTATTTTGCATAAAATTGAATTAGATTATTAATTAGAGTCCTTAAAGAGAAATTTTACCAATTTCTAAGTCTATGGACAAAAATTGGACATGGATGGAATTTTTGGAAAGTTTAGTAGTAAAGGCATTTTGGTCATTTAGGGGTAAAATGATTAAAATACAAAATTAAAAGCCAATTTTGCTCATCTTCAACCCCATGGCCGAATATAGCAAGGAGAAACCATAAGTAGGGTTTTTCAAGCTTCCAAGCTCGATTGTAAGTCCGTTCTAGTCTCGTTTTTAATGATTTTTACGTTTTTGGAGTCCCGGTAGCTCGATTAAGCTTATGCCAGCAATAATTCAACCTAGGGTTCATATTTGGAAAAATACCCATAGGTGAAATTTGTGTATTTTGGTGTTTTATGATAGAATATGGGGTTTTAAATTATGTTAGACAACTTGTACTACTCGGTTTTAAGCAAAAACGAGTAAAAGGACTTACTCGGTAAAAATACCTAATAGTCATAAGTGCATGTTAGAGTGCGAATTTGATGCTGCCATAGAAGGGAAAAATGATCAGCATGTCATAAAACATAAGAAAATAGGCTGAAGTTTAATTTACGAGCTTTGGGGTAAAAGTGTAAATATGTGAAAGTTTAGGGGCAAAACTGTAATTTTGCCAAAATATGATTTTGGGTCAATTTGAATAATGTGAGTCCTAATTAGACTATATTTTAAATGATAGAGCAAGGAAAACTGAAATTCGGGCTAAAATGGGGAAAATACTAAGTTATGGACGAAATGGTAAAAGTAGCTATTTTTGCATACAAGGTAAGTTTACAGTAAATAAATGCAATATTATTTTATTTTACATTATTATTGTCAATTTCCAGCATTTATATACTTATTTTTCTTGAGAATATTTAAAGTCGTATTAAAGGCGAAGTGACAGAGAAAAAGCATTAGGAAGCCCCGTTTGAACCTTAGGAATGCTAGGATATTGGGGTTGACAAGACAAGACAGGATAGAAATGAGCCATGTAAGTCCATATCTGATATATGGCTTTGGAGACAGGAATAAGCCATGTAAGCGCATATTAGATATATATATGGCATTGGAGACAGGAATAATTCATGTAAGTCCATGTCGAAAAGATAGCATTGGCAGGATATTGATAGACAGGAATGACCCTAGTATCCTTAGTATTCTGAGTGGTTCAACGGGTCATTGTACACGTTAAATTACAGTGAATTATCAGCGAAAGGGAAGGTAGATTATATTTATGAATAGTGAAAGGTCAGGTAAGAAAGAAGGTAAATGAGTAAAGAAGAAGGTAGAAAATGAGAAGTAAAGAAAGTTTATGAGGCTAGGTGACATTATGTATAATTATTCATTATGTTGAATGTTGTAATTTATTTGCTTGTAAGCTTACTAAGCCTAGTGCTTACTCTCTTCATTTTCTTTTCTTATAGTTCTTATCAAGCCACTCGGGATCAAAGGAAACGTCGAGACCGATCACACTATCGAAGAAATCACATTGGTATAGTTAGATGTTTCGTTTTGTGTATGGCATGTATAGGAACTTGGTTTCTATTGATATGATATAATCAATGAATGATGTGTAAATACTTGCTAGTGATTAACTAATAGAAGGGCTGATGATATACATGTTTAATAGTATGTATGAATAAGTAGTAACTATCACATGAAAACTAAGAAAAATGTGAAAGTAACTTAAATACAGATTCAAGTATCAGAAATAACGTGATTTTGAAAAATCACAAGGAATTGTAGAGACATGGGTTGATGGTGAATAATATATGAAATTAAAGCTCATTGTGTCTATTTTCATATGGATTAAGCAAAACATGTAAAGGTTTTGTATTTTATAAGATATCTGAGTTTTAGTGAAATAGGGCCAGAGCGATTTCTGGATCCCCTATTTCAACTTTAGAAATTCACCATAAATTTTACAAAAATAATTAGGTGGTGTACTTTATATAGTTAGAATCCTTATTGAATCTAGTTTCAATAGAAACAAATGGTATAGTCATATGATTTTTTGGACATAGAGAAAAGTGGTTCGTAGTAAGTAGAGACCAGTGCAATCAAATTCTGAAACAGAGGTAACTTTAACTAATAAACTGTACTAATTGGCTAAGTCAAAAATTATAGAAAAAATTAGTAGATAGATATATGAGTCTAGTTTCATGAAAAATTTACGGATCTTAATTTCAAATTTTGAAACTCGAGAAATAAATTTTTAAGTAACCATGATGTAGAAAAATAGTTTATTCCAAAAATTAAAATAAGTGGTTTAGAGTTGTTTAAAAGGTAAGATAAGTTTAGTAACACCTCGAGCTTGACTCCGGTGACGGTTTCGGGCATGGGGGCGTTACATTTATTGGTATCAGAGCAGGTTTAGCCGGTTCTCGGAACAGTTAGTGTGAGTAAAAGTCTAGCTATACATGCCATACCTGTATTTTGATAGTGTGACGGCTCCTGACGATTTTTAAATATTTTGTTTTATTGTAATGGATCCCGAGCGAACTGGTGATGACGATGTAGAAAGTAATGCGCCTACTCCCGCGAAAGGGGTAGTGCCATCTGAGAATAGGCCAGTAACAGTTAATCAGGGAGGAGTGACTCGAGAAGCTCTCTTCCAAGCTTTGAATGATTTGTTTGTCGAGTTCGTTCGTACGAATCCGGTAGTTAGACCTCCACCCCCTCATGATTCTCAGGCTACCCATGTAGCTCAAGCTCCCCCAGTCACAGGTACAGTGATAAGAGAAAAGCCACCTGTTGATAGAATTAGGAAACAAGGGGCAGAAGAGTTCCGAGCAACAAAAGATGATGATGCAGAAAGAGCAGAATTTTGGTTAGAAAATACTATCAGAGTCTTTGATGAATTATCTTGTACACCCGAGGAATGTATGAAATGTGTAGTATCACTTATTAGAGAATCAGCCTACTACTGGTGGAAGACACTTGTATCAGTTGTACCAAAGGAGAGGGTCACTTGGGATTTCTTTCAGGAGGAATTTCGTAAAAAGTACATCAGTCAGAGGTTTATAAACCAGAAGAGAAAGGAATCCCTGGAATTGAAACAAGGTAATATGACGGATCGATGAGATTGTGCATAAATTATTGGTAACTTAACAAGGTAACAGTAAAGAACAAGTATCCATTGCCTAGAATTGATGATCTGTTTGATCAATTGAAGGGAGCTACTGTGTTTTTCAAGATAGATTTGAGATCTGGATACTATCAGTTGCGAGTTAAAGAGTCAGATGTCTTGAAGACTGCTTTCCGGACTAGGTATGGTCATTATGAGTTCCTTGTGATGCCATTTGGCTTGACTAATGCTCCTACCATTTTCATGGACTTAATGAACCGAATTTTCAGACCGTACTTGGATAAGTTTGTAATTGTGTTCATTGATGATATCTTGATTTATTCTCATGATGAGACTGAGCATGCAGAGCATTTGAGAACAGTTTTACAGATCCTGAAAAATAATCAGTTGTATGCCAAGTTCAGAAAAAGTGAGTTCTAGTTACGAGAAGTTGGTTTTCTTGGACATATTGTTTCAGGTGAAGGTATTAAGGTTGATCCGAGCAAGATTTCAGCCATTGTTGATTGGAAGCCTCCTAGAAATGTATCAGAACTTAGAAGTTTTCTTGGTCTTGCCGGATATTATAGGCGATTTGTAGAGGGATTTTCCATGATAGCTACCCCGCTGACAAGATTGCTGCGAAAGGATGTCAAGTTTGAATGGACTGAGAAGTGTCAACGAGTTTTGACAAGTTAAAAGCATTGTTGACTAAAGCTCCTGCTTTAGTGCAACTAGAACCGAATAACGAGTTTGTGATTTACTGATGATGCGTCCATGAATGGAATTGGTTGTGTACTTATACAGGAAGGGAAGGTAATTGCTTATGCCTCTAGACAACTAAAGCCACATGAGAAGAACTATCCGACACATGATTTAGAGCTAGCTGTCATTGTTTTTGCGCTAAAGATTTGGAGACATTATTTGTATAGTGAGAAGTGCCACATATTCACTGATCAAAAAAATTTGAAATATTTGATTACTCAAAAAGATTTGAATTTAAGGCAAAGAAGATGGTTAGAGTTGATTAAAGATTATGAGTTAGTGCTCGATTATCACCCAGGTAAGGCAAACGTTGTTGCTGATGCTTTGAGCAGGAAATCTTCATTTGCATTAAGAGCTTTGAACACTAGTCTAGCCTTATCAGATGATGGTTTTATCTTAGCTGAGTTGAGAGCTAAACCGATGTTTCTTGAAGAAATTTGTGAAGCTCAAAAAAATGACAGTGAGTTGTTTGTTTTATCAGATTTTCAGATCAGTTCTGGCGGTTGTTTGATGTTCCAAGACAGGGTATGCGTACCGAAGAATGATGAGCTTATTCGAAAGATCTTACAGGAAGCACATAGTAGTTCTTTGTCTATTCATCCAGGTAGTACAAAGATGTATAATGATTTGAAGAAAATGTACTGGTGGGTAGGAATAAAAGGGGACATTTCAGAGTTTGTTTCTAGATGTTTGATCTATCAGCAGGTAAAGGCCGAACATCAGGTACCTTCGGGTTTATTGCAGCCTGTGCTAGTCCCTGAGTAGAAATGGGATCGAGTTACTATGGATTTTGTGACAGGGTTGCCGTTTACACCGAGAAAGAAAGATGCAGTATGGGTTGTGATTGTTAAGTTAACGAAGTCGGCTCATTTTATCCCAGTTCGTATGGATTATTCACTTGACAAGTTGGCCGAGTTGTATATTTCAGAGATAGTCAGACTACAAGGGGTACCATTATCGATCATTTTAGACAGAGATCCAAGATTTACTTCACGATTTTGGAAGAAATTACAGAAGGCTTTGTGCACAAAATTGAGTTTTAGTACAACTTTCCATCCTCAAACCGACAGTCAGTCAAAGAGAGTTATTCAGGTACTTGAAGCTATGTACTGGAATTTCAAGGCAGTTGGGAAAAATATATACCATTAGTAGAGTTTGCCTACAATAATAGTTATCAGTCGAGTTTGAAGAGCTTTGTATGGACGTAAATGTCGCACACCTTTGTATTGGACAGAGCTTAAGGAAAATCAGATTTACAGGGTTGATCTAGTTAAGGAAACAGGAGAGAAAGTCAAAATCATCAGAGATTGCTTGAAAGCAGCCTCAGACAGACAAACGTCGTATGCAGATTTGAAGAAAAAAGAGATTGAGTATCAAGTTGGTGACAAAGTTTTTTTTTGAAAGTATCCTTGTGGAAGAAAGTTCTCAGATTTGGCAAGAAAGGCAAACTAAGTCCACATTTTTTTGGACCGTTTGAAGTGATTGAGGGAGTCGGACCATTAGCATATCGATTAGCTTTGCCGATTGAGTTAGAGAAGATTCATAATGCATTTCATGTGTCTATGCTACGTTGTTATTGTTCAGATCCGTCACATGTGATTTCTCAGACAGGTTTAGATTCAACCAGACATGACTTACGGTGAAGAACCGGTAAAGATTCTAGCTCGAGAGGTAAAGCAATTAAGGAACAAAAGTATTGCACTTGTGAAAGTACTATGGAATAGACATGGGGTAGACGAGGCTACATGGGAACTCGAAGAGGCTATGCGAAAACAGTACCCAAATCTCTTCACAGGTAAGATTTTCGGGACGAAAATTCCTAAAGGGGGGAGAAATGTAACATCCCGAAATAGGGCCTAAACGGAACAGTGGTTGCGAAACCACAAATCTGAGGTAGAAAAATTTATTTTATTATTATTTTGAGGTCTATGATATGTTTGCATGATTGTGTGAAAAATTTCGTGAAGAAATTCTATGCATAAAGTGCTTAATTTGAAATTAGGGACTAAATTGAATAAATTACAAAACTTGTGTTCTAGAAGTATTTTGCATAAAATTGAATTATATTATTAATTAGAGGTCCTTAAAGAGAAATTTTACCAATTTCTAAGTCTATGGACAAAAATTGGACATGGATGGAATTTTTGGAAAGTTTAGTAGTAAGGGCATTTTGGTCATTTAGGGGTAAAATGAATTAAAATACAAAATTAAAAGCCAATTTTGCTCATCTTCAACCCCATGGCCGAATATAGCAAGGAGAAACCACGACTAGGGTTTTTCAAGCTTCCAAGCTCAATTGTAAGTCCGTTCTAGCCTCGTTTTTAATGATTTTTACGTTTTTGGAGTCCCGGTAGCTCGATTAAGCTTATGCTAGCAATAATTCAACCTAGGGTTCATATTTAGAAAAATACCCATAGGTGAAATTTGTGTATTTTGGTGTTTTATGATAGAATATGGGGTTTTAAATTATGTTAGACAACTTGTACTACTCGGTTTTAAGCAAAAACGAGTAAAAGGACTTAATCAGTAAAAATACCTAATAGTCATAAGTGCATGTTAGAGTGTGAATTTGATGCTGCCATAGAAGGGAAAAATGATCAGCATGTCATAAAACATAAGAAAATAGGCTGAAGTTTAATTTACGAGCTTTGGGGCAAAAGTGTAAATATGCAAAAGTTTAGGGGCAAAACTATAATTTTTCCAAAATATGATTTTGGGTCAATTTGAATAATGTGAGTCCTAATTAGACTATATTTTAAATGATAGAGCAAGGAAAACTGAAATTCGGGCTAAAATGGGGAAAATACCAAGTTATGGACGAAATGGTAAAAGTAGCTATTTTTGCATACGAGGTAAGTTTACAGTAAATAAATGCAATGTTCTTTTATTTTACATTATTATTGTCAATTTCTAGCATTTATATACTTATTTTTCTTGAGAATATTTAAAGTCGAATTAAAGGCGAAGTGATAGAGAAAAAGCATTAGGAAGCCCCGTTTGAACCTTAGGAATGCTAGGATATTGGGGTTGACAAGACAGGACAGGATAGAAATGAGCCATGTAAGTCCATATCAGATATATGGCTTTGGAGACAGGAATGAACCATGTAAGCCCATATTAGATATATATATATGGCATTGGAGACAGGAATAATTCATGTAAGTCTATGTCGAAGAGATGGCATTAGCAGGATATTGATAGATAGGAACGACCCTAGTATCCTTAGTATTTCGAGTGGTTCAATGGGTCATTGTACACGTTAAATTACAGTGAATTATCAGCAAAAGGGAAGGTAGATTATATTTATGAATAGTGAAAGGTCAGGTAAGAAAGAAGGTAAATGAGTAAAGAAGAAGGTAGAAAATGAGAAGTAAAGAAAGTTTATGAGGCTAGGTGACATTATGTATAATTATTCATTATGTTGAATGTTGTAATTTATTTGCTTGTAAGCTTACTAAGCCTAGTGCTTACTCTCTTCATTTTTTTTTTCTTATAGTTCTTATCAAGCCACTCGGGGATCGAAGGAAACGTTGGAGACCGATCACACTATCGAAGAAATCACATTGGTATAGTTAGACGTTTCGTTTTGTGTATGGCATGTATAGGAACTTGGTTTCTATTGATATGATATAATCAATGAATGATGTGTAAATACTTGCTAGTGATTAACTAATAGAAGGGCTGATGATATACATGTTTAATAGTATGTATGAATAAGTAGTAACTATCACATGAAAACTAAGAAAAATGTGAAAGTAACTTAAATACAGATTCAAGTATCAGAAATAACGTGATTTTGAAAAATCACAAGGAATTGTAGAGACATGGGTTGATGGTGAATAATATATGAAATTAAAGCTCATTGTGTCTATTTTCATATGGATTAAGCAAAACAGATAAAGGTTTTTTATTTTATAAGATATCTGAGTTTTAGTGAAATAAGGCCAGAGCGATTTCTGGATCCCCTATTTCAACTTTAGAAATTCACCATAAATTTTACAAAAATAATTAGGTGGTGTACTTTATATGGTTAGAATCCTTATTGAATCTAGTTTCAATAAAAACAAACGGTATAGTCATATCATTTTTTGTACAGAGAGAAAAGTGGTTCGTAGTAAGTAGAGGCCAGTCAAATTCGAATTCGAAACAGGGGTAACTTTAACTAATAAACTGTACTAATTGGCTAAGTCAAAAATTATAGAAAAAATTAGTAGATAGATATATGAGTCTAGTTTCATGAAAAATTTACGAATCTTAATTTCGAGTTTTGAAACTCGAGAAATGAATTTTTAAGTAACCATGATGTAGAAAAATAGTTTATTTCGAAAATTAAAATAAGTGGTTTAGAGTTGTTTAAAAGGTAAGACAAGTTTAGTAACACCTCGAGCTTGACTCCGGTGACGGTTTCGGGCGTGGGGGCCTTACAGTTCTAGTTCATTTTGGTGCAGATGGCAAGAAAGCGTATGGAAATACTGTAACCCCTCCTACTCCCAAAAAGAAGGCAAAGCTGGTCACTCCCTAAAAGACAAACAGATTTTCCCTCCCACCTTTGCCCTTCAAGAGATTTTGATTGCTATTTTACTAATAAGGGATCATATTACCCATTTCGTCAGTTGTAAAATGTGTTTCTTACTTCCAATTTATCGAGCGGGTGGACATACTGCAACCCCTCCTGCTCCCAAAAAGAAGGCAATGCTGGTTACTCCCCAAAAGACATGCAAATTTTCCCTCCCATCTTTGCCCTTCTAGAGATTTGATTGCTATTTTACTAATGAGAGATCATAATGCCCATTTTATTAATTGTAAAATGTGTTTCTTACTTTCAATTTCTCCGATCTAGTTCATTCTGGTGCAGATGGCAAAAAAGTGAGTGGACATACTGCAACCCCTCCTACTCCCAAAAATAACGCAAAACTGGTCATTCTCGAAAAGACAGGAAGGCTTTCCTTTCCATCTTTTCCTTCTAGAGATTTTGATTCCTATTTTACTAATGAGAGATCATAATGCCTGTTTCTTTAATTGTAAAATATGTTCTTTACTTTCAATTTCTCTGTTCTAGTTTATTCTGGTGCAGATGGCAAAAAAGCGAGTGGACATATTGCAACCTCTCCTACTCCCAAAAAGAAGGCAAAGCTGGTCACTCCCCAAAAGACAGGCAGATTTTCCCTCTGATCTTTGCCCTTCTAGAGATTTTGGTTGCTATTTTACTAATGAGGTATCATAATACCCATTTCGTCAATTGTAAAATGTGTTCCTTACTTCAAATTTCTCTGTTCTAGTTCATTCTGGTGCAGATGGCATGAAAGGATATGGACATATTGCAACCCCTCCTACTCCCAAAAAGAAGGCAAAGCTGGTCATTCCCCAAAAAATAGGCAGATTTTCCCTCCCATCTTTGCCCTTTTAGAGATTTTGATTGCTATTTTACTAATAAATGATCATAATGCCCATTTCATCAATTATAAAATGTGTTCCTTACTTCCAATTTCTCCGTTCTAGTTCATTCTGGTACACAGGGCAAGAAAGCGGGTGGACATACTGCAACCCCTCTTGCTCCCAAAAAGAAGTCAAAGCTAGTCACTCCCCAAAAATCAAGCAAATTTCCCCTTCCATCTTTAGCCTTCTAGAGATTTTGATTGCTATTTTACTAATAAAGGATTATAATTGCCCATTTCGTCAATTGTAAAATGTGTTCCTTACTTCTAATTTCTCCGATCTAGTTCATTCTGGTGCAAATGGCAAGAAAGCGAATGACATACTGCAACCCCTCCTGCTCTCAAAAAGAAGGCAAAACTGGTGACTCCCCAAAAGACAGGCAGACTTTCCGTCCCATCTTTCCCTTCTAGAAATTTTAATTGCTATTTTACTTTCAATTTATCTATTCTAGTTCATTCTGGTGCAGATGGAAAAAAGCGAGTGGACATACTACAACCCCTCCTGCTCCCAAAAAGAAGGTAAAGCTGGTCACTCCCCAAAAGACAGGCAGATTTTCCCTTCCATCTTTGCCCTTTTAGAGCTTTTGATTATTATTTTACTAATGAGGGATCATAATGCCCATTTCATAAATTGTAAAATGTGTTCCTTACTTCCAATTTCTCCGTTCTAGTTCATTCTGGTGCAGATGGCAAGAAATCAGGTGGACATATTACAACCCCTCTTGCTTCCAAAAAGAAGGCAAAGTTGTTCACTCCCAAAAAAACAGGCAGGTTTTCCCTCCTATTTTTGCCCTTCTAGGGATTTTGATTGTTATTTTACTAATGAGGGATCATAATGCTTATTTCATCAATTGTAAAATGTGTTCCTTACTTCCAATTTCTCTGTTCTAGTTCATTCTAGTGCAGATGGCAAGAAAGCAGGTGGACGTACTGCAACCCGTCCTGCTCCCAAAAAGAAGGCAAAGTTGGTCACTCCCCAAAAAACAGGCAGCTTTTCCATCCCATCTTTGTCCTTCTAGAGATTTTGATTGCTATTTTACTAATGAGGGATCATAATGCCCATTTCGTCAATTGTAAAATGTGTTTCTTATTTCCAATTTCTCCGTTTTAGTTCATTCTGGTGCAGATGGCAACAAAGCGAGTGGACATACTGCAACCCCTCCTGCTCCCAAAAAGAAGGCAAAGTTGGTCACTCTCCAAAAGACAGGCAGGTTTTCCCTCCCATCTTTGCCCTTTTAAAGATTTTGATTGCTATTTTACTAATGAGGGATCATAATGCCTATTTCGTCAATTGTAAAATGTGTTCCTTACTTCAAATTTCTCCGTTCTAGTTCATTCTTGTGCAGATGGCAAGAAAGCATATGGACATACTGCAACCCCTTACCCTTCCAAAATGGTTGGGAAAACATCAGTTGTTGTTGCTGCAAAGGTGAAGCAGACTCCAACATATGTCTTGAAAACTTTCCAGATCATTTGGCGCTGAAAATGCTTTACAATCTCATTCTAAAGCAAAGCATGGCACTCAAGCATAAAAAGTTAATCGGTTTAGGGTCATCGTAAAGCATGGTTCTTTTACAACTTTGAATCGAAAGTATAAATATATATAAGAAATTGAAACCAAATTCATACGCAACTGCTCCCAACCTCCGATCGGATTCAGAGTTATGTTGTGTTTATGACTAATTATTACAGCTCCATTGGTTGGCTTTTACTTCATTCTCCGATTTGAATGCCATAGCTAATGCAGTTGGAACGATATCACTAACTGTAGATGAACATTTCGTGGGTCTCATTGAAGGCTTTATGGGAAGAAACGAAAATGAAAAAATAGAAGATATATTTATTCATTTCATTTATGGACTTGGCTTGAAAGGAGGAAGACTATATTTTTCTCTAAAGAATATAAGAATGAAATTTTTGGAAAACGTTTTTAGAACCGGAATGGTCGTCAATGATTTTTGGTTCATTTAATTTAAATCAAATAAATTATTTATAAAAATTTAAAATTATTTAAAAGAATTATAAAATATTTTTTTTAAATTTGATTCAATATTAAATTATTTTACCTTTAATCCATTATTGATGTTAAGGCTGGTTTTCAATTCAAATGTAGCGAAATAATTTATCGATTATTAAGCTTGTCTTTTATGTTCTTTTGTTTAGTTACTCCAAATTTCGTTATCAGTTTTTGTACTCAAATTTTCAAATATTGAAAATGATTAAGTTAGTATAGACTAAGATAATGGTGGTTAAATTTTTAAGTTAAATTTAATTATTTTCAAAATTTTATATAACAAATATTTTATATAGTACTCACTATTATTTTGATTAATGAATTTAAAGGTTACGGCTTGAGTTGGAATTGAAATTTCAAAATTCAAATAATATTAAAATTAAAAACAATCAAATTGAATAATAGAGATAAAACCTATCATTCATGAATAATATAATAATAGTAAGAAACAAAACATAGCATAACAATTTATTTTCAAAACAAGAAAAAAATAGCATAACAATTTTTATTGCTTCTACTTAAATTAAAATTAAAATTTTAATTTCAATTTGTATTTTTTTTTACTCAATTAAACTACATTTTGATCTAAAGTCGCTGAAGTACTAATTTAAGTATATAATTTACATTTTAGGAAGATATAAGCAACACGGCAGGTTTGCCCGAGTGGTTAAGGGGGAAGACTTAAGATCTTCTGCACTCAAGTGCGCGTGGGTTCGAACCCCACAGCCTGCAATTTTTGTCTCTTTTTTTTAGAATTTGACATTAATTTTTTATTTTTAATAATGTGTTTAATGTATTTATATAGATTTTGACATATATTCTGTTTGGGTAAATTCCATCAGTTGTTATTAAACTTCAATTAAAATTATATTTTAGTCACTCAATTTACAAAAATTATGTAATAGTCATTAACATTATTGGATTGTTATATTTTATGATAATGTGACATGTTAACTCAAATGGTTTAAAATATCATTGTGATGTTGTTAGAATGTTTCTTATCAATAAATTAAATAATTTAAAAGTCTAAAAATATTTTAATTTAAAAAACCTTAAAATTCATAATTTTTTATCTAAAATTATAGAAAAAATATTTTTTGATATTATTATTAAATAAAAGTTCAAGAAAAATCATAAAATTTTAAAGAGAAGAATTATTGTTGTTATTTTTTTAGATTTTTTCTCATATAGAAGATAACATAACCACGCTTTAATATAAGGTTATTGTACATTTTAATCCTTGAACTTGACATCTTATACTTAATTGGTACTTAAATTTTTACAAATATAATTGGTACCTGAATTTGAACCAAGTGGGTAATTTTTTAGTACTTGGTTGATGCTGTTAACTTTTGTACTGAGAGCCCATAAAATATCAACAGTGTCTTAAAAATTTTATAAAATAAATTTTTGATATAATTTGTGGAACTTTAAAAATAATAATATAAAAATATGTTTTATTATTATTATTATTTCACATGCATGATGAATTTGTACAAGCAATGTCCAGATGTAGAAGAAGTCGGATGTTCATATGTTAATAATTTTATATTTTATTATAATTTCAAAATAATAATATAAAAAGACTTGAAATTTTTTTCACAAGCATAATGAACATAGACAATAGGATTTCTAGGTTCAATTGAATTTGGATATGCCTAATTGTCTAAGTTCATTTTCAAGATACATTCTTTCAGTAATTTTATAGTTTTATAATTATTAATAATATAAAAAGCTTCAAGATATTTTAAAATTTTGTGTTTAAACCTTCAAGACAGAGAGTGATAAATTTATTATTAAATAATAGATAAATGAATGACAAGAAGTATATTATTACCTAGAAGATCTCACATTAATGTCTTAAATGAGATTAAGGCAGCCTATAGAGGATTACCAAAAAGGGTCCATAGAAATTGCCTCTCAAGATGTGAGGGACTTGGTTTGTTTAAATTTAAGGTTTTATTTGTTCCTTGTTACGCTATTTTCTAGTATTTGTGTGTTCCATGACCTTTTAGTTTCAAAATTGGAATAACCATCCATTCTCTGGCTTTGTAAAAGTTTGACCTGAATTGGATGGTTCGACCATTCAATCATATATAGCTTGAATTTGAAAACTAGAAAACCAATTAAAATCTCTAAAAACCTGAAAACTGAAAATTGAAGAAAAAAAAAACCAAACAAACAAACAAACAAAGAAACAACAAAAGGAAAAAGAATTCTTTATTTTTAATTTATTTATATTTCAGTTCATTTTAATGTTTCTTTTTCTTATTTGAGTTTTCTTTAACTTTAAATCAAAATAATTAAACAATCACATACCGATTGACTATTCGAGGCGGTCTCCTGTTTTTTCCTTTGAAAATTTTATACCTAATTTTCTCGAGTAGAAAAGATTTTCTAAAGTTTCCATCCTTAACTCGTTTGTGCTTTAATCCTTTATTTCTTATATCTCTAATTTTTCTTTTTTCTTTTTTTCACTAATGAAATGCATTCCCGTCTCCGAAGTCTCCCTAGGATTACTAGGTAAAAGGTCTTCATTTCAAGCATCATATATTTATGAATATAGCGAGCATATATGCAGGCAAAGTCCAACAAAAATAACACGGAGATTGATATAATTCTGAACACAAGTACAAAATTGCTATCAAAATTATTGAAATATGTTTTAGGGTCTCAACAAACCACTGAAGCTCTGCCGCACGCATCCAGTCTCAGCACATTATCATCTAAACAAGCATCTTAATAGGGTGCAACTGGAGCACGGAAGCTAGCTCCGGCATAGACAGCTTCCGCACCGAGCTCCTCCTCAATTCGCAGAAGCTGGAACACAGAGAACATAATCAGACAAAAACAGGTATACCACTCTTCTTTCGAAAGGATGTTGATGGCTAATGACAACTTGAAACTATGTTTAAAGGTTGGGATATGAACCTGATTGTACTTGGCTAAACGCTCAGACCTGCATGGAGCTCCGGTCTTAATTTGGCCCTGGTTAAAAAGAAAAACATGAAAATGTCAACATTTGCAACAATGAAGATTTTCGATTCAGATTTAAGATAGTAATATTATTTACCGTGGCCAAACCGACTGAAAGATCAGCAATAAAAGTATCCTCCGTTTCACCACTGCAAGAACACAATCAAAAATATTCTGTGAGTAAATTGAAACTTCGATTTTGCAAATCAAATCAATAGTTTTAGCAGTCAAACCTGCGGTGGCTGGCCATCACACCCCATCCAGCTTGCTTGGACATTTTCACAGCTTCAATACTTTCAGTAACAGATCCAATTTGATTGACCTGTTTCAGTCATACCAAGAAAGAACTCAGATTAATATCCCCCGCATCATCCATAACAAATAAAAGAATGACCTTCTAAAAGAAGAATCCATTGTTACCTTGAGAAGAAGGGCATTGCAAGTTTTTTCAGCAATAGCCTTCGCAACCCTCTGCAAAGGTTAAAAAGGAATACAAATGTCAGTTTGCTATACATACACTCTTTCTTGAAGAAAAGAAGGAATGGTTAATTCTAACCTTTGGGTTGGTGACCAAAAGATCATCTCCTACAATCTGAACTTTTTCTCCGATTTCATTGGTTAGTTTGGAGTAGTGCTCCCAATCATCTTGGTCAAATGGATCTTCGATTGACACAATCGGATACTCGGCTACGAATGACTTGTATAAATCTTTCAAAGCATCTCCTGAGATCTTTTGTTTACCGTCATTGTTCTTTACGAGCCAAACAGAAAAATACAAGAGCAAAAGAAGTTAGTATAACACATATGATGAGTAATCATAGGTATAATGATTTTGAGTTGTGACAAAGGTCACCTCTTCTTTGAAGTTCAGGTCGTAAGTTTTGTCTGTTCCATAAAATTCAGATGCAGCTACATCCATTCCAATAACAACCTAGAATAATGAATATTCAAATTCAATTAGCCATTTCCTTGCGTCCAAAAAAGGGAGTATTTATTAAGGTTACTAAGAAGGGGCACTAACTTTGCCAGTGTAACCAGCTTTAGCAATGGCAGTATTCAACAATTCAAGTCCTTCCTTGTTCTCCTGAAATTGCACAAAGAAAAGACATCAATAACTAGTCATTAAAGGAAATTAACACTAGACATCAATAACTAGTCATGACTGAGGATTGACCTGGATATTAGGAGCAAAGCCACCTTCATCACCGACATTGGTTGCATCTTGACCATACTTCTTCTTAATCACAGACTTCAAATGGTGATAGACTTCAACACCCATTTTCATGGCCTCCTTAAAGGATGATGCTCCTACAGGAAGAATCATGAACTCCTGCAGACACAAATGCATGAGAACATCAATACCAGGATATGAGCTAAGTTAAGAAAATCATAAGATAGCATTTGAGAACTTGATTTTAGAATTTGGATTTGGAAGTAAAAAACAATATATATTCAGGCAAAATATTTAAAAAATGTAACATTCATGATTTTTCACAAATCCACAGATTTGTTCAATGCCTGAGAAAATCCATGTTTTGAAAATTCCATGATGCGTCTGCATTTCATTCTTATCATTTACATTATAAATGACATCCAAATCCCAAACAGAGCAGAAAGGAATATCAAGATCCATACCTGCATAGCAAGTTTGTTTCCTGCATGTGAACCACCATTGATGACATTGAAAGCAGGGACAGGAAGAACCAACTTGCTGTTACCGGCAAGGTTAGCAATGTGCTGCATTGAAAAGCCAGTTTAGATGACATGAACCGGGGAAAAAACCACAAGTCCAATAAGCCAAAATGTACCTTGTAAAGGGGAAGTTTCTTGACTTCAGCTCCAGCTTTGCAAACAGCAAGGGACACGGCTAGAATGGCATTTGCACCGAGCTGAAGAAAAACAGTAGAAAAACAGACATAACATCATTAGGATAAGAAGCCTCGGAACAAAACTCATTCGAAAGACAATAAGAAATCGGAAAGGTTACCTTTTGTTTGCACCAACCCCACTCATTTTGGGTTCCATCCAGTTGTTGAACCATGAAATTGTCAATTGCAGTCTGCTCGGTTGGGTCCTATAGAAATAAATTGAAAAGAAAACATTTCAATTAGAAATATAGCACGAATAATTACCTCAAGTTCACCATAACTACTAGTTCCCAATTTATTTAGTTACTAAAGCATGACATATTGTCGTACTCTCAAAAAAATCAAGTAGTAGCAAAAATAACAACCAAACAGAACTACATACTGAAAGTTAATTAAAATAATTTCATCAGTTCATGAACATAAGAGAAAATGAAATTACAGGTTACGGACAAACCTTTCCAATCAATGCAGGGCCGATGATTGTGTTAACATTAGCAACAGCCTACATTTTACAAGAGCAACAAATTGTTAATAAAATAAATTAATACTAGCAAAAACAATAGATAATAGGATAACTGACCTTCGATACACCTTTACCGAGGTAATCGGAACCTCCATCTCTCAACTCAAGAGCCTCGTAAATTCCTAAAAGAAAACAAAACAAATAATTAAAAAAAAAGTAGAAATCAATTGTTTAGATATTAATTAACAGATAAATTAAACGTACCAGTGGATGCACCGCTAGGAACTGCGGCCCTAGCCTTTATACCGTTCGATGTTTCCACATCAACCTATCACATTCAGTCAAATCCATTAAGAACGATTTAAAATTTTTTTCAAAAATTATAACACTCAAAATAACTGAATAACTACAGGAGCAGCGTTTACTCTACGAAATCAGATGGAGAAATAGCAATAAAAAAATTGACAAAAACACAGCTACTCGACCGATTCAACTCACCGAGACGTAAATATCAATAAACAAAACAGATCGAGAAATAATCAATCCGTAAATGAGTAACGGCGATGCTAAAATACTATATATCACAGATCGATAACACAACAAAGCATAGAAAGCAATATGAAAAAGAACAAACGAATAGAGCAAGATGAGGAGATGAGAAACGAACCTCAACCGTTGGATTTCCACGGCTGTCGAAGATCTGCCTAGCTTTGACGGAGACGATAGTACCAGCCATGAGATGAAAAAGAGAGCTTTTTGAATTTTGAGATCTAAAACGGAA
Source organism: Gossypium arboreum (assembly GCF_025698485.1). NCBI lineage: Eukaryota > Viridiplantae > Streptophyta > Magnoliopsida > Malvales > Malvaceae > Gossypium > Gossypium arboreum. The sequence goes on from NC_069071.1 coordinate 112,990,771, forward strand.
AAGGAAGCTTCGAGATTTTCGCAACAAATAGGTAAGCAAGCAGGTGGAAGTGAAATGTGGTTTATAAAGAGGAGAATAAGTGAATGAGAACCGTTGATATTAAAGGAAAAGGAAGGTGCCGTTTGATTTTTTTTATTGGTGTGTCTAGAAGGATGAGAAGAAAAAGCGGAAAACAAGGAGAGGAGCACGAGTTTTTGAGTAGGTGGTCGTTCCGGTGGATGCATGCCCATGGTATTCGGTGGTCTAAAGTACCTTTGATGGTTTTAGTAATTAGTATAGCATTACGAGGAGAATGGAGACTAGACATCATTATTAGTTGAGATTTGAGATTTGAGACATCATTATTAGGTGATGCGTTTACCGTGTAAAAATAATTGTAGTAATGAGATTAAATATTACAATGATATTTAAACGTGAGATGAAAATAAAGTTAAACGCACTGCATTGAAGGTAAATATTTATTCAAAAGGGTCCTTAGTTTTATGATTGGTAAATATACATTTTTAATGTGATTTTAAGGTTTAATTTGATATTTAAAGTTTTTCGGTTTAATTAGGTATCAAATTGAACAAAAAAGTATCAAATTGAACATTAAAATCAAGTTTGAGTACCTAATTAAACATAAAAAATCTTTAAGTACCAATTTAAACCTCAAAATTAAATTTAGGTACCAATTTGTATATTTACCCTTTTATACCTAAATTTGAATTTAAGTTTAGAAACATATCTATTTTTATATCGAAACAAGTTTTATAAATTAAAATAAAGCTATGTTTAACTTTTTAATTTACATCAAGTTTAAGTTTGAGCCTCGGTGATTTTTCATATTTTGTTCTAAAGTTTATAAAATTAATCTTTTTAAAATTTATAACTACACTTTTCAATAATTTTATCGGTTCAGATGTGAGTTTTCTTCCTAATAGGTAATTTTTATTATAGGTAAATATCTCGGTTATGACATTGTTAATGACAAAGACAAATTATGAGCCAAGGAAACGAGTTAAATTGCTCGACAAGAAAAAGTAAAAAGGAATTAATTGTGTAATTTAAACTAAAATTTTCATATTAAATAATGATATAACGTGCCACATTAGTTTATTGTTATCTTATTAACGATAGTTAACTGTTGACAAATAGATAAAATTAGCGGTTATATCATAACATTTTAAGATTTGATGATCAAAACATAATCCAAACCATGCATAAATGATTAAATCTAAAAATTACTGAGAAAGAAAAAATTTTATTTCCACGTATTTTGAAATTAGGATAATATAAAATTTGGCCCTTGAACTTATCTATTTGTACTTAAGTTGATCCCTAAACTTATATTTCGTCAACCAGTTTGATGCCTTCATACTAACATCATTAATTTGTGCTAACATAACACTATTAACTAATTCGATGGTGTCGCATGACAGTCTATCAAAGTGCCACATGAAAAGCATAAATATAATTTTTAATTTATATTTTTTAAGTTTTTTAAATTTATATTTGCCACGTATTAACTTGAGAAACAATCACATGACACTATTAACTAATGGTTTGCTGGCACCTTGTAAGCATATTCTTTTTGAAAGATTCCAACTCAATTGTTCTTTTTCCTAAAAACAAGTCTCTACTTTCATTTCATGATTAATTAATTCAAGTTGTTTACACGATTAATTATTCTCGTTAAAGTTGCTAAAATGGAATTGCACTTCTTTTTTTTTTTGTCTTTTCAAGTCTTGATTTTTTTAAAAATAAATCCAAAATTTGAAGTGAAAAATAAAATAAAATCCTAAAATATTCCACGAAAGCATATTAACGAGAATAAATAATTGTGTTAACAAATTAATAACATTATAAATAATACCAAATTAAAGTAAAAGAATAAAATATCAAATTTAAAATTAATAGAGAGGTTAGAAACATAAATTGACCATTTATATATCATAATCAAATTAAAGTGTTTCATCTTTGACCTGAATTAAATTATATATTTAGTAAAATGTAATTTCACTATTTTAATAATTTATATTTTATAATTTTTAAAAGAGTGAATCAAATTTTTATCATTTTGAGAGACAAAGTGTAATTTTACTATTATTAATTTAAAATTTTATAAATTATAAAATAGCCCAAATGGAAAATTTTACCCCATGGCTTCGCCACTACTATTAGTTAAGAGTTTGATTGAGTTTGTATTAATAATTAACCATATTTCAACTCAGTTATGTAATTATTAAAAGTCATCATTTTTATCAAGCAATAATTTTTTTAGGATACTTTAGTCTTTTCATATTTTTATATAAAAATCTAAAAATTACATACACATGATAAGATTTGAACATAAAACATCATAATGTTCATTGTTTCGATTTTACCATTTCAACCAAAACTACATTTTATTTTTATATTCATTTTTATGATTATTACATAAAAAATTTCACCCATGTTGTAGGTTTGTCATAATCTAGTTATATATTAAAACTCTAACTAAGATTATGTTTGACAATATGTTGATAACCCATAACTAATTTTATTAGATAGATTATTTTTCAAAAAAATAGAAAATGATAATTAGATAGATACATACTTATCACTCAATAAATGATTTTTAAATTATTTTTATTTTATTCTATTTCATTTAAGATTATATTATCCTTTATCAAACAATCTAATTATAATTAGTATTTAATTTTAACTAATACACCAAACAAATTTTATAACTTAAATTCAACACTTAATTTTCCAATACTTAATTTTTCAACACTTAATTTTTAACTTATCAATCATTGCCCAAGTCTTTTTCTTATTCTTTTTATAGAAAAACCCTAACCGTTCAACTTTTCAACTAAATATTTGCTTCGTCGGTGGCGGTTTTGGCCTTTGGGCTAGTTACTTATCATGACTTCTTCAACATTAAATTTTTGTGGTTTTTATTTTGTTTTTAATTTGTGGTTTTGTCCACAATTTCATGGTGTTATTTTGCCCACACTTTTCATAGTTTTTGTTTTGTCCAATTCGTTTTCTTTAAAAGTTAATGTGTTTTTATTTTTAGTTTTTAGTTTTTAGTAATGTTATGAGGTATATGTGATATTTGTCATATAATGGTGCTGCTAGATTTTTTAAGAACAATTCTCAAAGGGTCTTATCATGATAGATCATAATAATAGTGATAATGTAACACCCCTATACTCAACTCGATTGCCAAGTCAAGATATAGGAATGCTACATTTATTGCCATAGCAACAAAGATCATACTCTAGTGAATTGAGTTTCATATAGTGAATATTTTGATATTACAAACATAATATCTTTATGTTGACTTGATTTTGTATAAAATTGGATAAATTTTCGAGTGAAAATTTGTTTCAACCATTTATAAGTATAAAACAGGGGCCAAGTATCGATACTGTGAATAAGGTATCAGTACCTTACATCAGGTATTGATACCCCTACCTAGTATCAATATTAGTTTAAGTTTCGAAGTTCTAAAAAATTCAGCAAAACTCATGTAACAGCCTAATTTTCAGTGCTGTCGGAACAGTGATTCGAGATCACTAAATCAGATAAATGAGTATGAAATATTATTAATTTAGTGAGTATAAGTTAAATGTGAAGTTAGGAAAAATTTTGAAGTAGTGAATAGTGTACTAAAAATAAATATTAAAATAATTAGAATCGAAAAAGAGGTATCGAGAACTCGAGAATTTTAAATCGAGCCATAAATATTTTTATAAACATTTATGAAGTGTTAATAAGTCATTATTAAAGTTTCGTCAAGAAATTTTAAAGTTCTGATAGTTAATTGAACAAAAAGGACTAAATTGTATTAAATGCAAAATTGTGGGAAATGATTAAATAGTTTAAATGATAAAAAAGAGGGTTTAAAAGGAAAATAGACCCAAGGTCTCTTTGGTCTGGACGGCAATGGCATGAAATCAGCAAGAAAATAATGAGAATTAAGGGCAAAATTGCAAAATTGCAAAATTTACTTAATAAAGCTAGGACTAAAGTGGAATTATCTAGATTTCTCTTTATTTTTCTGCATTCTCATCAGCAAAAACACCATGGAAGAGTTCCCTTAAGCTGTTTTTTTCATATTTTTACTTCAGGTGAGTTCAATTCTTGATTATTTCTTGAATTTTTTGTGTTTTTGTGACTTTTACAACTAGGTCCACTTGTTAAATTCATTAGTTTTTTATTCTATGAAAGAAATTGAAAGTTGCTATGAATATGTGCTGGAAGTATATGATGATTTGGCATGGAATTAGAGCTTTAAATTGTTTATATGCTGATTTTATTGAAAGAATTGAATAGAAAGTGAATGTTTGGTACCTAATTGTAAAAGAGTTTGAAGTTAGAGTTTTATGTAGAAATTCTGAATTTCAATAGTTATGAAATAACTTATAATGTCTAGAAAAAGTATTAATTTAGAAAATTATCTTAATTGAGGGTTAATTGAGCAATGACTGAATTGTATGAATTGTGAACTTTGGGGCAAAATGGAAATCAACATTTTGCACTAAAACTGTTTTGGACAACAGCAGTAGTCTAACTTTGAAAAATCACCAAAAATTGTAGAAATGGAATTAGAGGATGAATAAAATATGAAATTAAAGCTTATTGAGTTTAGTTTCTTATAGAAGAAATGATGTAAGCAATGGAATTGTAAATCATGAGATATGATAAATTTTGTGAGACAAGGTCAGAATGATTTCGGGTTCCCCTGTTCTGACTTTTTAAAATCATCAAAAATTGGATAAAAATAATTAGGGAATTAAATTTATATGTTTAGAATCCTGAATGAGTATATTTTCAAGAGAAACAAACGGGAACATCATTCGAATCCTGTACGAGGAGATAATTAATTTTTAGTGAAGAAGGGTCGGAACTGTCAGACAGCAGAACAAGGGAGACTTCAATGAATAAACTGTATTAATTGGCCCAACCAAAAATTATGAAATTTTTATGGTAAGAAGATATATGAGTCTAGTTTCATGAAAAATTAGTGGATCTTAATTTTGAGTTCTGTAGCTCCAGATATAAATAATTTAGTGACTACGACACGGGTGGATAGTCTGAATATTCACATAAGTAATTAGTGAAAATTATGGATAATGTTACTTACAAGTGTATTATTTATACCAAGGATGTGGATGGAGAGGAGGAGGAGGAAAAATATATGAATGACTCGTGTATAAATTAAACACATGCCCGATTATAATCGGTAAGTGTTGGATTAGAAATGATATAATGTTTTATGTGGAATATTTATTATGAAATTATGATTATCGTTATAATACAAAATTTGTACTTGTGAGTTTATATGGCTAAATTTTAGTGATTATTTGTTAATTTTATGAATTTCATGATGTGTTATTTCATATGTATTAATGATAAAATCGTGAATAATGTAAAAGCATGAAAATTGAATAAATGATCAAATTGAGCATTTCAGTTCAGTGACAAGATGAATTTAAGGAAAAGACCATAGTTGGACCATGGCAACAAGTGATAAGTGATAGCTTTGGCTACACTTATCTGATCAAGGATAAGTGAAAGTGATAAGTAATAGCTTCGGCTACACTTATCTGATCAAGGATAAGTGAAAGTAATAAGTAATAGCTTCGGCTACACTTATCTGATCAAGGACAAATGACAAGTGAAAAGTGGTAGCTTCGACTACCTGATCAGTGAAAAGTGGTAGCCGAAGCTACCTGATAAGTGAAAAGTGGTAGCTTCTGCTACCTGATCAGTGAAAAATGCTCCGACTACCTGATCAATGAAAAATGGTAGCTCCGGCTACCTGATCAATGAATAGTGGTAGCTTCGGCTACAAGTGATTTCCGTATAATACCATATCTGGGATATGACATCAGTGTGATATATGCTACTGTATAAGACCATATCTGGGATATGGCATCAGTGAGATATGTGATTCGTGTAAGACCATAGCTGGGCTATGGCATCGATATGTGATATGTGATTACTTGTAAGACCATAGTTGGGCTATGACATCGATATATGAAGATGTGCAAGACCATAGTTGAACTATGACATCGAGTAAACGAAGTACTCAATTCCGTAAGACGTTCACTAATTTGACATAGTTTGGTAAGTGTTACATGGAATTATGTGATACAGGAAGTACGAGTTGATAAGATATGAGTATAGAACTTGGTTGATAAATGAATTCATTTGTGATTATATAATTGTTCATCTTGAATGTACTGTCCATATGTATTGATAATTCAAACGTATTAATGAATAAAGTTCCGACATGGAATAAATTGAACACGAGACAAATAATTATGAAATTGAACTCGAAATTCATGAAAATGATGGTTATTGATATATGGAGACATGAGACATTGGTATATGAATATGGAAAATATTTGATAAATGTGTTTATTCATAATTATGGAATTATATACCTCATGTGTACTATTTGCATAAAGATGATATTTCAAATACTTTGGTTATTTAAGCTTAAATATGAAACAGTATGAAATCAAGATAAGTTGTTATAAAAATATATTTAGATTACAGAGATATGGCTGATTATGTTGTATGATTACATAACGTGAAATTGTGTATATATATGAGAAATTTAATGAGAAATGAGCCCATACACGTTTCTTGTTATTTATATGAAGTGTACAACTGAAAAGGGTGATGAAGTTATAAACAGAAAGTTACACGGGTTGAAAACACGGACGTGTGACTCTCCAAAGTGTGAAAATTTTTTAAGTGTTGCAAAAGTTTCATATGTTTATGGTTTGGTCCCGAACCACCCTGAATGTATGTTTTGGGCCCCATAGGCCCATATAAGGGATGTTAAACATATGTATGAAAGTTTTTAATTTAGAAGAAATTTTATGGCTGATTTTTACATGATTGATCATATTAAGTTCAGTAATGCCTCGTACCCTATTCTAGGCTCGGAATACTGGTAGGGGGTGTTACATTTATTGGTATCAGAGCTTCAGTTTAGTCGATTCTCGGAACGAATGAGATGTGTCAAGTGTCTAAAAATACATGCAATATAAATCTGTGATAGTGTGATGTGTATGATCCGATCTAATCTTTGTTTTACATATAGACAGAAATACTTTTCAATCGAGTTATTTCATAAAGTGTTGAAAGTGACACTAAAGTGTCTGAGTAAGAATGTGTTTATGATGAGTCGAAACTTGGAAAGGTATGAAGAAGAGTTCATGATATGGATGTGATGAGGTACGAAATGAAATAGTCATAAATCGAGAAATATAGGAAAAGTGAAATGAAATGGAAGTTTATCTTGTGATGAGCGCATCTATGTTTATGTGACATTCATATGATATTATGTGCCTGACTTGTTTGATTAAGTAAATGCTATGAGTAAACTTACTCAAAATTCATGAATGTATGTTTAAGTACACTTGTTTGAAAAGGATAATTGAAAAATTCGGGTAACATAATTATGTATGTTAATTTGCTTGAAGTGAATTATGTAATTGTGAGGATATGATGTTGATGATAAATGCTAAGTCATATGCGTGTATTTATGAGAGTCCAGTTAGAGGCTTTACGACCTCACCCCCTTATCAATGTGGTATTTTATAACGAAAATTCACGAGAATTATGTTGAATAGTTCACAAGTGTGAAACTAAAGAGTACAGAGTGGAATAATTAATAATGCGATAGAGTTAAAATAGTTTGACAAGTGAATACGCTTTTGAAAAGATATCGATTATTTTAAAGATTATTCAGATTACGTAATGTCACGGTTAAAGAAAAAGTTAACCTCGGCTAATCGACTTATTCAGATATGATGTCTAAAATATGTGTTTGCTGAAGTTTTTTTTCCGAATTGGTTTTCGTTAGTGAATGGAATGATGCAGGGTTCGTGATGATAGAATTAGTAAGAGAAATGATAATTGAATAGAAAAGATGTCTGTGTGTGTGGCAGTTATAGTTGAAACGAATATGATGATATTTTCTAGGTATTATATATATTCTTTTATCCTCAAGTGTATGTGTGTGGTTGTTCAGTTTTTGATGGAGTTCTTATGTTGTGAGAATGCTAGCTAACTATGATGTTAGGCAAAAACCCTATTGGTCTGGTCGGTTTATGATAAGTATTTCTTCATATCTTTGGAATTTTATTCTAATATGTTGGAATGAAGTCGATGGTAAAAAAATAATAATAATAAATAAATAAATAAAAATATTCGAGGTTCAACCGAATTGTGATTCTGAGAAGTTAGTAAAAGTGTTTCATGAGTGTTGAAAGCAACTTCTTCTGATAAGATTTTCAGGGACGAAAATCCCTAAAGGGGAGGAGAGTTGTAACAGCCTAATTTTCAGTGGTGTTGGAACAGTGATTCGAGATCACTAAATCAGACAAATGAGTAGGAAATATTAATAATTTAGTGAGTATAAGTTAAATGTAAAGTTAGGAAAAATTTTGAAGTAGTGAATAGTGTACTAAAAATAAATATTGAAATAATTAGAATCGAAAACGAGGTATCGAGACCTCGAGAATTTTAAATCAAGCCATAAATATTTTTATAAATATTTATGAAGTGTTAATAAGTCAGTATTAAAGTTTCGTCAAGAAATTTTAAAGTTCTGATAGTTAATTGAACAAAAAAGACTAAATTGTATTAAATGCAAAATTGTGAGAAATGATTAAATAGCTTAAATGATAAAAGAAAGAGTGTTTAAAAGGAAAATAGACCCAAGGTCTCTTTGGGCTGGACGGCAATGGCATGAAATCAGCAAGAAAATAATGAGAATTAAGGGCAAAATTGGAAAATTGAACTATGACATCGAGTAAACGAAGTACTCAATTCCGTAAGACGTTCACTAATTTGACAAAGTTTGGTAAGTGTTACATGGAATTATGTGATACAGGAAGTACGAGTTGATAAGATATGAGTATAGAACTTGGTTGATAAATGAATTCATTTGTGATTATATAATTGTTCATCTTGAATGTACTGTCCATATGTATTTATAATTCAAACGTATTAATGAATAAAGTTCCGACATGGAATAAATTGAACACGAGACAAATAATTATGAAATTGAACTCAAAATTCATGAAAATGATGGTTATTGATATATGGAGACATAAGACATTGGTATATGAATATGGAAAATATTTGATAAATGTGTTTATTCATAATTATGGAATTATATACCTCATGTGTACTATTTGCATAAAGATGATATTTCAAATACTTTGGTTATTTAAGCTTAAATATGAAACAATATGAAATCAAGATAAGTTGTTATAAAAATATATTTAGATTACAGAGATATGGCTGATATATGTTGTATGATTACATAACGTGAAATTGTGTATATATATGAGAAATTTAATGAGAAATGAGCCCATACACGTTTCTTGTTATTTATATGAAGTGTACGACTGACAAGGGTGATGAAGTTATAAACAGAGAGTTACACGGGCTGAAAACACGGACGTGTGACTCTCCAAAGTGTGAAAATTTTCTAAGTGTTGCAAAAGTTTCATATGTTTACGGTTTGGTCCCGAACCACCCTGAATGTATGTTTTGGGCTCCATAGGCCTATATAAGGGACGTTAAACATATGTATGAAAGTTTTTAATTTAGAATAAATTTTATGGCTGATTTTTACATGATTGATCATATTAAGTTCGGTAATGCCTCGTACCCTATTCTAGGCTCGGAATACTGGTAAGGGGTGTTACAACTCAACAGTATCAGTATATTGGACAAAGTATCGATACTTTCCTCAAAGTATTGGTACTTTTCATCAAACATCGATATCATTTTATAGTTCGATGTTTTTAAATTTTTAAAGGAAAATTCACCTAAATACTCCATTATTTAATAACAGTTCAACCCCTGCTCAAAGATAAAATTCACCCAGTCCAATTCATGATTCAAACATATAACCAACTTGTGATTGTAATATCTACACAACTCAACACAAACATACTTAAATATGGCTAAAATTTGCAGGATTGATAGAGTATCCAAGTTTTACATTTAAGTCCTCCAAAACACTTCGTTCATACACAACTAACATACATGTGTGTTGGAAAAATATGGACATTACATATATAATAAGCATAATTATATGTTATTATTTACTATCATAAAATATTAGCCCAAATTGGAAGTTATCTATTTTTGTTAAGGTTTATTGGGCTTTAGTTATTAAATAAAGTATTGGCCAAATATGTGTAGATAATCTAGTAACTAATCTTTAATTGATGATAAGCTGATTAGAAATTAAGGTTAATGTGCAAAAGTTATATATTTGGGTCATGATCCCCAAAATTACACATAGGTAACTTTTCTAATATCTCATCTTTAGAAAAGAGAGAATCACTTCCCAAAATTACTTGTGTGCTAATTTGAAAAATAAAAACCATAAGATCAGAAGATTTCAATAAATCCGTGAATTCAGGTACACTTCCGCATTTAGTTTTATTCTTGATAATTTGATAATGACAAATCTTGGTTTATGGTTTCTTAAGTTTTATATCAGATATTATTTTACAGTTCTACAATTATGTACATGCCATATATAAGTCAAAAACATTAAACCATACTCTCTTCCAAGGTTGAGGATGTGATGAGATAAGCCGACAACGACCTCGGTTTTAACTCTTTGAGTTTATCTTTTACCTAACGTTGGAAAAAAACACAATAAGTTGGTGACAGCTTAATAAGTACTTCAAGAATTAGAATTTTAAATTAAGGTTTGTCAATTTCTACTATATATGATTATCATTCCATACATGAATGCAATTAATAATGATCAACTTATGAAACTTACATTACTTACCACATTGCTTCAATAATTTCTCTTACCACATTTCACCTTTATAACCATTGTAGATTAAACACAATGCTTAGGATATATGGAATAGATATAAAGGTGCACCAAAGTGCATTATTAGAACAAAACAGCACCAATGTGCTTAGCCAAAATATATTAGCATCGTAGTGCTTATCAGAACAAAAGAACACCGAAGTGCACATCAAAACAAAAACTGCGCTAATTTTTCATTCATAGCATGTCATTTATATCCTAATAGTTCTCATATCATCTACATAGGCTTTAACACAACCAATCCATAACATTTATTCAATCAAAGAGAAATAAGACAAACTTTTCACCTTTTTACAATTTGATCCTTATATCCTTAAATTCAACATAACTTGAAATTTCACTAATCATTCAACATTCATATCATCAATGCTTTAACGCTCTTCTTTTATGACCTATTCTCAACATTCAAGACTTCATATCATATTTTGTTTACTTTACAAATTAGCCCTTTTCTACTATTATAATATATCATTTCGATTAATTCTTATAAATGGAATTTAAATTATATTCATTTATCTTGGTCAATAAATTATACACTTAATATTAATATATTCATAATTAAACTAACTATTTTAGACTTTTGTATTTACATTTAAATGAAACAAAGTAAAAATCCTTGAATACTTGCAACCAGAGCTTGGATGATATGTTTTCCTTTCTTTTCACTCATTGACCACTTATTTTCTTTTGTCAACAATTTAGTCTCCACTCTTCTCCTTTTCTTCATTCCCATACCAAAACATTCAACATTTACTTGTTCAAATCATAAGTAAATAACATATCTATACTATTTTAATGAAACTAATATGAATTTCATGACAAAACCTATTATTCTTACTTTAATATATTGAAATCAAAACCTAATTTTTAGTTTCTCTCTCCTCCAAAGCAACCGTGGATTCTTTTTTCATGAATTTAAAGTGGCTAATAGGCTTCTCTATTGATTTTACTAAGAAATCGTGAAAGAAATTGGAGAATTTAAGCTTGGAAAGACTTGAAAATGGTGGAATGACCTAATTGTGATCAAAGTAAAAGTTGAGATAAGGGGACTATGGTGGTGGTGTGGGAAGCTTAGAAGATGGAATATTTTCTTTCATCTTTCTACATGTTTCCATTAAAATATCTGTCTAATTTATTTATTAAAGATATTTTCATAATTACCCACCAATCCTAATTTTACACAAATCAATCCTTAACCATTAACTTTCCATAATATCTTATTTAATTAATTACTATTCCATCCTTCATGTACAAATCATACCTTATTTTGGTAAAATTTCATTCTTAGTCCTTCATTTTTCCTCTAATTCAATGTAATCATTTCAAACTTTTAATTTTCTTACTTTTACCCAACACTTTCTATTCTTCTACAATTAAGTCATTATCTCGAATTAATTTCTCATAAAAAAAACATTTCTAATTTCCTATTGGCTCTAACTACTTCCTATATGTTAGAAATTCCTATTTTATTCGTTTATAATATTCTATAATATTCCTAACCTGACTCTGTACTGTTCCTAGCTCTGAGGCATAACGAGGATGTTACAGATATATTCAAGATGATGATGATGTTGATGATAAAGAGGAGGATAAATCATCTGGAACTTGACCTTTTGTGCATCATTTATGTGATGGGTCTCTTGGGGCTTTTAGCAGTTGTTTTTTAGTTGATTAGTGTTCATCATCAAGTTGATTTGATGGTGGTAGGGTTAGGATGCAAACTTCAGTAGTTTGATCAAGTCAATGTATCTATGGTTTATTTCTGAATTATTTCAATGTTGTAGTTATTGTTAGTTTGCCTTTCTCCTTTTTGAGATAATTCTGTAGACATGACTCTTGTGTATTAGTTTGTAATTATTTATTTATCATTTGTACTATGTATCAAGTCATTATATTCTTTTTGTAAGGGCTAATTTTACCCTTTTTTGGCTCATATATTTATGGTTTTCAAAAAGACTAATTTGAAATTGTAGCATTTTGGGAGGCCAAACTATAATTTTGTTGTATATTATCCTAAGATTTTATAAATTTTAAGAGACTAACGCAACAATTTTCCATTTTAAGGAGTCATGCCCTTGCCTACCCCCTTTATTTGCCCTAGTTTGTCTTTTTATATTTTTATATAAAATCAAAACTCTATAAATAATTAGATTTGAACCCAAAAATTATATTTTTAAGAATTTTACCATTTCAAACAAAATTTTACTTTGTTTTTACATGAAAATTTTATAAAATAAATATATTATTCAAAAAATCACAGTTTGCCATAATCTAGTATTTATATCAATTAATAATTTATTGTGTTTATGTAAATATTATACAACATCTATTTTACACTAACATAATTCACCCCAAAGAAAATAATACATTAAAATATGTTATTTGCCAATGTTAAAGGTGTTTATGAGTTGGGCGAGCTTAGGTATTATATTAAAACACTTTATGCTTACCCAAACTCTTACCATCTCAAAATACAAGATTAAAATTTTGCTCAAGCTTGCTCTTTTTTTAATAACTAATTCAAGTCCATTTTAGACTTACTCATATTATTCTTTAAATAAAAATATTTATGAATTTTATATTTATATTATTTTTAATTTATATTATTTATGAATTTTAAGTTCGTCCATGTTATTTATATTATTTTAATTTAATATTTTTTATATATAGTCATCTTAACATTTTTAATGTTTATATTATAGATTTAATTTTTATGTGTTATAAATTACACAATATAAAAATAACATAATATAAAACATTATAAACTTTAAAAAATGAGTTAAGTTGGGTTCAAGCATTGAATGTTTAAGCTTCAGCTCGACCCATAATTTAAACAGGCCTAATATTTTTTTCTTAACTCTCCTAAAGTTTTGAGCAAGCCTTCTAGGCAAGTAACCCGACCCATGAACATATATAGTCATTATACTTTTATATAACTTGAGATTTATTCATTATTCTTTAAAAGCTAAAAATTCAATCCTCTTACTCTTTCAATTTAAAATTCTTAATCCAATATTTATTGCCGTTAGTAGTTTCTATTAAAATTTGTCAACTCAACATGTTTATTTTCTTTTAATCATACATCACATGAGGACAACTTAATCAATATGTCAAATTGGACTAAGATTTTTTTTCTGGTGAATTACAAGAGGAGGGTAAAGCCCTAGCAGCAACATGACTTGAACCTAAGCCACACTTGGAGTGACAAATACCTTGATCATCATGCCAACATACGGGTTTCATTGGACTAAGATTTTTTAAGTCAAAACAATTGGAGTTTTCAAATACAAGGACTAAATCTCAAATTCTATAAAAATAGAGAGAGTAGCAAACATATTTTAACCAAAAGGAAAACAAAAACATTATCATCAAACATTTAGGGACCAAATTATCTATGGTTGAATGAAAAGCAAGCCTCCCAACATAAAAAACTCCAAAAAGAAATAATCTGTCTTCACTCTCACCTGACATTGTTCTTTACGCCCTTCAAAACCATAACCTAACAAAGCTCTCAAAGGCCAAACCCCACCCGTCACTCTCTTTTTTAATCTCTTCCCTTCATTTCTTTCACCATTTCCATTGATTTTTTTAACAATGGCAGCAACTTCCTTAACCCTCTCAAGATTCCTCTCACCGGCCGCCGCCATTTCATTATCCAGCACCACCAAGCTTTCCTCTAAATCCCTTCCTTTAAAGTTCTCCTCCGTTTCTCCCCTTTCCTTCAACCTCCACCGCCGCCGCGTTTCAAAACCCATTTCCTTTTCCACCAAAACAACCCAAATCTCCGCCGCTATCTCCGTCGGAGATAAGCTTCCTGACGCAACACTTTCCTACTTCGATTCCGATGGTGAACTCCAAACCACGACGATCTCTTCCCTTACCGCCGGCAAAAAAACCGTCATCTTCGCTGTCCCCGGTGCTTTTACCCCCACTTGTTCCCAGAAACACCTCCCTGGGTTCGTTGAGAAATCTGGGGAACTCAAAGCCAAAGGGGTTAACACCATCGCCTGTGTTTCGGTGAACGATGCGTTTGTGATGCGAGCTTGGAAGGAAAATCTAGGTATCAAAGATGAAGTCCTTTTGTTATCGGATGGTAATGGGGAATTCACTAAGAAAATTGGGTGTGAATTGGATTTGACCGATAAGCCTGTTGGACTTGGTGTTCGTTCTAGAAGGTATGCTCTCTTGGCTGAAGATGGTGTCGTTAAGCTTCTTAATTTAGAAGAAGGTGGTGCTTTTACTTTCAGTGGAGCTGAAGATATTCTCAAAGTGCTGTGATTTTCGAGAGATTAATAAACATCGGCTACTTCTTTTGTTTGGCTAGTTTTTAGTTTACTTCTGTAATAAAATTGACCAAAATCTGAGAACTTTCTTATGAATGAATGATATTTTTCCTTTGAATCTTTGTCTTATTTGGGTTTTACGTGCTGCAATGATGATTCATATATATATGAACGTAGATTAGAAGAAATTTAACTATACAAATATATGAAACAACTACATCTTTCTTTGAATATCAAATTATCAGGGTTGAATAAGCTTCTGCAATGTTCCTTCAATGGAAATGAACCTTCCTTTTCCCGGTTACTTAAACGGCAAGTTCCGAGACATCTTCATCGGAGTTCCAGTTGTCCATTCCTTTAGCCTTCATCTCCGAGCAGATAATCTGCGCCTCTTGCGACTTTCCTTGCTCTTTAAGGCCAATCACGAGTTCCTTACAAGTCGTGAAACGTGGAAGGAAATGGTTTTCAAACATTTCCCGATACCAAACGTATGCCCCGATGAAATCCTTGTGTTCACAATATCCCTTAATCAGAAGGGTATATGTATCAGCTTTAGGAACCAATCCCTTGGCCTTCATATCATCAACAAGATCCTTTATTTCTAACAACTTTCCGTTTTTAAACTGTCCCAAAATCAAGCTATTGTAGGTCAATTTGTCAGGGCAAATTCCACGGTCTATCATCTCTCGATGCAAAGAAACTGCATTTTGAACATCTCCGTGCTCTGCATATAAGTGAATCAGCACGTTATATGTGAGTAGATCAGGAGTCAAATGCATCTCTTCCATTTCGCGAAACAGTCTCTCGGCAAGTTCTATTCCTTTCTTGCTGCAACCACTAATGAGAGGATGATAGGTATTCAAAGTCGGCTTAATGCCCAAACTCTTCATGTTTTCATACAATTCCAGACATTTCTCAGCATTTCCTTCGTTAGAATACCCTGATAATAAGGTGTTGTAGGTGATGACATCGGGACTACACCCATTACTTGTGATTTTGGGAAGCAAAGCTTCGGCTTCTGTTATCCTTCCCTTCTTGCATAGTCCACTAATAAGTGTGTTGTATGTTACGATCGTTGGTCTTGTTTCACCCTTCACCATTTCATCAAAGTACTTGAAAGCATCAGTCAAGTTTCCAGCTGCACAATTTCCAGCAATAAGTGTGTTATATACCAGCACGTTAGGCAACACCCCTCTACTTATCATATCCTTGAAAGTTATCTCAGCTTCAAGAAGCATTCCATTCTTGCATAAACAATTTACAAGCGAACCATACGTGACAACATTCGGTTTAATCCCATCCCTTTCCATTTCTTCTAAAACCGCAAAACACCTATCGAGTACATTCATTTTCCCGTAACCATTAATAAGAACATTGTACGTCTCGACTTTAGGCGAAACACTCTTCTCCCTCATCTTTTTCACCCATTCTTCAGCATTCTCCACGTCTTTCATTTCAAAAAACTTGCCAATCAAAGTATTGAATGTAACATAATCCGGCCTCAACCCCAATTTCTCCATATGCTCAACCGTTGAAATTGCTCGATTCATATCCCCAGTTTGACAATATCCCTTCACAATGGTGTTAAACACTACCTCATTCGGCACAAACCCTCTCTCAATCTCGTTTTGTAAAACCTCTTCTGCTTTTTTGAAATCCCCTTCCTTACACAAATGATTCAACCAATTACTCAATGCATACCTATTGATCCCAACTCCTTTCCCCTTCATTTCTTCATACAAAGCCATTGCACTTTCACCATTCCCACTCTTCAAAAACCCATCAAAAAGAATACTAAAAGTATACCCATCACCAACAAATCCATGAGCTTCCATTTCCTTTAAAACCCATTTTGCCTCTTCCATTCTTTGAGCATGACAAAGACCACTAATCAATGTATTAAAAGTAACAATGTTAGGCACCACATTCTCCTTCACCATCCTCTCTTTTAACCCAAAAGCCTTCTCTAAATCCCCAACTTTACAATACCCATCAATAAGAGTATTATAAGTAACCAAACTAGGCACTAATTTCCTCTCAAGAATCTCATTAAACCCTTTCTCAGCTTCCTTAATTCTCCTCTCTTTACAAAGGCCACTAATCAAAACATTATAAATAAACAAACTTGGATTAACCCCTTTTTGTTTCATATCATCCAAAAACTCATAAGCCCTCTTCAAGTCCCCTAATTTAACAGCAGCTTGGATAGCTTTACCATACATGAATTTATTAGGTCTAAAACCAGACCCTATAATTTCTTCAAACAAATTAAGGGTTCCATCAAACTGATTCAAAGATATCAAAGAATCAAGCAACAGGTTAAGTGAAGTTATAGAAGGCTGCATACCTTCTTTCCTTATAGCTTTATATAATTCCATGGCTTCACTATGCATTTTGGATTGAGCTAATAATGAAAAGAGAATATTTGAGAAACTGAATTTCAAAGAATATGAAGTGAAAGAGAAGAGATTGAAGAGATCAGATGGTGATTTCGAAGAAAGGAGTGATTTTGTGAGGGTTTGAGCAGCTTCAGTTTGGCCTTGTTGGAGTAAAGTTGTAAGCTCTTGAATATGGTGGTGGCGTTCATGGTGATGAAGAACAAAGGTTTCATGTTTCTCGTTGGTATTGGCTGGTTGGGAAGAAGACTGTGTGGACAGTGTGGAGAGAGGTTTGGGTTTCTTCTGGGAAGTGAAAGATAATTGGGAGAGGAGAGTTACACGCTTTGCTGCCATGTTAGACTTTTGGCACTGATACACCATTAAAGAAAAAATAATCCTTTTTGTAGGGTTCAATTTCAGTGCTTTAGTTAAAGATGATGAAGCCCCCAAAGATTTCACCATGAAAAGCCCATGAGAGACCTGTAAAGGTATCCCCTTCGGTTCTTCAAAGAAAGCCCATTTTTATCCTCACTTTATAGTGGCTGTTACAAGTAGTAGCCCAGGTCTCACTAAATGGTAAATAGAAGGATAAGATGCCCTCAATATCACTCATCTATTAGATGAGTAAGTTTATATTTTTAACTACTTAATTTTAAAAATTACAAAATAATCATAAGATTATTTGAAAATTTTTATTTAAGTGGTTGAACTACTCAAAAGTTTTTTTTTTTAATTCATTGAGCTAGTAAGCTCTTTTCTTTTTAAAGCTCGGCTAGCAAGTTTTAAGAAACAATTCGACAATCGGTACGGTACATATCTTAGATCCAAGTCATTTGACAACCATTGTCGGAGATTGAATAAGAAATTTGTTTGGATTTTGATTTGCAGATTCATGGCATTTAAAGCTATTTCATGAAAAATTTGAGTTGTAAAAAAGAAGAGGAAAAAAATCTTTTGATTAATGTAGGTAGTGTGAAGTGTTAACAGAGAAGGCCATACAATAGTAATTTTAACAACCCATCGACTTAAATTAAAACTTTTGAATAGTTTAGTGACCATTTTGTAACCTTTTAAAATTCAATGATCAAAATATAAATTTACTAATAGTTTAGTGACCTTGGGTGTATTACCCTAAATCGAATCCGTAGCTTTGGAAAAAAAAAGGTAAAACATTTAAGGCCACTGAACTATTGATAGATTTATACTTTAGTCACTCAATTTTAAAAAATTACAAAATGATCACTGAACTATTCAAAAATTTTCATTCAAGTAAC
Source organism: Gossypium arboreum (assembly GCF_025698485.1). Lineage (NCBI taxonomy): Eukaryota > Viridiplantae > Streptophyta > Magnoliopsida > Malvales > Malvaceae > Gossypium > Gossypium arboreum. The sequence continues at coordinate 113,009,570 of NC_069071.1, forward strand.
TTGAAAAAGGTTTTTTTTTCCCTTGTGCCTTTAATGAATTAAGTTAACCTAATACTTTGTTTTAGGTTTTTTAGGAAGTTATTGGCCAAGTTAACCTTAGCTTTTCTCCTTATGCCACCGATTGTCACCGCATAATCTTTTTTATTCACACCATTAGCACTAATCATAGGTTCTTTCTCCCCTTTTCGTAAAAAATGAATTAAATAATTTTGAGAGCTCAAAGTACAATTTTACTATTATATTAACTTGTAATTTCCTAAAATTAAAGGGACTAATAGATAATTTTTTTGTTGGGGGGAGGGGGGCGGGGAGAGGGGGCAAGGCCAATGCCTCCCCCCTCTCTTGGCCCTTGCCTCTTTTCTTTTACAATTTAATTTTCTTTTATGAAGTGTTTTTGAATGTCATGAATTTGTAAATTAAATTTCGAATGAATTTCTTATTCTTCAATTTCCAACATCGATCACCAAATCGGCTTAGATCTAAAGTATGTTATTTTACTCATCGGTAGGTACTATTTCACCGCACCAATAGTCGAACTATCGCTTAAAACTCACCGACCGAATTCAAAAAATAAAAACTTAACAACTATTGATTAAAATAAAATTTTCAATTAATTTTATCATCATTTTATAATTTTTTAAAGTTAAATAATTAAAATATAAATTTACTAATCTCTTAGTTTAAGGACCCTAATTTCCTTAATTTGCAGGGCATCCATGAAAAGAAGAAAAATGAAGGTTTGTGATTAGTTTCATGATGTAGAACACCAAAGAAAAAGCTGGGATTGTACCAACCCAGAGATTGATTACTACATTATATTGTTGAGATTATAAATTCATTTGTCACTTCACTTTATTTCTAACACTCATCAAATCATTAATGATACCCTTATAAATGTGAGTGGTTGCCAACTTTCATATAAACACCCATTTAATTACACCAATATTTTTATCCATATTCATAATATATTCATATTCTGACATTTATTAAATTTTCTTTTTGAGTAGTTGATTGATTCTTAATTCGTTTGATATGCATATTGTTGTCAATACAGGAGAATATAGGTTCAAGTGTATTGAAACATATTGTCCTCTTATATATGGGTAGAGGAGGGGCTAAATATTATATAAAAAAGAACAGATATAATCAGAACCTATACATATTATAGAACTTTGATCTAAACCTGATCTTAATTCCACCTTGAAAATTTTTATTGAAAATCTCAACTTCATCCCCAAACTTGATTTTCAAAAAGAAAAAAACATCATACTATATTTGGGTTACTTTATCATCTTCAAAATTAAATTTAATGTATAAATTAGACATGTATTTGTAAATTATTCAACTTTGATACGAAGAAAACTCAAATTCAATTTAGTCATTATTGAGCTAAACTTGAACTATAAAACAAACCAAATTTGAATATCTTGATATTCAATTTAAGCAACTTGCAAGCCTAAGCAAATCTCAAATCAAAGATTGATAGGTAAAACAAACAGACAAAGAGATCAATAGAGAATCAAATATGAAAATGAAAGCTTTTCTCATTATTTTTATTTCATTTCTCAAACAAATTCCCAACCACAACAGAAATGGGAAAATTACAAATAAAAAGAAGGAAAAAAAACTACAAATAGAAAAAAAAATGCAAACAATTCACTCCAAAATCTTCTCTATATCATCTATTTTGGGGGTCAAAACCCAGAAACAACCTTCCATTAGCTCCTTATAATTCTCTGTATGATGCATATGCATTACCATTACAACATATGTTTCTGTATTTCCCTTAATTTTCTTGGATATTCACAAAGATAACTAACTTTTCTTTTTCGAGTTATCGAACTCGAAAAAAAAAATCTTATGCTCAACCTTAAAAGAATAACCCTTTTTAGATTTTTGTTTGTTTTTTTTACACAAAGCTAAAAATTGCAAGGAAATGTTGTTATAATCACCACATAATCACCTGTTGATGGCACTAGTAGCCAAAAGAATTACACCGGCAATGATGATAACAGCCACTACGGACTAATTTAAGGAGTTGCATTACGAGTTGGGGACGATGGTGCCAACATATCCGAATCCCATGATGAAGAAGGCAATTGCTTGTGCAAAAAGGTATATGAAGTAATGGTTTTTACCGAACACGACGTCGTAGCAGCCGCAGAAGAATAGATAAGCTCCGACGCATAGCTCTAACACATGGAGTCTGCCAACATTTGATTGTTAGATGAGAAGGCATTGAATAACAAGTTAAGGTTGTAAACTTGTAATAGCAGATTCAATTTGATAGACTTTATACCTTTCTCCGAACCGGAAACGGGGTTTTCGGGGTGCTTTTGCAGCTGCTTTAGACTTGAAAGCATCCCCGAGTTTCTCAGTGACGATCCATTCGTTTACTCTACCAGCCTCTAATAAGCCGATGAAGGTAGCCTTAGTTCGATGCAACGACATGACGTTTTCAAAAAGGATCCAAAAAACCAGTAAGTGAAATGACCTGCAAGTTTAACAAGAACCCTTTTATACAATGAGCTCGAAATTCGATTTTGAGTTCCTGTAGACTGATAAAAACCCGTACCTCGGAGTTCCGACAGCATTGAGAATGGTAATGATAGAAGGAATATAAACAGCTCCCCACTTTGGAACCTCAACTTCAGGCACAAGTACAGTTGCAGGTAAAACAACACAGTAAAAAATGAATGTAACAATGTGGGCAACAAGCTTTCTGACCACAAAGAAGCTGTAAATTACATGTACTTTCTTCCATGTTGAAACTTTCTGCAACGATATTACGAAACAATCAATGACCGATTCAACAAATTCCTAGCGTTTATAACTTGTTTCACAAATCGATTTTACCTTGTTTTTAATGATCTCCATGACCATTTTCCTGAAAAGGTTAGCCGGACCACAAGACCATCGATGCTGTTGGTACCGATATGCTTTCAATGTACTCGGCAATTCATTTTTCACCTATAGGTAAAAAGAAAAAACGATTAACATACAACACAAATACGCGAACATGGTATGAATTGTTGGGTGGCAATAGAATACCTTTAGGCTACCAAGGTAAAGGAATTTCCATCCTTTGAGACTAGCTCGAACAGCTAAATCCATGTCCTCGACTGTGGTTCGATCTTTCCATCCACCGGCTTCATTCAAAGCACTAATTCTCCATACACCAGCAGTTCCTACACAGGTAAAATTCAACCATTTTAACTCCATTTTTAACCACATTCAAGGGTTTTTTCATTTTTGTCTTCATTACCATTGAAGCCAAAGAACGAATAGGTGGAAGACCCCACTTCTTGTTCAACAGTAAAATGGTAATCTAATGACATTTCTTGCATTCTTGTCATCAAACATTCATCAGAATTCACTGTAAATAAAGAAAAACATTACCCATGTTAGCTGTCATTAATAAAAATGCAAAATGTCGGTTAGTCCACCATGGATAATGACTAGGTGAAGGTCCACCACTTTACAAAAAAAAGCTTTGCACATGCAAATGCTGGGTATATATATATATGAGAGAGAAGACAAAAATAACAAACATATAATATGAAGTATAAACATGCCCTTCAAAGGGGCATTTTATCAAACATTTAATGGGTGTTAAGGGTACTGGGGTAGATCATAATCAACCACCCAAAATCTACAAGTGACCCTTTTCCAACTAAAAAGGAAACCCAGATTTTAATTAGGAAACAAATTTTGGGTCCATTTTTTATTGAATTTTAGGACTCTTTTTGTAGAGATAAAACTTGTCAGATTAACCCACTAGAATGCCCCCATTGTTGGTGTGTATAAAACAGTCCTTAGCACCAAACATATATTATATATAGGAGAAAAACACTAATTATCCCATGAAATTCTTTACCTAACAAATAGATCAATTTGGTAAAAACTAGAAAAATCACCCAAAAACGATCATTTCTAGGTGCTTTTTCCTTGCTTCCAAACAGGGTATTGTTTATCAATTTTTTTAAAGGTTAAAATGTGTCTATAGTCCCTGTAATTGTATTTCTAGGAATTTAATCCCTCTACTTTTTAGATTTTAAAATTCAGATCCAATCATTAACTCTATAATTTTTTTCTTGGTAAAAATTTTTAAAAAACTACTCACTTAGTAGCCATGTAATTAAAAATTTATAATTAACTTGAATTTAACAAAGAAAATTAAATAATATTAACAATTGCACCTGAATTTTAAAATTTGAAAAATAAAAAATTAAATTCCTAAAAATACAAATACACATACTAAATTCTAATTTTTGAAAAGTACATAACTTTTGAAAATATTTACATTTTTTTATAAGGGATGGGGATTTTACATAAAATTATAGTTTAATATTAATTTAATAATGTAAATTAAAAATTAGTTTTATCGACTAAGACAGGCCAAAATGCACTAAAATAATGGCGTTAAAATTTTAAGCAAGACAAAATTTAAACAAAAGACAAAAATACGATCAAAATTAACTATTTACTAAAACAAAATTGTTAATTTCAATCCTACTTTTGTCTTTAAATAAAATATCAAATGATAAATACAAAAAAGTATGTATCAAGTGAAATAACTGATATGATATCGATAATCATAATATAAAATAGATTTAATCACTTTTTAATTCAACTCGATTTTAAATATTTTACCTCAATGTAACTATCGAATATCGAATTAATAAGATGTAAGAAAACAACGAAAAAAGGCCGACATTTAACCTACTTTTTCAGCTTTTTTTTAATATTAATTCATTTTCTCGCCCATATAAACCACGCACGTGTCCAAACCTTGGTTCCGCCAGCAAAGGCAGGACCGTTGATGGATCCACGTGCTTAGGGACCAAACCTTCTTCCCTCATATACCCTAATAGACCCACCGACAATGCTTCGAAATATAATAATTGTTTGGTTAAAATTTGTCATCAGTCTCCTTACTCTTATCAAATTTAAAATTTAGTCCCTACACATTTTTTTAAGAATTTAATCTTTCTATTTTTTAGATTTCAAATTTAGGTACATTTGTTAACACCGTTAAATTTTTCATAAAATTTGTCGGTGTGACATTTTAGAAAAAAAAAGATACTCACAAAATTAATAGAGTAATGAACCTGAATTTAACAATTGTACTTAAATTTTAAAATTTTAAAATTTTAAAAGTAAAGAAACTGAATTCTTATAAATAAAACTAAAGAGATTCAAATTCCAAATTTGGGAAGACTACAGGGACTTCTGGCATATATTAACCTAATTTTTTTCATTTTTTATTTAGGTAAACTACATTATTAGTCACTCAAACTATGATTTTTTTTCCTTTTGGCCACCTAGCTATAGAAAATTACAAAATGGTCACTCAACTATTCATTTTATTTTTTTTATCACTCAACTATTTAGTGTTACTATTTTTACATTAGCCAACTGGTGACCAAAAAAATAAAATTAAATAATTAGAAAACCATTTTTGTAACTTTTCACAGTTGAATAAAAAAAATTCATAATTGAGTGACAACTACAGTAGTTTACCCCTTTTTTATTTTTAAAAAGGAGTAAACTACAAAAGATTAAAATGTTAAAACACTTGTGAAAGAAATTTACCGAATTTCCAACGAGCTTGAACCAAAGCTAATTCAGGGTTGTGAACGAGGAAGGGAATGGTTCGCCAAAGGAAATCAGGTTCGGGCTGGAAATCAGCGTCGAAAATGACAACATAGTCACAGTGTTTCACATAACTGTGTTTCATGCCTTCTTTTAAAGCCCCAGCTTTGTATCCATTCCTATTGTCCCTTATTTCATACTTGATGTTGATCCCTTTGCTTGCCCATCTTTGACACTCTAATTCCACCATATCCTTCAAGTTTGCATACCAGTTCACATAAATCCATGCAACAATACAACAAAAACGACAAAATTTCATGTTTTCGAGGTCTAATTGCAGTTCTAATCCCTCTATTATATTAAAATTTGAGATTCATAGACACCACCGGTAAAAGCATAATGAAAGCCTTACAATAGAACTCATATCGCATTTTGCACTCTTTACTTTAAAAAAATAGGTAAATTAATCATTGTGTATTGGATAAAAAAATTTCATTCATTTCTACTATTAAAAACTGATGCATAATGATCAGCTTTTAACAGTGAAAATGAATGGAATTTTTAACCAAAAAAATAAGTTTGCTCCTTGATAAAAAAGAGACCTTAAAGTGGATGGATTTAATTACAAATTTCAAGCGTAATAGAGAGACTTAAACCGTAATTAAACCATTTTTTATCATTACCTTAATTGTCGGGTCAGTTGAGTCATCAAGGACTTGAATAACGATCCGATCAGAAGGCCATGAGAGACCACATGCAGCTCCAATGGACAGTTGATAAACCTAAATTATTACCAAATTTCAATATATATACATAGATACACATATATGTAAATCACTAAATTGAGCATTGTAATGAAAAAAAAGGAAAGAAAAGGACCTCTCTTTCATTGTACATTGGGATTTGAACCAGAACCATAGGATAAGCTGAGTTCCCCAACTCTACATCATCTTTAATGGCTTCCCATTTAAACCTTTTGTCTGGTTTCCGACCAAACAGTTTGACCAAAGCAATGACTATCCCCATATAAACCCTTTCAACAAAAAGCATTACAGACATTATCAAACAAACCACGACGGCGAGTTTCAACAATGGCACGATCAATGGTGCTTTGATTTGTCCCCAAATCACTGCCATTTGCATCGACAAATCATCGTTTGTGTCGGGGAAGATAGTTGTTGAAGGAAGCCGATCCATTTTGAAAAAAAAAAACAGGGGAGGACTAAATTGTAAAAGAAACAAAACAGGAAAAAGAAGGAAAGAACAAAGAACAACTAACAAAAACAGATTTTGAAAACAACCCACTAGATCTGTTTAGATTTAAAGTACATTCATTGGAAAAAGAGATGGAATCTATGTTGGTTTTTTGCTTGAACCAGAAGCAATGAAAGCAGAGCTTAAGTGGTTCAAAAACCCACACTAATTTGCAGAAATGTACATTACATATAATTTTCTTATTCCAACTAGACCCTCTGTTTTTTGGAAGAAAAACAGAGGCAGAGAGGGAGGACAATGAACAAGCTGAAAAATGAGTGCTCACAAAAAATATATATATATATTAAAAAGCTTTTGAGAAAATGAGAGAGAGAACAATGGCTTATATAAGCTCTGTCTTCTCTGGTTGTTGATTTTTATTTTCTTTTTCTTTTTATTATAATTTATTTTGTTTTATTTTTATTTTTATTTATTGTGAATTTACAACTATGGTTTACTTTTTCCAACTACAAATGTGGGGGCTGGTATAAAAGAGTAAAAGAAGGTCTCAATCTTATAATGCATTATATATTAAAATCGGGTTTGATTTCGAGTAGTCACGATTTTCGATCTTACATTCTATAAATCATTTAAACACCTTAGTTTGAATTTGTTTTTACTTTTTACTTTTATTTTTCTTACTCAACTAAATATAACATTGTTGAAAGAAAAATACTCGTTTGGTCAACATAATTACAACCCCGTATTTAGAATCAGAAATCTTACAACCTTAAATTTAATATTTTTATTTGCTTGTTTGACTTTTCACACGTATAATATTAGCCACGTGACTAAATTATTTTCATTTTAAAAATGCCAGGTAGTCTAATTTTACGGAAGTTTTTATAGTTTTATTAATTGGATTTAAATTATTAAACTACAAAAGATTAAAGAGATTAAATTTTGAGGATTAAAAGTAGAGAGATTGAATTTTAAATGTGAAAAAGAATACAAGGACTAAGAGCAAATTAGACCTAAAAGAAATGGTAGACTGTTTAATCTGCCGACTACAAAATTTCCGTCAGTGATTCATGATGTCATTTCCCGACGATACCATTCACCGACGAATTTGGGTTATATACTTCATGATTCATTATCTATTTTTGTCACCTAATGAGTTGTAATTATGAAGCTTGAAAAAGCCATATCCACTATCAAGTACCGTTTTCTAATTTCAACATTTGAATTTTCTTTTTAACTCTTATAATATTTGAAAATTACCGTAGCCTTTTTCTAACTATTAAGTAGGAGAATAATACGTTTCAGCATACTCGAATTTACGTTCTCTTGTATTAATAATAATTTTTATATTAATCGAGTTAAGACTCAATCGACTCAACTTTTATATTCTTTGTTGGTGATTTGATTTAACTCTATATTGAACTTTTTTCTAATTATATAAATTTCTACTAAACACTATATTATAATCTTATTCACACACAAAAAGTTCAATTAAGTACATTTTAATATTTTATTTCTTAAAATTAGATGTAAACAAAATTGATTTTTAAATCTTTTAATATCTTATAGTCATCCCACAATATTTTTACTAATTGGATTCAATCATTTAAAAATAATAATAATAAACATATGATCAATAAGCTATTATTTAGAATTTATTCATTTATATATTGAGTTAATAGGATAAATATAAACCAAACATAAATATTTAAATATCAAAAAAAATTAGAATAATTGTTGAGTAATATTTCTCTTATGTTTTATTGATAGGGATGTTGGGGTGTTATACATGTGATTCTTAGTACTATTATAGCTCATAGCAGGACTCCACTACTTTGTCTTGATTCTATTGCCTCCGGTACTAACATTATTTGCGAACACTAGGTCTGCTGGGCACGTGTCTACCGAGTACAGGGTCCTTTCTGATTTTGAGATTGACACTCTGGGTGGGTTTCGTACTTACTAAACATGTGTTCGGATGGCCTGCAGAGTACGTGCCCCTTTTAGTGAGTTCTTTGGGCGTATGTGAAGTGAGACTGCAGTCTTCCCTAGGTTCCTACGAGCTGGGTCTATAACTTTACCTTGCGAGCTAGATCCTCGGGTTTGACCTACAACCTTGCCCTGTGGGCTCACATAAGGTTCTCGCGAGTTGGATCTGTAGCCTTGCCTTGTGAGCTCGTTCGCCTTGTTGTCTTCTCGTGGTCGAGCCGTGGGTCGGAGGCTCAGATCCTCTCTAGGACTCGGGCCTCAAGTTATTGACGTATAACAATAACATAAATCATGTGCATAGAAAAGAAAGAAGGTATAATGCTAAACTTAATCTTTAACATTTACATCTTTTTATCAAATTGACCCTTATTCTTTTTTGAGCTAAATTCAATTTTTCAAAAAGAATCGAATTATTTTTTAAATAAAAATACTGTCTAAAATGTTAAATTTTTAAACATGTCATATTATTTATTTATTTTATGAACTTTTTTGCAGGATTTGAGATTTTTTATTTTAAATGTTTTTATAAATTTAGAATTATTTGTTGATGTGAAATATAAGATAAATAATACAACGTCAACATAAAACACACGTGGATTATCACGCGAGCTGCAACGTCAATATCGTTAAAAAATAATATTGCAATCGACACTATCATTAAAAAAATAATTTCACTCTTTCTATAAATTTAATAATTAAATTTAACTTAAAAAGATAAATGACTAAATTCACAATATTTTCATTAGAGAAAATATTACAAATATCATTTAAAAAAGCTTTTTTTAAAGGTAAGAAATAGGGGAGTACTTGAGTGGGTTTGGTCCAAACTTTTCAATATTGATGGGAATGCCCCTTTGATTTGTCTTAATCAAACATGACAGACAGACAAGTCAAATGCTTCTCGTTTGCTATGCCTTTATAATTTTTATTTTTATTATTTTTTTGGTAGGTAAATTATTTTTTATTTTTATTAATGACTTCACATTATAAATATAAAATTTTTGCTTATTTATTTAATAAAATCAGAAGCGATGTGTCATGCTTGTGTACAAGGGAAGGTACAATTGTTGGAACTTGGAAGCTTAACTAGTGGAGGAGAAAAACTTAATTAATTAATTTATTTATTTATTGGGTGGAATTAATTAATTAATAAATAGATTCTAATTATTATATGCTTTTATACTTTTTGCTTGAGGTAATGTCTCTATTTAGTGTTTTGCAGTGTTTGGTTGTCTCTTTTAAGTGTTCTTTTGTTATTATATTATTATTTATTTATTTATGGCATATGCCCAGCTTTAACCAAGGGTTTGGTTTTGAGACTTTTGACTCAATTGTAATTTATAATTATTAATCAAAATATAGGGATAAAGCAACGTTTAGTCCCTAAACTTTATAATTTTTTTAGCTTAGTCCCTACTCTTGGAACTTGGCAATTTTTCTTAGTTTTGATTCTTGTGATGACATGACACTTTGATATTATGCCACTTCATCGCTTAAAAACTATTTTTTTCATAAAAAAAATTTATTAATGACACGATACAGTCTCATAATGTCACATCATCATAATGACCAAAATTGAGAAAAATTATCAAGCTTAGGAACTTAACATTATCTTATCACTTTTACGAATATAAAAGTTATAGGTGTAAGGATGGTACCGTTTGAATAAACTTTGAAGATGCGTTGATTTTTCAACGACATCCTAAAACGATGATACTTTTATAATATCAGATATTCTCTAATAATATAAAATTCGATTTATTTTACGAAAATATTTTTTTAAAAGAATTTAGATTAGGATATGTTTAATCCTAGTAATGAGTTGATAATTGAGAGCATGAATACTTTTTATAGCAAAATTTGTTCACTTGAAAACATGAAAGAAGTTTGAAATAATTATACAAAACAATTAGTGAGAGGAATGAGTTTCAATTCAATCACAAAATAAGTGTGTCGTAGACAAACTATTTTGGGAGGTACAATTATGTCTTAAGACAATGTTGTAACACTAACCTTATTAGAAGGAAGATGTTTTAAATGCAAAACAAGCTTTACTTGAAATAAAGGTGTTGTTTAGCCGATTGAGTTTTAGTTCGATTGGTATGGCTATTGTTGTCAGTATAGGAAGACGTAAGCTCGAGTGTGTTAAAACGCATTATCCTCCTATTTAAGGATTGAGGAGGGGCTATAAGTAGTTCTAAATATTATATCAAAAAGAACATAGATGATAAGAATCTATAATAAGATTAAATGTTAAAAAAAAAAGAAGGTGATAATAAAGATGTTCATGAGTTGAATCGATTTTTTCTATATTTATTAACAATGTTCGAAAAAGATTGACCCATTATCTTGTTTCGCTACGAAAAAAATATATTAATTACAATGTTTTATTTTAATGAATAATATTTGATGCATGATCAGTGTATAAGTCTCATACGCTATTAATGAATAATAACATGACACATCATCATTAAATTAAATAAAAATATTTCGAGTTTCAACATTTATTTATAATTAATTGTTATTTAATAAAGTTATCAATATTTATTCATAAGTCCTTGATTTTTTTGTTTTATTTAATGATAAAATGTCATATTATTATTCATGATTATGCACGAAACTTATACACTAATGATGCATCAAATATTTTCTTTTCTTTTAATATTTATGTATATTTTTATAATTAAAATTTAATAATAAGAGTGAAGGTCACTAGCTTGAGTTTTGGTAAACATCCTTTGATCAACAATAATTGAAAATGACTTACATATAATAAAGTTGAAAATCATATATATATATATATCAATTCATATATGCTTTATTTGAATGTCTATAACTAATCAAGTATGAACCCAACACTTAATGGCTAATTTGTAACATATACTCATTCATGAATTTGTTCCCAAAATGTAATATTTTAAGGGTTTCATGACATGAACTAGCAACTACTTATAGTTGAGTCAAGTCAAAAGTAAGAATTAATTAAGAGGTGGGAAGTCATTATTTATATATAAAAAAATAGCATCAAAACTTGAATTTGTTAATTTAAAAAATTTACATTCAGTCAACAAAAGAGAAAAAAGAATGATGGGTTTTTAATATGTATTTAGAATATGACATAGGAACTAATCAAATAAGTGATTTTGTGTATAAAATTGTTTTGAGTTTGTCTATAATTTTCTAGCAAGTTTAGTCGATTCAGTTTTAGTTTGATTGATATAAGTATTGTTGTTAATGTAGATGGCATGAATTCGAGTACACTGAAGCGTATTATCCTCTTATTTAAGGGTTGAGGAGGGACTGTGAGTAGTTCTAAACATTTTGTTAAAAATAATTAGATATAATAAGAAATTATAATGAAATTATTAAAAAAAATTCTAGCAATCTCACTTAACACAATTAATTTTTAAATATTAGATTTGGTTTTAAAGTTTATTATTGTTATTATTTTTCACTACTTTTTTCGGCAAATTATTAAAAAAAACATTTTTTAATGTACTAAAAGAGAATAGGAAGTGATTTATTAATAAGAATTTCATTATATGTTATTGGTTTATTGAAAGACTAGCTAAGGGAGTTTTGGCATTGGGTGCTTAAGATAAAATTAAAATTTGAAGGGGTAAAGCTAAAATTTGATATTAAAATGGCTAAATTTGTATTATTAATTTTAAGAGGAACCATTTTTATTTTAAGTAAGTGGTTAAAATAGAAAAAAGAATTAAAATTTACATTTTAAAAGGGACTGTAAATGCAATTAGACCATCAAATTAAGCTAAGTCGAACCCTACTTGCCTCTTAATCTAGCCTCAATTTAGTTTAAATATTTTTCAATTTAGATTGGATCTGATTATAATTTAGCCTCAATTAAGTTTAGATGAATAAATAGTATTGATTAGTAGCATCAGTATTTCAAAAAGAAATATTCGAATGACAAGCATCGGACAGCACCAGATAGATATGTAAGATCATTTTAATTAATTTTTTATAAGGTGTTTATTCTATACGAAACAAGTACTTTTTTTTTTATTATATTTTTTACCTTATTATTATTAAGGGGTCTAGCAAAGTGGTACCATGTCTCCTTGAAATGTTAGTTATGCATTGGTTGGTGGTTTGATCCACATCACGTGCGACTTCATCAATTAATTATCTGCTATGCATGTTGTAAACGAATGTAAGAGATTTAAAAATTAAAAAAAGGTTTGCCCAATTTTAATAATTATTTTAATCACTATTATTATATTTTAAATTTATAAAAACTGAATATGGAAAATTACATGCAAATCATTTGTCATTATAAATTAGTATATATAAAAGCACGAGTTTGAAAAACTTTTAAACTAACGATAATATAATTTATTTTCTATCATATTACTAAATTAACTTTAAAAATAATTATAATCTAATTTAAAATTATTAGTTAAAATTGTGCTAATTACAATTTAATTTACAATGATTAGTTAATTTTATTAATATAAAATAGAGATATCATTTTAATAGATTCTAATCATTTTAGTTTTATAAATAACATTCAATTGTTAGACCTATATCGATAAAAAAGGAAGAAGAAGAAGATTTTTAGCATTAATAAATTAGAATTATATAAAAAAATAATGGAGAAATTAAGTAATGGTTCTTGAAATGCAATGTTAAATCATATTCAAACAATAATGATACCAAAAGTGATCGAAGATTAATTTTGATAGATGATGAAATAATATAATATTATGATATTATTTTTAAAAATTTTCTATAAGTTCATATCGTAGCAAAGAAATTTTTTATCTATCTGTTATTTGTTTGGTGCATGTGAAAAATATTTTGCAGGTTTGTTTGGAAAAGAAATTCCAATTTCAAAAATTATTTTTAGTCACTATTATTAATGGTGTTTATTAATTTAATTTAATTTAAATATCTTTCATATATAATTGTTTAATTGTTAAAAGTTTCATCCATTTTTACTATTAAAAATTGGTCTCTGACTCTCTGTATGTCAGCATTAGGTACATGTGGCACACCACATATAACTATAAGGTTATTCCATTAGCCAAGTCAGTTTTTAACAGTAGGAATGGATAAAATTTTAATAGAAAAGACTAATTTGTTCTTTAATCTAATGTATATGGGATGAATTTGCTCATTTTTTGAGTAAATGGGGTAAAATGTAATCTAACTCTTTGCATAAAGGGCTTCCATGATACTTTTATATTTTTTATTTCAAAGTTTCACGCTAGTGAATTTAATAAAAGAAATTAATAGCATTTAACAATGAAACCTAAATTTAAAAATTTAAAAAATAAAAAACTAAATTTCAAATGTATGAAAAGCACAAGGGGTAAAAACATATTTGAACCAAAAATAAAACCTTCAAATAAAGGATTGCACTCTACGAGACACAAATAATACAGCTGGATAATTTATGGACTGCCCAACGACTACTGTATGGTGGTTCCTAATTAATTATAGCAACTTTTTATAATTTGACTGCATGTATTATGAAATCATATACTTTAATGTAAAAATAAATCAGTCCTACACATATATATATTCATATTTTAATTTTTGAAATTTAAGTAAATTAAAATTTTGATAATTTTTATGTAAATTTGTAAAACTAAAATTAATATTAATAGTTTTTATATATATATACATGAATGAGTCAGCGTTCAATTATTGCAACAACAGCGTCATCAACTGAGTTAATGTTCAATCGGTAGAAATATATCTTCTAAACTATATAACAAATATATTTACAATAGAAAATTTATATAAGGGTAAACTACTAAAATAGTCACTTTTGTTTGTCTTAGGATATAATTTAGTCACTTATTTTTGAAATGTTACGTTTTAGCCACTTACGTCATCGTTTTGTTATGAATTGGTAATTTTGTCGTTAAGATCTGTTACCTTCCAAATGGCAGTCTGATGTGGTAATGAAAATGTATTTTAAATGTCAACATGGATGTCTAGTTAAGTTGAGAAAAGTTAAAACTATTTGTTATGAAATATAGAATACAAAATTTTGGGATGTCCAACATGAATTATTTGGGTTTTAAGGTAAATTTTGTATTCTATTTTCATTTAAAATTTTTTTTTCTCATTCCAACTGGACATCCACATTGGCATTTTAAACTCATTTTAACTATCACGTTAGACTGTCATTAGGGATGTAACAAATCTTAACAGCAGAGTGGCCATTTCGTAACAAAATGATAACGCAAGTGACTAAAATATAATATGAGGCAAACAAAAGTAACTATTTTAATAGTTTACCCTTGATATAAATAACAAACGAGGCTTTAATTCAATGGTATCGTGTATATATTTTTCTATATAAAATGATAAAAATACCCTCAAAATAATACAATTCACTTTATAAGGTGAGGATATTTTTATCATTATTCAACTAAATTAAATTTTAATAAATTTAATTAAAGTGTTGTTTATAAAATTAAGGAATAGACCAAAATTTGGGTGGCATATATGAACTTAAGGGTAAGGATTATTCCTTAGAATTTGGGGCTACATGCCCTTACAAGATGATTGAAAATGTGAGGGTGACGTTGATTTATAGATTTCATTTATTATATTAGCCCCCCAAAAAAATATATATAAAAAAAAAAAAGAAAACCCCCACAGATTGGCACTTAATTTATTTATTAAAGAAAATCCATGATGTTATATTTATATGTGTGGATACGTCCCTATTAGTCGGCAGGGTCTTTTCTTTTTTTTCTATTTTGCATGTGCAAATCTAAATTTTTAAAAAATTATAAAGTGACCCCAAAAACATTTTTTATAATTGAAGAAAAAAAAGTTAATTTCAAAAAGCCCCCCTTTCTTTTTTCAAATTTGTGATAGCAATAAAGTGACATTCTAAATCGTTAATTTTTATTAAATTTGTTATATTCCCTTTGCCCCACATATTTAAAGTCAAATTTACGTTTGATTTTTTTTAAGAATATTTTTTAACAATAATTTCATTATAGGTTATTATTAAATTTGTTCTATGATACAAAGTTTAAAATTATCTATAGTCCCTCCCTAACCCTTAAATAAGAGGATAATATGCTTCAACGCACTCGAACCCATGTCCTCTTGCATTGGCAACAATACTCTTGCCTAAAACTATCTATAGCCCCTCCTCAACCTTTAAATAGGAGGATAATGTGCTTTAGTGCACTCGAAATTATGTCCTCCTGCATTGGTAACAAAGCTCATGCCCAAAACTACCTATAGTACCTCCCCAACCCTTAAATAAGAGGATAATGTGTTTTAGTGCACTCAAACTCACATCCTCCTACATTGGCAACAATGCTTGGAACTACACATAACCCATTAACCCCTCCTCAACCTTTAAATAAGAGGATAATGTGCTTCAGCGCACACGAACCCACGTCTTCTTGCATTGGCAACAATGTTCATGCCTAGAACTATCCATAGTCCATCCCTAACTCTTAAATAGGAGGATAATATATTTCATCACATTCGAACCTACGTCCTCCTACACTGACAACAATGCCAATGCTAATCGAGTTAAGACTCAATCGACATTTTTAGAATATTTTTAAATATGTTGAAAAAACTTTACTTTCATTTTGAGAATTTTTTAATTAATATAAAAAGTATAAGTAGTTAATAATTGCCTTGTGTTAACTTATAACTTACTTTAAGTTAAGTATTAGGTTAATTTGATTGGCTTGTTTACCATATGAAGGAAAAAAGGAAAGGAAAAAAAAAAAGTGACACTTTGAAGATTCCAAAGGACAGCAAAAAGCCATATAATTTAATCATCATATTCCACTTTGCATATATTTTTTTGCCTTTATTAGATACGATACATTCATGGTGCAATTAAATATTATAAATGGAAAAATTTAAATTATAAATATGAATTTTTATTTGTCAAAAAATTATTATGTAATTTCTTAGTCAATTTGGTATTAATAATGGAATAACATCGAATTTAGCTCTTAATGTTTGTATTATTTTGTCAATTTGACTCTTCTTTTAAAATAAATCAAATTTGATCATCAACTTTTAAAAAAGTCAAATTATTATTTTTAAACATAAATATTAGCTAAAACGTTAAACTTATAAATATGGTAATCTGCATGACAATCCATAAGTACTTTGTGCTATTTTTTTGAATTTATGTTTTTTAATATTTTTAAAATTTTTAATTATTTATTCACATGATATATAAGACAAATAGTGTTGTGTTAGCATAAAATACACGTGGAGTGTCACGCCAAAATAGTCAAAAATTAACATTTTAGTCAAAATTTCTATTAAAAATAATTTGACTTTTTAAAAGATTAATGGCTAAATTTGTCTCCAAAAATTAAAATAAATTAATAAAATATAAAAACGTTAAGAGTTTTTTTTTTGGTATAAGAAAATTATTAGACTAAAACAAAACTAGTATAATTTTCGTCAATTACATTAGACATTGCGTGATAAACATCAGTTTTCAATAAATATCGCACATAGATCGGGAATCCATCAAGGATGATCAATTAGTTTAAACTTTTCAAAATTTTTTTAATGAAATAATCAACGACTCTATTGCCATATCTCAATAAAAACCTGAGCTTCATACCTTAATTAATATTATATCAATATAATTCCAAAGAAAAGATTGTCCATTATTTATTACTGTAAATTATCACACTCACTATCACGTTGAAAGATATTTAATAAATTTTATAATTTTTAAAAATATTACGTAAATAAATTTTAGATTTCATTAAAAACTAGTCATTGTCAATTTGTTTTAATTATTAAAGAAAATATGGGAAGAAATCCAATGATTTCAAGGTAAGGCACATGGTCTCTCATGGAACCCCCACATGGCCATATGCCCAAGGAGCTTACAATATGTCATCTTATCAGCTACAAATAATAATTCACTTCCATTAATATAATTTTAACCTTAGTTATCATATATATATAATTAGAAATTTTGATGTTGATCAGAACCATTCAATACAACATAATCGAAATTATAATCAATATATTTATATAATCACGATTAAAAGAACAAACACAATACTTAAATTAATTAAAAAATTCTAAATCATTTTTCCGTTCTCATATACATAAATCTTGTAACAGTCTATCTGCATCCTTATTATCTTCTCTGAAGACATGACGAATGTTCCATTGTTCAAAACATATCAACAACCGGAGAATTCTCTTTATCAAGGTAGAATTAGAGTCATTTAATGTCCTCTCCTAAATAACTTTAACTGCCTCAAGATTATCAGTTTCAATTAAAACACCACTAAGACCACGATCACATAAAAGAGTCAAGCCATCTAAAATGGCCCACAATTCGGTAACGAAAATGGATCAATTTCCCAAAAATCTATTAAACCCTAAAATTCATTCACTTTAATAGTTTTTCGCTATACCCCGCAACAAAACCACCTTCATTTCTAATAGATTCATCTGTATTATGTCCAGTTACCATCCAAATGAGTACGTGATACTTAGTTTGGGACCTGACCGATGAGTCCTTGTTGAGGAATGGTGAAGGGGGTAGGAGTGTTTGGAATCTAGGATTTAAATTTTCCATCAATAATCGATGTCATAATTAAGTTGATGGTAGAAATTAAGTAAAGTAATTAACAACTAATTAGTCCATTTTGTGTTTAATCTTATCTTAATCATCACCTACTCTCAAGTTAGGAAGTAAATACTATTCAATGGCACAATTATTTATATCCCATTTCTTTTAATAGTTTCGAATTTTGAATCATTACCCATATAAACTTGTAACTACATGCTTACATTATTACTGCTATTATTATTACTATTTTGCCTTTCAAATATCCATTATGTTATTTAGAAAACAGTTATGCATTTCCTAAAAGTGATTTAGACAATAACCTTTCCTTAATGTTTCAATTACATCATAAAAATAGTGATTAGTTTATGTTTAAGAGTTTTATTATAAGGTTCTGATTATATCTGCTCTTTTTGACATTTAAAATTATCCATAGTCTCTCCCCGACCCATAAATAAGAGGATAATGAGCTTCAACATATTCGAACCCACGTCTTCTTGCATTGGTAATAATACCCATACTAATCAAATTAAGACTCGATCATTATAAATAATAGGATTCCGTGAATTTAAATTCAATTATTTTCTTTAATTTAGACTTAATTCAACAAAACAAAATAAAGGAGAGTATTGCATTATTTTGAGTAAATAATTTTGAAAGGGGGTTCTCTCTCTCTTTTTTTTTTTATCTTTTAATGGCACATATTCTCACATTTTTAGTGGTCAATGTTAATTAATAAATCTAAAATCAAATAATAACTTTTATTGTATTTTCTCTTTCAATATAGACACATGTTTATAATACATATTAAAAATATTAAAATAAAATAAAGTGTGAAAAATATAAAAATAAAATTACAAAGGAAAGTTGAAGCATATTGCACATGGATATGATGCACCATCTACCTTGTCCCTTAAATTGGTCAAAATAAAAGTTTATATATATATATATATATATATATATATATATATATATATATTCTCTTTGAATTCCATGTAAGTAAGCTTTGTGGAAAATATTATGCCTTGTTGAGCTAGACACCACACCTAATTTTTTTTGATGAAATTACTTTAAATATTATGAATCTAGAATTAAAATTTAGGTAGTTTTTTTTTCCAATCTTTGACACTAATTGCATCACTTGTTGAATTATCGCTTGGAGCTCGTTATCTAGAATTTAAAAAAGAAAACATAACATCCTAGTAATTTAAATAAAAACTTTTGAATAGTTTAATAACCATTTTGTAACTTTTTAAAGTTGAATGGCCAAAACGTAAATTTACTAATATTTAGTAACCTTGAGTGTAGTTTACCCAAATAATAAAAATATTATTGAATATTATAGTGAATATTGTTAAACTCTCCTTTGATGGAGATGATGAAATTGTATTGACCCACCAAAATTTTCTTTTTATTTTAGGATGTTGAAATTAAATTATTGTGAGGAAAATTTTGGCTTTGCCTAAGTTAAGGATCTCTACGTTTAGAAATGGATATTCTCATATGATGTGTTTTTATTTTATTTTTTATTTTCCTTGCAAATAATTCATATGCAAAGCTGCTATCAATAACTACAAATATAATTGTACTATTTTAATAATTTATATTTTAAAATTTTTAAATAATTAAATCAAAATTTCATCGTTTTAAAGTGACTAAAGTGTAATTTTACCATCTTTTTCACTTCCACAAAAGAAAAGTTAAATTATGCGTCTTTACATAAGCTACTTTTTACCACTAATCATTCCTCTAATCATACGATAATAAAGACAGATGGAATTTGGTAGGTTGGATCATTTTAGTGTGTGGGTGAGAGATAAAGAATTAAAAGGAAGTTGGGTCCATTTTTTAACATATAATCATGCTTCTTCAACGTGCAAAAACTACCATAGGTTTGAATGCGAATCATTGATGAGGCTCTGTTTGGTAATAGACGTTTTAAGATTTTAAGTGTTCAAATTTGAATTTTAGTATGCATATTTATGTATCTATAGAGATTTTATTCTAGATTTTATTTTCAATTTAAGTTTTACCACATATGGATATTGATGTGGCCGTAAGTATATGAATGCATGGATTACTATTGCAATTCCATTTATGCATTGCACTATTAATTTGCAGAAATCCATCTAGAATGATATGAATCGAAAGTTGCTCTCTTTCGTAAAGAAGAGCGAAACATTACAAGGCGAAGCTATAAATTTTTTTTTGGAGAGATCAAAATCAAATTATAACTTTTTGGTAAACTCAAATGTAATTTTACCATTGTATTAATTTATAGCTTTATAATTTTTAAACAGGCTAAATTACAATTTTACCACTTTTAATACGTATTTATGTGTTTGTGGTATTCTCATTCTAGATCTTATTATGGATTCAAGTCTTACCATATGTAAATTTTGTCCAAATAGTTTCAATATATTCTGATATCAATTACAGTTTGATTCTAATCATAATTATTACTAATGCATTGATTGCAAACGTAATTTCGTTTGTATATTGTACTATCAATTTGCTTAAATCCATTCGACACTAAACGAAGTAGAGTCAATATTGATAACAGAAATCTAAAGTCACTCACTTTCATAAAGAACAGCGAAATAGACGAAGAATACAAGGTGAAGCCAGAATATTTTTTAAAAGATTAAAATTAAATTATAAATTTTTGAAAAATTAAAATGAAATTTCATCATTACATTAATTTATAATTTTTAAAAAGACTAAATTATAATTTTTCTATTTTCAAGAAATTAACACCTTGCGTACCCTTGATTGGATACTTTGTATTAAATTTTCATAGTCTCCCGTTAAGTAAAGCCCAAATCCACACGACTTAATTAGGTTAACTTTATAAACCCAAATCCGAAAATATTAACATTTATATCCCGAGCATCAATATAGTTATGAAATTACTAAAATATCTTTTTATGTATAGAGTAAATTATATTTTATAAGATTATTTTTGTCTTTTTCTGTTTTTAATAAAATAATATTATTATGAGATTTAAACTTGAACCACGTATATAACATCAAATTTTAATTTTGTCATTCTAATCAAAGTATCATTTAATTTTTCACTCACACCATAATTATGTCATAAATTTAATATCAAACGAACTATTTTAAAATAAATAGTGATTGAAGAAACTATATATATAAACTTTCCTGCTGTTTAGGATTTAACTCGACTCGACTTTAAAACTGAAAATAAAAAAGTTTTAAACAAAGAAAGGAAAATGCAAATACGGCATAGTTGGGACATCGTTGTTTAGGTGGTGAAAGAAAACTGCAATAAAAAGTAATGATATATTGTAAGCAAGAAGAAAATGGATTTGATTTTTCTATGGCCATTAGCTGTTTAACTAAGTGTATAATTATACTTTGTAGATGCTATGAAAACATCAAATGACGATTGGAACACGTGTTTTGGTCGACATGACAGACAACCAGTCCTTGCAATTCACGTAGTATGTCTGTCTGTCTAAATCTAAATCTCTCCTCCAATCTGGTGTTTGATAACAGTTTAGAATTTGGTAAGACAAATTGCTTAACAATGGCTTAATTGATACGTCAAGCTAGATTTTGAGTAGTTTCGATTGAAACAAACTAGGGTTTTTGTTTTTGGTCAGTCATGTGTCTTAGTTTCAGATGAAATGCTGCATTGTTTGATGATAGTTTAGGATAGGGATGTTGGTTATTCGGTTTTAATCGAATTATTTTGACAAAATTTTGATTCGATTTGATTAATTTTTAAAGTATTTTAAAAGAATTTTGATTATGGGTTAATTTGGTTCGGTTAAGTGGAATTAATTGATTTATGCCAATTAAACAAAATTGGTCAAGATCATCAAATTATTAGTAAGTTTATGTTTAAGTCACTCAACTTTTAAAAAGTTTTAAAACGGTCAATAAATTATTCGAAAGTTTTTATTTAAGTCATTATGGTTGCATCAATCGAAAGCTCTCCTTCCACTTCTCTTCTACATTTTAACCTTTTTAATAAAACGACTTCGAACGTCATGAATCTACGAACCAAAATTCAAATAAATTCCTTCTCTGAGCTCCGACACTGACCATCAGATTGACTTAGATTTAAGGTATGTTTTTCTATCCGTTGATGCGTACGGGTCCATCATACCGATTGTCGAATTGTCACTTCGATCTTCCTAGCTAAACTTTTTAAATAAAAGAAAACGTAACAACCCATTGATTTAAATAAAAACTTTTGAATAGTTTAGTCGCTTAAATAAAAACTTTCAAATAGTTAAATAATCATTTTATAATTTTTTAAAGTTAAATGACTAAAACATAAACTAACTAATATTTTGTGATATTATAAAACAGTTCAACTTTTAACTATAAACTCTAAATCAATGAAAATTAAGTTTTGTTGCGAATATTCATTCATAATAAACCTTGATTCGATTAATATAGTTATAAGTTTTATTAATTCGATTAATAAAAATTAAGTTTGAATATTAATCAAATTGACGAATGGGACCTTCTAGTGTGAGATTGTGTTTTCATGGTTGTTCTTTAATTTTTTTCGTTTGATTTTCCTAGTAACCAAACGGACGGTGGGAAATTTCGATTGATTTGAGTTTAGTTTGTGGATTGTGGAACTAATATTACACCAATTTTGGGAAATAATAGATTTTGTCAAATCAATCAAATTAGTTGCGTTTATGAAAACATGAAAATGTGATGCAAATGTTTGAAACTAAGATTTGATTTCGTAACAAGCTTTCATTCGACAACCTCGAAATTGGCCAACTCTATGTCGCTAGCCTTACCCTTGCTTTTGTTTTGTCTGTTTATTAAGGAATTTATGTTTTTCAAATTGAATTTTAATTCGATTGGAATGTGTATTATTGTTAATGGTAGAGAATGTGGGTTTGAGTGTGCTGAAGTGCATTATCTTCCCATTTATGAGTTGGGGACGTGCTATGGGCAGTTCTAAGTATTATGTCAAAAAGAATAGATATAATTAGAACATATAATGAGATGTTAAAAAAAGAATAAGGAATTTTTGCTCTTCGTAGGGTAGTTGCTCGGAAATTTTGAGATTTTAAATTTGAATTTTATTTATAAATCATATTTGGATGGATTAAATCATTATCTGTGGTCTAAATTTGACAATTATTTTTTTAGTCTAGGCCTTCAATTTAGCAATTGTTTCCACATAAGGGTTTGAACTAGAAAACTGTTTCCACATTGGACTTGAACATTTTTTTTTGTCCAAGTTAGTCTCTAAACTTAATAATTGTCCCCACATTGAGGCTTGAACTAGACTTGATCATAGGTCAGGTCACCCGACTCGGCCTAAAGGCTCACCTGAAATGTGGAAGGGTTTAGATAAAAAAATGAGGCTCATTTTCTAAACGAGTCAAGCCTCGGGTAAGATTTTTTGGCCCGAGCCAAATTCGACCCAAATTTGCAAAAAAAAAACCTAATGTTGTTTGTCATTGTTTTGTTGTCATTGCTATTATATTACTACTATTTTGTTGTTATTGTTTGGATAGTGTATAACTTTTGTTTTATTATTAATTTTGCTACTATTTTAGAGGTATTTGCTTGTTAAATTGCACTTAACTTAGTGTTATTTAAGTGTATATATTTTTAATTTATTCTCAATTTTTTAAAAATATTTATTTTAATGTTTTTAGTATATTTAATGTATTATATTTTTAAATTTATTTTTATCTAAATTAGCAATATAAAAAATTAATACGGACAAGCAAGAATTGGACAAAATTTTAGGCCTATTTTTTAAGCTGAGTTGGACCTATACCTATAAAACGAGCCTAAATTTCAATTGAGGTTCGCCCCGACCCATGATCACTTCTAACCTAAACTTTAGGGTTTTAAAAAAATATCAGAGATTAACTTTGATAATTGATGTATAAATATTTTAATTTTAATTGTAATTAAATTTATGCATTATACTAATCGATTTTAATTATAGTTATATAAATGTATTAATAGTAAGTAAATTTAAAAATAGGGTTTTCTATTTTCAAAACTTTTCAAATGTTCTATTTGTTTGGGAGATTTAAATAATAATATTTTAAATTTATCTAAAATAATATATTTTAATCATCAAATATTTTATTTTATTTAATATTAAATTAAAAATAATTAATTAGTAATCATAAACTGAAAATTTTTCCTCTTCATCGTAGGGGCACGTGGGCTATTTTCAAGACCAAAATCTTAGCCAGTTAGGCCGAAGCCCGTAAACATTTTATTGAAAATGGGTCGCCCATCCTGCTTCTTCTTATTTTTAAATTCATTATCCATTTAATATTATAAATAAAATACATTTTTTATTAATATTAATAAATTTTATAATCAAATTAAATAAATATTTTTTATTAAATAGTAACTCGGGTTAGGCAAGTTACATCAAAATAACTTGACTAATGAACATATTCAAACTATATCTAAACTAGTCAACTTATGGTACGACTATCGTTAACTTCAATAAAATCATGAAGTGAACACCTCCCTTGATCACTATCAACTAGCATATTCACGAGTTGAGTTATCGGTCAGGTTTGGTTGGTCTGACACACTATGGGCGAGATTTTAGAAAATAATATTTTTATTGTTAAATAATGAATTTGAATATGATTGATTAAAATTTTCGAATATTATCATTTAAAATAAAAATTTAATAAAATGTTAATAAAATCTCTAAAAATAAAAGAAAATGATTGCCATTTATTTTTAAAACTATAAGAAATATGGTTAATGATTGATAGCATCATTGATGGTGAATTATATTTTATATTTTAATGATACTAATACTTGATTAGATATCAATAAACAAGTGATAATATAAAATAAAATAAAAAGTCAAAGCAACCCCAATAGACTTTCCCATGTTAGCCTTTATTTCAACTCAAGTATGTTACTAAATCAATAAATTACATTATTAAAAAATCAATAAATAGCATGTCATATATATATATATATATATAAGTATTAGAAAAAAATTATTTTATAGACCCTTTCCACTACATTATTCATTGTTCCCTTCTAATTATTTAATGACATTTTAACAATTTTTTCTCTGTCATTAAGACATGATTTTGATATTTTTTTATTCTGAACCTCAAACTCAAATATTGAATATTAGATTCCAAATCCTAAACCTTGAACTTTGAATATCGAATCTTAAATTTTAAATATTGAACACGAACCCTAAACTCAAATCCTAGACCACAAACTCAAAATCTTAAATTTAAAGTTTAAGATTTAAAAACCGAGGTTGGGTTTGAGTTTAGAGTTTTAAATTTCGAATTTATAAATCAAGGCTCAAGATTCAAGATTTGAAATTTGGATAATGTGATGGGAAATAAAGAAAAAGAGAAGTTGGCCCTATTCTTAAGGGAAAGGAGTAAAAAAATATTAAAAAATTTACATTTAAAAATCCCAAAGAGAAAAGATTTAAATGGCTTTATTTTTTTGCCTTTTTCTTTTTGAATATCTCTTTGTTTTGTCAAATTTAAATAAATAAAGCAATTCTCAAGTCTCAATAAAATATTAACACCTAGAAAAGTTGAAAATTTTAGTTACAAAAAGGAAAAAAAAGGCATTTGAAAATTAAAGAGATTAATTTCACATATCACAATAAAAATTCATTTAAGATCTTAACAACTTTATTCTTTTTCCCTACCCTAACTACTCATTATATTAATTAATTAATTTTTTTACTCTAATTTAAGACTCTCGTAATAAAATAAAAGTTGGTCAAATTTAAGAAAAAAAACACAGCTAGCTCATTCTTCAATAGGCACGTGATCAAAGTCATAGGCTCCTCCTACTGCTTTGGAGGTTACGGTTTTATGTTCTATTTCACTCCCCAACAAGATTTTTTTCACCCCTCTCTCGCGGTACTACGCTATCGGTCATCCAAGAGTATTTAGCTTTGTAAGGTGGTCTTTGTTGATTCACATGAGATTCCATGTGCCCTATGCTAACCTAAACAACAAATGCAACTAACACAACTTAAACTCAAACTACACCTAATACGGTGAACAGCATTGACCATTAAATCATCATATGAGATTCAATATAATTATAAATTTATACTTTAATCTTTCAAAATTTATAATTTATGTCTAGAAAAAGCAAACAAACTAGTCATCTTTGAAGTTCTTCTTATATATATAACTTAATATTTTAAGAAATTAACTATTAAATTTAACAATGTAAATTATAGTAATAACATTCAAAATTACACCATATGTCTACCAATATATATTAGATTCCATGATCCTCTAAATGTGAGATTAACGAAAGCATTTCAACAAAAACCCAAAAGCAACCTTCCAAACAACAGAGTTAAACATAGCATCAACCACCATTTATTTACAGCTTCTTTTTTCCTTGATTAAAACCCAACATTGGGTTTCCATTTTTAACCTCGTTTTGACTGATTTACCAGTTTTTCTGTGTTTCCTTTTGTCTCTTTCCTTATCTTCTTCACCGCTTATAACCCCCTTTCTTCTCCTAGTTTTTTGTGGCGGCCTTTTTTTCCCTTTTGGAAGCTAAAACCAAGTCTTCTTTTGTTGTTTCTTCCGCTAGGATGTGACCCTTTGTAAGTTCAAGTTCAAATTTTTGAATTAATTGTTGCATTGTTCTCTCTCTGCACTTTCAAATTCTGGGTTTTTTGTGTATTTGGGATTTGTTTCTTCTTTTCAATGAATGGATTAGTTAATTCATTTACTTCCCATAAAGAATCTAAATTTGAAAACTTTCCATGATGTGTCAAAATTGCTTGAATTGGGTTGTTTAGTAGTATATAAATTTGGAGATTTACGTTCTTGGTGCATGAAATTGCCTTACCTGATACAATTTACAATTTGGGTTTTTTTTCTTAAATGGTCTTGCACTTTCTGGGTTTCTTTGGAATCTGTAGTGAATGTGTTAGTTACCTTTTTCTGTCAAATTGCCTGGATTGGGTTGTTTTGGAGTATATAAATGACTAAATGAGGAGGTATTGGAGAAAAATAGAAATTTTTTAAATATTTTTATATTTTTTTCAATATTTGTTGATGGGATAATTGCTTGATGGAGCTCATTAATTTGTTTGCTGTTTATGTTCTTGTGGCTTGAAATGTTCTTAACAAGTAACAATCTGATGAAATTTCGAATTTCGGATTTTGTATTTTGTATTTTGCTGGTCTGATCTTGTGGCATTTTATGGTTCAATTCAGGGATTTGTAAGATCATTTTGAGAATGTTTGATTAGTGCTTAGTGTGTAGTGTTTTCGGATTATGGGACGCGAGATGGTTGAGTCGTGGTTTGGTGGTTCGTGGTGGAATCCAAGGAAGAGTGCTTCAGAGAGTACCGACAAAGTGGTGCTTGGAATCTTGGCTTTTGAAGTTGCCGGTTTGATGTCCAAGGTGGTGAATTTATGGCATTCTTTGGATGATAGGGAGATCTTTAGGTTGAGAGAAGAGATTGCAAACTCGATAGGAATTCAAAGGCTTGTATCCGATGATGAAAGTTACGTTATGGATCTTGCATTGAACGAGGTAATCGAGAATTTTGGACATCTGGCGACGTACGTGGCTAGGCTTGGGAAGAAATGCACTGACCCTATATATCATCATTTTGAAGCCTTCATAAATGATCCGTTATTGAACAATATGGAGTGGTTTGGGTGGGAATATCGATGGAAAAAGATGGAGAAAAAAATGAAGAAAATGGAGAGATTTGTTGCGGTTACGATGCAGTTGACACAAGAGTTGGAAGTGTTGGCGGAACTTGAGCAAACTCTTAGGAGGATGCAGAGAAATCCCGAGTTAGATCGGGTGAAATTACTCGAGTTTCAACAGAAGGTTATATTGCAGCGTCAAGAAGTAAAAAACCTACGCGAGATGTCTCCATGGGTTAGAACTTATGATTACATTGTCCGATTTCTGTTGAGATCACTATTAACGATACTCGAGAGGATAAAAAATGTGTTCGGGACCAACCAAATGGTACCGGTTGAGAGGAATGATGATTTCGAATCTGTTAATAGTGATTATCTTTCACGCAGCCATTCCTTTTCTACTGTAATACCGTCTTCAGTATACCCTTCCGATCATAATCTATGTGGGTTCTCATCTGGACCTCTTGGCAGGTCATTCTCGAAGTCCATGTCTATCACTGGAAAGCATCGAACCAACAGCAAGCATCTACATTCTCATTATCACTCCACTGCTTTACACGGCAAGCAGCCACATTCGAGAACAAAACGAGCAGGTCAATCTGCGTTTGGTCCTTTTAAAGGATGCATGTTGGCAGGAAGTATTTCTCCCGTTTTAGATAGCTACAAACCAATTGGCACTATATCTACAAGGTTCAGCGGTGCTTACCCCAAAAATATCGACAATTTGAAGATGGAGCCATTGTCCCGTAGCTATAATATATACTCTAAGCTATCCATTTTCAATACCAAACGGTTGTTGAATGCTCCTATATCGACACTTGGTGGTGCTGCATTGTCTCTCCGTTATGCAAACTTGATTATTTTGATAGAGAAACTAGTTTCGTCGCCTCACTTGATCAGCGTCGATACAAGAGACGACCTATACACTATGTTACCTACCACTATGAGAAATGCTCTTCGTGTTAAACTGAAGCCGTTTGCAAAGTCTTTAGCTTCATCAATATACGATGCTTCCCTTGCAGCGGAGTGGAGCTTGGCACTAGTGCGGATTTTGGAATGGTTGGCTCCTCTTGCTCACAATACGATTAGGTGGCAATCCGAGCATAACCTTGAAGAGCAGCATATAGTTTCTGGGTCAAATATACTTTTGGTACAGACACTACACTTTGCGGATCAAGCAAAAACTGAGGCAGCTATCACGGAGCTTCTTGTTGGCCTTAATTACGTGTATAGGATTGGCGGAGCCCACAATGACAAATCTTTGCCAGAATCTGCTGGCAATGGCTGTGCCCAATATTTGCTCAAAAGGGATGACAAGAGATGACACTCAACTTCGTGAAGCATTTATGAATGCCACCCCGAGACTTGTTCCAACATCCACAACGAGGAAGAAGTCAATCCCATCATTAAGGTACTACATCGAGTTTTATGTGAAACTCGTCGTATCTTATTTCGGAGCAAGCCTTTGTTAATATATATATATATACTCATTTGAAGATGATAGATTCTTTTATCAGTTAATATAGTTTTTGTAAGCACCACATGTTCAGTATGTTTTTGCAGTTTCATTGCTGTTAGTCCGTTGTTTTGAAATCAAAAAGAGCTACGGTGACATTGATGTTGTAGGGTTGATAAGTCGGTTTTGTTTTCCCGAGCCATCAGAATTAGTTCTGTTTTTGGTTCTTCAAACAACTTTTACTCTTGCATACGGTTTTTCAGTTTTGCTTCCGATGGTTTGAGCAAGGTCCCGATCAAGTGGAGTGATGTTGCTCCCAAGCTTATAAAGGTATGAGGCGGTGCCATGGAACTTAAAGGCTACATGATCGTGAAGTTATAGTCTCGGCACATGACACAAAAGTTCGAGTCTATAGCCTTTCGAGTGATGCCCTAGCTCCTAGTGGCTAGACCAAGATGAACCACCTTGTGTGAGTTAATCCGATGCCTAAACAAATCCATTTTCAACATTCAAAGGAGCATCAACTCAAAATTCTGTCCTTTGCGATCTTGGCAATGTAGTCGGTTCCGTATGAGTTCAGATCGGTGTGTACCGTTCCAATAATAAACCAACGCAACAAATTTCCCTTTTCATATCGGTTAAAATTTTGGTCTGTAACGGTTGCATTGGTTTGAACTGGTGCACCGGTTGGTCCATGAATAATATTAAAAAATATAAAATTTTTAACATTTTACCATTATGGTAATAAATAATAAAACTTTTATCAGAATATTGTGCTTTGACTACTGCATGAATATTTTATATTTGAAATTTATTTAATATAATTTATTTTATATTGGTAAAATGTTTCTTTTGCATATATTAAATATTTTTTCAAAATATTAATAAAACAAAATGATACATCGCACAAACCGATACCTGTACGCACCAGCTCCAGTAAAAACACGAGCGAGTCAAATGTAAAATTTTGAGTTAACATTAGAATTTTAATCAAAATAATTAATTAAATATTTTAATTGGTATCTTGAAACCTCTTAAGTCGATTATCAGAAACATTATTTTTCTTTGTAAATCAGTTTCTCTCAATTTTTAGTGTTGAAATTGGTTGAATTGATTAAAAGGTAAATTCATGTTTCTCAATGCAAATCTTACGTGACATAATCAACATTGAATTGAAGTTTTTTTTGTTTTCTCCTTTTTTTACTTCAACAGTTGATTTAAAAAGAACCTCGCATATATTTTACTATAATGATATCTTTAAATAGATGTCATAGTCCTTCAACCTATTTTTTTTATAACTTAGTACTCTTGACAAGAGTAAATTATTGTCACACATTATAAGTATGTAATTTTTTTGACTAGAATTTATGACATAGGTTGTGGAGTGAATACCAAAGTCTTTAGAAACAGACTAATGATCGAATCGATTAAGTCATTAATTTATCGATCTGATTAATTCAATTAAGTAAATCACTAAAATTTTATAAAAATATAAAATATTAAAAACTCGACTTAATTGATTCATAGCAACTCCTAAATCAACTAGTTCAATATATTTCTGGAAGCCGATACGTAAATTGATCTAATCCGACTCAAATATTATTGGTAAACACTAATAACCAATAAGTTAAACATTCGGATTCCAAAACACTTTTTATTAAAAGAAGAGATAAAAGCATGAATTGGATATGATGTGATGCTTGTTAAGGCTAAAGCTGCCCAGACACCAACCATCTCTTTTCTACACCTGTCAGAAGAAACACCCATTATCCTTTTTCAACATAAATTTGTCTTATATTTGTAACTAATTTCTTGTATTAATTTATTTTATACATAATATTTAATGGATAAAATATTTTAAAATTATTTAGTGATATTAATGGACCAAATTAAAAAAATAAAATCTTAAATTATAAAAGATACAAATATTTTATTTTATTCATAAAAATACAGAATAAAGAATAATTAAAAATTGGTTTTCTTAAATTCAATATTCAGCAAATTAGTTTCTCTAATAAAATTAAATCATCATAATTATTGTTAATTTCGAAGGTAAGTAATTAAAGACAATTAATCACAAAATTATTATTTTTTGGCCAATTGTATATATTTTTTATTGGTAAAATAACAAATTTAACTCAAAGCTTACACATTTTGTTAAATCGGTCTTGATTTAATAAATTTAGTTATCAATATTTACGTATTTTGTCAATTTAGTCATTATTTAAGAAATTTAACTCGCATTATTAACACATTCTGTTAAAATTTACACTGAATATATAAACATTAAAAGCTAAATTTGTTATCATACCAATTAAAATTATGTACAATTAATGAAAAAATCAAATATTTACACCATGATTAATTATTCTCAATTGCTCGTTTTGAGATTGTCAATAATTAAATTACTCTAACATTTTTGAATGGAATAACAGAGAAAAATGTATTAAAATTTAATTAAATTGAGATAATATGAAAATGAATTTATACACTAGTTGAAATCACTCTTGTGGATTCTTTTTACAGCTTTTAAATTTTAATAAATTTATAAATTTAATTTAAATCATGAAAAGGTTAAAATAAATAATATATATCTTTATGGTAATTTTCAAATACATGGATTAATTATATATATTTAAAAATATTAAATATTAGTCAAATAAATTTTAAATCTATATATGAAATTAGATAATATTTACATGGACTGATGATATATGTTTATATATATATATTAAATTTATATATTGCTTCTTAAATTTAATTTAGATAAATAAATTTATCTAGTTTTAAATTTAAATTTAATAATACAAATGTTATCTTTGTGTTAATTTTTATTTGGTACACAGGCATTCGAAAAATTTTGTTGTGATAATATTTTTTTCGTTTGTACCGGTTCATTGGTCAATTAATGTAATAGTTTTTTCTAGACCGTTATCTTAGTTAGTTTCGATTCAACAAGTTTGATTGGTTGGTTTGATCCGATTCAAACATCATTAACAATGTTAACATTTTGGAATAACAGGTTTAACGATTTCCGACCTCTTATTATCGATTAGGTAAAAAAAAAGTTTAGTACTAACTAGGTACAAATAAATAAAGGTGTTCATGGGTTGGATCTAATATGATATTAGTACACTTTATATTTGTCCAAGCCTGACTCGACTGGAAATATGTGTCTAGAATTTTGCCAAAGTCTACCCATTTTTATAAACTATTAAGGGCTAGTTTACTATTCAAGTTAAAAAGTGTTATTGAAATGTTTGATAGTATTTATCATTACTGTCAAAAAATGCTATTGAGAAGATAAAATGTTAATTTTAGACATAATGTTATCAGGTAAAAAATTTAATGGGGATAAAAAGATAACTTCATTAAAAACACTTTTCCAAAAGCGGAAAACTTTTGGCTTGGGTTAAAATCCCAATTTAAAATCAATGTTTGGTTTAAAAAATTGCCTGTTTACCAATTTTTTGGAGGTAAACTATTAAAATAGTCACTTTTGTTTACTTCAGATTATATTTTAGTCACTTATGTTTGAAATGTTACGTTTTAGTTATTTACGTTATCGTATTGTAACATTGTAATTACTAAATCATTAATTGTAGTTAACGGTGTAACGATAAGCTAACGTGACACATTCTTATTTATTAATATCGGTGTTTAAAGTAAAATGAAATCAATTTTATAATTTATATACCACGTTTGACCTGAAAAAAGCTAATTTATATTTTTTTAAATTACTTACTTACAAAATATAATTAGAGTCAACTTGAATTAAAATCCGATTCACACAAAATTTTCATAATCGGTGTAACTTTCATTAATAAAAAATCATTTAAAATTAATTATAAATTTTTTTCAAATTAAATGGATTTTTAAATTCGATTTTAGTTCCTTTTTAACTCGAATAAAATTTAATATAAATAAAAAATATTTAAAATTTGATTTGACTTATACCTGTAGTACAATAAACCTGTAGTTTCTGTTTTGGGGTGAAAAAAACAGAAAACACCGTGAGACCGGCAGCCTGCATTCACTGAGATCCATAAGCCAAGAAAATGCCTGCCTATCTGCCTCCTTGTCCTCCTATATTTTAAAAGTAAAACTCAGAATTTGGCACTCTAACTTAAAAAAGAAAAATTGTCAATGATTATCAATTTTTAAAAATATTAAATTAAATTTTTAAACATTGTAGTTCGCATGTTAATTTATGTATATTTTATGATTTTTTTAATTTTAGACTTTTTTTGAATTATGAAATTTTATAACTTTTAAATTGTTTGTTAAAATAGAATATAAGAAAAATAGTGTCATACTAATACAAAGCATACACGGATTGTTACACCAATTAAAAATATATATATATTGTATTTTTTTGTGTGTTTGTTTTATTGTTCATATTCATAGTCCGTTATTGCTCCTTCCAATAATGTCATCTCCAAGATTCAAACTTGTGTTCTCTCATTGAAAATATGATGCAAAGGCAAACACTAAGGGAGATAGCACCCTAAAAATGAAAAGATTTTAATTCAATCACTCTAAAAATAATAAAATTGCACTTTTCCC
Source organism: Gossypium arboreum (assembly GCF_025698485.1). NCBI lineage: Eukaryota > Viridiplantae > Streptophyta > Magnoliopsida > Malvales > Malvaceae > Gossypium > Gossypium arboreum. Next base: position 113,043,630 of record NC_069071.1, read on the forward strand.
TTTCAAATATGAAAAAAGATTCTATTTAGTTTCTCAAAAATATATGGTAAAATTACATTAGAATCTCTTAAAAGTTTTATAATTTAGTTCCGCCCCTTAAAAAAGTCTTTAACTTTACCTCGATATAATATATCTTAGCATTGCACCCAACATTTATTGATAAGTATTTCTATTAAAAATAATTTAACTATTTTTAAAATTTAATAATTAAATTTAACTGAAAAAGAAAAAAATTAAAAATATATAAATATTAGAGATTAAATTTAACATTTCACATTTAAAGAAAATAGATTCTTTTACCCCAACTTAGATTATTTTCCAATGACTAGTTCAATTAAGAACAAAGGGTAAAAATATAAATTTAAAAGATATAGGAAAGTGGCTGAGTCTTAATAAAATTTTAGACTCATTTGGTAGGTCTAAGTCTAGCCTGAAAAATGAGCATAAAATTTTGTCTAAACAAGCCTGTTCGTATTAAAAATTATATCATTTAAAAATATATATATATAATACATCAAAAACATTAAAAATATTAAAATAAATATATAATACTAACATATGTGTAACTTAATAATTAAATACATCTAAAATAATAGTAAAATTAATAATAAAATAAGAATTATACAATATCTCATTAATAACAACAAAACAGTGAAAAACAACAAGACGACAACATATTTTTTTTTCCGTTTTGCAAGTTTAAGTCGAGTTAGGACTAAAAAAACCTTACCTGAAACTTGACTCGTTTCTTAAACAAGATTTATTTTTTACCTAAATTTATTTTTTGAACTTATATTTTTTTTAAATCCTCTCACTTTACAATCGAGTCACCCGACTAAAAGGAAAGAGAAGAGAGAAAGCAAAAACAAATTGAGATGGGATTTGCGGGACAATTCAGGTGGGTGGAGTGAAATAGAAGGAAAGGAAAATGAAATCCAAAATTCAGACGTCAATCCCGCCTTCAATTTCTCCCTCACTTCTCCTTCCTTTCTTAACTAAAAAAATAAAGCTATTTTAGTAATAAAAAAGAAAAATAATTAAAAGAAAAAGCTGAAGCTGTTTTTCCCTCTCTTTTAACGACATTCATCACTGCATTTATTGTACCCTCAAAGGTCCCACCATGTGCCTTTTCAATTTTTCCACTAATTATTTATATAAATCATTTTATTATGGTTTAATTCCCCTTAAACTCTTTATACCTTTTTTCATATTTGAAATTTAGTCCTTAATCTCAGTTCAGTCGGTATTATTGTTATTACAGTAATGAGGACGGGGGTTCAGATACACTTAACTGTTTTTACTTTCAATTTAAAGGGTGGGAATGGGTTACGGGCAATGATGTTTAAACCAGATACACTTTCTGTACCTTAATCTCAATTCAGTCAGCATTATTGCTATTACAATAATTAGAAGGACGTGGGTTCAGATGCACTTAACTATTTTTTCTTTCAATTTAAAGGATGGGAATGGGTTATAGGCAATGATGTTTAAACCAGATACACTCTCTGTACCTTAATCTCAGTTTAGTCGACATTATTGCTATTACAATAATTAGGAGGACGTGGGTTCATATACGCTTAAGTGCTTTTTCTTTCAATTTAAAGGATGAGAATGGGTTATGGGCAATAATGTTTAAACCTGGTTAAAAATCAACTGAGATACTAGTTCGAAAAATCATTAAACCAGTTAACTTGAGAATCAATACAGACCAATTAAACTGATAAATCGGTGCACAAAGCACCTCAAAATAGTTTCTATATCATTGAAACAATTCATAAAGTGAGTTTCAAATGAATGGAGAAAAAGGAGATTGGTGAAAAGGATTATGAATGTATGACCACCTTCCTTGTGCTGCTTTTCAAGCATCAAAAGAATCAATTTCTATACCTTTTTCTATCCATAGATTTAAGCAATTATAGGTAGACAAATAAAACCGGTATATGTAAGTGTCGGATATGAATATATGTTTAATATAATTAAGTTTTTTTTTAAATTTTACATACATTTATAATGTTACATCTCGATATTCATAAACTAGTAAACAAAAGCAAATCTACTTAAAATGGAAAAATTACAAATTAATCTCTTCATAAATAATGAAATTATAAATATATATAATGATATTAAACTTTGACCCATTAAAAATTATAATTTAATTCTAAACCAATGAAAACAACTTTGCTTTGTTATGACTTAAAGTTACAACCTTTTTCATTTTCTATCATAATCAAATACCCTAAACCAACCAAAATAAATCTAATTAAACCCTATTTCTTTTTAAGAATAAACATCCAAAACCTTGGTTTGTTCATAAAAGAATAGATCAAAATTTCAAAAAAATCAAATTAAGTCATTTTAGGTTTAATTTTATGGAGTTATGCTTAATATTTTTTGATTTTTTTTCTCTTTGTTTAACTCAATTTTAGTTTTTTACATAAATTCTTATTAGTGTAGGTTATTTTAATATTATTTAACCTATGAATTTAGTCTATAAATATGCCCCTTTCCACTCTGATTAGTGTAGTTTTTACAAGTTTTCAGAGAATTTCGTGCTTACGATTTGAGCATTTTTATTTCGAGTTTTGGGGTTTAGTTTTATCTTCATCTTTTGTACTTTTCGTTTTTTCTATTTAATGAAATTATCTTTACCCGTGATTTTTCATCATTTTCAATGGGTTTTTTTTCCACTTGTGTTTAGTCTTTTCAATTTTTTCGTTCTTTAATTTATTCGTTGCTTAACCTGATTTATCCTCAACAAATTTAAAAAAAAAAAAGAAGAAGATAAATTTACATTTTATTTCAAATATTTTTAATTTTATACCAAATAAAATTATTTTTATTAATTTAAATATTCAAATCCATCTATATTTGAATATTGCTATATGCCAAACAATGCAAGTTGACTATGAAGATTTCTGCATGCTTTTGATTTGAAATTTTAACCTCAAAATAAAAAATAAGAGAGTAAAGCCAAGAAATTTCCTACTGACCAATTTGTCTATATATACGTGACAGGAGTATGTCTTTCTTTTTTTTTATTCAATATATATATATTTAAAACAGAGGTAAGATTTTGAATATGTTTGAATATTACTAGTTTTGTCTTAAGCTGCAGTATTTTTCAAAGGCCAAATAAGAGATTAACTATAAAATAATGAGGACCAGAGAAAAAGTTGGAGGACTGAGAAGGCACCGACAAATTGTTTTACTTTAAAGGGTTAGTAGTTAATATTTATATACACATGGTAGAGACATACTCGTATCATACGTGGACATATTATGTTTAAAGGGAGTTGTCCAAATAAACATCATTTGATTATCAAACTAATTACGAGTGTTCTTTTTATTCTCGAATGTTGATATACATGCATATATTATGTCTAAAGGGAGTTGTCTAAATGAACATCATTCGACTATTAGACCAATTACGAGGATTTGTTTTATTTTTGAATGTTGATATTAACAGCGAGGGATTTTTTTTTAGTAATGTTTTTTTAAAATTTGAACTTTGAATTTGAATTTTTTTTATATAGTACAATTTATCTTGTCATTGCAACACAAACATTTATTGGTGTTTTAATTATGTATATTTATTTGGCGATTGAGTCTTAACTCGATTGATATGACTATTGTTGCCAATACAGGAGGACATGGGTTCAAGTGCGCTGAAGTGGATTATCATTCTATTTATAGGTTGAGGAACGAAGAAATCCATCACTTTTGATATAGTTTTAAATATTATGGCAAAACTTAATGTTGTTAAAAAAAAGTATACGAAGAAATCCATCACTTTTGATAATTTTGCGGCAATGTCTTTTTCCTTTTTTTATTTTTGAAACGACTAATAATTGAATCAATCTCATTTTACGTTTTGATCATGCTCTTTGTGAGACAATATTTAAAACTACCCATAATTCTTTCCAAACCCATAAATAGAAGAATAATGCGTTTCAATACCCTCGAATCCATATTTTTTTTAGTATTAATAATAATAACTATGTCAATCGAATTAAAACTTGATGTATCGATAAATTTTGAAAAAAGCATTTGTTTGCAGCTTTAATGTTGAAATGATAATTTAGGTATAACAATAATAAAAAGAAAAGCATGATGGACATTGTCAAATATTTAGAATTCCAACCATGCAAGAATTAGAGATACCCAATTTCACCCGTTGGTCATGAAAACTTAAAAGAAAAGGAGACTATTCCACAACCTTTTTACTCATTTCATTTGGAAGGAGTGGAAAACAGCAATCATTAACACAACCACAGCCCCACCCATACTCACATTTCCCCCTTTTTCACCTTTAATCATTTCATATTCCCCAATCCTTCACATACTTAATTAATTAATAACCAAGGGCTTAAATACAAAATAACCCTTTAAACTACTTTTTTTTTTACTTAAATATTTACTTCTTAAAAATAATATTTCAACTATAATTTTTTTTAATTTTACTTAATATACAATACTAACCTATAAGAACGTGTCACATGTCACATTCTTATAGGATATCATACACGAATATCACTTTTGATCAAGAAAACTTTAAATACTTAAGTAAAAAATGATATAGATTGAAACCAATTTAATAGTTTAAGTGCCATGTATCACTTATATTATATGGGTTTTGTTCAATTTTTTCGGATTAATTCTGTTTTCTTTAATTCTCTGTTTGCCATGCTGATTAGATTCTATATTGTAATTAATTAGACATATATTTGTATTTATATTGTACTTGTATCTGTATTGGAAGATAAAAATACCATAAATGTTCCTATAATAAGAACTAGATTGTCTTTTGTCTCATCTACTACAAAGTTGTCAAATTAATCTGTGACAAACTAAATAACTAAAATGGCACGTGGACTTTATGCTGATGTACAATAACAGATTTACCCATTTTTAATAAAAAAGATAAAATACAACCTCACTCTTAATATAATATTTTTTTTAGTAGTGAAACACTAAAAAGAATGAAGGGTAAAATATTGTAATTTTTAATTATAATTAAGATAAAATTACGAGACTACCCACTTCCATTCCCTTCTTTAATCATTCCTCCGACATCCCAAGACAAAATGCAGTTTGTGGAGTAGTCTTATTTATTTATTTATTATATTATATTTAAAAAAAAAAAAACACTCTTTCCTTTCCTTTCCTTCCTCCTTACCTTCCCGCTCAAACAAACCAAAAAATGAACTCCCATTCCTCGCTTCAATTCCTCTTGTTTCTCTCCCTTTCCTCCCTTTTCCTTTCCCTTTCCTCCTCCACTAACGACACGGATACCCTCACTCTCTTCCGCCGTCAAGCCGACACTCACGGCAACCTCATCTCCAACTGGACCGGCCGCGACGCTTGTTCCTCCGCCTGGCACGGCGTCGTTTGTTCCTCAACCGGTCGTGTCATTTCCCTCTCACTACCTTCCCTTTCCCTTCGTGGTCCCATTACTGCTCTTTCTCTTCTAGACCAACTTCGTATCCTCGACCTTCAAAACAATCGTTTGAACGGCACCGTTTCACCGTTAACTAATTGTTCTAACCTTAAACTAGTTTATCTTTCCGATAATGATTTCTCCGGAGACATCCCACCGGAAATTTCGCGTCTCAAAAGGTTGCTCCGACTTGATTTATCAAACAACAACATACGAGGCAATGTTCCTAAAGAAATCTCTGGTTTGAAACGGCTTATTACTCTCAGGCTTCAAAACAATGCATTAACCGGCGAAATCCCAGATTTCTTTTCTTCTTTTAAAAGCTTAAAAGAGCTTAATTTAACCAATAATGAGTTTTTCGGGCGGTTACCTGGAAGTTTACTGAAAAAATTCAGTGAAAAAAGCTTTGTAGGTAACGAAGGTCTTTGTGGATCAAACCCATTTCCGGTTTGTTCTTTTACAGGTTCTCCTCCGTTGGATACGCCGACCCAAACAGTTCCATCGAACCCAAGTTCAATGCCGAGAACACCTATAATTGAACAAGAGAGACCCAAAGCACATAAAGGGTTAACCCCTGGTGCTATAGTTGCAATTGTTGTGGCGAATTGTGTGGTGTTTTTGGTAGTGGTTTCTTTTGCAGTGGCTTATTTCTGTGGGAGAAACAATGGGGAAATTGTTTGGAAGTCCGGGAGTGATGGTGGGAAAAGGAGTAGCTATGGAAGTGAAAAGAAAGTATATGCAAATGGTGGATTACCAGAGCCTGATAGTGATGGAACCAATGCAACAGATAGGAGTAAGCTTGTTTTTTTCGAAAGAAGGAAACAATTTGAATTAGAAGATTTGTTGAGAGCTTCAGCTGAAATGCTTGGGAAAGGAAGTTTAGGAACAGTTTACAAAGCAGTGCTTGATGATGGCTGTACTGTTGCTGTCAAGAGACTTAAAGATGCAAATCCATGTCCAAGGAAAGAATTTGAACAATATATGGATGTAATTGGGAAAATTAAGCATCCCAATGTTGTGAAATTGAGAGCTTATTATTATGCTAAAGAAGAAAAGCTTCTTGTTTATGATTATCTCCCTAACGGTAGCTTGCATTCACTTCTTCATGGTAATGTCATTAAACTCATCATTTAAATGCATTGAGGGTTTTGATGGGAGTTTAATTGTTTACCCTTCTTTGTGTTTGAAAAACAGGGAACAGAGGACCGGGGAGGATTCCATTGGATTGGACTACAAGGATCAGTTTGGTTTTAGGTGCAGCTCGTGGATTAGCAAAGATTCATGAAGAGTATAATACACCTAAAATCCCACATGGAAATGTGAAATCTTCTAATGTGTTGCTTGATAAAAATGGGGTTGCTTTAATTTCTGATTTTGGGTTGTCTTTACTTTTAAATCCTGTTCATGCTATAGCTAGATTAGGTGGATATAGAGCTCCTGAACAAGCTGAAGTGAAAAGACTGTCTCAAATGGCTGATGTTTATAGCTTTGGGGTTTTATTGTTAGAAGTGCTTACAGGGAGAGCTCCATCGCAGTATCCTTCACCGACTCGGCCTCGAATCGAAGACGAAGAACCGGCAGTTGATCTTCCGAAGTGGGTTCGATCCGTTGTTAAAGAAGAATGGACAGCCGAAGTGTTTGATCAAGAGCTTTTGAGGTACAAAAACATCGAGGAGGAACTCGTTTCCATGCTTCATGTGGGGTTAGCATGTGTGGTTCCCCAGCCTGAAAAACGGCCCACGATGACCGAAGTGGCTAAAATGATCGAGGATATCAGGGTGGAACAATCACCTTTAGGGGAAGATTACGACGAATCGCGCAATTCGATCTCGCCTTCCATTGCTACCACTGAAGATGGAATTGCTGGTTACTGATCTTTTCATTGCCATTTTGCTAATGGTAAATTAATTTCCATCCTTTTATATATGCATGATCTCTTTACTGCAAATTCATCACTCTTTTCTTTTTCTGGTTCTTTCTTAGATCCTATTTGGTTGGTTTGTGCTTCTTTGTAATATTTTTTAAGTCTTTGTGTCTGGTTGTTGTTGCTGGTTAGACATGATCGTCGATGCATTGTAATGTAATTTTTGACAATTTGAACTAGTTTATCAATTATATATATCCAATGTCTAAACCCAAAGCTTATTCCAATTGATTCATGCAATCACCTATTTACCGATACGATCTTATTCGTATATAAGAAGTATTGCAAACAAAATAATATAACAAGTATTGCAAAATTGATAATTAAATTTATTTTGATTATTAAATCTGGATTCTATTAAAAATTGATAATATGATATTTTGAGATTATGTCACGTCATCATTTGAAAAATTATGCCACCCGGGGAAAAAATGCCTTATTCGAGGCTCGGCCCAATTTCTAAACACTTTATTTTTTTGTCTAACCTATTTTTTGGGCTTATATTTTTACTCAAACTCTCTCATTTTTTGAGTGGTCCAGCCTATAGACAGGTCTGATGGAGGATGAGATTAATTGCTTTTGGATTTAAAAACAGTGGTAATAATGAGATTAAAATAAAAGATAGGTTAAAGTATAAGTTTAATCACTTATGAAATATTTAAATCACGTTTTAATCATCAAATTTTATAAATCACTACAATAAATATTCTCTATAACAGTCTCATTTATCTGTTAAGATTTTGTCTGTTATAAAGGGATGGTTGTTATAAACATATAACAACTTGCTGTTATAGAAAAATAATTGTTGTAAACTATCGAATAAAGAAAACGGGAATCGAATCAACAAAATTCAAAGACTTATAGTAGGTACGTATGTTATTGCTTTTATGCACCTTTTACTTCATATTCATTTCACGTGATTAGTTATGAAGTTGTTAATCTAACAAGTTTAATTGATTGGTATGAGTTATCAAATTAAATTAAATAATTTATCATGAGTTATTAAATTCAAATAATTACTTTAGAAATTTATGATGTTTGGAATTAATGGTAGAATATTTAATATTTTAATTTCATTCATTGAAGATTTTTTCATTTAATAAAATAATGGTTAATAGATTTTTCATGTGAAAATTTAAAAATTTATTGAAATAATATTTTAATTAAGATCATTTTATTACGGCCCCTTATCAATATTTTTGGCTTTGCCATTGCTATAGTTTGTTGTTATAAATCAAAAGTTGTAATAAAACATAGAAAATAAATTGTACTAAAAATTTGATTATTATAACGAAATGTTGTTATACCAAGTGACCGTTATAAAGAGAGATTGATCTTTCATGTAATATAATTTTGATATCTCTATGAAATTTCAATAACGGGTAATCATATTAGATGGTAACTAAATCTGAAATCAAGCTAGAACACACCTTTAAATGAGGGAAAAAGTTCTATCAAATTTACTTTTTTCATTCATAAGACTCATATCTGGAACTTTACTCGAGAGCAAGGACAAATACAAAGGAGTAGATAGGGACCTTGACCCTAAAAAAAAGAAAGAAAATTGTAGTTTTAATCCCTTACAAATGATCAAATTATAAATTAATGTGAGATAAAATTACACTTTAACCCTCGAAAAATAAAAAATTTATTTAATCCCTTAAAAATAATAAATTAATACATAATAAAATCTATATTTTGAAATCTTAAAATTTTATAATTCAATTTTACTAAGATGTGAGTGATATATTTATATATTTGTATTCCATTCATATACTTTTTAAAATTAGAAGTGCTCATGGGTTGAGTTCAAGTCGGGTCTAAATGTGATATTAATATACTTTATATTTACTCAAGCCTAACTCGACCTAGAATATGGGTCTAAAATTTTATTCAAACCCACCCATATTTGTAAAAGACTAACCAAACTCATTTTAGGCTTGTCCATTTTTATAATATTTATAATATTTTATTTTATTTTAATATTTAATAATTTTATACATTTTTATAGTCATCTTAAATTATTTTAATGTTTATATTAATGTAGTATTATGTATTTAGTATATGTTTCATTTTTTAATGTATTCTAAATTACATAATATATGTAAAAATAATATAATATAAAGTATTATAGATTTTAAAACGGGCTAGACTTAAACCTTAAATATTCAAGCCCAAAACCGATCCATATTTTAAATGGACTTATTTTTTACCCAAACTCAATTTTTGAGCATAATACTTTTGTCCAAATCCTCTCAAATTTCAAACGAAAATCTCAATATAAACAAGTAGTTGAGCTCATGAAATTAATATTTCTGACGCTTAAATTTGATTTGATTTTGGACTTGTTTGGGGTAAAAGACAAAAGGAGCCCATTTCGAGGTTGGAATTAACACAAGAAAACGTGGCCAACCAAACACGTCCCAACACCGCACAGCACCGTTACTAAAAAGTAAAAGAACATGACAGCCCATTTTTTGGTACTTCAGTTTCTAAGTTTCTGTTAACTCCCACTTACGTTTCCCTTTTGCCTGTTCCAAAACGCAAATATCACTCTAGCCTACTCGCCCCCAACGCACGTGCACCTACCCCCCATAGCCTATTATTTTTAAATCAAAACTCACTCAATTTTTAATTTTAATTATTATTAATTTTGTTCTGGTTAAAATATACCATAAGTTGTTATATTTTTAAAAATTTACAATTTAGTCATTTTATTTTATTTTAAAAAATTAGTCGTTTATTTTTTTAACTGTTGTTATTGTTTTTTATGGCATAATATCAAAAATAACCCCTAACGTTTGGTTGTTTGATCACTTTGACCTTTTATGTTTTTTTGTCAAATTAACCGCTAACGTGGCAGTCCAAATGTAATAAAATATTGACTTAGCACTATTTTGTCTTATATGCCATATCAACAAAAGATTTTAAAATTATTAAAATTGTTTTAGTTACATGGTTACTGAAATGATTTTTTATTTTAAAATATCACACCAACAAATATAATAATAAGAACGTTTTGAAAATGTTAATGATTAGATCTGAATTTTGAAATCTAAAAATAGAATGATTAAATTCTGAAAATAAAAACATAAAGACTAATTCTTGACTTTTCAAAAAATAAAAACTTATAACATATTTTAACCGTTGTGTCTTTTAATTTAGTTAATATAATTATTTTAATTAAAATATAGATATTAATTTTTCATAAAACTCTTTTTACATAAAAAAAATCAGTCAATTTTTTTATATCCACGATCATTAATTTGACTAGAATAGTCAACACCAACTAGTTAGATTAATTGATAATTAATTATGCACATTTACTGTAACACTCCTTACCCGAGACTGTTGTCAGAATCGAGCACGAGGCATTACTAAACTTAATCTATCACTTAAATAGTTTTAAATTGTTTATTTAAGCATTTCGAATGTGCTGCCATTCTGCGTCAGAGTCGCCTAAAAATTCATATCTTGAGTTCAAACTCAAATTAAGATCCGTAAATTTTTCCTAAAACTAGACTCATATATATATCTACTAATTTTTTTCATAGATTTTTGAATTGGCCAATTAGTACAGTTTATTAGTTAAAGTTTCCCCTATTTCAAAACTCGACTGCACTAACCTCTTGTTACTACAAACCATGTTTCTTCCTGTACAAAATTCATATCACTAAGCCATTTGTTTCTCTTAAAACTAGACTCAACAAGGATTATAACCATATAAAGTATACCTTCTAATTAGTTTTTTACAATTTATGGTGAATTTCCAAAGTTGAAACAGGGGTTCCAGAAATCGCTCTGACCCTGTTTCACTAAAACTCAGATATATTATGAAATATAATACCTTTACCTATTTTTCTTATTCCATAAGAAAATAGACATAATAAGATTTAATTTCATATATTATTCATCTTTAAACTATGTTTCTACAATTTTAGTGATTTTTCAAAGTTACATCATTTTTGTTACTTGAATTTGTTTTTAGGTTACTTTCACATTTTTCATAATTTTCATGTGATAATCACCATTCAATCATACATATTAATAAACATGCATATCATCGGCCATTTTTATTAGCTAATCACTAGTAAGTATTTACACATCATTCATTGTTCATATTAAACCAAAAGTAGCTAAGTTTCTATACATGCCATACACAAAACAAAACATCTAATTATACCGAGTTATTTCTTTGATAGTGTGATCGGCCTCCGACGTTTCCTTCGATCCCCGAGTGGCTAGATAAGTACTATAAGAAGAAGAAAATAAAGAGATTAAGACTAGGCTTAGTAAGCTTACAAGCAAATAAATCACAACATTCAACATAATGGATAATTATGCATAATATCATCTAACATCATAAATTTCTTTACTTTTCAATTTCTATCTTCTTTTTATTCCCTTACCTTCTTTCTTACGACCTTTCCTTTTCATAAGTATAATCTACTTTTCCTTTGCTGTTAATTCACTGTAATTTAACTCAGATCCTGACCCGTTGAACCACTCGAATACTAAGGATACTAGGGTCGCTTCTGTCTATCAATATCTCGCCAATGCCATGTCTTTGACATGGACTTACATGAATTATTCCTGTCTCCAATGCCATATATAATATGGACTTACATGGCTCAATCCTGTCTCCAAAGCCATATTTCTAATATGGACTTACATGGCTCATTTCGTTCATCTGTCAACCCTAATATCCTAACATTCCTAGGGTTCAACCGGCTTTCTAACACTTTTCCTCTGTCACTTCACCTTAAATTCGACTTTAAATATTTTCATAACATAAATATATAAATGCTGAAATTGACAATAATAATGTAAAATAAAAGAATATTGCATTTATTTACTGTAAACTTACCTCGATACAAAATGTGACTAAACTTTACAATTTAGTCCTTTACTTTTTCTTTTCCCGATCTACTCTCAATTTCGCTCTTCTTGATCTATAATAGCAAATTTAGCTTATTTAATATCAACATTTATCAAAACAACCCTTTACTCAAACTTTGGAAAAATTATATTTTGCCCTAAACTTTCACATATTTGCACTTTTTCCCCAAGGCTCGTAAATTAAACTTCATCCTATTTTCTTATGTTTTATGACATGCTGATCATTTTTCCTTCTATGACAACATCAAATTCACACACTAACATGTACTTATGACTATTAGGTATTTTTACCGATTAAGCCTTTTACTCGTTTTCACTTAAAACCAAGTAGCACAAGTTGTCTAACATAATTTAAAACCTCATATTCCATCATAAAACATCAAAATACACAAATTTCACCTATGGGTATTTTTCCAAATTTGATTCCTAACTTAAATTATTGCTAGCATAAGCTTTATCGAGCTACCGGACTTCAAAAACGTAAAGATCATTAAAAGCGGGCTTGGAATCACTTACTATGAAGCTTGAAAGTTGAAGAAACCCCAGCTATGGAGAGAGGTAAGGTTCTGCTGGTAACTTGAAGAAGATGATACAATTTTATCATCTTTTTACCTTTTATTAATGTTAATAACCAAATGACCAAAATGCCCTCCTTACTAAACTTTCAAAATTCCTTCCATGTCCTAATTTTGTCCATGAACTTAAAATTGGTCAAATTACCATTTAAGATCTCCTAATTAATATTCCAAAATAATTTCATACTAAAAACTTCTAGAATGCAAGTTTTACAAATTATTCGATTTAGTCCCTAACCTCAATTTAAGCACTTTATGCATAGAATTTTATCACGAAATTTTCGCACAATCATGTAATCATACCATGAACCTCAAAATAATAATAAAATATTTTTATTTTATTTATTTATTTATTTTTACCTTGAATTTGTGGTTTCGCAACCACTGTTCCGTTTAGGCCCTATTTCGGAATGTTACATTTACAATGTGATGAAAATAATTGCATAATAAATTTATTAAAAATTAACATGAAAATTAAATTTGGAATTTAATTAAAATGGTAAAATTAAAAGAATGTTTATTTTAGTGTATTGGATTTAAATTCTATTATATAATTATATTTTTATGGGTTTTATATAAAATATATTAAAATAATAAATATTGCTTTGTAAAAAAATTGAGTTGTGACTCGGTTGTGACTCAAACACGAGTTGTAAAACGAGTATAAAAAATACAAAAAAAATCTCGATAAATTAAAACTTATAGACTTTAATTTCTTTAAACATGTAAAAGTACAATGATGGTCTCTGTACTAAGAATTGAATTGCATTTTGCCCATTCTACTAAAAAATAGATAAATGGGTCATTTGTTAAAAAATTCATCCATTTATACTGCTAAAAATTTGTCCATATACATCCATTTATATTGCTAAAAATTTGTCCATATACGTCATCATGATACACATATGACACACCATGTATTATTATCTGATCACTAGTTTTTTACAATACGTATGAATGAAGTTAAAAAGTTTTTAACAGAAATGACCAATTTCCTCTTTGAACTAATGTATATAGACTAAGTACGGTTAATCGAACCGAACTAGTATTAACCGAACTTTTTAATCCTTTAACAGTTAACCGAACCAAAATATTTTGATTAATTCAGTCGGTTAACTGAAATTTATATATATAAATATTTTTGTTAAAACTAGTATAAAACATATAAAAATATAAATTGATAATGTTCATTTGACCGAATTAGTAATAGCCTAATACATATAATATATAATATTATTTATTAAGTTCCGTTAATTCGACTAATTATCCGATTTCGAACCGAATTAACCGTTAATCGAAATTCTAAAAAACCTTTTAATCTACCTCCAACTTAATTAGATCGGTTAACCGACTAATTAACCAAATTAGTTCAGTTCAATCAGTTAATTCAATTTTAATCGAAGTTTAAATACCCCTAATAAAGACTACTTTGCTCAATTTTTAAATAAAAAATATAATCCGACTTCTAATACTAAGTTGTCCATAATATTTTTACGCTATAATCCATGATCCAGTCCATCCAATCAAATCCATTCCGTTTTCAACACGCGCGAGACGTTTCGACTGGGCAACCAGGGTTTAACAACACCTATCAGAACATCAGGAGCAGTTTTAGAAGCTAACCGCTGGTATTGGGCACGTGAAAAACATAGAACAAATCATAATCTTCTTACCCATCTACCACCGATCGGGTACCCGTTTTCTATCTGGATCCATTCTATTTTTCTTTAAATTTATATAAATATCTATCTATAACAATACTCATAATTTAGATATATTGACTTTTTTTTGGGCGAAAATTATGTTTTTTTAATTAATTTTTAAAGAATATTTACTATTTTTAAAAGATAAATAAATATTTTAAAAGGATAATTAGATTTTTTAAAAATTAATTTTTATACCATTTGATTTTTAATACCAATTAAGGTATTGTTTGATAATTACTGAAAATTAGCAATTTAATTAGGAAGCAACAAATATTATTCCGATGTATTTATGTCTTTTTGGGTAATTTGATAAATTTTTAAAAATACATACATAACATGTGAATTATAAGATTTGAACTCAAGATATTATGGCATTGACTATTTCAACCAAACCCGCATTTCAACCTTAACACGAGAATTGTTTGAAAATACAATAGGGATGAGTTTGGATGTAAAGGAGTTATTAATGAAAGTGTAATTAGTAGGGTAGTAATTACATCATTTTATAATTACAAGAAATTCTAATTCACTAGACGTGTTTGACTCGTAGGGTGTAATTATATTGTAATTTCCTATGCCATATTTGGTAGTTTAAACTGTAATTACATAATTATATAATTTCAAATTCTAAAAAATATCAATAATATTTGATAACAAATCCTTTATACAAAATAATACAAAATTTAAAAATTATCCAAAAATATTCTATAATGCAATTATTATAAAATTAAGAAGAAAAATAACTATTCTAAGCAATTTTATCTAATTACTCTAATATTTTATTTTTGTAGGGTTGTTTCCAAAATAATTAATAATAAATATTATGTAACTTAATTAGTTATTTAGTATATCAAAATGCACAGTGAAGCCGGAAGAATTTTTAGACGAGCGAAATAAAATTTTAATTTTTAATAGTTTATGTCTTTATAATTTTTAAAGGATTAAATTAAATTTTAGAGGGTTAAAGTGTAATTTTACCTTTACTAATTTAAAATTTTTTAGAGGGCCAAATTAACAATTTTTCATTTTAGAGGAGCCGGACCTGCCACCCCTTTGAATTCGCCTTTGTCAAAATGTATGGAAAATTATCTCCCCCCAATACAAAATTTAAATTATTTAAATGATATTAATAAAATAACATATAATTATATTTTAAAATAGAATATCTCTTAAAATTAAATAATATTATTATATGAACATATTTTTTTTTAAATTTAAATCATGTACGAAATGTTAGAAAGTCACGGATTCTTGTCTTGATTAGTTCAAATCGAATAAATTATTAAAAATTAAAAAAATTAAATAATTACTAAATCTGGTAATCACTAATTTAGCTAGTTTTTAGCTTAGTTTAATTTAGACAGTATCAATTCTTGTTTTAATCAGTATTATAGGTTGTTATCATATATGCTCTCTTTTTATATAATACTTAAAATTACCTGCAGTTTTTCTCTAACCTTTAAATAGGAGGAGAATGTGCTTTAATCTACTTGAACTCACATATTTCTACACTGACAATAAAATCGAACTACACGAACTACACCCGAATATTTGATGTGGACTCAATTGAAAACATATATTTTTAATAACTTTCGGTCTTGTCCAATCCAAAATTTTGCAAACAAAATAAAATATTTCGGATCCAAATTTGACCCGAGTCAGAAGAGAAAATTAAAAAAAAAAAAAGGTAAAAAACCGAATGGTTGTGGTGGACCGGCACCAGGTTTCCTGTACTTCCACAAAAAAGAAAGTTTTACTCTCAAGAACAAAAGCATATTCTTTGATTTCAAAGCGTTTAATTTTTAAGGGAAAATAATCAAGGCTCTTCATTAGAGGATTCTCTGTCAAAGGAAAATCGAACTGTTTTTCTTTCTGTTTTAATCGGCGAAAAAGAAAATGCATTCGACTCATCTGTTACTCGAAGAGCCAATCAGGATGGCTTCAATCCTGGAGCCGTCGAAGGCTGTAAGTTTTTCAATTTCAATTCAATCTGTTTTTAGGTGGAAGCTGTTCGGATCCGAGTAGATTTGGATTTTGATTCGTTTTTTTTTTCATTTTTCTCAGAGCTTTTTTCCGGCAATGACGAAGATAGTGGGAACTTTAGGTCCAAAATCTCGATCCATTGAAGTCATTTCCGGTTGCCTTAAAGCTGGAATGTCTGGTAGTGTATTTGTTGCATCCATCTTCATTTTATAATTATGTATTGGAATTTGTTGCCTCAAACTCTAGTTTTATACAATTTTTTTGTTTTGGATAGTGGCTAGGTTCGATTTCTCATGGCATGATCCGGAGTATCATCAGGAAACATTAGAAAATTTGAAGGCTGCCGTTAAGCTCACTAAGAAGCTTTGTGCGGTATATTCTTTGTATTTTGGTTGATATTTGTTAGTTATTTACTTTTTCTTTGCTTATTTGCTCTGTTTTAATGCGAAGTATTAAGTGTAAACTTTAGTTTTCAGCTGGAAAGAGAATCTTTTTGAAAAGTTTTTTTATGTGAATTTTGCGAGCAATTTTGTGGCTTACTCCAGGCGGAGGGACTTGACTGTCCTTTGATTGCTTTGATGGAGTCATGGAGATTATGGAAATTAAGAAAATAAAGTGATTTCTATTTTGTTCTTTTTTTTCAGGTTATGTTGGATACTGTGGGTGCTGAGATGCAAGTTGTTAATAAAAGTGAGAAAGCTATCTCACTTGAGGCAGATGCTACCGTTGTTTTGACACCGGATAAAGGACAGGAGGCCTCTTCAGAATTATTGCCAATCAACTTTGATGGACTGTCGAAGGTACAAACCTTGCATGCTGCCTCTCATTGCATTTTGCGTATCCCATGTTTGTCACCCTTAAAAAGCATCTGCATAAGCCTTGTTTTAATGCCCTTTGGTTCCGAGGTTTAAGGCACAATGTCTTTTGATTGCCTGATTCCGTTGTCCATGACTACATTTATAGATTTATATACCGAGTTCCCTTTAATTAGGGGTTGGGATGCATGCATTTGCCTTTGCACAATGATTATGGATTCTTGGTACAAGAAATTTAGCGTGTCAACATTTTCCAGTTAGTTCAAAGGAATTTGTATTTGCTGGTGGTTGTCCTGTTTCTTCATTCAACCTTATGATAAAGCCATCAAATTTGATTTTTTGCAGGCAGTGAAGAAGGGAGACACTATTTTCATTGGTCAGTACCTGTTTACTGGGAGTGAAACCACGTCTGTATGGCTGGAGGTAAGTAAAGTGGAACCAGATATGTGCATATCTTTCTCTTTGTTTTTGTGTGAAGATCGTTTTCTGTTATTTGAACAATTCGTATGCACCTACCAATAGCCTAAACTGCGACTGAAAATTTGCAGGTTAGTGAGGTAAAAGGAGATGATGTGGTTTGTGTGATTAAGAACTCTGCAACATTGGCTGGGTCATTGTTCACTTTGCATGGCTCTCAAATTCGTATTGGTTTGCCTACCCTCACTGATAAAGACAAGGAGGTAAGTTTGCCCTTGATTTTTACCTTTAAAGATGAAAGTAATGGGGAAAGTAATCTCCCTCTTAGTAAGTTTTAGCTTGACGCCCTGCTTTTTTCCATGTAACTCTTTTCTGACCTGGTAATACTTACTTCAGGTTATAAGTACTTGGGGAGTTCAAAACAAAATTGACTTTCTCTCACTATCATACACACGACATGCAGAAGATGTTCGCCAAGTACTGCCTATCCTATATTTGTTGGTTTCTTTTTTCTTTCTTTACTGTTTCTGCATTTATCTGACTGCATGATCTTTATAGGCTCGTGAATTCCTTTCAAAGTTGGGTGACCTCTATCAGACACAAATATTTGCAAAGATTGAGAACATAGAGGTGCATTACTTGTATTTACAGAGAACAATAAATATGCAGGTTTTGATAGCACATGCTGCTAATAAGAATATGACACTAATGTTTTTTATTTTTCAGGGATTAAACCATTTTGATGAGATTCTTCAGGAAGCAGATGGTATCATTCTTTCCCGTGGAAATTTGGGCATTGATCTCCCACCTGAGAAGGTTGGTTTTGTAAATTGAATATGTTGTATTAGTTATTCTTCAAATAGTATCTTGTTGAATGATGGATCATTTAGTCTATTCCACCATGTTTAACCTTGTAAATGCTTATTAGCTGCCTCACATTCTTGGTCGTAGTTTCACACGTGTAATTTAGTCTGATACATGTATGTAGTGTCTAATGTCATTAGAGCATGCCGCTAATTACTTCTTTCTTTGCAGGTGTTCTTATTTCAAAAAGCTGCTCTTTATAAGTGTAACATGGCTGGAAAGCCTGCAGTCGTCACTCGTGTTGTGGACAGTATGACTGACAACCTGAGGCCAACTCGTGCTGAGGCAACTGATGTTGCCAATGCTGTTCTTGATGGTATATTATTGTGGACTCTCCTTTGGACTTTGTTCATTGATATATCTTTCAATTGGGTTTTGATGCCATATCTGGTTGCCGCCACTCCAGCACCCACAATGCAGGACTTAAACACATCTTCTAATTATCCCATTTTCTTTTGGCTGTAGGAAGTGATGCGATTCTTCTTGGTGCTGAGACCTTGCGTGGATTATACCCCGTTGAAACCATTTCTACTGTTGGCAAAATTTGTGCTGAGGTAATTTCTCTGTCTATAAATGTGCTTACTTGAATATTTTTGGAGACTGTGGCTTGCTGTTTGGACTGCTTGTAGACCTGATTGATCTCAGCCTAGTATGCTTTTGACTCACAAAACTTGCTCACATAGACATTGTAGACATTGCTCATATATTTTTGACTTCCTAGTAGTTGTTTGGGGACCTGTGCAGCTGTCTATATCTGGTTCATAAGGGGTAAAAAGCATTGCACTTTTTTGTGTTTTTCCTGTGGATGAAAAATGTATCCTTTTCAAGGAAGAGTCATATTCTTACCTGTTTCTCCAATCAACTTATTGTCTTTGGCTATGGTTTTACTAGCTTTCTAAACTAAGGGAAACCTACCTATTTTCTCATATTCTTCCTTTGGTGATGACCCGTCTGCAGAAATTTGACTTTCTACCATGCTAACCAAAAACCCGTGTTGGTGCTTTTTTTATGCAATAGCTTATAATTCGCGTATCAACTTTTGATTTGGGATTCGGATGATTTACGTTGTTGCATATTGCATCATGATTCATCAACTGGCCATGCTTGTCTGTCTATAAGAATCATGGATCACTTAATCTTCTGTAACTGTTAAAATCAGAAGTCAATAATATTTCTAATCCATTTCCTAGGCATTTTAGCTGTGTGTTTTTTTGTTTCTATTTAAATTTCCCAGGCAGAGAAGGTATTCAACCAGGACATGTATTTCAAGAAGACTGTCAAATATGTTGGAGAGCCAATGACCCACTTGGAATCCATTGCTTCCTCTGCGGTATTTCTTCTTTCCCAGTGCTGCTTTTTGTATTCTTGCCACATTAGTCTTTACCAACTTTAGCTAAACAACTGTGCATCTGCAACTTTGTTCTGATAGCATGAATTTCTTGTTTAGGTACGAGCAGCAATTAAGGTGAAGGCATCAGTTATTATATGTTTCACATCCTCAGGAAGAGCTGCTAGGTATTCCCATCGCACATCTTGATTTATTTTAGTTATATATCTGAGCTGTTCTTTTCTTTTCTCAGCAGTTACCTCCCTATTTTGTTTCTATGAACTCTAATCCCTTGTCGAAGCTGTAATACTAATGTTCTACATTATGCATACCTTGCTTCATTTATGTCGCAACTGTATTCCATGCATATACCAGATTGATAGCAAAGTACAGGCCAACGATGCCAGTTCTCTCAGTTGTCATCCCTCGCCTTAAGACGAATCAATTAAAGTGGAGTTTCAGTGGGGCCTTTGAGGTATGTTCACCCTGCATCCAAGAAGTCCGAATAACCACTTAAAAGTGAATTTTTCTTGTTTTATAATGATCTGCAGTAGTCATCTAACAGAAAAAGCCGGAGTAATTTTATGTTGCAAGTTAATTTTTAGTTCGGTCATCATAAGACCGTCAATGGAATGTTTATTTCAGTTTAAACATTTGTGTTGTTTCTAACGGGACTATATCTTTTTGTTGGCAATCATTCAGGCAAGGCAATCCCTAATTGTCAGAGGTCTTTTCCCTATGCTCGCTGATCCACGACATCCTGTAAGTACTGCTTTGTAGTCACTGTAACCGTGTTCTTTAAGACCAAAAGAAACTTTTATATCTATATTCTATACTAATAGATTGTAGCAGAGAACTTATACAATTCTGCCTCGTTTTCTGCAGGCAGAGTCTACAAGCGCATCAAATGAGTCAGTTTTGAAGGTTGCACTTGACCACGGGAAGGCTGCCGGAGTTATTAAGTCACATGACCGAGTCGTAGTTTGCCAGAAGGTCGGAGATGCTTCTGTTGTGAAGATTATTGAGCTCGAAGATTAAACTTATGTTAGTTTCTCTCCTTTCCGAATCTGATTTTTGAAAGCGATGAATGACTTTATATAGCACCTGTGAGGTATTGGCTCCAGGTTTTGGTGGATTTGAAATTGTGTTAAGAATGCATACACTATTTTAAGTCTCATAAAAGGGAAATATGGCCCATAATCCCATAATTAGCTAATGGGAAAAGGCAAAAGAACAACCCCATTTTTTCCTTGATTCAGTGGTAAATAAAGATATTGGATCAGTTAGAGTACTGAAATGCAATTCTGGCTGTAATCATTAAAAAAAAAAAGGCTTAATATACAGATTGATCCCTGAACTTGAAAGCTTTGCTCGAATTAGCCCCTAGATCTTTTTTTTCTCACATTGGCCTTTTAGGTTTGCATCTGTTATACAAATTGGTTTCTATGGTTAACATCGTTAGTTTTTTAATAATTGGGTGATGTGGCTAAATACGGAGGTGACACATGGATAAACACGGTAATAACACGTCTTTCTCTTTAAAATTTCAAAAAGAGTTCAATAATTTGATAGAAGAAAAAGTCTAAAGGCTAATTTGAGAAAAAATTGTTAAATTTAAATGCCAATTAAGCGTTAAAAAATCCCAAATGGGGTATCTGTTTGACACAGTAATGGGTTTTTGTGGGCTATAGTTTGTGGGTTAATTGCTTAATGATAAATTGAGAAGAAAATCGCCACGTGGTTTATCCACTTGGCATGATTCAGTGCACTATTTTTCATTTCTCCTAGACACGCTATTTCCCTTGAAATTTCACATGCAAAATATCTTTTAACAATAAAATTAGTCTTATTGTTTTTTTTTTTCATTAAAATGTTGTTTCACAATTCTTATATTTGCATGTAAAGATTTCGACCTTAAACCAGGTTTTTAAAATTGAATCGGTAGTCAAATTGATTAAGTTATCGATTCGTTGATCCAATTTATTTAAACTGTTTGATTAATAAATTATTAAAAATTAATAAAAAATAAAAAAATATTAAAAATTGGTTCAATTGTCTATTCGGCCAGTTTTTCAATCAATTGAATCGGTCCATATTAGTTCAACCGGTTTAAAGCTTTTCTCTGGATTAATACTTTGATTAGTTTGCAGCCTTTAAAAACAGCGGTAGTAACGAAATTAGTTATTGTAAAGGTGAGATTAAAATTAGTGTTGAGATATGTTTTTGAATTTATTCACAAAGGTAACGATAAAATAAATTACGATAAAAAGATAAGAATGTTGTGATTATACCCTGCACCACACCATAGTCTTACCATCCAAATAGTCTTGTGATTGCACAAATTCCAATCCCAATCACGTTACACTGACGCTAATAAGTGATCCAAAGGAACCCTAAGCCAACCCTTTGCTCCTCTATCAGTCTTCTCTATAACCTCTACAACCATCTACACCACTATAGTCCGATAACTCTTTATCCCACAAGAATAAAAAAGTACCTTTCTTGTCATCTTTCTTCCTTTGATCCACATGAAGTAATAGTAGGCTAAAGGGTTAAAGATTGAAAATGTTGTTCCTCAAGTAACCTCTACAATCATCTACACCATTATAGTCCAATGACTCTCTATCACTCAAGAATAAATGGATATCTTTCTTGTCATCTTTCTTCCTTTGTTGTTGATTCTTACAATCTACATAAAGTAATAATAGACTAAAGGGTTAACAGATTGAAAATGTTGTTGAGGAAATTATGATAATAATAGACAAGATTGAAATAAATTTACTCTCTAATTTTGTATAGGTGTTTTTCTGGAAAACAACATAGGTAATATAGATAAATTTGAACTTCTTATATCAAAAAGCGCCTGTGGCCTAATGGATAAGGCGTCTGACTTCTAATCAGACGATTGTGGGTTCGAGTCCCACCAGGCGTGTTTATTTTTATTTTCTCATCAAAACTTTTTGTCAAATATCAGAATTAGTCCCTACAGTTCACGAAGGTTGTAGAATTAGTCCCAATGTTATTTACTTTTTTAGGTACACCCATGCGTTTATTTTTTGCATCAAAACTTTTTGGTCAAATTTCAGACTTAATCCCTACAATTTACGAAAGTTGTATAATTAGTCCTAATGATATTTTATTAAATTAAATCAAATACATATAATATCCATATTATCTTTTGGTTTTTAAATATTTATATTTATAATTTAATATTTAATAATTATATCTTATTTATTAAAATCTTATATATAGGCACATAACTTTTTAAAATATTTATATCAAAGCATTAAATATTACTATAGAATTAATTTTTATGTGTTATTAATTACATAATATATAAAAATAATATAATATAACATAAATATATTATTCAAAAAATATATAACATAGGCATAATGATAAATTTAGCCATCAATGTTTACATATTCATCTATTTGACCATTTTTTTAAAGCTAAATTTGGCCATTAACCTTTCAAAAAAAGTTAAAATCGCTTTTATTTAACGAAAATGCTAACTAAAACATTAGTTTTGCAACATTGCTGGTGTGGTAACCTACGTAACGGTCTGCATGCAGTTCATGTTAACATGACACTATTTGTTTTATATACCACACCAACCAATAATTTAAAATTTATAAAAAAAATAAAAATATAAAAAAATGTTCATAAAAATCCAAAAAAAAAAGAGGTTGAAGTACATGTGGATTATCATGTAGGTTGTCACGTTTAAAAATTTAATATTTTAATAAGTATTTACGTTAAAAAAATCATTTTGATTCTTTTTTTAAAATGTTGATGGTATTAACTCTTTTTAAAAATTGAGGGTCAAATTGGAAAAAGATATAAACGTTAAAAGGCTAAACTTGATATTATGCCTATAATATATTATAAACATTAAAAATGGGTCGAGCCGGGCTTGAACCTTGAATGTTCAAGCTTAAGCTTGGACTATATTTTAAATGGGCCTATCTTATTTACCAAATTCATTTTTCAAATTCAATTTTTTTACACTAAACTCTTCTAAATTTCAAACGAGCCTTTGAGTCTTTATATTCATTACTTGGAATTGAACAAAAACAAATATGATATGTATAAACAAATGAAGAAATATAATATGCACCAAAACATTATTATTTATTAAAACGATAATCCAATAAACAAATATAAATATATAGAGACTTATGGTATATTTTAATGAATAATTAAACAAAAAAAAAGATATATATGACGTCCTCGGATAGTTTACCTTTTTCAATCTTTCCGCTCTTGATCGCATTCTCAATTATTTCACGGGATAGAATAATGTTTACAAAATTTTTAGTCGTGTTTTCAATTAGATTTGATTATGGGTTGGGCCGATTTAAAGTTTTAGGTTCGTTTTTAAGGTTTGGGTCTAGTTTGGCTTGAAAACTGAATAAATTTTTACCAAAGCCTAGCTTAAATTAAAAATACTAAACTCGAGTCCCATCCAATCCACTCATATTAATTTTTTTTGATTACTTTTTATATAAAAACAAATATTTTTTAGTATTATGCATGTCCGTTTTATGGTTTATGTTCGGGGTTTCTGGCTACCCCTATCAACAATATTGTTTTCAAAGTTTGAACCTATATTTCTGATTAGTTATTATTGTTCAAGAAAATATCGAAGTAAAATACAATAATATTAATCAACAATCTAAATTTATCTCCATAGCTTCTCAATAATATGTTTGTTATGTCACAAATTGAAAATAACCTAACTTAACTTAAGGAATTTAATAATTATTGTTTGATGAGGACTGGAATTTTAGAATTTGAAAAGCACAATGACTAAAAATGAACAAATAAAAGTATAAGGACTAAATCCATAACTTTTCTAAGTACACAGACTAAGCAGAATTTAACTTTTCAAAATTCAAGTTTAATTGTTAACACAATTAAAATTATCTTGTTAAATTTATGTTTATTGCAACATCATTTCTTTAACGAGTGAGTATTATTTTTATTTCAAAATGTCACGCTAATAAATTTTAACAAAAAAAATTAACACCGTTAACAATTGGATCTGGAATTTGAAATATGAAAATACAGAGACTAAGTTTCTTGAAATAAAAGTATAATGACTAAATTAAATATTTTTAAAAAGAATAGGGACCTATAACAATTTTAACCATAATTTACTAATGATGGCACTCTTATAATTAGTGTAATAACAAACTAGTCCCAATTCTTATACTTTCTATCAATTTAACCTTAATTCTATGTAAAAACTATTTTATAAATCAAATTTATTTGAAAAATTAGAAAATTATAAAAAATAGAAATTTTAATAATCTATAAAATTTATAAATACATAAAAATAAAAATTAAATGAAAATTTTAAAAGCTATTCAATTTTGAATTTTGAAACTTTTTATTTTTGATTATTTGTAGTTTTATAGAAAAAGTTATCCAATTTTATGTATATTTTATTTTATATATTTAAATTTCTATATAAATTTTAGAATCTTTAAATTTTAAAAGAATTTTGATTTTTTATAATTTTATATAGAATTAGGGATAAATTGATAAAAACATAAAGATTAAGGACTAAAATTATTATTATACCAATTAGAAAAATACTGCAGTTATTTCACTTAACGGTGGGAGGACAAAAAAAGGCAATCACAAAAACATTAGCGACCAAATAGTTATTTTTCAAAGTGAAGTGATCAAAACGAAAACATATACATAGTAAGTGACTATTGATGTAATTTACCCTAAAAAATAAAAACTGTGAAAATCATATGGTTGGAACCTTGTGATGGGCGGAACCAGATTTCCTGTATTTTCTACAAAAAAAAAAAAAATTACACTAAGAACAAAAGCATATTCTTTGGTTTCAAAGCGTTTAGGTTTTACGGAAGCCAAAGAATAAAAAAAAAATCCCTCGTCCTCTTAACGCTAAAGCTCGGTTAAACGATTTTCAGTCAAAAAAAGGGAAATCGATTTTTTTTTTTTGGTTGTAATCGGCGAAAAAGATGCATTCGACTCATCTGCTACTCGAAGAGCCAATCAGGATGGCTTCAATCCTGGAGCCATCGAAGGCTGTAAGTATTTCACTTCCGATTTCAATTCAATCTGTTTTTAGCTTTCGTTTTTACGAGGAAGCTGTTCGGATCCGAGTAGATTTGGATTTTGATTCGTTTGTTTTTGTATTTTTCTCAGAGCTTTTTTCCGGCAATGACGAAGATAGTGGGAACTTTAGGTCCAAAATCTCGATCCGTGGAAGTTATTTCCGGTTGCCTTAAAGCTGGAATGTCTGGTACTGTATTTGTTGTATCAATCTTCATTTTATAATTATGTGTTGGAATTTGCTGCGTCAAACTCTAGTTTTATACATTTTTCTTGTTCTGGACAGTGGCTAGGTTCGATTTCTCGTGGCATGATCCGGAGTATCATCAGGAAACTTTAGAAAATTTGAAGGCTGCCGTTAAACTCACTAAGAAGCTTTGTGCGGTATGTTCTTTGTGTTTTGGTTGATATTTATTAGTTATTTAACTTTTCCTTACTTCCTTGCCGAATTGTCTGTCTTAATGTAAAGTATAAAGTGTAAACTTTGATTTCAGCTGGAAAAAGAATACGCTTCCTTATGTTTTTCCTTTTGAAATGATTTTTTTAACTTCCTTTTTGTTGTTTTAAAGCTGGCTTTTAAGCTGTCGAGCTGATGATCTGACCTTTGAGTCAGTGTATAAATACTTGTTAAGCTGTTGAGCTGCTGATGAAAATTACCTTCGCATTTCTTTTTTTGTTTGCATCATTCTTGTGCTATACTCCTATCCTCTCTGTTCATATCAGTTTACTTTCTTGAAGATTCTTGATCTAGCGCTAGTTTTCTAATAATACTGTCCTTTGATTGCATTGATGGAGAAAATGGAATTTAAGAAAATAAAGTGCCTTCTATTCCCCCACCCCCCTTTTCCAGGTTATGTTGGATACTGTGGGTGCTGAGATGCAGGTTGTTAATAAAAGTGAGAAAGCCATCTCACTTGAGGCAGATGCTACAGTTGTTTTGACACCAGATGCAGGACAGGAGGCCTCTTCAGAGTTATTGCCAATCAACTTTGATGGATTGTCGAAGGTACAAACCTAGTCCACTACCTCTCATTTCATTTTGTGCATCCCATGATGTACTCCCTGAAAAAAGTTATCTGCATAAGCCTTGTTTTCTTGCCCTTGGGTTCCGAGGTTGAAGGCACAATGTCTTTTGAATGCCTGATTCCATTGTACGTTCATAGATTTATATACTGAGTTCCCTTCCTTTAGGGGTTGGGAAGCATACATTTGCCAGTGCACAATGATTATGGATTCGTGATCCAGGAAATTTAGTGTGTCAACTTTTTCCAGTTAGTTCAAAGGATTTTGTAATTGCTGGTGGTTATCCTGTTTATTCATTCAACCTTATGATAAAGCCTTCAAAATTGATTTTTGCAGGCAGTGAAGAAGGGAGACACTATTTTCATCGGTCAGTACCTGTTTACTGGGAGTGAAACCACATCTGTATGGCTGGAGGTACTTAAAGTCAAACCAGATATGAGTACATAAAGTTCTTTTTCTTTTATTTTACTACCTATTTGTTGGTTGATAAATTAAAGATTTGGACAATTCGTTTGCACCTACCAATAGCCTAAGTTGGAACTGAAAATTTGCAGGTTAGTGAGGTAAAAGGAGATGATGTGGTTTGTGTGATTAAGAACTCTGCAACATTGGCTGGGTCATTGTTCACTTTGCATGGGTCTCAAATTCGTATTGGATTGCCTACCCTCACTGATAAAGACAAGGAGGTAGGTTTGCCCTTGATTTTTGCCTTAAAAGATGAAAGTAATGGAGAAAGTGATCTCCCTCTTAGTAAGTTTTAGCTTGATGCCTTGCTCGTTTCCATGGTACCCTTTTCTGACCTGGTAATACTTACTTCAGGTTATAAGTACTTGGGGAGTTCAAAACAAAATTGACTTCCTCTCACTATCATACACACGACATGCAGAAGATGTTCGCCAAGTACTGCCTATCCTATGTTGGTTGGTTTCCTTTTCTTTTTCTTTAACGTTTCTGCATTTATCTGACTGCATGATCTTTATAGGCTCGTGAGTTTCTTTCAAAGTTGGGTGACCTCTATCAGACTCAAATATTTGCAAAGATTGAGAACATAGAGGTGCATTACTTGTATTTACGCAAAACAATGAATATGAAGGTTCTGATCGCACATGCTGCTAATAAGAATATGACACTAATGTTTTTCATTTTTCAGGGATTAAACCATTTTGATGAGATTCTTCAGGAAGCAGATGGTATCATTCTTTCCCGTGGAAATTTGGGCATTGATCTCCCACCTGAGAAGGTCGGTTTTGTAACTTGAACCTGCAGTCGCTTTACTGGTCTTATAGTTCTTATTATAGAATATGTTAGTGGTTTATATGAATACTAGAGATCCAATTTTCAGAGGGCTATGAATATGTTGTATTAGTTTTTCTACGTGATTTATCTTGTTGATTGATGGATCATACAATCTGTTCCATCATGTTTAAACCTTTTAAATGCCTTTTAGCTGCCTCGCATTCTTGGTCCTAGTTTCAAATGTGTAATTTAGTCTGATGCATGCATGTAGTGCCTATTTTCATTAGAGCTTGCCATTAATTACTTCTTTCTTTGCAGGTGTTCTTATTTCAAAAAGCTGCTCTTTATAAGTGTAACATGGCTGGAAAGCCTGCAGTTGTCACTCGTGTTGTGGACAGTATGACCGACAACTTGAGGCCAACTCGTGCTGAGGCAACTGATGTTGCCAATGCTGTTCTTGATGGTATATTATTGTGGACTCTGCTTTGGACTTTGTTCATTGATATATCTTTCAAAGTTGGGTTTTGATGCCATATCTGATTGCCGCCATCGCAGCACCCTCAATGCCGGACTTAAACACATCTAATTATCCATTTTTCTTCTGGCTGTAGGAAGTGATGCCATTCTTCTTGGTGCTGAGACCTTGCGTGGGTTATACCCTGTTGAAACCATTTCTACTGTTGGCAAAATTTGTTCTGAGGTAAATTCTCTGCGTGTCTTGTAAATGTGCTTACTTGAATATTTTTGGAGACTTGTGGCTTGCCGTTTAGTGGACTGTTTGTAGGCTTGAAATGTTCTCAGCTATGTATGCTTTTGACTCACAAGACTCACTCATATTTGACTTCCTAGTAGTTCTTTGGGACCTGTGCAGCCATCTATTCTGGTTCATAAGGGTTAAAAAGCACTGCACTTTTTTCTGTTTTTCCCGTGGATGAAAAAAGTTATCCTTCACTAGGAAGAGTCATATTCTTAGCTGTTTCTCCTGTCCAATTTATTGTCTTCGGCTGTGGTTTTACTTGCTTTCTACGCTAAGGGAAAACCCAAAAAATGGCAGCACTTCCAATACCTGTTTTCTCATACTCTTCCTTTGGCGATGAACCATTCTGCAGAAATTTGACTTTCTACCATACTAACCAAAAAAATGTCTTGGGGCTCTATGTAAGAATGTAAAATTCATGCATCAACTTTTGGTTTGGAATTCAGATGCTTTACGTTGTTGCATATTGCATCATGTTCCTTCAACTGGCCATGCTCGTCTTTGGGAATTATGGATCACTTAATCTCCTGGGAATGTTAAAATCAGTAGTAACTAATATTTCTCATCCATTTTCTAAGCATTTTCAGCTGTGTTTTTTTTTTTTCGTTTCTATTATAAATCTTGCAGGCAGAGAAGGTATTCAACCAGGACATGTTTTTCAAGAAGACTGTCAAATATGTTGGAGAGCCAATGACCCACTTGGAATCCATTGCTTCCTCTGCGGTATTTCTTCTTTCCCGGTGCTGCTCTTCGGATTCATGCCACACTAGTTTTACTAACTTTAATTATAGCTAAAACAAATGTGCTTCTGCAAACTTGTTCTGATAGCATGAATTTTCTTGTTTAGGTACGAGCAGCAATTAAGGTGAAGGCATCAGTTATTATATGTTTCACATCATCAGGGAGAGCTGCAAGGTATTCCATTGCACATTTTGATTATTTTTAATTATACATCTGACCTGTTCTTTTCTTTCAGCAGTTACTTCCCTATATTGGCTCCTTTATTTTTTTCTATTATTTCTTGTTTTGTTACTATCAAACTCTCTGAACCCTTGTCAAAGCTGTATTAGTTCCATTCTTTTACTAATGTTTTACATTATGCATACCTTGATTCATTTACGTGGCATCTAAATTCCTTGCAAATACCAGATTGATTGCGAAGTACAGACCAACAATGCCGGTTCTCTCAGTTGTCATCCCTCGCCTTAAGACAAACCAATTGAAGTGGAGCTTCAGTGGGGCCTTTGAGGTATGTCATTCACCCGGAGTCCAGGATGTCCAAGTAGCAACTTTAAAGTTAACTTTGCTTGTTTTATAATGATCTCCAGCAGTCATCTAAAAGAAGCTGGCGTAGTTTTATACTCAACTTTGATTTACATTGCTAGTTAATTTTTAGTTCGGTCTTACATGAGACCGTCGATGGAATGTTTATTTCAGTTTATTAAACATTTGTGTTGTTTCAGGCAAGGCAATCCCTCATCGTCAGAGGTCTTTTCCCCATGCTTGCTGATCCCCGACATCCTGTAAGTGCTTTATGTTCATAGTTACCGTGTTCTTTACGTTTGTTGTAGCAGAGAACTTATGTCATTCTACCTTGTTTTGTGCAGGCGGAGTCTACAAGTGCATCGAATGAGTCAGTTTTGAAGGTTGCACTTGACCATGGGAAGGCTGCCGGAGTTATTAAGTCACATGATCGAGTCGTTGTTTGCCAGAAGGTCGGGGATGCTTCTGTGGTGAAGATTATAGAGCTCGAAGATTAAACTAATGTTACTTTCTCTGCTTTGGGATTATTTTTGGAATCTGATTTGTGAAAGCGATGAATGACTATATATAGCACCTGTGGGGTATTGGCTCCAGGTTTTGGTGGATTTGAAATTGTGTTAAGAGTACATCATACGCTTTTCAAGTCTCATAAAAATTATGAATGCCATGGTAAATATGGCCCATAATCCCATATTTAGCTAATGGAAGAACAAGCCTTTTTCTCTTGAATTAGTGGTAAACTGAAATGCAATTCAGGCTGTAATCTTTATTTATTATTATTTTCATGTAATTTCGCATCATTAGACCATTATTTTTTTTCTAGCTTCAACATGACATTGCTCCCTTTTTAAATAGATCATAGATTCTTTTAATTCAGACAGCAATACTAATAAAAATATTTTCTTTTCATTTACTTTGCTTGGTCATAAAAGCAGATGAATTCAGGTATATGACATTGGAAACATTTATATTAGGAGTAGCCATAAATAACTCTGAAACA
Source organism: Gossypium arboreum (assembly GCF_025698485.1). Lineage (NCBI taxonomy): Eukaryota > Viridiplantae > Streptophyta > Magnoliopsida > Malvales > Malvaceae > Gossypium > Gossypium arboreum. Next base: position 113,074,952 of record NC_069071.1, read on the forward strand.
GAGATTGCAATCAAAAGCGCTTGTGGCCTAATGGATAAGGCGTCTGACTTCTAATTAGACGATTGTGGGTTCGAGTCCCACCAGGCGTGAGTGTAATGGTTCTATCTTGTTAAGATTTTGGTCTAATTTCAGATTTAGTCTCAATGGTTTTTTTGAGTAAATTCGATCAATAAAAGTTTTGGTTTAATTTCATATTTAGTCCTTACTGTTTAGTGAATTTTTGGTCAAAGTTCAGATTTAGTTCCTACGTAGTAAATAAAATAAAAAATTAAAAATTCAGGAAAAGGTAAAAGCTTATTTTCTTCTAAATATATATATGTTTATATTTTATTATTTAATAATATATTTTATTTCATAATTATAAAAATAATTAATATACATAATATTTAAAAAAGTAGACTCAAATCGTAATTAAGTAATTATACAATATATATATATATATATATATATATATATATATATATATATATATATATGTACAATGTTGAAAAGATGGACCTGCTGTAAGTTTATAATTTTAATTATTCAATCTTAACTTTTAATCTCTAAAAATCGGTATAAGTAAATTAATGATATTATTAATGTATTAAACAATAATGCTAATTCCAATTATAAAATAAATGTTTTATATGTGTTTGCCTTACAGTAACACATCTTTGTATATTGTATGACATTTTTTTGTGTTTTTGTCATATGATAACATAATTAATCTCAATTTAAATAAAATAATTTAAAATAATAATATATTATTAAATAGGTTAATTTATAATGAAATTGTAATTGAAAATAAATTATTTAAAAGAGTTTATTAACATTTTATGAAAAAATATTAATTTAGGATGCTTGATTTTATTTATTTATTTGGTCAATGTTAATATGTGTCATGCTTTAAAATCAAACAGGTGGATCTATCTAATGAAAATCTATGGACCATAATATTTTAATCCAAACCAAGAAAAGGTGTGATCTGTTTTCTTTCTGCATTCAAAATACAATATTGAAAATTAATAATTTGATATATTATTTTAAACTTTGTGTATCAAGAAATTATTTTATGAATTTATAATCTATTTATAATTATTTAATATTATTTTAATAATTTTTTCTATGTCATTGATACATAATTTTTTATTCTGAACTTTGACCCTTAAACATTAAACTTGAAATTTGAGATTTAAAATTTAAATTTAGAGATTAAGTTGGACTTCAAATTCTACCCACTCTGGCCATCAATGACGGCATCCAATTCTGTCCACTCAGGCCATCAATGGTGGTGGAAGGTGGTACATAAAATAAATAATTTCTCCAAATTTTGACATATCTTTTAGCCAATTGTCAAATGTTAAATGGTTGGCATTTACCTAATAGCGGTTTCTATGGGATCGAATTAGACTACAAAGCTTGTTTTGCTATTTAAATATGAAAAAAATATTTATTAATATTATATATTATAATTATATTTAATATTTAATTATTTAAATCACAAAGCTCGAATCTTCAACTCAAAAAGAATCTATCTCAATTTCATTTTCTATGGGCACCATGATTCACACATTAGATATTAGTTTTGGTTTAATTGATATTTTAGTAATAATTAAATTAAAAATAAATAATTATAAATAAAAATTCATACCGGTTCAACCGTCAATTTTATTATTTTTGTTTTGATTTATTATTATTTAAGCATTAACTAAAGATTTAAATATAATTTTTTATTTCTTAAAGTATCTCTACCTAATCCTCCGTATTCTGTAGGTCCATTAATGGGATAGATACTAGCCATGAGTTTTAAAACTGTTCCATATCTAGAGTGAGAATAAAACCCTCGACCATTGGTTAAGATAAAAAAGACGTTTACCATCTTACCTAATTTGATATAATTTGGTCTTCTACTTTTATAGATTACAATATCATCAGTTAATCTAAATAATTAACATTCTTAACTATTTCAGTTAAAATATTAACAATAATTTTCTTAAAAACATGATCTTTCGATGCATAAAAAAATCTATTTCGAACTATAATTCAGTCATTATAAATATTTTTAATAAAGATATATTGTATTTTTAGTAAATTACAAGAATAAAGTAAAATCGAATAAAAAACATAACTATTGTGACTCAAATTTAGGCCACACATGAGACGATAAACACATTCAGATACATTGAAATTTTAATAAACATATTGTAACATAAATTAAAATTATATAAAAATAAATAAATCCTTAGAAATTGGCAGACAAAACATTCTGATATAATTAAAATTTATTGAACAAATAAACCTTAAAAATAGTGCCTACTTGAAAATAGCTCCCCATAAAAAGTAATCCAAACAATAATATCATCTTTGAAAAAGAAAAAAATGATATTCTAATTGTATGAGACAATATATTCATAATTAAAATATTTATAATTAAATATTAAAATTATATATAATTGTTTGGAATAAATGTTTTAATGGACAAATGCATAAATTTAGATTAGGGCAGAAAAAAAATCAAGATTTCGGAACATAAAAAGTATTTAATTTTCATATTCGATTTTGATTTATAAGCGTATTGTTTGAATCGGATTGAATTAATTGATTGGATAAAATTCAATCGATATATCGATCCGAACATAAAGATTGAACTGATTTTCAATGAATCATATATAGTTGATAAAAATAAAAATTTAAAAAACCTATAAATATTTTAAACATTTTATTAATTTTATAATTTTTAAATAAATATTATTGTGAACCGACAATTGATGAATAAAAATTGATGGTCTAGCCTATTTGACCATCGATCTAATTATTAAAATATTATTTATAAATTGAAAATGACAATTATTTGAATTGAATCATATTTTTATTCAATTTTTTAATTAAGTTTGATTTCCTTATAATATAACTTCAAATAAATTTATAAATTAATGAAAATCCTTAAAGGATTATAAATATATATTTAAAGAAATTAAAATTAAAATAAATCTAGATGAATAAATAATAAGAACATGTATAATTATATATACAAAATAAAATTTGTATTATTATAAAATTAAAGAAGAATTGAATAGAATTATATTTATAGAATTCCATGTGATGGTTTGATGGTCAAGAGTATTTATTGTTTTAGATATGATCATTTGGGTTTGAGTTATGCTAATCATATTGGTTGTTCAGGTTTTGTCTTGTTATTATAAATAATTTAAAAAAATAAAATTATATTTGTATAATGAGGAACGTGGAGCATATTAAAGTCCTTTTCCCCCTAGTTTTACGAAATCCTGTGGGTTTATAATCTATTATTTTATATAAATATCTCAAAGATGGGTTCATATGGCAAAAACCAAAACCATGGGCCAAATTTTCAATCAGCTTCAGCACAAAGAAAAAAATATGTAATACATATATATACATATATCCTAACTAAAACCAGCTGCTCAGCTCTCTGTATATTTGTATGAGCCCCCCTTTGTGATGTCTTCTATATCTCAATTAACTCTCTCTTCACATTTCTTACTACATCATTAAAATTCTCAAACTACAACTCTAACTGGTCGCTTCGAAGAAGAAGAAAGGGAGGTTTTTGCAGGTGACTGATGATTGTTACACTTCAATGGCAGTCAGTTCTTTAATGGGTTTTCTTTTTCCTTTTTTTTTGGCGTGTGTTTTGATTGTTGGGAATTCATGCTTTTAAGGTTGTAGGGCTAATGAAGAAGGTATTGTTTCTTTTTATGTCTTGTTGTATTATTTGAAATGGAAACTAATAATGGTTTGTCTGGTGGGATGTTTCTAGGGATTGGTTCAGGAATGTTAGGCCTTGAAATGCCATTACACCCTCAACCCCAGCAACAACCTCAAAATCCCCAAAGTGTTCAAAACCCACATAGTTTACATCATCAACAACAGCACCCACAAGTGGTTGCTTATGCTCACCATGAAACACAACATGTTAAACAAGGTTACCACCCTTTTGGTTCTAAACCCAAACAAATATCCACTATTAGTGATGAAGATGAGCCTGGTTTCACTCTTGATGACGGTAGTAGTAAGAGAAAAGCTTCACCATGGCAAAGAATGAAATGGACTGATAACATGGTCAGGTTATTGATAATGGCTGTTTATTACATTGGTGATGATCAAGCTAGTTCAGAAGGTGGTAATAATAATGATCCTAGTGGTAAGAAAAAAGGTGTTGGTGGTAGTGGTGGGTTACTACAAAAGAAAGGGAAATGGAAATCAGTGTCAAGGGCAATGATGGAGAAAGGGTTTTATGTATCACCACAACAATGTGAAGATAAGTTCAATGATTTGAATAAAAGGTATAAAAGGGTTAATGATATACTTGGTAAAGGGACTGCTTGTGAAGTAGTTGAGAATCAAAGGTTGCTTGAATCAATGGATTTATCACCTAAAATGAAGGATGAAGTTAAGAAATTGTTGAATTCTAAGCACTTGTTTTTTAGAGAAATGTGTGCTTACCATAATAGTTGTGGTCACGTAACACAAGAGGTGGCTAATGAGACACCACCTCAAATGCAACAAAGGTGTCTCCATTCATCGGATAATGCTCAAATCGGCGGCAATCGAGTCGGTGGTTCGACCAAGACATTGAAGTTAGAAGAGTCTGATGATGAAGATGATGAAGATGATGATGAGTCTGATGATGATGATGATGATGATGATGATGATGAAACAATGGATGGACATGATGAAGATCAAAATGTTGAGAACTCTTCACGTAAAAGGCCTAGAAAGGGAGGTGTGTCACCATTGATGCAACAATTGAGCAATGAAATAACGAAAGTGATACAAGATGGATCAAAGAATAGTTGGGAGAAGAAGCATTGGATGAAGATGAAGTTAATTCAATTAGAAGAACAACAAGTGAGTTATCAATGTGAAGCATTTGAGTTGGAGAAACAAAGGCTTAAATGGGTGAAATTTAGTGGGAAAAAAGAAAGGGAAATGGAGAAATCAAAGCTTGAAAATGAACGAAAATGGCTTGAGAATGAACGAATGGTGTTGATTGTAAGGCAACAAGAGCTTGAATTGGTGGACATGAGTGATGTTCAACAACATTCTTCTAATAAAAGGGGAGACCTATCAAGCTTCACTAGTTAAAAGCTCGAAAAATGTAATGTCTGGTAAAGAGGTCTTTAGATCATCAATTAGATACTTTTATATGAAAAAAAAATAGTTGTTCTTGCTTTTCTTCATTAACTTTTGTTTATGAAATTTGGGTTTTCACTCTTTCTGTAACTATTAGTGATATAATGAAATAATTGCCATAAGTAGATGATGATGATGTAATTGCCATAAGTAGATGATGATGATGAGTTTGTATGTTACTTACGTCATTATTGAACTATTTAAAATTTTATTTAAATAATTATATTTTTAAAAATTGTTATTGTTCGCGTCATTGCACTAATCGAAATTTCTTATTAATTTTTTCTATTATTTAATTTTTTCATAAAACAATTAAGAATATAATAAATCTACAAACCAAAATTCAAATAGTTTTCTTTTTTAATCGATGAATCGTCACTTGAAGCTTACTAGCTTTACTATAAAAAAAAGAAATTTAATAGTTCAATGATTAATTTATAATTTTTGAAGTTGAGTATCCAAAATATAAACTTACTAATAATTTAATGACCTTAGGTGTAATTTATCCAAAAATTTTTTTATTGATTTTGAGTTTTCAAATGAAAATTAGTGCTATTCAAGATGAAAAAGAAATAGTTGGTGTCAAAGTATCTGGAAAACTGAAAACTATAATTGGAACGTCTCAAATTAGGGTTGGAAAATCAATGAAGAGAAAGAATATAGAAAGGCCACAATAAAGAAAAATGGGTCAAATTCTATATTTAGTCAATATGATTTAATTTTTTTGGGTGACAATCATGGTATTTAGTATCGGACGTATTATTTTGGTCTTAAACTAGTATCAAGTAGTTTATGTTCTATTCCAGTTAAAATTTTCTCGTGTTTTGACTTGTCTCGGTCAATTCGACTTGTACCAATCTATATTGATTGGTAGAAATTTTGATGTTTTAAATCAACTTTTAAATTTGTTTATATTAGCCATTTTAATTTTCTATAATTACATTTAAAATTAGTAATTATTAAACTGAATTATTTAACCTAATTAATAATATTAAAACTTATATTTACGTATAAATATATTTATATAGATGTAATTGACATATATTTGTTAGGTATATAATATATAATTTAGTTTTTGTTACCAAAAGAATATATAATTTAAAATTAGACTATAAATGTATATGTAATTTTTTAAAAATATAGATAAATCCAAAAGCGGTACACTAAAATATGTAAACTTATATTAAAACTTTTAAAATTTGAATTTATATTAAATATTTCTATAATTTTAGGGGCCAAAAAGGAGTTTCCACCCTTTTTCCCAGAAATAATTTGAATTTGTTTGATTTAATTTACTAAAAATCATTAAGGCTAATTCTGACAGTTTCATTAAAATTTAGGGACTGATTCTGGAAATGGACTAGAAAATCAATGAGTAATTCTGTAAGTTTCCCTAAACTGTAGGGACTATTTCTGATGTTTGACCAAAAAGTTTCAATGTGAAAATAAGCACGCCTGGTGGGACTCGAACCCACAATCGTCTGATTAGAAGTCAGACACCTTATCCGTTAGGCCACAAGCGCTTTTGAATCTTAAGTTTTAAGATTTTACAATATCACTATTTTTTAAAAAATGTGTGTTATTTTTTACAAATCAAATCAAACTAAATTTGCAATGAATAGATGGAGAGTTGTATGTTTACTAAGCCTATTGAAAAATCTTTGCATTAGTAATAACTAATAATCAGTGTGAAGTGGTTTATCTATTTAAGTTTGAAGTTCGGCTTAAAATTTAAGAATTGAGTTACGTGTTTTAAGTTTTAAAGGCTTATTTAGAATTAAACTTGCTATTTTTGTGAAATTATTTGATGAAACATATAAGTTAAATCACATTTAGGGGCTTGAACTCAACTACATTTTTCATACTAGGGCTTAAACTTTTTTTGGGTCCAAATTAAGCTTTGAACTTAACAATTGTTACCACATCAATGCTTGAACATTTTTTTTTTGCCAAGCTAGTCTTTCAAAAGCCTAAAGTTCATGCGTTAATGTGTGAACAATTATTAAGTTTAGATAGTAACTTGGACAAAACGAAATGCAAGCCCCAATATAGGAACGGTTGTCAAGTCCAAGTCTAAACATGGGAACAATTGTCAAGTTCAAAATTTTACTTAGACCAAAAAAAGTTCAAACCCCGGTATAAAAAAATTATCAAATTCAAACTTCAAATAATAATTTAACACAAATATATATGTTTGAAAGTTCACCTTTTAACCTCAAAATTAAGTCGATTTTACCTCAACAAAACAAGAGAGATAAATGTCAGGAAACTAATAGGTAAACGGCAAAATAATAGGTTCCGTACCTACTCTTGCTTCCATTTCTTTTTTACTGCTTCAAAAGCTTTCCTCGTCTCATTGTCAAACAACTCCAGAAAATCAGTCTGAATCCAGCATTAACAAGAAAAAAAAAACCATTGCAATATTTAGAGTTGGAAAAATTGGATTATAATTAATTATTTGAATTAAATTGTTCAAATTATTTGAATATGTTAAATTTTTGTATTTAAAATTTAAACTAAATTATTTAATTCAAAATTTGTATTCGATTCGATATCATATTTATAATAACTCGAATAATTAAAATTTTTATCTTAAAATTTAAAACTTTAATTGATTTTTTCAAATAAATTTGATTTTATTAAATCGATAACCATAGTTTTAGGAAATAATAATCATTTTATTCCACTGTTTAGCCAAATAAAATGGATAAAATTAATTCACTTTCTTTTCTTTTACTAAATTTAATTATTCAAACAAAATATTTTAGCTTTCCACTGTTTTACTTTCTTTATTATTTTTAAACGAGTGGATATTTAATATTATGATATGTGTATTTTTTAACTTCGAGTTATAAATTTGTCATATGCTTAATTTCTTCTTTATTTTTTATTGTAATCTATATACATTTGTTATGTATCTAAATTGGATTGTGAAAATTTTAATTCTACTAACAGTTTATTAAATATTTTCTCTTTTTAACCTCAACATAATATTAAAAGTGGGGCTTTTTATAAAAATAATATTAAAAATTAATTAATTACAAAAATAAGATAAGAGAATTTCTTTTTATGGAAATAGGTTGTTTGTTATAGTATTCGTCATTGCCGCCTGATATATCGGCGACACCACCTCACTTGAACTTGATTTTTAAAGTCTAAAATGAAAAGTAAATATGTTGATAATAAAATTTAATTTCTAAGAGCTCTTTTTTTTCTTTCTCCTGAATTACTAAACAATTTCTCTCTCTATCTCCCTTTTTGCTAATCACAATTTTTTTTTCTCTTAAACACGTAGAAACAATATTTTCGTTGGAGGAAGGGGGTTTAAATAGGGGAAGTGGTGCCGCCTGACAGTGTCGCGAGACCTAGATTTTGAAATTGGTGTCGCCTAACACGTCAGCAACATAATTTGACATCAACAATTCTTTTACAATTCGGTTGCTTTTTTTTCCAATAGATTTAAAAAAAAATCAAGCAGTGCCGTCTGATAGATCGGCAACATCAATATACAAATATTATTTTGGTTCTATTTTTTTTTTCTTAACATGTCTTTTTGTTTTAAAAAAAAAATCAAGTGATGCCACCTGACACACTGACGGTACCATTAAAAAATTATTTTTTCATTTTTTCCACCATTTATACTCATATTTTTATAGGTATTTTTGTAAATATATACCAGTGCCGCTTGACAAAATGACGAAATCAATAAAAAAAATCATTTTTTTTTAAAATGATGGTTCCTACATGATTGGCCAAAAAGAAAGGTAATACTGCCGGTGTATTAGGCCACATCAATAAGCATTATAACAAATAATCTATTTTTGTATTTTTTTCTTAATCCCAATTTTATAATTAATTAAAATTTTAATATTCTTTTTATAGAAAAACTTATTATGTAGAACACAGTGGAGGCTTCTTAGAGCTTTGCTTTATGGAAAATCCAAAAGTCTGTCGCTACTTAATCAGGCAAAAAGGACTGAACATAAGACTTTAAAGCACAAATCTACACGTCCTTTTAACTCTGTCAAAACTAATTTTCTTGGGTGTTTTACACTGTTCTTAATGAATATGATGAGTCATTTGTCACCTAAAACAAGGAAGTATATATTGTTTGTAAATATTACATACCTACTAACATTTGGCTTTTTTCTCATCATCCGTAATTTTAACTTAGGCGAAAAATGCGTTTAAATGTGTTTGAATTATGTTATTTTAATTATTGTAATAGTAATAATATCAATTAAGTTAAGGTTGATTCGACTTAAGATTAATATTATTAGTAGAGTTTTTAACTGCATAAATTTAGTTAATAATTCTATATTTATCCTTATGTTATGTATAATTTTTATTAAGAAGGAAAACATAAAACAATAACCAATCTTGATGTCATAACTCCATTTGCATATGCATTCAACAAGTTATGAATCGCATCCGACGGGGAGTAAAAGATAAAACATTGTAACGGTTGATCTCAAGCCATGGAAGTTAGGCCATCAGTGAGCTTATTACCTTCTCTATATGTATGTTGAATATTCATCTCCCATTCCTTATTCATGTACTTGCAACTTCCATATTATCTATTCCAGAATGATTCTCTGATGTCCATTCCTCCAGACAATTTAAATTTAATTCCACCGTGTCCTTATGTTATATTTAAATAAACAAAAACTAATTAAAAGACATGTATCTCTATATATATTGATACTAATTATATTAAATTAAATTAATATTTTAATTGTTCATTAGTTGATAAATAACCGCATCATATCTTTCGTTAAAATCAAGTTTATTTGACAAAAAAATTGAAATAATGAATGTAACATTGTGAGAGAAAAAAAATTATAAAACAAATTAACCAATGTTATCTTATAAATCAAATAGTCGTATGTAGAAGATTAATATAATCATGTGATATACTTTTATAAGAGAAATTATCCACATTCTAAACATGGCTTCCCAATTTTTGCTTGTTGAAAAGCTTATCTTGAGACGATTGAGACAGGAGAAATCTCTGTCACCTTATTTGTTTCTTATTTGCATGTAGGGACTCTCAGCACTATTGGTTAAGGCACAAGAAGAGAGACGGTAAAAGGCTTTAGGGTGAGCTAGAATGGTTCGGGGCAATAGCTTGGAGAAATTCGTGCTTTACTTTAAACCCAATACAAAGGAAAAGGTGAGGCTTTCGTTGAGTAATATAATTGGGTTCGAGTTGTAACAACCCGAATGTTAGTGATGTTGGAAACAATAGTTTTAAAATTTTGTTTTTCGATGATTGAGTTCGTAAATATTAATTAATATTTACGAGTCAATTATAATAGTATATTGAAATTTGGTCTGGTAAATTTATTAATTGGATAGTTAATGTATAAGTTTATTGACCCTAAAGTCAGAGGTATTGGAAAAAATATACTGAAACCTCATTTTCGTAAATTAAGCTTGTAAATATTTTTATTAAATATTTATGGAGTTATTGTATAGGTAAATTGAATTTTGGATATGTAATTTTATTGAAATGGTGATTAATTAATGTATAATAACTAAATTGTAAAAGTGAAAAAATTAAACGCAGCGGATTTTTAATTATTTGAAAGACCAATTGAGTGATTGGACCTTTTAAAAGTCATCAAACGGTTGTGGGATTGAGTTGTCATCCATTTAGTATGTTAAATAAGGTTAATACTAAATAAAAATTTAGTTAATTAATTAAGATTAGTAATTATTAAACAAACTATATAAGTTAACATTGAGTAAAAATAAAACATTCTTACCATCTTCTTCTCCAACCGAAACCTAAAAATAGAAAAGGCTTCCACGCTTCTCCACTTTCGGCCGTTTAATTAATAGATAACTTTGAGTCATTTTCTCGTAATTTTTATGGTTTTCAGAATTCGGGAACTTGATTTAACTAACTCGTATATTAATTTTGAAACTGTTAAAGTTTATAAATATTTCCATTGTTGAATCTTGAAGCTTTTGGTGCTATTTGGTTAGATTCTAAGTTTAGATATGGAAAAAGATTAATTTGTAAAGTGAAAAGTGTTAATTTTGGATATAGAAACTAAAGTGTAAATATTTTGAAATTAGTATGAAAATATTCTGTAATTATAGATAGTAATTAATGGGCTATAGAAGGATGAAATTGAGATTGGTTTCGAATAGTAATTAATGGGCTATAGAAGGATGAAATTGAGATTGGTTTCGAAACTGAAGCTCAAATTTGAAAGATATTACAATTTTGGCTTTGGGGACTAAATTAAATAAAATGAAAAACTTTAGGGGCATTTGAATAATGAAATTGAGCTGATAAATTCTTATAATTGGATGAAATAAGAGGGTTGAAATTGATAAATTGAATTGAAGTATTGAATAGATCAAAAATTGGACCAAATCGAAGATAATCAAGGAAATGACAAAAATTTCTTGATTAGTCCTTAGAGAGTTTTTTGTTGTTGTTTTGACCAAAGAAGTTCATATGGTATGTTTGTGTTAAATTTTTATATATTTAAAATTATAATTGTAAATATGTTTATTTGAATTTGGATTGTTTACAATTTGGTACAAAAATGTGAGATATGGACTAGATCATAAAGAAATGACAAATTGACTGATAAATTGAATATAATGAATTGCAATATGAGGTTGAGTAGTTGAATTGAATCAAATTGATATGGTTATGTTTAATCTTCAAGATAGAAAACTAAATTGAATAGATTTAGAAATATTATATATTGTTGTAATTGCAAAATTGACTTTATGTTAAGATGAATTATAATGTTATGCATACAAATTGATAATTGGTTATTGAAATGAAAACATTAAATTGAGAAATTAGCTTATAAATGAAATTGAGTAAATTGTTACCTTATTATCTGTTTGGGCAAAGTCGAATATAGTTGACATGCCATAGGATAGGAAGAGTTTAGGATTACCTCGATTATGTGTCGATGAAGCACTGAGTACCAAATTACTTCGATTATACTGATGAGGCATTGGGTGCCAAACACATTGATGAGCGCTGGGAGCAAACTATTTACTTCGACATTGTCCGACGAGGCACTAGGTGCCAAACTGGTGTGATTGGTTGGACCTGTGCATATGTTTGAGTCCAAGTCAGGTTAATAAGGGTATAAAGTTTAAATGGGATAAATAATATACAAATTGTGTTAGTAATATGATTTGATGATACAAATACATGTTGTGATTTATAAAAGATCATGCGAACTTATTATACGAGCCCGGAGGGTCGATATGAAAATGTGATGAATTAATGATTTGATTCGAAATTTGAATAATGAAATGAAATAATGAATAAAATTATATTGAAATTGTATGCATTGTTGATAATAGATAAAAAATGATATGAAATTGAATAAATGTTGGCTAATTGGGAATGTTATATGCTGGATTTATTATAATATACGATATATGTTGATACTCACCTTGTTGATATGTGATTGCTATGTTTAGGCAAACTCGTAAAGCTAGTATCTTATCGAATTATGTTGTAATTTGAGGTAAGTTGTTTAAATACCTGTGAACTTACTAAGCATTTGTAGTACTTACCCTATTGTTTCACTTTCCCTTTAGATGTTTAACTTGCGAAACGCGTCAAGCGGATAGTTAAGAAGCTCACACTATCTCGATATCGGTTCGGTAGCTCTTTTGATTGTTTTATGTTTGGTTATATGGCATGTATATAGTGTTGATATAAGTGTTTATCTTTGTTGGTTGGTTTTGGTTTGAACCTTGTTGAATGGTTGATTTTGGACTTGTCCATGGGCATGTATAAATGTGTGTAAGCTTGGTAATATGTTATATTGCACGTGGATCTTATGATTAACAAATTTGGAAAAAAAATAGTATGATTATATTGGTGAAATTGATTGCATGTGCAATAGGAGAATGATTGAATGCTTACAAGCGAATGATTACTTAGGGACTTTAATAATATATAAATGTTTGGTTGATTGAGAAATTGTGTGTTAAGGTATTGGAATTGAATCTAATGGTATGGCTTGATGCATAATGCTATGAAGATATGATGATTTGAAATTGTATATGTATGTTAGGTAAGTTTGAATTGAACAAGCAGTTTTGATAGGTTTTGGTGTCAAAATTTTGTACATGTTGCTTTATTAATTAGACTTGTTTGAATTAAGTAATGATAAATGAATGTTTGAGAATGCCTTTAAATTGGTTTTATGCAAGTTTAAATGCGCATATATGCATTAAATAAGCTTAAAGTTTGACTTGGCATGAAATAGGTACCAAATGGACAAATTCATCAAAAAATAGGGTCTTTGTCTCTACATGAAATACCCCTCATCGCAACATCAATAGGCAGTTTGTGACGTCCCAACGTCAAGTGGTCCGACATCGTGACGTGACTCATTATTTTGGCAACATCACAACGTGGAGCTTAAACTTTCAAAACCTTGCAATATAATTTGGTTCTAATTCCTGCTCGAGTCTACAAAAGTGCTTTCGTAAGCTCAAGTAAGGCTTAGACTTAATTGTGTATTATAATATTTAGATGTTTATGGCATTCTTGAATATTTGAATGATTCGTTTATAGTGTACTTGATCTGAAATTTAAAAAATATTACATAAATGTCCTTATTTGATATCGAGATGTAACACCCCTTACCTGGTTCGGTTGCCGAACCCAAGTAATGAGATGCTACGAACAATTACCAACAATTTTCATACAATTTATTAATGAAAATATCAAATAAATATTAAATAATCACATATGAACATGTATAAATACATTAATCAATCTATTTCAAGCAGATATTGAGTATATGAAAGCCTAAAAACAATTCGATAATGAACATGGATCAAAAACAAAAAGGAAGGAAAATTCTACATACAAGGGTCACATGGCCGTGTGTGATGAACCACACGGCTGTGTTGCTAAACTATGTACAATAGCCATGCCTGTGTGAGATAGGCCACATGAACGTGTGAGTGGGTCACATAACTGTATGGATAGGTCATACGGCCGTGTGAGCAAACAATGTAACTCTCTGTGCCTGTGTAGACCAAAATCACTTAAAATTTCACAAACCATATGGCCATGCCATGAGCTTGTGTATGACACACGGCCATATCTCAGCCCGAGTGTACCTGGAAAATGCCTTCCAAAACAAGCTCTTTACTAATGAAACACTTATACCACAATTGGCACCTCAATCAACACTTATACTACCATTTAAGTCACATGTTAACCTATTCAAAAGCATTCAATTCAAGTCAAAATCATCATGTAAAACAATCATCTTAAGTTCCTAACCAATATACTACAATTAACACCTCAATCAACAATTCAAAACTAGACAAATGACCACATCCATTCATGTCAATATACGTTCAATGGTACCTCAAATATTTAAGCCACACATGTATACATTCAACCATTCAACCATCCAACCATCCAACCATCACATGTTTAAGTATCAAACTTATCAAAACATTTCCTAAATATAACCTAAGCATATCATCCATTAAACCAAAACTAAGCATCAACCAAACACAATGCCTAGCATGTCATTTTTCTCAACTATGAAGACATTAAGCATATAACCAAAGCAACCTATCAAGTTATCAACCACATGACCATTGCCATCACACTTATACATATTTTCATAATCTCAAAAAGGCTAACTAAATACAAAATGATCATTATAAGCATTAAACTTATGTACATGCCAAGACCAAAATGAACAATTCACCAACATTTGAGTTCGGGACTGCCGTTGGGTATTGAGTTGATGATCGAATCGATAAGTATCTAACCTACACACAGGAAAAACAAAGCTACGCTGAATATAACTCAATAGTATTTCTATAATCCGAACATCTAAAACATAATATAAGTCATGATGATGCATAAACTTAATAAAGATAATATGCCATATGTAAACTCAATAAACTAATCCACATAGTCATTAAATCCAGTATGCTCATTTTAACTATATTAAGGCATAACAACCACATTTCATCTCAATTTCTCATTTCAAATGTTCATTGAACAAATAAAATCAATATATTCCTAATTCAATCCAGTACTTCATATTCCATTTCACATTTCTAATAATAACACCCTCTTAATGAGTGCAACATAAACAAATAATAACTCTCTATGCAGTATGAACTGATCATAGCTTCGAAAAAGCACAAGAAAATTGATAATAGCTAGGGCTGAGCGCAGAAGAAATGTTTGAATTCAATTGCACCTTGGGCATTTCAACCAAAACCAAGCCTACACATTCTACAAAAAGAAAAAAAAAAATATATATATATATATATATATATATATAAAATAAACACTCTGCAATCTGCATGAACTGACCATAGCCAGCCCGGAACCCACGCAAATTCATTCAATTCATTTCCACATTTGGGTTTTTAACCAAATACGAAGCCTACCCCATCCGTACGCTCATCCGTACAAATTTGCAGTGACAAAACTACAAATACAGAATTCACACGTTAAACCAATGGTAACACACATCGTAATCCCTTGGGTTCGAACATTAAGATCGTAAAATGAATATAGTCAAGGCTGGAAATTGTACGTGGTTGTTTTCTGTTTGTATTTTGCACGGTGATGGTTCGTCCTGTTGTGTGTATTGCCCTAATATATTGCTCGGTTGTCTGGTCGTAGAAATTGTTGGGGTTGCAGCCTTTGCAGTACTGGGTCTAGTATGGTGCTTTCTCCGGGTGCTATCTTTCGGTACTAATTTTTGGTTCTTGGGATCAACCTATATATTGTAATAAAATATCATGCATGGCATGTCTGAGAAAAAAACAAAAACAAAGACAAAATAAGGAACGGTTGAAAAGCTGAGTCAGGCAAGGACGAAGATTCTGTAATAAAATGAAAGGCGTATATTATATTGTCAGCTTTCAGGTTTATTAGATAGAGACCCATGATTATTCATTTCCAATTCTCTTTGAACATCACAAAATGAGTTGTTAAGTGGTTTTTTTTTTAAATTTTCTATTAGCGAAGTTTATGATTGATATAATGAATGAGTATTTATTAATAAGTAGAAGAAGATACTTTAAATCTAATTTGATCTAACGGTCAATATCAGATATTAAAAAGGAAAGTTATTTGGATTTTAATTCATCAATGCATGATGTTCAAAGATATTTTATGAAAAAAATTTGAATTATAAAAAAGAAGTTGAAAGAAAAACTTTTGATTGAAACTTCAGTAATGGCGGAAGCACTTGTCTGAGAGGAAGTTGGATACTGAGACTGAGTCTTCTTCTTTTTTGGGCAATTGAACTTCATATGCCCCAGTTCTTTACAGTAGTTGCAGCGAACTGAAGACATTTTGTCTTAGGGCGGAAAGTGGACCTCTATTCCGTGGCCTGTACACTTGAACGATAGCTTTTGAATATTTCAATGTTTTGTAACTTTTTTAAATTGAATAATGTCTTTGGTATAATTTATAATTTTTAATTAAAAAAGAGAGAGAGTTAAAATAAGCCTAAAACCTAATCAACTAAACCAATTAAACCAACCTATTGCCATGGTTCTTCTAATTAACAGACAAGTCCACCCTCTCTCCATGGCCCTTTAAATTCACACGTTAAGGCATTGTTGCATGCACCCCAACAGTCAACCCCCCTTTCAATTCTGGTCTGCTCTCCATTGCTATGCTACTTTAAGCTCACTCTTTGGGCTGCTTCGTTCAGTACTGGTGGTTCCATTTATATATACATATATACTCGCTTTCTTTATTCAAAGAAAAATGGATTGGAATGGCACCATTCGACCCTTTATTTCACGACTAGAACCTTCTCTTAACTTCCCTTATAACTATAATTATAATCAATATCCAGGTAATATATATTTTTATATATAGTCCCTTTATTTTCTTGTTCTTTCACTTTCTTTATTTCTAACCTTTTGTTTTAAAAGGTGTGGAGGACATGAACAATCAAGGATTTGAAGAAGCTGGCAATGGGTTGGTTCCAGATTTGAATATGAACAGCTTCAAGAACAATGGTAAAGGTAACAACAAGAAGAAGAAGAGGTTGACAAGTGATCAGTTAGATTCGTTGGAAAGGAGTTTCCAAGAAGAGAATAAGTTGGATCCCGACAGGAAAATGAAGCTTTCCAAGGAACTTGGACTTCAACCAAGACAAATCGCTGTCTGGTTCCAAAACAGGCGTGCTAGATGGAAAGCTAAACAGCTTCAACACTCATATAATACGCTTAAACATGAGTATGATGTTATCTATATGGAAAAGCAAATGCTACAAGACGAGGTTAGCCTCTATATTCAGAACCCTATTTTTTTATTCCCTTCTCTCACTCTCTATATATCTTTATGTGGAACTTGGTGCACTGTTTTTCTAAACGAATATGCTTGTTGTCTCTATTTTTGAGGTTTCCCCATTTTGTTATACACACATACATATATATAAAATATATATTTATACTGTTTCATACCTTTACGCAGGTGATGGAATTGAAAGGAATGCTAATGGAACAGGCGACAAGGAACCAAGTCTCCACGGTTTACAAGGAAATCTCCGGCGGAGAGACCATCGAAAGTAGCTCGATTCGGAGCTCGAACAAGCCGAGTATAGCAGGAAACGACTATGATCCGATAGTTGAATGTAACAATATTTTCAATAAGGATGAGAATAACCCAGTTTCCACTCACTACTGGGATATTCAACTCCCTTCTTATCCCTAAAACACTAGTTTAATTAAGCACTTAATCTTAGTTTGCTTAGTTTTTTTTAGGTTGGTCGTCGTTTCAGTACAATTTGGTTTTTGGTTTGAAGACATTGTTGGAGAAATTGACATAACATTAATGTATCAAAAGCTGCATCACTGAGTATTCGATCAAGAGCTTGAAGTACATTTTGCTTGCTTACTACGGCTGAATAGTTTCTGAATACGGTTCCCGAAATAGTGAACTTAAATCGGAGTTGAAATTCGTGTATTTAGTAACAATTAAATTAATTTAATCGTATTAAAATGCAAAAATTAAAAATTAACCAATTAAATTATTTTATTGTGTTGGGATGAATTTGTATAAAATATTTGCATAAAATTATTGGAAGGATAATATCCTGTTTTATATAATCCTTTCTTAATAATTGACTATAGTACTCCCACTAAAAGTGATATAGATGCTTTCATATCAAGAGTGCATTTTACTCTCTTTACTAAAAAATAAAAAATTAGTTCCCATATGATAGATCAAATAGGAAACTGGTCATTTTTGTTAAAAATTTCATCCATTTTTATTATTAAAAACTAGCATGGCTAACTAAATAATCAGACAATTACATGTGGCGTGCTATATATACCTAATTCTAACATATCTTTAATAGTAAAAAGGGATGCAATTTGTTACAAAGGGACCAATTTACTTTTTGGTCTAATATACAAGAACTAATTTGCCCATTTTTTTAGTAGAGAAGACAAAATGCAATCTAACTCTTAGTACAAAGACCTCCATGATACTTTTATGGCATCTTTTACCATCTTTGAAGGGGAGCGGTCAAAATTGAATTATAAATTTATGAAAGTGACAAAATGAAAGTGATATTCTTATGTATTTGTAGCTGATTTAGAGCATTGCTCACCTTTTCTACCAAAAACTCAATCCACAAGGAAATGCACAAAGAAAAAAATTATCAATTCACAAAATGCATTAGAAAATAAGAATTAATGATCTCTTTAGCCATTAATATGTTATATATCTGTAATATTTCTCCTAGCCACGATAATCATTAAACAATATTAAAAAGACATAAACTATAGTCACTACAGTCACTGCAGCAAAATTGACTTTTAGCCGCGTTTTTTAAGGTCTTTAGCGGCGCTTTTAAGCTCCGCTAAAACTATTTGCGGTGTTTTTACAAGTGTCGCAAAAAACGCCGCTATAGATAACTCCGCTAAATTTTGCGGCGTTTATTTAAAAAAACGCCACTAAAGGTCATGACCTTTAGCAGCGCTTGTCCCACAAACACCGCTAAAGGTCATAAAATTTTAAAAATAATAAAATATTATAAAATATTATAAAGGTCATGAAAAATATAAAAGTTTAAAATTCATTATCAAAATATTAAGAAGAATAATATCCATGATATAAATATACAAATTTTCTATTAAAATTCATTATCAAATTAAATTTTCTATTAAAATTTTAACTTTAAAAATACATACAAAAATTAAAGAATTTAAATTTAAAATTTAAAATTTAAAATAATAAATTAATAACGCAATTAAAATCCAAAAGTTAAAACTCAAGTTATCTTAAATATTAAAATAAAAATAAAAATTTTGAATCAAAACTAAAATAAATAATAAAATGAGATTAAATATAAAGATATCAATAAAATAAGGTATTATAATGATTTTACTTAAATGAAATAAGGACTTAAATCATAACCATGTAAAATATAAGATTTGAATATCCATTCCCACGTGAAATATCAACATTGATTATTTAAATTGATTAAGTCGCTAATGAATATTCTATTTTCTAAGTCAAAATTACAATTGCTTTTTTTCTTCTTTCAACTCAAATAAAAATAAAAGGTTGAAAACAAAACAATTAAATAAAAAATAGAATAATTAGTTGACACGAGATTATTATTAAATATATGCAAATATGCAAGTAGACTATTACAAAACTAGGTGTAGTTTTTGATCAACTAATTAGTTGATCCTACTGCAGGTTTTATCTATAATCTGCTTAACTAACATACAAACATAAGGCACTCTAATACTTTTTTGCACATAAAATATCTGAAACTCACATATGAATTCGGATTTAGAGCACATACGGTGTCAACTGCATGTTGATCAATATCATTCTTATTCGCTGCTGCAATGCCTCCCACATGCATTTGTAGAGGTAGGAGCCAACCATTATGTGCCTTCTGCAAATTGTTCTTGGACCGCAATCTAGTGTAGTTGGTTTTTCCTGTTCCATTTGCCACCAGTCAAAACATAAAAGAGCTATATTATGGTAACTCCATCAGCTTAGACAGTAAATTATAGCTCGCATGTTTCAAAGGTATGATTCAATCGGTGGGGATTACGGTAAATAACAATCGTTGAGAAGGCAAATTGATGATAAATTAGATAGGAGCAGAGAATATATACTATATTTTATCGAACAAATGTTCCTTTCTTCAAATATATTGGAATGAATAATGATTAATTTGCATCATCAACGCTAGTGAAAATCCATAAAGAAAAAAAATGATAGTTAGAATGTAGCATAAAATTAGTTTAATTCTGCTGGGCAAAATTAGACAACTGTATCCCAAACACCATCACTAGAGATAATCATCCTACCACCAGCAGTAGACAACTACAGAAAATAGGCTAGTTGGTAAAAGAAAACAATTAATAACAATCAAGAAAATGTCTTCTAATTTTAGATAAAACACTAACTCGTTCAAGCAGACCCTTTTAAAGAAAACTGATTAAGAAAGAAAATTCCAAATGCAAAAGCACTTCAACATGCAAGTATAGGACACATGAGGATACGGATATGAAATTAATGGCTCTAGTATGGAGTTAATGATCAAAAATTCAGAAATGTTACTGGTTTGGAAGTTCGAGGAACTCCATTACAGCCAAGTACATATCCAATCTCTTAAAACAGTGGCATAAGGGAAAAAATTAACATATAAAACTTATGCCAAGATAAACAAGGGTTGTTGAGTATTTCAATTTAAAATCTGTGGAAGACCAAAAAGCAGCAGTTGATAAAAGCAAATCACATTTTAACGAGGCAAAGATGAAGCATAAGCAGTACCTCTCTTTCATTGATTTCTTCCTTGAGAATAAGTTTGCACTTGTATTTTGAAACAGTAGCAATGAAATAAGTTCTTGGGTGAGACCCGACTTTGTGTTCCAACACTCTCCCCTAACTCAAGTAATTTCTAAAGAGATAAATGTAATCATGAATGATTAATAAACAAAAATAAAGAAACAATTCACAAATGCTAAATTATTGTGTTTTAACCTAATAAAATTAAGCAACGATTTCAGCTAAGTCTAAGGATGAGTATGGACTGGTTTGGATTGGTTTTAAGGAATAATCACATCAAACCAAAATGTTTTGGTTTCCAAAATTTTGAATTCAAATCAATCTAAATTATAACAAAAATCAAACAAGCAAATCAAAATATTTAAATGAGATTGTAAGGAACCTATAATGAATAAAGAAGATAACCATGGAACAGGACCAGTATATAAAATAAAGCAGATATAAATAATGTTTATATACAATGAAAATTAGACTTGAACCAAAAAGTCGTAAATTAAAGGAAGTTTATATACTCAATTACTCATGAACAAGCATGAATCAATGGTGAAGCTTGGAGAGTACTGGTTTGAAAAAATGTCAAAAGAGTTTTGAGTGTCAGCATATAGGAAAAAATGTCAATTTTGTTAATCTATTCATGAATCCACTGATCTTTATTTACAAATAAAAGATTAGTAAGCCTGCAACATATATTAAACTCATAACCATACAACGATAAGAAAAGAAAAATTTGACTTCCTAGTTTCTCACAATAACTTCTCTTATATATTTCAATCTTTTAAATATCTTTGTGATTATTTTATGAATCAATTCGCATGTTTAATATAACATTAGGAATGAAAGCGGGTAGATATAACAAGACCTACCATTTTTGGATGTGTCCTGCCAATCCTTCACCCAAAATTTTCCCAGTCTAAATTTCTGGAATTTAGTAACATTAGGGGAATAAATGATAAACCCTCATAAGGAAGGTTGGTTTTAAGGGCTAAAATGGAAACGCGTAAGTTAAATATAAACACTTACTTGTAAATGACTCTTAACATGGTAAAGATTGAGTCCATCTAAATCCATCAGGTCTGTCGAAACCATTTTCAAATCGAGTTTTGGAAAATGGGAATCGATTTTAAAAAACGAAAACGGGAGTCGCCACCAATCTTTTTAGGTGTGATTGGATCACCTTTAAAACATTTTGTTTTAAAATCATTAGTTTTGGTCCACGAAATAAAAGAATGGGTTCGGGAGTCGGTTACGTACGAGGAAGGATTAGCACCCTCGTAACGCCCAAAAATTGATACCTAATTGATTATCAAATGTCTTTAATGTCGAAAATTTAAAAAATTTTAAGATATAATCCTCTTTAAAATACTTTGATTTTGAAAATTTGGGTTCACTCGTATCAAAACATTGACACTAAGTTAACCTTTTGAAAATCCCTATCTCGAAATGACAAATCGCCACATCCAATAAGTTAGGACACAACGCTTTGAAATTCCAAGACAGTTGCTCGTATTTTGAAAATCTTAAAAAACTTAGAAGGGTACTTGACTATTCGAACTCAACGAGAAAAGTTGCAACCCAATAACTTAGGGCACTACTTTTCTCGAAGCTTTCAAATACTAAGCATTGCCTTTTTATTTTTATAAAACTTTTAAATATTGTTTTAAACGACCTTTTAGAGTGACAATTCTATATTATGAAACATAGATATTCAAATAGCGTTTATTATAAAGTATTATAACACTTTATATAAATGCAATCACTATATAGAGGGTAAAATGGAATAATAAAAATAATCATGCTAAGCAAATAGGAATATACCAACAAGAAAACATAATACATGCACTAATTATATACAATATATCATAAATAAAACATTAAATAATATAAAAATATGGTAAATATTAATGTGTAAAATATGTATGAGTAAAAATAGATGACATGCATAGCAAATGGATAAATAGAATCTACATAAAATATAAAATCCAATAATTTAATGTACACATGAATGGATTAATAAATAAAATGATGCATATAACACAATATATCAATGTACATATATAAAAATATGCATTTGAAAGTAAATTATAAAAGTCTAAGATATTACATAACATATGAAATACATAACATAACAATAATACATTAATGCTAAAGTAAAACAAATATTGTATAATAATAAAAAATAAGTTTTAAAAATATATGTATAATATAAACAATTGATAAATAGAATGGGCATATAAAAAATGTGATATTTAATAATAAATTTAAAATATAATATATAATAAAAAATATGTTTATAAGAATAATAATTATATAAAAATATAAAATATATTGGTTTAGAAAAATAATGTATAAAATATCAAATATGTAAAATAATTTATATTTATAATGAAATGATTATATAATATATATACATGCATGGAAAATATATATTTGAAAATAAACTATATAAAAGGTTAAATATTATGCTATATAAAATACATAATCAAATGTATAAAAGATAGGAAAAATATACATATTTGAAAAATGAAGAAATTAAAAATAAAAAGAGTTGAAAAACTAAGATAGACGAAGAATAAAATAAAAACAAACCACAGAGAGTAAGAACGCAAGAGGGAGAGAAATTTGAGTGAATGCTCTTCAAGAATTCTTATTGCTTCCCAAAACTCAAGTCTTTTACAATGAAGGGAGAGGCCTCTATTTATAGTTGAGCCTCCCCAAATCCAACGGTAGAGATCAATTACATCAACGGTTAAGATTAAAGGATATCTACAAATTAAATCTCCAAGATTACAAAATCATATCTTCTAAGATTGTATATCATATCTATGATTGCAATCATATCTAAGATTGTATCATATCTAATATTGCAATCATATTTAAGATTGTATCATATCTAAGATTACATATCATTGAAGATTATATTTCCATATGAGTCAAGCTTGTAGATGGACCTTAAATCTTTTCAAGTAATGGGCCATTCCGATCGGGCCAAATTATATTTGTAATTCTGGACTGAACTTGGACTTCGTTTTTTTTTTTGGGGGTTTATTATTTTAAATATTGAAATGGGCCGGGCAAAATTGAGTGTCTACAAGGTCCAGAATAGTCTTCGGTGTTGCTTCTAAAAATAAGATTTATGGTCAGTTCTATGGATAATTAACAATTACTTCGCTTACCAGCAGCAACGGCATAGCCCCACAGTAACTCTAAGAATTCAGTACTATTGAGAAAAATATATACACAGTTGAGTTTCAAAGATGCATAAGCCAAAGTTTAGTTCATGCATGAGGACTACCCGGTAACACATGTCATCCAAAACAGAAGAAACAAGCATGAAATTCTCTAGTAGCAACTTACGAAAGAGCCTGAACAGGATCCGATTTTAAATCACAAAAGAATATGGAAATTACATATAAGCAATTACACAAACAACGACCATAAAAGCAATAAACTAGTAGTTAAAAAGAGGTGAAAGGCTAGGTGGTTCTTGTTATATCACCAATGGATAGTGAAAGTTTCATATGGGATGACTTCAGGTGGAATGGAATATAATGGAAGTAATGAAGTGTAGTTTTGAGGGTCAAGGTAAGAAGCAGGAAAAGTATAAGGCAACTCAAATGCATTCCAGTAGCATTCAAGACCATCTGCAGCAGCAAGCTGAGTCTCACTCTCAGCTTCAACTATTTTTCTTTCATTCATTGGCACATCAATTTCCCATTCGAAATATGAACTCAAAACCATGGTACGTAGCTGTTGAAAATGCTGCAAAAAAAAGAAAGAAAAGAAAGAAATTTATATTACAGGGGACCCAAAATAGCAAAAGATTATAGAAAATAAAAAAAAAAGAATTGAATGGAATAAACCTGAAACAGTAATACAAATAAAAGAATTGAATGGAATCCTAACCATGCATTTTGTTTTTATTCAACGATTCTTCGACAGTCGAAAATTTGCGGGTGGGTTTGTCAATCTTTCATCGAAATGAGTGTGTGGAAGTGGGAATGCGAATGGGAACGGAGTAGCAAACTGTTAGTAGGGACTTGAGACAGCTAGGGTTCCTTCGATAAGAGCTTGGAGACACTGTTGGAGAGTTTCTTGATTGAAAAGAGCAACGGAGGGGTGAGATTGGGGGTGTTTTGGCGATAACCGATTTTAGGGGGAAAAATTAGGGGTTTGGGTTAAATTTTGGGGATAAAATAGCGCCTATTTTTAGGTGAAATGATTTTTTTATGGCATTTTTATAAAAACCGCCCCTATTGTTAACTTTTTGTGGCGTTTTTATAATAAAAACGCCACAAAAAATCATTTCATTTTAAATAAAATGACACCATTTTGCTATGCTAAATTTTTTATTTTATCTGTTAAAAATTATTAGTTAAATGATTTTAAAAATATTTATTATTTTTATTTTTATAAATTGGTTTTATAAATAAAAAATTAAGTACTCTAAAAATAAATATCGCATATTTTAATAAGAAAACAAATAATTAAATGGCTGTAATTAATTATTAAGTTAGAATTATCCAATGTAAGTAATCAATCTCTCACATATCAAATTTATATTAAAAATTGAGACGTTTATCATGATTTTATATTATACTTTTCCGATCTAATCTTCATTTCATTAGAGATATTTCTTCCTAACTAAAATTTAACTATTTTGCTAGATGTTCGATGTGGAATGATTTTAGTTTTTGTATTTCATTTTTATTTGTTATAATTTGGTCCTATCCATATCAATCATTACTTTTTTAATTTATTTATCAATTTTTTAATTCTAATATTTAAATATATCAAATGGTTTAGATTAAATATTTTTAAATATAAAAGTATTAATTGATTGTATAAAATTCCATCATTTAACAAATCTTAAGTAAACTTTAAATCCTAAACCATTTAATATATATAAAGCCTAATCCTTAAGTAAACCTAACACTTAACCCTTAACCCCTAAGCCTTAAACCCCAACCCTTAAACCATAAACCATAAACCATAATCCCTAAACCCATAATCCATAAACCTTAAAATAATAACTCATACACTTTAAACTCTAAACCATATACCCTAAATCATAAACCCTAAACTATAATGATAATTAATTCAATATTTTAAAATTAATACTATCTCTTTTATAATTATATAAGAAAATATTTATCGTATAAATAAAAAAACACTAATTAATCTAAGCCCTAAACTCTTAATCCCTAAACCCTAAATCATAAATCCTAAAACATGAACATGAACCTTTAACCCCCTAACACTTAAACCTTAAACCACAACCCTTAAACCACCCTTAAACCATAATCCCTAAACCCATAATCCATAAACCTTAAAATAATAACTCATAAACATTAAACCCTTAACCATATACCGTAAACCCTAAACTATAATGATAATTAATTCAATATTTTAAAATTAATACTATCTCTTTTACAATTATATAAGAAAATATTTAACATATAAATTAAAAAACAATTAGTCATATACCAAAAATCTTTAAAATTATTTTAAATAATAGTATTTTAATTTTTTAATTTTTTGTGGCGTTTTTCAAAAAAAGCCGCTAAAGATCGAACATTAGCGGCGTTTATTAAAAAGCGCCTCTAAAGGTATACATATAGCGGCGTTTTTAAAAAAGCGCCGCTAATACTTGATCTTTAACGGCGTTTTGAAAAGCGTCGCTAAAGCCACTAAAGGCTCACTACAAAACGATGACGTTGTGTTAAATTTTTTGCGTCGTTTTTTGTAAAGCGCCGCTAAAGATTGAGCACTAGCGGCATTTTTTAATAAGCGCCGCTAATGCTCGATCTTTAGCTGCGTTTTTTAAAAACGCCGCTAAAAACCTGTTTTGGTGTAGTGAGTTATGGATCTAGAAATGGTGGGTTTATCAAACTGAACTAAAAGCAAAAGGGGAAGGACATGGGGGTACTGAAACTTGAACAACTCCTTTAAGCATTTGAGTAAAAAATTTCATGGAACGTCTTAAAGATGGGTCCTTTTGTATGCACCAAATGCCCACCATTACCAATCTTTCAGTCCTTCTAATATCAAGCTTTGCCTCCTCATCATTTTCCACTAACTTATCTAATATAACAATCATACACCCAATCAACTAGTATAATTTCGTCTTCGTTCTCTCTTTCGGTTTCTAAACTCTTCCTGCAGAAGATTATATCTAGCAACATCACTCCGAAACTATACACATAGACTTTTTCGGTAATGGACATGTTCTTGAACCATTCTGGTGCTTCCTTTAGTGGCAATAAGAGTTTTAGCCTATTCGATCATAAGAATTTTGGCAATCTGAAATCCGATATCCTTGCGGTGAAAGAGTCATCGAGGAGTATGTTTTGGGGATTAATGTCATAATGAATTATCTGTGTGCCACATTCATCATGCAAGTAAGCGAGCCCTCTGGCGATTCCAAATGCTATCTGGACTCATTTGTTACATTCAGGTTTTGATATTCTAGAGAGAAAACTAGCTAAAGTCCCATTGCTCATGAACTCATAAACCAAAAGCCAGTGCCGTCCTTCGTTGCAAAAGCCGAGCAATCTCACCAAGTACCTATGATGAGTATTTGCTATTGCGCTTACTTCTGCTACAAACTCCTTCTCTTTATCTTGTATCATATTGTTTAGCTTTTCGACAGCAATCAAAGTTGTTGAACTTGATGTCAATAAGTCCCCTTTGTATACGGCCTAAAAGCACCTCTTCCAAGCTCCTCGCGAAACCCCTCTGTGGCTTTTTCGAGGTCTTCGAAACTGAAACATTGTAGGTTTGTTTCTAAAATGCTCGACACCGCAGTGTGCTTCGGTCTTTTGTGGTACCAACAAAAGAATACTATCAAAGAAGTTGCCTTGAACAGGAAGTTGAGGAACACTGAGCTCCTCGAGAGGATTGATTACAGTTGCTTGATCCTTTTGAGTAATGGTCTCTGGAGAACGAACAAGTAGTTTTTAAGTAACATTACCTTTTGGTATTTTGATGAACACCGTACCATAGGCACTAATGTCCTTCCACCCACTCGTAAGTGGCAATTTCTTTTTCCAACAGCTTCCGCTATAAGTGATGGCAATCACGCAATTGCAATCAGAAATGCAAGCATCGCGGCGATCATCTTTGTTCGATGGGATGAGAGCTTCGTAAATTGCCGAAGTTCGCCTAACTAAAATTTTTAGCGTTTTCATTTCATATAATCCCTTAGGATTTGGAGCATTAGGATCACATGTCTGCACATAGTCTTGCTTGCAACCACTGAATTTTTCATCTAGATCTGGCAAGGAGAATCCAAGAAGGCAATGACAGATTAGTCTTCGATTCAAGCCGAGTTTTGCTGTAGCTATTGAACCCACATACACTACTGTCTAGATCGTTACTAAAGTCGGTACAAATTTCATTCGGCTTGGACCAAAGATGGGTCTAGAATTTAACCCAATTGCTTCCATAAGTTGGAAACTTCAGATGAGCATACCTTGTGAAAATCCCATCAACATCAAGTGTTGCCCTGTAAAAGAAATCTTTCGGTAACGGAATTGATCCTGTTGTGAGGTTTTCAATGTTCCCATTCCTCCTAAGTTACATTAAGGTAACTGATTCATCTAAAACTAATCGAAAATCGGAGTTTGATTCATTAGCAGCATCATTTATTCCACTAACATAATAAGTACTATAAGTAGTCTTTGCTGGCAGTAATGGGGTCTAGTGCAAGATTGCCATCCGTAAGCAACCAAAGTTGAAACCTTCCTATATCGTAACTATTTTCAGTTCTCCAGAAAGATAACTATCCATCGAGCTCCATCACTTGCATTGGCAATATGGTGGCTGGTTCTCCAAAACTTTCCCATACAGGGCTAAAATCCTTACCTACAAGGATGAAATTCCCTGTGTTGAGCATAGCAGCATAAGCAAACTTATCTACCACGGAAGTCGGTTTCCAGATTTCTTGGCCTTGTGGAATCGTAAAAGTGAACTGTCCATCGACACTGAGCTCGAGCTTTGATCCTTCTGGTGCTGGGTTTTGTTGCTTTGGATACCTTACTATGGTTTTATCCGGTATGGTATCAAACCATATGGCTAGAAGAAAGATATTTTGATTATTAATGCGACAAAATTCAAAAGCAAATTCTTTAGAAGGTGATTGCCCTGGAGGAGAATCCTCTGAGGCTACAGTAGAAGATCCTAAGCTAATATTTGCAGTTTGAGAGGCCACATAAACTTGAATAGCAACACAAAGTAATAGACTGAAACTACGTAAAACTGGTGGATGCATTTCAATATATGGAATGGGATTATCATGCAGCATACAAAAATAAAATTGTAGAAGAGAAAGGTTTGTATAAAATTGTGATTCCACCTCATTCTTATTCATTTTCAATAGGAGAATGACAAATCAGAAAGAAATAGGGATGACCTGTAATCACAATTTCATAACATCATTTCTCATCATATAAATAGTTGATAATTAATGAATATTTTGTTTAACGAAATCAATGCATGTAATGAT
The DNA here is from genome assembly GCF_025698485.1 of Gossypium arboreum. Lineage (NCBI taxonomy): Eukaryota > Viridiplantae > Streptophyta > Magnoliopsida > Malvales > Malvaceae > Gossypium > Gossypium arboreum. The sequence continues at coordinate 113,104,438 of NC_069071.1, forward strand.
ATGGGAAATGATTGTATTAAATAGAGATGTCATATCATCTTTCAGTATCCATTACCAATTATTTTATGCTATTTTAATATTTTTTTCAATATCATTGACACATTATTTTGATAATTTTTTTTAATCTGAACTTTAAACCCTGAAACATTAGACTCTAAATCCTAGACCTTAAATCTTAGACTTTGAATTAGGGTTTAGAATCCATGTCCAATGTCTAGGGTGCAGGTTTCAAGGTTCAGAGTCTAGGGTCCAGAGTCCAAGGTCCAAGGTCCAAGGTCCAGATAAACAAAAATTATCAAAATGATGTGTTAATGACATGAAAAAAGATGTTGAAATAACATTAAATAATTGGTAAAGATACAGGATGATGTAGCGTCTTTGTTTTGTACAGCCCAAAATTTGCCCGAGGCCTAATAAGACCCAAACCCCATACATCCCTATTAAACCCCAAGCAGATTTAAACCCAACTAACAACCCAAATAACAAAACAAGCCCAAATGGCCCAAACCCAAACCCATTAGTCAAACTAGGGTTTCAGAAAAGCTGAAACCCTAGCTTATCTTCTGCCACGGCCGTCACCTCTGCCAGCCACCACTTGCTCCACCGCCCCAACTGCTCCTGCAAGAGAAACATGCAAACAACAGTAGAAAAATAATAAGAAGTATATGTAAATGGCTTTAAAAAGCCAAGCAAAGAACATTTGTAACATTAGACAATTTTTTTCTTTGCAAATACAAAATATTCGGCAGTTTAAAACAAAAAGCACTTGACTTTAAACACAAAGCAAACAGTGACTCCAACGAAATCAAAGCACGAACCTAGCACCAAATCCGACAACCAAAATACCAAAACCTAAGGTGATTTTAATTTTATTGTCGTCTTATTTTTAAATCCATTCCCTCACGTATATATAAAACATATAAAACATACAAAAAAAGAGTATCTTTTGGAATTCTGGCGGTTTCGCTGGAGTTCCGACCGGCCTAGGGCATCTGCACAGAGAAAAATAGAGGGAGAATGTCTTTTTTTTTTTTAAACAAATGCTGAAATGAATTTTTATATAGAAAATTTGCTTAAATAGAGGACTAAAATGAAGTCGTTTTGGTCTAGGTCTTTAAACCCCAAAACGGCTTCGTTTCATGCCTGACCCATGCGACCCGACCCGCTCCAGGGGAAGATCCACATGTTTTTTTTAATGGAAGGGCTAATTTCACTTTTAGCCCTTCCGCTTTTTATCATTTTGTAATTAAAATTTTCGTTTTTTTTACTTTTGCCCAGTAATTTGGTTTTTGTTTTGTTTTGGTCCCCCAAAACACTGCATTTAGAGGGACGGGGATATTTTCTTTTTTTGTCCCTTCACATTGCGTGTGTGTTACAATCTGGTCCTCCATTTTCTTTTTCATTTTGAATTTACCCCAAAATTTCGCTTTAAGTCTGATTTAGTCCCCATTAATATATTTATTATTACTATTAGTATCTGTTACAAGCCCAATTCGCCCGGCCCAAAACCCGTTTATAACCCCTAAACCCAACACCCAAAACCAAGCCAAATTAAAACAAACCTACTACTCGATTACAAGCCCAAAAATAAACCCTAGCCCACTCCTAATAATTTTAGAAAATAAAAAAACCTAGCCCCTATTGCCTTTAGGCGACGAACCTAGCCCCGAGACTCTGTCACCACCACTGGTGGCCACCTGCTTCACCGCCAACTGCTCCTGCAAAGAAAAGACTGGCTTAAATGCAGAAACAAGAAGAAAACAGAGAAGGTGGTATTCGGCTATATATAGCCAAAGAGAAAATGTAATTTTTTTTAGACACACACGAAAAAATACACGAATATTGAAATACGAAAAGGAAAGTCAAAAACCAAAAGGTGATTTACGAATGTTCTTGCTTTTCTCTCTTTGAATCTGTTCCCTTTTCATATTTTGTATGTACTATAGCATAACAAAAGTATAAGAAAAAAGAAAAGAAGTCATACCTTGCGATTAGGTCGTCGATCCCCTTTTGCTTCGCTAAAATCGGAGTAAAAAAGAGAAAATCTGAGGCTGACCAAGTATTATATTCGAGGCTTGCGAACGATGGTCACCGTCCCTAGCGGTGGGCTGTCGTTTTTGAAGGAGATCCATCTGAATCGGCTGGGTGAGACGAAACGGAGAGGCTGGGGCTGCATTTTTTTGTTTCGACTGAATGAATGGGAAAGGGGGTTGTTGTTTTGACATGTTTTAAGTGGCCAAGTGAAGGGTTTTAGGGTTTCTTAACCTAGAGCATAAAACGGCACCGTTTAGGGCCAGTACCAGTGGCTCCAAAACGGTGTCATGTGAGCCTTACCCGTGTAACCCAACCCGATACTCAGGGGATCCGCGTGTTTTGGTCTTTGAGGGGTAATTGCACGTTTGATCCCTCGCCTTCGCGCTGGTATCTGATTGAGCCCTCTATGTATTCCTTGTTTCTTTTATTTTTTTTCTCAGATTTGTATATCATAGCAATCGGGTCCGTGCTTTAACGCAGCGTTCTGGGACTTGGAAAATTTCCAGATCTGATCCCTATGGATTCGCACGCGTCGCACATTGGTCCCCATCATCTCCCCTATAATCTATTTTATTCACAGATTATCCCACTTATTTAAAGTTTATTTTAATTAAGCCTATAATCTGTATAATGTTTATTTTTAAAAGAATTCGTTTAAGCCTTTTATGTGTTGATATTACTTTATTTTATTTTGCAAAAATACGTATTGTTCCAACATCTTCACGTCATATTATTCTAATATTTTGCATAATATTCCATTTAAATACTTTATACATTTATATATATATATATATATTAGTGTAATAGAACTTTCCATTTAACAAATATTCATTCATGATATATAGGTGTTGAGATACTTTAATATTTCCTTTTATGAAATCACCATTTTAAAATTCTTTTACATCATAATATTTTGAAGTTTTATATAGCACTTCGTTTATAAATTTTTATATACATTTGTGTACATATATTAATTTAGTTGAGCTTTCTACTTGGAAATACTCGTATTTTAAAATTAATCTAGGTGGTATTTAATTTATTCTAATTATTTCGCATTATTTACATGTGTATAATTATTTTTAAAATTTGTTATTTTAATATCTTTGTATAATGACTCATTTAAATATCCTTGTGTATTTTGTACATATATTATTTTGATAATTAAACTGTCGTTTTAAAATTGCTTTTTATGCTTTTAAAATTATTATTTTGAAATTCTTTATATTGTATTATTTTAATACATTATATAGTATCTCATTCAAACACTTTTATATATATATTTGCACGTATATGACAAAATTAATTTGGTTATGTATGCATTTCCTTTTACTTTATTCTAAATTTATATATATATATATATATACGATTTGAAAATCTAATATGTTCTTCAAATTATATTTCATAATATATATATATATATATTTACCATCTTTGCATATTTTGTACATAATTTTTATTGTCTCTTATAATATATAAGTTGTCAATTTTAAACCGATGTCCTTTAATACTTGTATATCCATCAATTTAAATATTAATCCTATTAATGGTCATACGTATACCTCTATTTTGTTTCTATAAAGGTTCTGGTTTAACAATTCATGTAATATATATTATATGTTCATCCCTTTAAATTTGTCTTATACACGTATATACATATTTTTCTTTAGCTTTCATTTTGCTTTGCACTTGAGTGTGTTGTGTTAGGTTACATATATTATTGTGGTTTATTATTTTCATATTGTATCACAATTGATTATTCTTCATTCATGATTAAGAAATTGATAATTTTAGATTAGTGGAATTCAGTTGTTATCTCCATTCATTCATCATAATACTTCATATATGTATATTATCCGTGTTTTTTATTTCCATTCCGATTTACAAATATCACTTTATAATTTCTAATTCTTTAAAACCAATTATTCCCTTTTATTTCAAGTTAAATTAGCGTATTTCAAGTTGGTTTTATAATTATTTGTTCCTTAAAACGAAGACGATGTTGATGTTTGGCAATTCGAGGAATTGTGCCCTACTGTGCTGGGTTGCAATTTCTCGTTTGCTCAAAATAATCGAATATCTCTTTAGAATTTCATTCATGTTTTCTAAAAACTTTTTAAAAGGAATGAAATGTTCGATGTTTAGCAATTCGGGGAATAGTGCCCTATCGTGCTGGGTTGCAATCTCCCATTTGTTTAAAATAATCGAATATCCCTTCGAAATTTCATTCGTGTTTTCTAAGGCGAGGCAATGTTCAACATTTGGAAATTTGAGGAATCGTGCTCTACTGTGCTGGGTTTCGATTTTTCGTTGAACTAAATAGTTGAGCATCCTTTTGAAATTTCTAAATTATAAATTTTTGGAAGTCGAAATCTATCGTGTTTTCGAGGGTATAAAGGATCGCATCCTACCGTGCTGGATGTGGTGCTATATTCCTCTGAAACAAGAAGATTTTGATGACCAATTCGGGTTATTCAAATGTGATCAAAAGGAACCTCATTTCAAAACATTTTAAATCTTAGACACAAGGACAGTTATTTAATCGATTTGGTACCAATTTTGGGGCGTAATGAGGGTGCTAATCCTTCCTCATACGTAACTGAATCCCGAGCCTGTTTTCTCAAAATTTCATGGATGAAAATCATTGTTTTAGTAAACCAAAATGTTTTATTAAAACAATCAAATTTCTAGGTGATCCGATCACACCTAAACGAAAAAGATTGGTGGCGACTCCATGTTTTGTTTTCAAAAAGTCGATCCTCATTTTTTATAAAAAAAATGGTTTCGACAGCTTGGCGACTCCACTGGGGATCTCAATAAGAGAGTCAAGCCATAAAATTGATTATTTGCTATCCTTTGGTCAATGAATTGAAAATTTGTTTTGAAAATCATGATTCCTTCAATCGCATTGTATGATTGTTATGGCTTGGGTCTTGTAGGATAATATTGCATTGCATTGCATGACCGCCGTGGTCATACCTTTTAAGTGGGAGTAAGAAACTAAGCTTTCGTGAGGTTTTCACCTCCGTATGGGCTAGTGGACTACTTTCGGGATACATCCGTACCTATGATTTCGTGAGATTTTCATCTCTGCATGGTCATAGGGAAATGTATTCCCCTGAACCGAACTCGATCTATATGAGCCTATAATGGGTGAGGATTGAGGAATCTTCTGGTTCAGGTACTCTTACTCTAGAACCAAACCACATATAGGGAACCCTAAGAGCCTTCTTTAGGTGGAGCTAGGTTAAACTGTAGTGGTCACCCATATAAATATGCTTTGATTATCTTTATTTTGCTTGCATTTTATTATTAACACTTGATAATGACTCGTCTTGTTTTGATTGTATTTTGCATTACATTGCATACTAAAGGAGGTGTTGATTCGTATTCGATTACTAAGTTAGAAAGTTTAACATGGAGAATAAATTTCTTAGTAAAGTTGAGGATAATGCGGCTGTCCGCGCATGGTTAGAGAAGTTACAATCGGAGAAAGGGGATAGCTTGACAGAAGGATACACATCAGAGTTGCAAAAATTCACTCGCGTCAATGTAGCACAAAATGAGTTGCAGGAATTGAGAGATATCTGGGCTGGTTGGGATGAAGAAACCAAATAGTTGTTCTATCAAGGCTATGGCGATATATCTTACTTGCTAGATATTAAGGTGAACAAGTGTAACGCCCCCATGCCCGAAACCATCGCCGGAGTCGAGCTTGAGGAGTTACCGAACATAATTTATCAAATTAAGAACTTCAAATCTTTTGTTTCTACATTCACAGCTTTCTAGCTACTCGCGTCACAGTTACAATAAAAATCATATCTCGAGTTACGAAACTAAAAATAAAGATCCGTAAATTTTCCCTAAATCTAGACTCATATATCTATTTAATAATTTTTTTCTAGAATTTTTGGTTGGGCCAATTAGTACAGTTTATTAGTTAAAATCTCCCCTGTTTCAGGGTTCGACTACTCTGACATATGTGTATTACGAATCAGATATCTCTCTATACAGAATTTCAATGACTACTAGGTTTGTTTCTGTTAAAACTAGACTCAATAAGAAATCTGTACATATAAAGAATGAATTCTAATTATTTTTGTACAATTTATTATGAATTTTTAAAGTCAGAACAGAGGATCCAGAAATCACTCTGGCCCTGTTTCACAAGGTTTCAAATATCTCATAAAGTATAATTTATATGCCTATTTTTTTTATCCATATGAAGATAGACTCATTAAGCTTCAATTTCATAACTTGCTCATTATTTAATTCCATTTATACTATTTTTAGTGATTTTTCAAATTCATGTCATTGCTGTAGTAATATTCTGTTTTAAGGCAAATTTCATCTTTTCATGAGTTGTTATGAACTAGATAACCTATTAAACTTCCATGATATCAAACATGATCTAAATTTAACCATCACCATGACTTATCAATATCAAACATTTTCTCAACCAATCATGGCCATATCATAAAATTATTTACACAAAATAAATATATTGCTATACATGCCATACTTAAGTTTTACAAGCCATTTACCCAGATGAAAGTCCTTTAGGTAGTGTGATCGAACCTTCGACCCGTCCCGATTCCCGAGCTGGCTTGTTCAAAACTACAGTAAATAAAGAGGAGGGAGTAAGCATAAATGCTTAGTAAGTTCATATGTAAATAAAAAGTAACATAACAATACAAATATACCAAACAACTTTAGCATGGTATCACCAAAACATATATCATATTTCTAAACATCATTCATCATCTTACTACCTTATCGTTGTTGTATCTATTATCGACCCGAGGGTTAAGAACATACCTGTCCAAAGTGTCCATTTCACAACACTTACCAAAACGTCGCTTGCATCTTAAGTGTTCTTTCATTTCACTAGAAATTTCACCCGTTGAACACATCGAAATACAACTCGGATACATGGATAACTTGCACATAAGTGCCTCATATGTAATCAAGAAATCATGTAACCCGCCCCGAAGTGAACTCGGACTCAACTCAACGAGCTCGGGCGTTCGCATCCATAAGTGAACTCGGACTCAACTCAACGAGTTCGGATGCCTAGTTACATCTCACGAACTCGGACTCAACTCAACGAGTTCGGACATTCGCATCCATAAGTGAACTCCGACTCAACTCAACGAGTTCGGATGCTCAACCATCCTAGTGACATGTCACTTGTATCCTAATCTATTCCTAAGGTTCAAACGGGCTTTTCCTCGATCTCACATTTGCCGCCTTCCATGGAATATCGAATCGATACTCGGTAGCAATTCATATTTATCAAGTAGTAAACATAATTTGCATATTACTCAATATTGACCACAAAGCATAATATTTCACGATTAAAAATCAGCATATCATATAATGAACATTAATAACTTAAAAATAACACTTATGCTACATTATTTACACATGAACTTACCTCGTATGCAAAAATGGCTACCATTTCGTCCACAACTTGACCCATTTTAGCCCGAATTTTAGTTCTCCTTGCTCTATCATTTAAAATATAGTCTAATTAGGACTCACATTATTCAAATTGACCCAAAATCATATTTTGGAAAAATTACAATTTTGCCCCTAAACTTTTGCATATTTACACTTTTGCCCCAAAGCTCGTAAATTAAACTTCAGCCTATTTTCTTATGTTTTATGACATGCTGATCATTTTTCCCTTCTATGGAAACATCAAATTCTCACTCTAACATGTACTTATGACTATTAGGTATTTTTACCGATTAAGCCCTTTTGCTAGTTTTCGCTTAAAACCGAGTAGCACAAGTTGTCCAACATAATTTAAAACCTCATATTCTATCATAAAACACCAAAATACACAAATTTCACCTATGGGTATTTTTCCAAATATAAACCCTAGGTTAAATTATTGCTAGCATAAGCTTAATCGAGCTAAGGACTCTAAAAACGTAAAAATCATTAAAAGCGAGGCTAGAACGGACTTACAATCGAGCTTGGAAGCTTGAAAACCCTAGCCATGGTTTCTCCTTGCTATATTCGGCCATGGGGTTGAAGATGAGCAAAATTGGCTTTTAATTTTGTATTTTAATTCATTTTACCCTAAATGACCAAAATGCCCTTACTACTAAACTTTCCAAAATTCCATCCATGTCCAATTTTTGCCCATAGACTTAGAAATTGGTAAAATTGCTATTTAAGACCTCCTAATTAATATTTCAAAACAATTTCATACTAGAAACTTCTAGAATGCAAGTTTTACAAATTATTCGATTTAGTCCCTAATTTCAATTTAAGCACTTTATGCATAAAATTTCTTCACGAAATTTTCACACAATCATGCAATCATATCATAGACCTCAAAATAATCATAAAATAATTATTTCTATCTCAGATTTTGTGGTCACGAAACCACTATTCCGACTAGGCCCAAAATCAGGATATTACAACAAGCACCTGTTCTGAGTTATGGTTCAATTTTGGAATTCTGCTTACAAGTGTTTCACTTTTTGGGAAGTAGATTTAGTGCCTACCGTGGAGGAATATACTACCCTACTCAGGTGTCCAAAAGTACAAGTTAGAAAAGCTTATGCCAAGGTTTTTAATGGTCAAACCTTCACGAAAAAATTGATGAATATTTCAGGGATGAGCGAGCCTTGGGTCACCGCTCGGATTCAACAAAAGGGAGTTAGTAAATGTATCATTTGGGAGAATTTGAGAGATTTGGTTTTAACACATCCGGATGAAAGAAAGAGGGTCGATATCTTCGCCTTAAGCGTCTATGGATTGGTAATTTTTCCTAAGGCTTTAAGGCACGTGGATGAGGCAGTCACTGACTTATTCGATCGTCTTGAGAAGGGAATTACTTCGGTATCGGTAATATTGGTAGATACGTTCAGATCCTTAAGCACATGTCAAAAGACGGGCGGGGGACGGTTTATTAGATGCGCACAATTATTGATGGTGTGGTTTCATGGGAACTTTTGAAAAGTAGACAAGGTTTCTTATCGGGTATTTGTCGAAGGTTATTCCCCGTTGAAAGAGGAGGCAGCTATACAAATAAGAGAAAATATCTCGGAGGAGAAGTGGATGGAAATTCTTCAAAACCTTAAGGAAGGGGATATCGAGTAGAGAGCATATTGGATGGTTCCTGATGAGATCATGTATTGATGTGGTAACTTTGATTGGGTGCCATTGTTAGAAATTTGGGGAGGTACTGGGTATACCCCATTACTTGCATTAAGACAATATAAATCGAGACAGGTTGTACCCACGACCTACAGACTTGCTCAGTGTGAATTCTCTTTTAAAGGTGCCCACTATAAGAAGAAAGTTCGGGAGCTATCCGATGCTTGAAAGCAAACTCTTTGGATGAAGAGTTTGGTTGTCGGTTCCATGGTGACGCCCGAGTATGATGGATGGTTTAAGAAGAGGGTTAATGATAATATTCCTAGACCAAGCTTAGAGAATACTCGACCTATGGTAGAACAATTATGAGTCGCCCCGTCAGAGTTGGAAATTATAAAACAAGACTTCGAGAAGAAAAGTTTAGAGCTTAGGAAAAAGATCGAACAATTGGAGGAAGAGAAGATGCACCTAAGATTAGATGCTGATGTCCAGAGATCAGAGGCTGAAAAATAGAGAAAAGGAAAAACTAAGGCCGAAGAGGATCCAGACAGTTTGAAAACTGACTATAAGAAGTTACGCCTGTCTATGAGGACTGCGGGGTTAGGTAAGACTTCCGAACAATGGCGACATAAAATTCAAGAAGAAAAGACCAAGGCTGACTGGTGGGAAAAGAAATTCCAAGAAGCTCAAACACGAAATGAATATCTAGAGAAGAGTCTGTCGAAAAGCAAAAATGAGCGAGGTGAATTAAAGGCTAGAGTGGCAGAGCTTGGTAAGTCTCTTCATCAATACCGAAACCGCAACACTGCAATGAGTTGAGGGCGAGCTTGAGCAAGATAGAAGAAATGAGAGGAAAAATAGAAGAATTAGAAACGTCACTGCAGAACTGTGAGATGCAGATTCAGTTTTTCGAGGCAAATAAGGACCGTTGGAAAGAGCAGCTTCACCATGCGTAGGATCAAGTCAGAAATAGAGATTACATTATGGGAGAAGCCATAATCCAGATTCGGGAAGTAGCTGATTACTTGCAAGCTTTAGCCGTACAAGCGGACATACTGGAAGTGAAATACGAGTTAGAGTCAGATCGGGGGCAGGAGCTAGCCTCATTATTCAAGAAAATTAAGGCTCTGAGCATTAGGGCGAAGTCTTATTTGTAACTCAATTTTATGTAAAGACTTTTATTTTCTAGTCAAGTTTTTTAAATGGAATTGAATCAAAATTGATGCCTCCTTTGCATTCATGCATTTGCATTACATTACTTCGTATGCATTAAAGGCCATAAAAATATTCTAATTAATTAAAAATGTTTCAGTAATCCGGAAACCAATGAAAATCACTCAAGTGCACATCCCTACAGTACAAGAAGAAAAACTCAAGCAATGGATAAAAAATTAGAAAGACTGGAACAAATACAGAAAAAGATGCAGGAGCAGATGCAAGCACAAGTACAAGAACAGTTAGCTAAAATCCAGCAGGAAATAAGGGATCAAATGTTGGAATCACAAAGAAGTATGGTGGAAGAACTAACCCGACTACTGACTAGTAGGACGGATAAAGGAAAGGGCCCTATGACCGATGTTGGAAATAATAATGAAGATTCCCTTTACCCCACTGGTTTTAACCTGGTAAACGCTCAAATGCAACATGAGAGGCCAGCCGTTACTGAGGATCCTCTCTACCCCCCTGGTTTCACTCCGATGAATACTCAAATGCAACCCGAGCCGTACATGCAAAGGCCGTCTGTGACAATCAGGCCCCAACAATTACAGGCCGATAACTCGATGCCGATGAACTATCAGGCTGGTTCAGGTTTTAATCTGGGGGATAACCCGACTAACCCCGGTGTCCCCGATCTTAATGATGTAGTAGAGGCGGAAAAGACAAGGGTAGAGCTTTCAAAAGAAATTAAAGAATGGTGTAGATGGTGGGAAGAAAAAATTAAAGAAATAGAAAACGCTGACTATCGTGGTGGAATTTATGCTAATGAGTTAAGTTTAGTTCCGGACTTGGTGCTTCCCCCCAAGTTCAAAACGCCAGAATTTGAAAAATTCAATGGAACTAGCTGTCCAGAGGCTCACATCACTATGTTTTGTCGAAGAATGGCAGGGTACGTTCACAATGATCAACTGTTGATCTATTGCTTTCAGGACAGTTTGGTCGGGTCTGCGGCCAAATGGTATAACCAACTAAGCCGTGCTCAAATCCATTCATGGAAAGACTTGGCACAAGCTTTCATGAAGCAATACGGCCACGTGATAGACATAGCACCCGATCGAATCACGTTACAAAACATAGAGAAGAAACAGAATGAAAGTTTCAGGCAGTACGCCCAAAGATGAAGAGAGGTGGCGACGCAAGTCCAACCCACCTCTTTTGGAGAAAGAAACGACTATGCTCTTTATCAACACTCTAAAAGCTCTATTTATCAACAACATGCTGAGAAGTGCTACTAAGAGCTTCTCGGACATAGTAATGTCAGGAGAGATAATAGAGAACACGATAAGATGCGAGAAGATTGAAACAGGGAAAAATGCCAAGAAATTAACTCCGAGGAGGAAAGAAAACGAGGTGAACAACACGAGTGTATACAATAAGAGTTATAACAAGCCTGTCACCGTGAGCCAACCGATGACAGTAACTACCAGCCATCAGGGCTCCGTAAGACAAGATTCCAACTCAAGGTCTAACACGAAAAGAGTCCAGTTTACGCCTATCCCGATGTCCTACAAGGAATTCTATCAGAGCTTATTTGATGCCCATATGGTGTCACCTTTCTACTTGAAGCCTTTACAACCCCCATTCCCAAAATGGTACGACACAAACGCCCAATGTGAGTACCACGCAGGGATAACGGGGCACTCGATTGAGAATTGTACCGCGTTCAAAAAGTTAGTGGAAAAACTCATCGAAATGGGTGTCATAAAGTTTGGTGACTCACCAGGTCCCAATGTGGCAGGAAATTCATTACCCGACCATGCTAATAAAGGGGTAAACGCGATAGTCGAAAGTGGAAACAAAAGAATCAAGATGGATGTATCAAAGGTAAAAACCCTGCTTAAACGAGTTTAGGAAAAGATGGTGGAATGGGGTTTAGTCACACAACATCTAAGGGAAAGGCCCAGAGAAGCAAGAAGATACTGCGAGTTTCATGCTAATGAAGGCCATGACATCCAAGAGTGCAACAAGTTTAAGTCCATAGTGCAAAATTTGATGGACAATAAGGAGATGGAATTTTATGAAGAAACCAAAGGATCAGAGGAAGAAGAGGTTTACGCTGCAGAAGAGGGAACAACAAAAAGGGTCCAAAGAGTTAATCATCCTGTAGTGATCATTTCGTGACCCAGGAACAATAAAGCAGGAGTACAACCGGCACCGAGGATCATAATCCAGAAGTCGATATCCTTCCCATACAAGGATAGCAAAAAGGTTTCTTAGAATTACGATTGCAACGTGACAATCCCCGGGGGGGGAAAGCCCGGTAAGTGCTTCACAAAAAAACCAAGATGAAGGTTTCTATACACGTAGTGGGAGACGTTATGATCCTGTGAGTACAAGAAATGAAACCGTTGAAGAAAAGGCCCCAATGGTTGAACAGCATAGTGAGTACAGCTAGGGAATTTTTAAAATTTTTAAAGCATAGTGAGTACAGCATCGTTGAATAGCTACCCAAGCAACCGGCTCGCATCTCGGTGCTAGCCTTACTGCTGAACTCGAAAACGCATCGGAACGCATTAATGAAAGTGTTGAATGAGACTTATGTCCGAATGACATCTCTGTTAACAAACTGGATCGTCTGGTCAACAACATCAGCGCCGATAATTTTATTTTCTTTAACGATGATGAAATACCACCAGGAGGTATGGGGTCCACAAAAGCTCTACACATTACTGCACGTTTCAAGGGATTCACATTGCCGGGGGTATTGATTGATAATGGATCGGCACTAAACGTCCTACCTCTATCCACATTAAATAGGTTTCCCGTGGATAGTTCCCATATGAAAACATACCAAAATATAGTGAGGGCATTCGATGGTACCGAAAGGAAAGTAATGGGGAGGATCGAAATACCTCTTTTAATCGGCCCTAACACGTACGAGATAGATTTCTTGGTAATGGACATCAGGCCCTCTTACAATTGCTTATTAGGAAGGCCCTGGATTCGCTCAGCGGGGGCAGTGCCGTCATCGTTACATCAAAAGCTCAAATTTATAACGGAAGGTCGATTAGTGACCGTAAATGAAGAAGAAGATGTCATTGCTTCTGTCACCAGCAATGCACTGTATGTAGGGACAGATGATGAAGCCATAGAATGTTCTTCCCGCTCATTAGAATTTGTAAATGCGACCTTCGTTGTCGAAGGAAATAAGATCCCGACACCCAGAATCTCCAAAACTACAAGAATGGGCCTACAACTGATGGTTAGGAAAGGAGCTTTGCCAGGGAAAGGGCTTGGAAGAAGCCTACAATGGAGGGTTGAAGCACCTATGCTCATGGATAAACGAGACCGCTTTGGCTTAGGATTCAAGCCAGATGCAAAACAAAAGAAAAAAGAGCAAGAGAAGAAACAAGAGAGGAGAAGAGCGCGTTTAAGTGGGGAAGAGGTTAAGTGGGAGCCGATGACCTTTCCTCACATATCCAGAACATTCGTGTCGAGAGGGACTATTTACTCCGAAGGAAGAGCGACAAGGAAAGGATTTTCTGAAGAAATGTTAGAAGATTTAAGCATTAACGCCACATATGAGGAAGGAACCCAAAACACACCTATTACTTCAGGCCTAGGAGTAATAAGTGTCCTTTTGTGAAATAGGCTTGTGTTCAAAATCGTTATTTCAATGAAATGCATCTTTTTGTCTTATCTGGTGCAAATATTCTTTTATTCTTTCATTCATAATCATACTATACATATCATTGTTCTTAAATTCTTTTGTTCTTTGTATCTTCCTTCATACCTACAACAGGTCTCCAGATATTAATGATATGAGCGACGTTGCTACTAACTCAGAGTCTCCTTTTGAGCGGGATATGTGTTTAGAGGGATCTCAGAACTTTGAAGATGATAGAGACTGTAACTTATCCCCTGATTTGTTAAGGATGGTAGAACAAGAAGAGAAACAGATTTTACCTCACAAAGAGTCACTAGAAGTCGTGAATTTGGGAGATGAACTAGAAAAAAAAGAAGTAAAGATCAGAGTTGGTATTACCACAGAGACAAAGCGGGACCTTATTGAGTTACTCCAAGAGTTCAAGGATGTCTTTGCATGGTCATATATATATATATATATATACGATTTGGAAATCTAATATGTTCTTCAAATTATATTTCATAATATATATATATTTTTACCATCTTTGCATATTTTGTACATAATTTTTATTGTCTCTTATTATATATAAGTTGTCAATTTTAAATCGATGTCCTTTAATACTTCAGTATATCATTCGATTTAAATATTAATCCTATTAATAGTCATACGTATACCTCTATTTTGTTTCTATAAAAGGTTCTGGTTTAACAATTCATGTAATATATATTATATGTTCATCCCTTTAAATTTGTCTTATACGCGTATATACATATTTTTCTTTAGCTTTCATTTTGCTTTGCACTTGAGTATGTTGTGTTAGGTTACATATATTATTGTGGTTTATTATTTTCGTTTTGTATCACAATTGATTATTCTTCATTCATGATTAGGAAATTGATAATTTTTTAGATTAGTGGAATTCAGTTGTTATCTTGTTAGTTGATTAAACGAATTATATTATCTCCATTCATTCATCATAATACTTCATACATGTATATTATCCCGTGTTTTTTATTTCCATTCCGATTTACAAATATCACTTTATAATTTCTAATTCTTTAAAACCAATTATTCCCTTTTATTTCAAGTTAAATTAGTGTATTTCAAGTTGGTTTTATAATTATTTGTTCCTTAAAATGGAGACAATGTCGATGTTTGGCAATTCGAGGAATCGTGCCCTACTGTGCTGGGTTGCAATTTCTCGTTTGCTCAAAATAATCGAATATCTCTTTAGAATTTCATTCATGTTTTCTAAAAACTTTTTAAAAGGAAGGAAATGTTCGATGTTTAGCAATTCGGGGAATAGTACCTTATCGTGCTGGGTTGCAATCTCCCATTTGTTCAAAATAATCGAATATCCCTTCGGAATTTCATTCGTGTTTTCTAAGGCGAGACAATGTTCAACGTTTGGAAATTCGAGGAATCATGCCCTACTGTGCTGGGTTTCGATTTTTCGTTGAACTAAATAGTTGAGCATCCTTTTTAAATTTCTAAATTATAAATTTTTGGAAGTCGAAATCTATCGTGTTTTCGAGGGTATAAAGGATCGCATCCTACCGTGCTGGATGTGGTGCTATATTCCTCTGAAACAAGAAGATTTTGATGACCAATTCGGGTTATTCAAATGTGATCAAAAGGAACCTCATTTCAAAACATTTTAAATCTTAGACACAATGACAGTTATTTAATCGATTTGGTACCAATTTTGGGGCGTAATGAGAGTGATAATCCTTCCTCATACATAACCGACTCCCGAGCCTGTTTTCTCAAAATTTCGTGGACCAAAATCATTGTTTTAGTAAACCAGAATGTTTTATTAAAACAATCAAATTTCTAGGTGATCCGATCACACCTAAACGAAAAAGATTGGTGGCGACTCTATGTTTTGTTTTCAAAAAGTCGATCCCCATTTTTTATAAAAAAAATGATTTCGACAGTATCAATTATAATTACTACTACTACTACTACTACTACTACTATTATTATTATTATTATTATTATTATTATTATTATTATTGTTATTATACTATTAAACTAGTTTAGTTAATATTTAATAGTTATTCGTTTGTTTATTTATTATTATTTTTATAGATTGGTTTTATTCTTATTTTTACCCTTATTATTATCATTATATTTCTTTTATAATTGTTCACTTTAAAATTTCTATATACAATTATTTGGTCGTACCATATATTTTTATATATATCCTTTTATGTATATATAATTTTAAAACTTTAGCCTTTTACTTACTTCACTATTATATTACTATTATTAATATCATCGTCATTATGATTAATATTATTATTGTTCAAATTATGTGACACCATGTTTATTCATTTATATAATATTAGGTCTTTGACTTTGATATTTTTATTTATTATTTTATTTATGATTTGTTTATTTTGTTCTTGTCCTTCTTGTTGTCATTCATATCGATGCATGTATTATTTTGTTACGTATATTAACGTGATTTATTTTTACATTTTACTATAAATTCATGTCGCATAAATTGTTACCCAAATTCGTTAAAAATGAAAGTTTTGCGAAATAAGGCAATGTTCTGTATTTGGAAATTCGAGAGATCGTGCCCTAACGTACTGGGTTTCGATTTTTCTCGTTTGATCCAAAGGACCGAATAACCTTTTAAAATTAAAACACGTGAATTTTGAAAATCAAAAGACCAACTTATTCTCGAGGGTCTAAAATGTTGTGTCCTAACGTACTGGATGTGGCATTTTATTACTTCGGGACAAGAAGGTCTTTAGAATCCATTTTGATTTACACAAGCGAATTCTTCATATAGATCAACATAAACAAGGATCGTATTCTAAATTCTTTTCGAGTTTTTAAATTTCGACATTAAGACATTAATTAATCAATTAGGTACCAATTTTGGGCGTTACGAGGGTGCTAAACCTTCCTCGTACGTAACTGACTCCCGAACCTATTTTCTCAAATTTCGTAGACCTGTTTTAGTAAATCAAAATATTTTATTAAAATGACCAAATTTCTAGGTGATCCGATCACACCTAAAAAAAAAAAGATTGGTGGCGACTCCCAATTTTCGTTTCCATTTTCAAAACCAAAGTCGATTCCCCTTTTTTTTCAAAAAAAAAAGGCTTTGACATGTTTCATACAATCCTTTTCTGTAATGATAAAAGCCATTAGGCAAGGTCAGTGAGCAAATGAAATGGAAATTTCCTCTTTTTTTTTTCCTTTTTACATAATAATTTATTTGTCCATCCAACTTTACAAAAAAATATTTTATTTTTTCATTTAATCTTTTTACTTTTTTTGTATCTCCTAAACTTGTGTTGTTTATCAAATTACCTCAAAATAAACTAGATCTGAGTATATATCCATCCTATCGTCCATCGTCAAATAATAGGGGCCAAAATGAATAAACAAAAGAAATTCATATTTAAATGTGAAATTCAAAAGAAAGTTGGATGATTGATATGGTTAGTTAAAGTAGTAAATATAAATGTAATTGATACTTGTAAATTATACTAGCATCACTGAGTATGCAATACTCAGGTATGGTTTAGTTTATTTTTGTGTGCAGGCCTTGAACGAAGATTTTCGTAGGTTGAAAGTGTCAAAGCAACCCATTCTCAATAACTCAGCTTGTGAATCATTTTGCTATATCTTTTGTATGTATATATGTGTTTAAGTTGGAATGACATGTACCTAGGTAGTTTTGGCCATGTTGTTTAAATGGTCATTTTAGCATCTTGATATTTAGCCTATGAAGTTTTATAAGTTGAATTTTGATCTTTAATTAATAGATAAAAATGCTAGTTTATATAAGTTTTGTTTTGAGAAATAGATAGTTAAATGCTGATACATTGGTAGTTATGATTTGATGTTGTTTGATTGTGTTTAGTTATGTTAGATTGATGGTGCAACTTTGATGTAAAGTTTAGGTACACTTAATATGTCATTTGGTTTAATTTGGACATTTGAAAATTGACATTTAGGGTCATTTTACCATTCTGTCTCGAGACAGTATGATCATGTCTCAAGACCATAAGAACAATTTTTACATTTATATTTAGACCTACATGCTTAATGTCTCAAGGCTTGTCAAGTTAGTCTTAAGACAATCCGATTTAAGTCTCGAGACAAGTGGCCTTTTTCTTGAGATAAATAAATTTTGAAGCTAAATTAGTTTTGTCCTGTTTCATGTTTCAAGACAATTTTGTCTCAAGACATCCAAACATCAAAGCTAAAATAAGAAAATAAGGGTGATTGGTCTCGAGCCCCAGTCTCGAGATACAAGGGGTCTTGCCTTGAGACACCAAATCTAGTGTCTTGATACATGTTGACATAAGAATAAAAAAGAAGCACCTAAAATAAAATGAGACCTATCTCAAGAGAGACAAGTAGTCTATGTTTCGAGACAAAACATTGAAATTTGATAGTTGAGTTTGGATTCGAGTCCTAACTTTAAAAATTAACCCTGCATAACCCTGTAACATAATGAATTTGAATTCTAAACATTATAAATCTATGGGTGAGCATGATTGATGATTAAATTGGTTTGAATGATAATATGATTTGAATTTTGTGATTATGTAATGAGATAGTTTGAATTTTTTTGATAATATAATGTGATATCACGCGTTCAAATTCGACAGTCAAATTGAGTGTGAGATACTACTACAATAGATATAATTCAAAAGCTAGATAGTGAATAAAGCCAAATATATATATCCAACTTCATCACCTTATCTTGCACCAACAAATAACAATGGGTTTCATTAAGCAACCATATATACATGACAATTTTATTTTATTATTCGAATCATTAAATTTTTTATTATTGTTCTTTTATTTAGTAAGGCTTCGCATGCATAAAGTTATCGAGTTTGAGGTCTTACACTAAATCATCTAAAGAATCCAATAAATGCAAAATTGGGCTGAATAGTAGAGACAATATGGAGGTTATCTTAGTGGGTCAAAACAAATCATAATGGGGCCGAAGATGTTGAGAACATTGGGTCCTGTTAAGAACTTGAGACCAGTCTTGGTGTTAAGGTTTGGCCTACTAAAGTCATCATAATCGGTTTGGTTGATTTTTTTTTATTGATTTTAACATGAAAAAATTAATCCAATCAAATTTAATGTTTGAAAGAATTATGTATACTATGATTAAAATATCTTTCTTATCCATGGCTACTACTCATAATATTGTCTTCAAAATTACAACTTAACTTTTTTTCTTATAAATACAATATATTTTAGAGCTAAACCCAATTTTTGACTGATTTTGACTATTGCTATATGAAGGAATGGTAGGAGAAATATTTGGTGATGTTGATAGTTTGAAACAGGTGTGTGTCTAGTTGTTTTGGTGTTGTATTTAAGGTAAATAAACAGTTTGGCACTTGATTTTAGTTTCAAGTTTTAATTTGGTATTTTTTTAGTTCAATTAAACACTTGAATTTGTTTTTAAGGTTCAATTTAGTACTTAAAAGTTTTTTATCCAATTAAGTACCTGAACTTGGTTTTTTAGTTCAAATTGGTACTTGAACTTGGTTTTTTAGTCCAAATTAGTACTTACAGTAAATGGCTTATTTAAATTAATTTGAACTATGAAGTCAAGTTCAGGTGTCTAATTAAATCAAAAAGAGTTTAGGTACTGAATTAAACTTTAAGAGCAAGTTTAAGTACTTAATTGAATAGAGAAAATAAGTTTAAGTACCAAGATATATATCTACCCTTGTATTCAAGTATGGTATCTCAGTTGGAGACACTTCAAGCACTTTGGTACTCCTTTAATATTTGGAATCCTTTTTTCCTTTTGGCCGACAAAAGAAAGCTGTAATGTCTTACATATGTTGAACTATTATCATTAATATGCCAGATTCTAGCATAGATGTGACCTTTTTGACATTCAAAATAACATATAACTTGTTTTTTTTTTCTTTTTTTTTTAAATAGCATTTAGACAGTGGTCCACAATCGGCGCTGCCGCCCTAATTTTCATTGTCATTTCTCAACCCATCGGCCATGAAATTAGTCCCCCATAGGTTCAAAGTGTAGCATCTAACAACACTCACAGGCTCCATATAATCTATAAATTAAAGTAATTTGCCTACATTTCAACCACTGCCACTCTCACAACTTTGTGTAACCTATTCAACGGCTTACTACCTTATTCTTGGTGTTTAACACCCTCGGATGATAGCCAACCTAATCCCCATTCAAGGCCACTAATAGTACTTAAAAAGACGTCCTTTTTAAGTCTAAATCTTTTCACCAGTGTATTCGAATCATGTTTATGTTGTTTAATGTATTATAATTTAGTTTAAGGTTAGGGTATATCACTAGTTCTATAGAGAGTTGAAAGTGGTACTTACAGATCATCCATCAAATGAGACTATTGATGATACTCGAATTTTGATTCTTGTCAAAGTGCTAATGAATATCCAGCCAATTGAAATAATCATATTTGTGTCGTTTTTTAGTTAAGTTTTTTCACGTTTATATTTGTATTGCACCAAAAATTAATAAGTCTTTGTTTATATTGAATTTTTCTGCATTCACTAAGTTGAGGATTAGAGTATGTCACCGGTCAATCTAATAGAGAGTTGAAAGTGGTATTTACAGATCACCGATCAAATAGTGAGACTTGAACATTAATGCTTATATTTGATAATAAGTACTCAACCAACTTAAATATACCATATTGGTGTCAATTTTTAGTTAAAATTTTCATGTTATAATGTATTCTATCATAAATTTTTGGGTCTTTTGTTTATATTTGATTTTTCTACATCCATTAAATTTAGGGTTAGAACATGTCATCGACTGGCCTCATAAAGAGTTAAAGGTGGTACTTACAGATTATCCGTCAAATGACACTACTAATGAGACTCGAACCGTGATACTTGCCAATAGAATAATGAATATTTAACTAATTGAAATATATCATATTCATGTCATTTTTTTGATTAATTTTTTGATGTTGGGTTTTTGTTTATATTTTGATTTTTCTAGATCACTAAGCTTTTGCATGAAATAGAAAGAAAAAAAAAAGCTTTTTAATGGCTACCATTGAATTCATCAATTTGGTAGCTCCCGAATCCATCAATTTGGCGTCTAAATTTTACAGCTAGAAATTCAATTAGGTCCTCCTCTACATCTACTTAGGTTTTGAGAGAACTAAAAATATTTATGCTCTTTGTAATTAATGTTGGTGAACTATTTTCAACTAATATTTGCAAGAATGAATAAAGTCATCTACATAGCTAGCTCATGGTGCCAAAAGCAGTATCCACATCTCTTAGGAATCTTTGTACTTTCCTATTCTGGTTTCTAGATTTCTCTTTCAAAGGTCAAGTTGTTTTCATCAAGTGTTTTGATATATTTATAATCTTGTCACATATTTAGATATACTTATACAATCTTATTTTTTTTCAAAAAAAATGGCATGCTTATAAGTAATGAAAAGCAGTTGATCGAGCTCTAGCTAAGTTGATATCATTGTTATTGCAGCAATTAGTAAAAATTGATTTGAGTGTGCTTAGGTGTGTTTTTGCTCCTATTTAAGGGTTGTGGAGGATATATGAGTATAAATATTCGTTGTATCCCAAAAAAAAAAAAAAGTAATGAAAAGTAACGGTTTAAACTCTTGTCAAGTCCTTATAATATGAACTTAAGAGTAAATTAGTCCATCTATTATAACTTAATCTTTATTCATTTATTTTTGAAGTCAATAGCTACAATTGTAAACTGCATGAGATTCAATTGTAAGGCATATTGCATATCAAGGAGAGATGTAGTTTCCATCATTGAAGATAATATTATTGAAAGGGACAGTCACAATCTTCGAACATAGACAATTTTAAAATGATATGAAAAAACCAATGAGTAATTTAGTCCTTATTGTGTTTAAAGAATTGTTAAATATCGATTTCTTTTCATATATCTATAATAGAAAATTTAATTTGCACTTCAATTTTTGGTAAAATGCCCCCTAATCCAGCGGATAAAGTACATTACATAGTCCGTTTTAGGGACTGACAACTTACACAGGATGTTCCAAAAATGGGTACTATCAAATCGAGTGAATTCAATAATAGATGTCTAGTGGCATTCCAACTTTTCTTCTCCTTTCAGTACATATTCGAAAGAAAATTTAATACTTCTCAATCACGAATATCCAAAAGAAAAACCAATCAAGTGGTAAATGTTTCATGTGATCTAATTAGGTTAAAAGAATTTTTGAAACTAAACTCGGGTTTGACCCGACTCGATCCTGACCAACGATCCCAACTTAGTTTTATTAAAATGAGGAAGGAAATAATAACCTCAGTTACATCTTTTTGCTTAAATGCAATCATAACAGTTTCAGACTGAGATGTTTGCAGTTGGTTTTGATAATAAAATAAGGAAAAAGGCATTGGGGACGACCACACATTGTTTCCATCCTCTCTCTCTCGTGTGTGTGTGTGTATATATGATAAAAGCTAATTGAGAAGCTCTGCCTGCAATTGCTTTAAATTGATTCGTACCCCTACAATGAAACCCCCTATTGTTTTACCCTATTGTAATTAGCTTTACTGACATTTCTCCTGTATCTGTAAGGGAAAAAACCCAACTTTTTTAGGAAAAAACCCAACTTTTTGGGTAAAAAGGTGAAGTTTTCATTTGATATAACATATATTTTACCGAATAATGACAAGGAAATTAAGTTTAATCATTTGGGTAAATTACATTTATAATCACTTAATTATTAGTAAGTTTTTTTTTGTTACTTAATTATGAAAAGTTACAAAATAGTCCTTCAATTATTCGAATCTTTTTCCATTTTAGTCACCTGTGGTAGCTTTTAAAATTAACATAATAGCAAATTTAGCCTTCAATAATTACATATTATGTCAATTTAGTCTTAATTTTTTAAAAATTTAACCCTCAATGTTTATATATTACCTAATTTTATCCTGTTTTTTACATGAAAATATAATTCAATATACAATATGTAAATTAGAAATAAAAATATTTTGTTTAAAGAAATCCGTTTATTATTAAACTAGACTATCCTCAAATATGTTACTTTCTTTTATATTCCAAATGACTATGAACTTGATATCTTTCAATAATAATTAATTCATTTTCTATTAGCTTGAGTTGACCGCCATTGATGAATAATTTTTTTTTTAAGTTGATAGACTTGTAATTGGGTTGAATTAACAATGCGGTTTTTTTTTTCAAACAATTGAATTAACTATTTTTCAAATTTTGGGTCATTTTGTTTCTTGTTGTTGTTTAATTTTCCATTGAATCAAATACAAAGACGTCAAAAAGGGTCACAAAGAGCAAAACGGCAAAAGGATCAAATGAACAATGTGTAAATATTGAGTGTTCATTTTTTTAGAATCAAGACTAAATTAGCACAACTAATAAATGTTGAGGGTTAAAGTTATTATTATGTTAATTTTAATAGTTACCACGTCAACTTTATGTTAGTCATTTAACATATGGTGACCAAAAAGAAAAAAATCAAATTGTTTAGTGATATATTTTATAATTTTTCATAGTTGGGTGACCAAAAGCGAATTTTTTAATAATTGAGTGACTATCCATATAATTTACATAATTATTTATTATATTTGAAATAAACACTAGAAATATAATAAATGAACAAAAAGGTGTGGTCCAAATTGAAAATTTAAAACCTTTTGGGATCCATATTTATGGTTTGTATCAAATCTTTAACCACAAAGAATTTCAAATTTTGTCTGTGCATTTGGTGTACATCTTTATTGTACATAAAAACTTTTTGAATATATAAAAAAATTCCTAATTTAATTTAATTTAATTTATTTCTTCCTTGTTTGCAGATGTCATTAATTCACAATGTTCATGGGAATTGAGAATCATGACTTTTGTCTTCATCTGGAAGAAGTGTAAATTACTTTCCCCCATGATAAAAACTTGTCGATTCATAAATGTGATTCAAATCATGGGAAAAAAAGTTGTTACACCCCACTAGATGGATGGTTCGGGGGGTCATAGATTTGTATGAGTGTTACGCGAACCCCTCGTATGAAGTTTTTGACTTATAACTTGTTTGATAATGAATCCATTCATTAACTCTCATATTAATGCTTAATTATTACGTTTCATCTAAAATAAATCAAGACACATCATAACACCATTCTACTTAAACTTATGACATTAGATCACTTGTCATTTATCTCTAATCCACCAATAGTGAATCAACACGTGGCACCTCGAGACGGAAGACTCAAGGCACGTCATAACACCATTTTACTTAAGCCTATGACACTAGATCACTTGTCATTTATCTTTAGTTTACTAATAGTGAATCAACACGTGACACCTCGAGACGGAAGACAACATGTAATAAGGCTCAAGGCTTAAGGTCAAATGGAGGCAACCTACACCTCCTCTCCTATCACCTCTCTCCCAGCTCCACTTTCTCCTCCTTACCTCCTATTCCGGCCACTTAGTCTTCTTTGCATCAACTGAAGTGTTACTAAATATTTTTGGGTACTGATTAAATCCAAATTTGTACCGGCTCAGATCTCTAGAAGTAGGGTAAAGTCCTCTCAATGATGTTTTCTCCATCCATAAAATTCAACCGAAACTTTACTAAAACTACTCCATCCAGGAACCAACGAATAAAACCCAAAAAAGAGGTTCCAAAAATTTCTCCTGTTTACTGAAGTTAAATGCTTCATTTCATTTTTGAGGAATTGACTTTGGGATTAGAGGATCTGGCAAGGTATCTAGAAAGAAGATATAGTTGTAAAACTGTAGATGTTCTTGAGCTTTGCTTTTATGAAAAGTGCAAGTTTCTTGCTATTAAACAAGCAAAAAGGACTGAACATAAGCATTTAAAGCACAAAGAATCCACTTTTTTTTTTTCTTTTTATTCTCTCAAACAAAATCTCTTGGGTTTTTCCTTCTACTATTGTTAATGAATATGAAGTGTTGTTGTCACCTTAATTAAGATAAAATAAATATATATTTTATATATAGTAATTAATTTTAGGAAGAAAGGAAATGGGAAGTATTTTGGGCTCAATGAATATATTATGGGATTGAGTAAACAAAAATATTATAAATTAATACATAATATATTAATAACATGTATAATATAATTAAATATAAAATATAATCTACTAATACATTCAACATTTGGCCAAAATTAGTGTATCTATCACCGACAATAATAATTAATCATTTCAGTGTGAAATCTCTTTAAAGAAGTAAATATTGATCACAAAATATATTCTATTTTCATAAGTGAAAATCGATTCCTAATCATATTATCATACCACATCTCGTGATTGTATTTCCGATATATATAATCAAATCTTAGTTCTTACCGTTAACTCTTTCACGTTTTGTTGTATTCGCAGAAAGATACTGTCATTGCAATCTGCATGAAGTGATGATAGGTAGGGTTGAGCCCACACTAAATCATTGATTTCAATTTCACATTTGGGTTCTCAACCAAATCCAAACCCTACTCACTCATCCGTACAAGATCACTAAGAAAAAAAAAAAAGTAGAATGACAGATTTCTTGGATCTACATACAATCATTTTTAATTTGGTTTATATAATCATTTTAGGGTTAATATGAAAATTGACTCCTAAACTTTTATTCAATGCGTATTGTGGTACTTATACAAAAAAAATGTTTTGGTATATGTATTATTTTGCTATGCACTAATATACTCCGAAGCTTTGATGTCGTTTAATTTACACTCTAGCTTAACAACAACGAATAAATGAATGTCATGTGTCATTATATGATTGGTTTTGTATTGTGAATATAATTTTTGCCATTCAATTTTCAACTGATAAGTTTTAGGCTTTTTTTTGTTTAAAGTCTATTTTCTTTATCTTATTGTTTAAAAAGAAAAATGGAAGGAAAATATTAAATAATTTAATCAATTTGTAAAAATCATATCCAAAACCCCAAACTAATCATATAAATGTTAGAGATGTGTGACCCGAATCCTTGTTAAAGAAATAAAATACCATGCCACATAAGTTGAATCCATATAGAACTACACTTCTTCTATTCGATATTGATTAGAATATAATTTTTTAACTTTTAAATGGATGAAGTTGAAACTCCTCTTGTATCATTCAGTTTTCAACATTAGTGAATTTCTCCTTTGTTGCTCGTGATTTTTCCCCAAAAAGGATTCCACATAAAATCTGTGTGTTTTATATTTCCTTTTCTTATTGTTTTGCGATCCTTTGATATTGCCATTATCCATGGTTAATTTTAACAATAAAGAAACATTGTATTCATTTATTTGTTGTTGTCAAGTTAGTGTATAAATTAAATCATGTTAAAATTTTTGGATACACTGATACATGGCAGATTGTTACATGTACTAAATTAAATATATTTTCTTTATACATGTATTAAATTGTACATTAAATGAAAATTGAGAGGTGAACTTTGATACTAACCTATTTTTTCTTATTATTAATGTAAACTCCACGTTTGTTTGTATAGAGAAAAGAGAGATTTCTTGTACATTAATTAAGGTGGTATTGGAAGGTGAGGTGAAAAGTATAGGATGAGCCCAAGTTATTTATTTATTGTGGTTGTCTTTGTTCTTTATTGTTTGCAGCAAAGACTAGTAGTGTATTGAATTTTCAAGCCACCTCCTCTATCTTGAGGTCGCTTCCTAATATTGTAATGTGGCCTCACCTAAGCCTCTTTTGTTCACTTTTCTGTCTTCACATGTAATCTTTTTCTAAATTTTAATAAATAATATAATGGAATAAGTTGATATTCTATCCTTCTTTCTAGACTTAAATGTATCATATATATATATATATGAGAAGAAAGATTGCATGATATTGTTTACTATTATAAAAGATTACTTAATTTAAAATTGGTTAAAATTAATTTTTGTTTAAAAGATTAAAATTAATTAGGTTTATGTTATCAAATAAAGTATAGGTTGAATGTGTATAGATACTTGAGTAAATAATTTTTAATTGATGATAAGATAATTAGATATTAATGTAAATGTGTAAATGTTACATATGTTGGAAAAAAAATCTCATTTGAAAACGGTTTTGTTGCACAGCAGAAAATTAAAATTTTGAAAATCGACCCGGTTTGTGATATTTATAGCAATAAACTTTAACCGAATTTGTACTTGTGTTTTTGCATTAGCGGACGTTCGTTGTTTTTGGCTTTCAACCAAACATTTTCTCTGCTATTCTCGTACCACGAACTGTTTTGAGTGTGGGCTCGAACCAATTGAATCGAAACACGGAACTAGAAAAAGTTTTCTCTCTTTTTGGGGTGACAAGGAAAGTTCTCTTTTCTTTAATAGAAACTGGTAGAATTGTTATTCTGGAAAAATATATATGTAAAAAATGATAATAAATTCTCTCTATTTTTCGGCAGAATAACAATAAAGTTGTGTTAATAGCTCTGTTAGTGTCAACTATTTATAAAAAGAGAAGGTAGAACACTTATAAAGTTGTAAAAGTTTATTTCCACTAGAAAAACAATATCTATGATATAGGGGCCGACAACCCTATTACCCTAGTTAATGATACTAGGGTTTTGCCATCCCACCTCCTTACATGAGGGGTTTTGGGCCTCTCTCTGACCCAGCACTCTATAATATAATCCAACCTAATTCAGTTTTTTTATTTCCCAAAATAAACTTTAATATCTACATATTAAATAATTTTCTCACCCCAATTTTATCCCAGTAAAATTTTGACAATTTTAGCTTTGATAAAATTTTGACGATTTTACCCCTAATAAAATTTCTACAAAATTCGTTCAATATGTCACAACTCAACATATTCACTGTGACAGAATGATTTATTTTCATTTTCGGGCTTCAAAACAGTTCAAAACATAAACTCATTCTTCCATCATTTTTTAAGTAATCCTATATAGGATTACCAGTTTCCATTTTCATTTCCATTTTTTGGAAACCTAAATTCATTTCTAAATTATTCCATTTCTCCATTCCGAAGAAAACCATAATCATTCTTGAATATTTATCATTCCTCTTTTCCTATTCATTTTGTTCATTTCTATTCAAACATGCAATTCATTTCTAGTTTTAACGAGCGAATAAAAGGACCGATTAGATGAATGTGGTTGAGGCTCAAATGATTTATAATTAAGTTCCGGATTTTTGCCTATTAATTATAAACTGATTTCACTATAGTATTGTGACTGAGCTCTCTTCAACAACGTACCATTACGAAAGCAACTACTCAGTGCTCATCCAATGACTTTGTCATAAGTGTGTTACCCTCATAGGATATCATTGATCTCTTTGGGATAATATTTGTTCTCCCAATTTGCCTCATGGTAACCATTAATTCTTCTTTCATAAAAAGTCAATCACAATCAAATAGTGATCAAGTCATCCATCACAAAGACGGACGACTCATTACCATATTTACTTTTCATCAACCATGTAATGCCAATGAGATGATATCATTTACCCATGTTTTGGCCTATGAATTCCACTATTGTGAATGACGCTACATACTACAGAAGTCGTACACCCAATGTACCAACTTTCGATTCCTTACTATTTGAACTTAGACTTTTACTTACATCAAACTATACAAGCCACGCATACATAGTCCGCCACCCACTCAGGATTTAGGTATATCACATTATGAACATTACAAGTGAATAGATCTATAAATGGATTTAGGATCTATTCTTCTTAGGTCATGTCCGATGTACTATCAGTCCAGTTAGTCACATTTATATCTCTATCTTCTAGGAGTCATTTCGTCCAATGCTCAAGACAAGGCATCTCTCCAATTGGACTTAATAGATAACGTATTAGTCTTTCAATCGATTTGTTCATTTTCGATTAGACTAAGGACATCTTTAGGTTCGTCTACTAATATAAATTGTCTTTCTATATTATGATCCGACCATGTAATACTTCTTAGTATTAGTTAAACATTTAGACAACCAATGAGCACCATTTGCTTCCATTTTACTTTGCATGCAAAAACCATATGAGGACAATTATACAAAGTAAATTAATGTAATTAATAAATTTATTTTATTAACCAATCTGTTCGAAAAAATTACAAGTGTATATTGACGAAAATACTACACTTAGGGCACCAAATCCAACAAATTATGTGTAATGTTTCTAACATCCCATCTTCATAAAAGAGAGAGCCACAATCTCTTAAAAAATGTGTAGAAAACATTTGCTTTTTTTAAGTTTTAAAGGAGCAATTATAATTGGCGTGTATAACAACTAAAGAACACCAACACAAAAATAATTAGTTATAAGATTTGGTAAATACCTATATCTGTTAGGCCTTACCCAAAGAGTTAATCCACTATCTTCAACCACATACAATGGATGATTTAAGTCCTACCATTCACTATTGTACCAATCTCATACTTGCACCTAAGATTTAAATCACTCCTCGCTGAGTTTTCTCCTTAAAAACTTAACTTGTAAAACCAAGTAACCTGCTTATTTTACTTATAAAAAAATGCACTCACTAAACAAATACATAATGAACATATTACGTGCTAAAATGAACAAATTAAGTGTTAAAACTCTCATATCTTTAACCTATACAAGTCTTGAATATATAAACCATGACTACCAATATTCTAATAAAGTCAAGGGTAATTCAAAGGTCACTAATATATTCCTTTAAGCCAATTGTGCCAATTTCCATCAAATAGGGGATTTGATTTACTTGATCTGGATTGATTTGATATTTAACAATTTGTTTTTTCAATAGACCGATCTTCATAGACGGGCCAACATACTTCCATGAAATTAACTTTAAGTCATGTCCCAACTATTTTTGGTTCAAAAGATTGCCAACATTAAATGAGGGAAGTTATGAATCTTTAGTATTTAGCATGGACATCCAATTTGAATCGTTTAGCACGAGTCTTCAACTTCTCCAAAGCTTTCAACTAATTCTTCAAGTAAGTGATGGTCTTGACATGTGTTGCAATCTTGGCATCCAAGTGCTCAATCAATGGCGCCCCAAATATTGAATTGTAACAAGCAATGGCAGGAACAATGGTAATTAGTCTTGTATTAGCTCATGTAGTTGTCTCTTGATTTGGTTTCTCATCACTAGCTACAACTTTAATGTTCGCTACAACATGTTTGTGACATCCCACATCCGACCCAAACGATGAGTCCGAATGCAAAATGTCACATTATGTTGCCAAAGTAACTCGAATGTCGTTCATTCATTAATTGGACTGAGAAATTAAATTTAAAAACATTTGTACAAAATTATGGAAATAAATAAAATGAATTATATGACTTTAAAATCATTTTAAAATTCTTTAGAATCATTTTCTAGGTGTGTAACACCCCTTTCCCAATCTGATCGTCGGGTTCAAGCTACGAAATGCTACAGTCATTGCTGAAGCAACTACTGACAATTAACAATCACATTAAAACATAATTCATGCAAACACAACCCTTATAAATCATAAATTCATTATACAATCTTTCTCGGGTCTTATACGAGCCTATGTATACTCTAGAATTAACCTAAAATCGAATTAGGAGCAAATTGCAACATTTATAAAATTTCAAAATAACGTCGCAACATAAGGAGTTCATCGTCATGATGTGACCTCCTGTTTTGCCTTGTTGTGATGGCGGGGTTCCTCGTTACGCCGTGGCCCAAAAATCAGATCTCGTCGTGACGTGAACTCTGTTTTTGGTACAAAATAGGTCTTTTATCACCTATTTCAAGCCAACTACACCATTGATTCATTTGGTGCATAATTGCACCTTTATTCCAGCATAACCAACAAAATTGCATATCATATCATCATTTAATCTTTACCAAATTCATTCAATTCAACATGCCTTAATTTGGCACCAAAACACATTAAACAACTTGTTAAAAGACAAACTAATTTTCCATGCTTCCAAATCATTCAAAATAACATTTAACCATGTCATTTTCATGTTCAAGTCATACCATTGCACATTCAAATGTGTCATTTAAACATTATCCATATGGTCTCAACACATGACCAAATCATGCCACAATACATGTATAAGCATTAACATCTCATAATTCACATGCTGGTCAAACTTAAACCAAGTTAATAATTCAAAGTTAATACATTTATAGCACCTATGTACATGCCACAAAACCAAAATTTTTAAATATTTAAAAGACTATCGAATCAATGACAAGATAGTGTGAGCTTTTTGTAGATCCGGTCAACATGTTCCGCAAAATGGTAATTTGACAAGGAAAGGGAAAAACAACAGGATAAGCATAACGAATGCTTAGTAAATCCATATATATTTAAATGATAAACTTACCTCAATTTACAATTTAACGACTCAAACTAATAATTTAGTAAAGATTGCCTAACATAACAGATCACAAAAACAAGGTGAGTGCTAATACAAAATCAATCATGTAATGTAATGTACCAAATTTATGATATATATATATATATATATCAATACTTTACATTTGAGTACTCATAATGTATACCAAAGCTTTACATTCAACTCATTCTTTCATATCACATTTGATCATCAGTACATTTTGGATCACTTTGATTTCTCGTTTCATATTATCCGTATTACTCGATGAAACTCGGTAAATAAACTCGAATACATTGGTACTATCACATTTGTTGCTCATTCGAGCTGAACATATAATCATGTCAGGTTACCTGTCCGAGCTAAAAATTTATGTTGACACATCAAATAGCTTGGCCAAAGCTATACATGTACATGATAGGCTACCCGTCTAAGCTAAACCGTTAAAACAACATCAGGTTACTCATTCGAGGTAAACCTGTGTCACATGTATCTTCGAGTCCGCAACAAATGTTAGAGCTCGATAATCACCAGTAATTAATCTTTACCCATATCCATGTGTACGATAATTTTTCGAAGTTTCATCAGGGTAATTTCAACATTTAAGTTCATACTTACTTATTTACAATACAGTCCAATTCTTACCTTTTGTACTAAATTGTAAACAATTCAAATTTCAATAAACCATACATATATTCACAATATTAAATACATAAAGATTTAAACACAATTATACCATATGAACTTACCTAAAAAATCAGCAGACAAGTTGAATTGCAAGGACTATTCGGTAATTTTACTTTTTCTCCGGTTATCCTCGGTTTTATTCAAATATTGATCTATATAATAATTCAATTCAATTTATCAATTTCAAACAGTTTATAATAGTCTACTAAATGTATAAATTAGCTTAATTTTCATTTTTCGAATGTTCCTAAAGTTTTAAATTTTATTTAATTTAGTCATTAAAACCGAAATTGTCATAACTTTCAAATTTGAGTTTCAATTTCAAAATCGCTCTTAATTTCATCCTTCTACAGCCTTCTATTATCTATAATTATAGAAATTTAACATCAATTTCGAAATTCTTGCACTATAGTCCCTATGTTCAAAAACTAACAATCAAACTTTACAAATTAGTCATTTTCCATAGCTAAGTTTAAAATCTAAAAAATTAACATCAATTTCATCAGTCATTCAACAATGAAAACTTTTTAAAACTTTAATAGTTTTGAAAAATAATGTTTGGATTAACTAAATCGAGCTTCCACAATCTCAAAAACATAAAATTTCTCAAAAACGGACTTTAAATCCCTTACCATACAAGGGGGATTGTTTGAAAGCTTCGACCTCGCCTTTTCTTTCTTTAAAATCGGTGGAGATGATGAAACATGAAAAGAAATGGCTTTGTTTCTTTTCATTTCATGTTTTTTAAATAAAATAATAATATAATTATAATAATAACATTATTTACATAAAAAAATCACCTAACCGTCCACTACCTTCCAAAATGGGCTAATTGCCCTTTTAAATCTTGATTTAATTACTATTTTAGTTCTTTATCAATTAAAAATCTATAGTGATTGAACTTTTACCACTTTTACAATTTAATTCTTATACCTTAATTAACTACTCGATTGACAAAATTAGAGGGTAAAACTTTAATTAAACCTTATACTAACCTCGTAAATATAAAATAATAATATTTAAGGACTCACTCATCGAAAACGGGGTTTCGAAACCACTGTTTTCGACACCACTGACTTTTGAGTTGTTACAAGGTGTACAGGATCAAATATGAGCCTTGAAGGATCAAAACAACTCAAAACAAGGGAGGAACCCTGTTCTACCGTATATGTATCAGTACAAGTGGGGAGATATACCAATACATCTCCTTGCTACTATAGTAGTTGACACACTGCTTGACTTGTTGTGTTACAATTGGGCCCAAATATCGATACCTCTATGCCGTGACCTAAAAGTTGCCTTAAAACTGACTTTTTTGACCCATAACAACTTCATACCAAAACCTTGACTTAGAGAACTCAAAAATTAAGTTTAAAATATCAAAAACACATACCATGACACTTTCAAACATGATGAACATATCAATATTCATCTTAAGACATGCTCATCATTTAGACTTACATGTAATCAATAAATAACCATCATTTACACCATGTTAATGTTTCATTCAAGTGCTCCCAAACATCACACAAAAAAAAACTCTCATAGTAACCTATACTTAGGTACATGCTAAGCCATTAACTAATTCAAAAAGAACATTACATTGATTTGATTGAGCTGAGGAGTAAGCCTTTAAATACTATGTCGATTTCACGAGCGTGTGGTAGGTTGTTTCGATTTCACAAGATTACACACCGAACAAAAGAAAATCACAATTTTTAGATTTTTAGGGCATTCTAAGACATATATATGACAAAAAAAAGAAGAAGATAGAAGTGAGCTGTCAAAGAATATTAAAAAAAAAACTTGAAAAATATCATTGAAGCCGATTTTTTGAAGCAGATTTCCATCAAGATTGAAGATTCTCAATTTATTTCTTAGGAAGTTATCATGAGTTTCTTTATTTTTTCGATTAGATTGTATCTTGAATGTTTCTATTGTCAAGCATAAACTAATTTTCTAAATACCTAGGGGAGATGAACCCTATGATGGATTATGTCATTTAATTTTTATTTTATGTAATAAATACTTTGTTTCTTATTCTCAATTATGTGTGCTTAATTCTTAGTTTAATATTTCTAGAGTATTGATCCATATTCGATATGCTTAAATCGGTGGTTGAATAAATTCTATTTAAGAGTAGATCTTGCGCAATTGAGAGGAGTTGCATACAATCCTAAAAATAAGATGATATAAATCTACCGAATTAGAGTCAAATCTTTGGAAAATCCATAACATGAGTTAATCCGATAATAGAGTTTTAATTAGAAATAATTTCAATTAATCAACTTAGGGTCAGAGTTGCTCTTATGCTTGAAAGAGATATTACCATAATTTAGGGATTTTTACGGTCAAGGTGCTAAGTAAAAGAAATTGTGTAATTTAGATTGATAGTGACAGATAAAATCTAGACGAATTATTTCCTGAGTATTGTTTTGCTTCTTGGTTGTTAATCAACTATTTTTCTATTTTTTTTATTGTGTTCGTTAATTAATTAAATTAATTCATTTTAGTATTTAAATCAATCATTCGAATTATTCGATTAAATAATAAAAAGACGATAATTACTAATACTTTCAATTTTCATGAAAATAATATATTTATTCACCATAACTATATTATTAATTAATTGGTGTAATTCTCTAAATCAAATTCCTAGTTATTTTCGTCGCATATCATTACTAATTTAACATTTATTACTTACTTTCCAGCTCTAATAAATAAGATCTGATTAGAACCGAGTCGATAACCGGTTGGAGAGAGCTAAAGTCAGGTAAGGATGAGGCGTGAGAAAATGAAGGCATAATGTCAGTTTTGATGGAGGCAGGTTTACGGGACCAGATGGAGACCTGTGATTGCACCTTTCCATTTCTCTCTCTCTCTCTATCTACCGCTTTCCCCCATTTTCACTTCTTGTTATTAGCCGACAAGAGTCCAGCTATTTGCCCCCCCTTTTTCTCTCCCTTTAAATTCACACACATTAGCACATATTGGTTCCATGCACCCCAAAAGTGAAGTAAAACCCCTGCACCCCCCCTTCCTTTCAGTCTGCCCCTCACGCATTGTTGCACAACCCAAAAGCCAATGTTTTAGACACTACCCTTTGTTAACTATCACTTTCCATGCTTCTTTAAGCTCACCCTTTGGTCTCTTCTGCTCTGATCGGGTCTGGTGTCTGGTCTCACTTGGTGGTCCTTTTATATATATATATATATATATTACAAACGAAGGATACTCTTTGGAATATTGGAGAGAAAGCAAAAAAGAAATGGATTGGAATGACACTTTTCGACCCTTTGTTTCACGACCAGAACCTTCTCTTAACTTCCTTTATAGTAACTATAATTATGATCAATATCCAGGTAATATATACATGTACATATATACATATATATATGTACTCACTTTCTTTTAAATCTATAAGTGTTTATGTTTCTCTTTTTTTTTTTTGGTAAGGTATGGAGATGAAGCAACATCAAGGGTTTATGGAAGTGGGTAATGAGATGGTTCTTCCAGGTTTGAATAAGAACAGCTTCAACAACAACGTTAATCAAGACAAGAAGAAGAGATTGACAAGTGATCAGTTAGACTCGTTGGAAAAGAGTTTCCAAGAAGAGATTAAGTTAGATCCCGACAGGAAAATGAAGTTGTCTAGGGAACTTGGACTTCAACCAAGACAAATCGCTGTCTGGTTCCAAAACAGACGTGCCAGATGGAAAGCTAAACAGCTTGAACGCTTGTATGATTCGCTTAAACAAGAGTTTGATGCAATCTCCAGGGAAAAACAGAAGCTTCAAGATGAGGTATGTCATTCATGTTTGATATTGGTAATAAAAAAATTTGACATAGGAAGCATTTATCACACAAATCATTAAACCCTGTCTTGGGGTTTAACCTATTTCTTAGCATATACATATATATATATATATGTAACTATGTATGTATATGGAGCAATCACTAGAATTGTTCACGAATTTTGAGATCTCCTAGTCCTTGGGTCTTGGGATATTCATTATTAAGTAAGAGATAATTTAAGATAGAAACTTTCACTAAAGAAATTAAACAATAACCCTAATTATTCCTTTTGAGTATGATACATATTACTATTATTCAAGTAAATACTTACACATATTCACATC
Organism: Gossypium arboreum; assembly: GCF_025698485.1. NCBI lineage: Eukaryota > Viridiplantae > Streptophyta > Magnoliopsida > Malvales > Malvaceae > Gossypium > Gossypium arboreum. The sequence continues at coordinate 113,140,574 of NC_069071.1, forward strand.
TTATGTATAGCTTTATTCAATTTTATTTAAAATATTCGTAAAGTTGAATAAAAATCTTAAAAATATGAAAATATTTTATAGGAAAAATATATATAAATAAAAATAATGCAATATCTTATTATATGCAGGTCATAAAATTGAAAGGAATTCTAAGGGAACAAGTGACAAGGAACCAAGTCTCCACAGTTTACACCGAAATCTCCGGCGAAGAGACCGTTGAAAGCACCTCGATCCGTAGCTCGAACAAGCCGAAGATCGCCGGAAACAACCACCACCCCCACCCGGCGTGCAACTATCTTTTCAATGTAGACGAGTATAACCCAGTTTCATCCCCTTATTGGGGTACTGTTCAACTGCCTTCTTATCCCTAATAAGCTAATTAGTGACTTAAATTAATCTTTAATTAGATAACTAGCTTTAGCTTAATTAGTGTTTTGTTTGTAAGATGAGGGAAGATATGTAGTTGTTGAAAGCCATTGTTGAAGGGCTGACATAACATTAATGAGTAATATATATCATATGTATTGTATGTACTAAACTGTTTTAAAAGGTCAAAAGGCTGCTTTAATGAATATTGGATCAAGTGCTTGAAGTACCTTTTTTTTTTCTTGAATAAGGCTGAATTTTTGTTTCTTTTTGTTTTTATAATTTTTTTCTCGTTTATTGTGCTATTTTTGGAAATTTGAATGAATACTTTGGTGAGAAAAAAGTGTAAATTTTGAAATTTATGAAAATATAATCTATCTTATTATTATACTTAAAATTAAAATCTTTTTACATAAAAGTAATGTAGATTAGTTAATAAATGGTTTGACGGTAAAAGTATTATGGAGGTTCTTGTATTAAGAGTTGAATTGCATTTTACCCCTTTACTTAAAAATGGGTAAGTTAATTCCTGTACATTAGATTAAAGAGCAAACCGATCATTCTGTTAAAAGAATACATAATTTTTTATTGTTAACTACTAATGTGTTGTGTGTCCGCGAAAATTTATAGTAAGTATGAATTCTCTCAATTTATATCTTATCATACGATCCGAATTCAAACAAGCAGACAGCAGTAGGTCATCACTTAACAGTAAAAATGAAAGGAATTTGGAATTTTTAAAAGGACTCGCTCGCTCTTTGATCCAGTCTAAAAAAATTAATTTACCCATTTTTAAATTAAAAAATAAAATACAATCTAATTTTTAATACAAAAGTCCTCATAATACTTTACCATGATTTGATACAAAATAACAAAATATATATAAAATAAAAAAAATTCTAAAAATTAGCAAAAGTGAGTCATAACTCCTATAATTTATGTTAGTAATGATCCAACTTCATTGTCTTTTCGCCCAAACATATCGACACTTCTATTGTCTTTTCGAAAGACATGAAAATATAGTCTTCCTTATAACTTAGACCGAAGTTAACAATCAAATAACAACTCGGATAATAAATCTATTAGACTCAAGTGAGTTTATCCAATGTTTAAAATCGAGGTTTAATCTACAAATTCGCCCATGTGAGTGTAATATGTGTATGTAGAATTTATACTATAAAAAACCAATCAAATAAATAATAATAATATTGTTGTGAATAAATTAAATGGATGTTTACAATATTATTAAATGAAGTAATTAAGAAAATTTAATTCATTAAATGTAAATGAGTTTATAAATAGCACATTCTAAATGAAAATTAGACAATGAAAATTCTCCGTATTTTTCACCCACTTTTTATTTATTATTATTGTTTTATTAATTTTTCTATAACAAATATCACATTTGATGCCTGTATCTAAGGTGGTATATGAATTTTCATAAATTGTTTAATATGGTACATAAATTATCAATATATATTTTATTATGATACTTGTTATAACATGTTAGTAGATAGTTAAACCAATCAATGAAAACTCGATACAAAATTTTGCATTATCCAGGCAAACTTAATAGTTTGAGTACTACATTAAGTATTTTCACAATACAAATATCAGACATTTTATGAAAGAAGACGTATCAAATACTAAATTTTAAAAAATTAGGAGAAATAACCAATATTGAATTTGAATTTAGATAATAAACTAAACTCAAGTACCAAATATTAATCCCTTTTAGCTTAATTGGGTTTTTTAATATATTATTTAATTAATGTATTTAAAAATTTTAATACAAATTGAGTACAAAATCCTACTATTTGAACAAAATTCAAAATTTAAATCTAGAATTGAGCTTCCTTATTTGAAATGGATTCAACAAATTGATCAAAAACTGACCAAAGTATCAATCCAGATAAAATCAAGCAATTAAACTTGGTACAAGACCAAGTATGCATGGATGAAAAAGTATAAATTCAAAATCCATAAAAGCACTTCATCACAAAACTTCAACACTGGGTTCATAGTATAGGATCAAGCATAAATGCAAAAACATCATGGCCATCAATGCCATTAAGTCCATAAAATTGGCTTCAAAATAAACATACTAACCCTATTTTTTTCTGGCTAGGGAAAAACAGATAATAACTTTAACAACTTAACGCTTTCCGCCACCGCCACCGAGCTTGGGGCCTTTCGGTGCTCCACCCTTTGGAACATTACCCTTGCCCTGAGTCTTTTGTTGCTTTGCCGCTACTTCTGCTTTCTTTGCCTTCTTTTCATCCTTAGTTTTCTTGATTCTTTCCTTGATTTCTCTGCAAAATTAAGATAAATATACAGAATATTTCCCATAAATACAAAGCTTAATACATGTGAAAATCAGTGATGAAAAAGATGGACACACACCGGAGAGCAGCTTCCCTGGCAGCATCACGGACTTCGGGTTTCTCACTTCTCTTCTTCTGGATAACCTCTAAGGTGGCACCAACAATGGATCGGGAGTAAGGCTTCTTGGCTGCACGTCTTCTCTTCTTCACGGCCTCTTGGGCAATATCCTAAATGCAAGTAAACATGGACATAGATAAATGATACGGCACAAAAATGATAAAATATAAACGGTAGCAATTTCTAATTCAATCAACTAATCATTTAACCTTGCCCCAACTTTTATCGTATCAATGAGACATAGAGGAGATGCACAAATTTGCTCAAAAGTTACAAACTCGATATAATTACTTCAAATGCAGAAATTTTCTATATAAACTCGGATTTGCAACATTGAGACTGACCTTCTTATGCTGCTTCCTATACATGGCTGTCCATGTAAGTTTTGAAGGCTTCAAACGGTTGTGGAAGTACCTCTTGCATTTCGAATTGGAAAAGAGGAAAACCTAAAAGAATCAATGAAGATGATTATTCGTTACAAACACAACAAAATAATATTAACTGCTTCAAATCATAACACAATGAAAATTCACCTGCGAATCTCCACGAACAAATCTGATGCCTTTCCCAGGGTATATCTTGGCACCACTAAATCGGCAAAGCTCCGTCCTAACATGCCAACATCACACAGTTTAGTAATGCAAGAGCATCGATAGATAACAACAATTTCCACAAGGTAATTTTAAACTGAATCTAACGTATCCGACACACGAGCCTAATCTTTCACTCGATTATTACTTAATTTGCAGTTGAAATGAACACTAGCAATTTTCAAAGTAACATAAGCTGCAAAAATTTCGATGCCAGAACTAAACTAAAACTCCAATTCCACTCTCATAACCCAAAATTAATTACATTTCCTGTTTCCATCAGATATTTTAGTAGCCAATCAATCTATTTTATTTGCTTTCATTGATTCAAAGCATTTAGCTTCATTAACTTATCAAATAGTATATTAAAATTAACCGATTTAAAGTATAATAATACTTCAAAAACAGAAATTTCTGGCTTAATGTTCTGACTAAAATCAATGAACATGAAACCTTCAATCACATTTCCAAAATCAAATCAAATCAAAAGCAGATCCGGGTATAAACGGTTGTTTTTCCATAATGAAATGTAATTTTTTTTTTAAGATCAGATCATTAAATTTCGATTAACGAACAATTTCAAAGAAAAACGAAATAGAGAAGAAACGTACTTGAGAACCATGGCTGCTGCTGCTGCTCTGTTCCTTTGTTATGGAAACCCTAGAAACCCTAGCGGGCGTTGCTATGTATGTATATAAGGGTTTCGTATAATCGGCCCTTATATCGTTTTAAAATTACGAATTACCCATCGCTGAGAGGGCTTGCTAATGGATGGGTAACTGGAAATGGACCAAGCCCAATATCTTAAAACAATTTTTTTCTTTATTTTAATGTTAATAAAATGGGTTTGCAACCAAGGTTACTAAACTATCAGTACGTTTACATTTTGATCACTTAACTTCAAAATATTTCATTTAAGTCATTAAACTATTCGGAAATTATTATTTAAGTCATTGAGTTATTAAGTTTTTTTTTTTAAGTCTGGCTAGCAAACTCTAAGCAGCTTCGATGACTAATACAATGGATCAGTACTTATTAAAGAGTAGAAAAACATACCTTAGATCCAAGTTGATCTGACGGTTAATGTTGAAGATCAAAGAAAAAAATTGTTTGAATTTTAGTTCGTAAATTTGTGGCATGTAAAGTTGTTTCATGAAATACAATTTGAAACTGTAGAAGAAAAGGGAAAAAAATAACTTTTAATTAGTGCAGGTGATTAGAGAATGTCATACAACAGCGATTTTACAAACTCAATAATTTAAATAAAAATTTTCGAATAGTTCAATAACCATTTTGTAACTTTTTAAAGTTAATTGACTAAAATGTAAACTTACTAATAGTTTAATGATAATGGTGTAATTTACTTATATTAAAATTTTTTTGAATAATCTCATCATAAGTTCTATATCTGCTCTTGTTGACATAATGTCTAAAACTACTTATAACCTCTCTCCAACCTATAATATATGAGGATAATATGCTTTAACATACTCGAACCTACGTCTTACTACATTGACAATAATATTCATACGAATTAAATTAAAATTCAATTGGTTAAATTTTATTATTTAATAAATATATATATATTTTAACTTCACAAGCATATCATTAGTCTCCCTGTAGATATAGGGAAAAAAAATACCACTAATGAGATAATTATCCTTTAGAATTACTATTAAAATGATACACGGCCGATATTATTGAGAATTCCCTACCTTGACTGGAATCTCAATTATTAAATTATTAAATATTTTGAGAAGATGGCGATGACACCTCACTCAGCTAATCTCATCATCACGAAGGATCCAAGCCCCTTCTTAAACGCCACTTGTTAAAATTTAAGGTAAATTACATTCATGATCATTCAGCTATTAGAAAATTTACACTTTAGTCACTTGATTTTTTTTTTATAAGTTGCTTACGGGAATTAGATGTGGGGATGAGTAATTTTACAATTTAATCACTTAACTATTAGTAATTGTACAAGTTGGTCATTGATTATTAGTAAATTCGTAATTTACACATTTGTCACTTAATCTTTGCACTGTTACTCCCTAAGTTGATAATCCAAACAATATTGACAACAATTCAAAGCCACAATCAAAGAAAACAAAAATACAAAGAAAGAAAGAAAGAAATTATCTTATTTCAATAAGCCCCCAAATAAGACCTATAAAAGGAAAAGGATATGATAAAATCATGGAAAAGGGAATCAAAATATTGAAAAATGAGACTCACACGTATCGAATTTAGTCAAGAGTTAGTTGGAGAATTCCAAGCAACGAGTCTCAATCCAAAAGGTCAAGGAGAAAGTCTCATTGAAAAAAGGAACATATTAGAATTAGGTGGTCATCTGACGAAGATGGAAAGAGATCGAAGAGCTTCTTCATTAGGGCTTTGAGTTTAAATTAGTGAAGATTCAAACTATTTTAAGAAAAATTAAACCATAAGGTTAAAAGAGAAGGAAAAAGCTTTGGTTCAGTGTGTTTCTTGGTTGGAAGAGAAGGCTGGAAGATGACAAGATTATTGAAATATAACTACGATGGAGTGACCTTGGGTGTGCTTTAGTGATAAACTTGTAATTTTTTTGAAATTGAGTGACCATAGTGTAAATTTACTTAGTTTACCTTTTGATGAGTAGTGAGTTAACAATTGTCATAGCAACTTAAATGTAGAGTGACTTCAATGATAACTTTTGAATAGTTTAGTCTTTTCAAAATTAAATGATCAAAGTGTAAACTCAGTAATAGCTAAGTGACCTTACATGAAATTTAGCCTAAAATTTTAAAACAAGTTTAAGAGGAGGATCGTAAAATCAATAAAAAGGAAAAGAAAAACGCCAAGTTTCAAAGTCCCTCTCTCCGGGGGAATTAACAGTAACACTCCCGCACATTTTCTTTTTCTGAATTAAATTTTCCTTCAATCCAAACAGAAAAAAAAAGAGGAAATTTCCTTTCTCTTTCTTTAACAGTAGTTACAAGATCTACTAATCCAGCTGAATTTAAACGAAGAACTGTTGATTATTTTTTTGGTAAAAAAATAGTTTTTATTTTTTAGATTTGGAAGAGAAGGAATGGGGGACAAGAAGGAGGAAGAAGAGTGGAGTGGAAGTGAGAGTAGCGATATCACGTCGGAAGACGAAGGAACGGAAGATTACCGGCGGGGCGGTTACCACGCTGTGAGAATCGGCGACACTTTCAAGGACGGACGTTACGTTGTGCAAAGCAAGCTCGGTTGGGGCCATTTCTCCACCGTTTGGCTCGCTTGGGACACTCAGCTCTCTGTACATCTCTCTAGCTTTATCTTACTCTATTTCTGTACTTGTTCAGCTTAATTACGACATCGTTTAGTAAATCTGTGTACTTTATTCGAGAAGTTAGCTGCTGGCTTTTTAGCTGTAGTTCTTTTTGTTTCTTTCAGTAGTCAATCTTGTAGTTGAAGTAATTTATCTGAAAAAAAAAAAAAAAGCAAATTATTCCTCTTTATTTTTTAGCAATATTTTGATTTGACTTGATGTTTAGAAATATACAAGAGGGAATATGCAAGACTATAAGAATCATAAAACAGTGGAAAATCAATAGGAAATTTAATTTATTCTTTTTTAATAGTTAACTTGCTTTTCTTTATGTTGGATTTTAATAATTCGCTGTTGTTTTTGTTTTTGTTTTTTAAATTACAGCGTTATATAGCTTTGAAAGTACAGAAAAGTGCAAAGCATTATACTGAGGCAGCAATGGATGAGATAACCATCTTACAACAGATTGCGGATGGGGATAAAGAAGATAAAAAATGTGTAGTGAAGCTTTTAGATCATTTTAAGCATTCAGGTCCAAATGGACAGCATGTTTGTATGGTGTTTGAATACTTGGGTGATAATCTTTTGACGCTCATCAAGTACTCTGATTATCGTGGAATGCCTATTCATAGGGTTAAGGAGATATGTTTCCATATTTTAGCGGGGTTAGATTACTTGCATAGGGAGCTTTCCATTATACACACTGATCTGAAGCCTGAAAATATTTTACTCCTGTCGATGATAGATCCGTCTAAGGATCCGAGAAAGTCAGGCACCCCTCTTGTCCTTCCTAATAACAAGGACAAGACGTTGCTGGACTCTTTAAAGTCCACTAATGGGGACTTGAGTAGAAATCAAAAGAAAAAGATTCGTAGAAAGGCTAAGCGAGCGGCTCAAGGGTGTGTGGAGAAGGAAGTTTCTGCAGCTGCCAATATGGATCCTGAAACGTCTGGTGCAGCTGAGTCATCTCTGAGTGAATACACAAATGTCGATTCTATTGAAGAACGTCCCGCTTGTTCTAGTAATGCCAATAGCTTGTCCGATGCTGATACTACCAAGGATACTGGTCAAGCAAGTGTAGGTAATAAGAGAGGAAGCCGCTCGATGAGGAGGAAACTGTTGGCATCAGTTGACTTAAAGTGCAAATTAGTTGACTTTGGTAATGCATGTTGGACATATAAACAGTTTACTAATGATATTCAGACAAGACAGTATAGATGTCCGGAGGTGATACTAGGATCTAAGTATTCTACGTCAGCAGATCTTTGGTCATTTGCATGCATTTGTTTTGAGCTTGCGACGGGTGATGTACTCTTTGATCCTCATAGTGGTGATAACTTCGACAGAGATGAGGTATTTTATTTACAAAGCTCGTATCTGTTTTATGTTTGTCTTGGCACTGCATATGATTGATGTTTTTTTTAATGGTCTCTCTTATATACTTTTCTTATTCATGCTATTGAAAATGGGGTTGGGGGGATGGGGGATTTTCTTTGGAGTCATCATTAATACGATAATCTTATTCCTTTGATTTAGTTCCCGGCTGAAATCCTGTAATATGTTATTAAGGGGACACAGTACTACTGTGTTAGGTTACTGTTTTGTAGAAGGATAGAAAATGAGAAGAGTGAAAATAATAGAGGTGTTTTGTTTCTTCACTTTTGGAGGGATTTATAAAGTTTAATGGTGGGAAATCTTTCATCGTGCATATTCACGGTAAAAGTATCATGGAAGCCCTTGTACGAAGAGTCGGATTGCGTTTTTGCTTCCTCTACTAAAAAAGGGCAAATTAGTCCATATACGTTAGATCAAAGAGCAAATTGGTCCTTCTTTTACATATTCCATGTATTTCTACTATTAAAAACTGGTCCTTATACTTCAGAATGAGGTACATGTGGCATGCCACATGTAACTGTTTGGTTATTCTATCAGTCACGCCAGTTTTTAACAGTAGAAACAGATGAAATTTTTAAAAGAAATGATTAGTTTTTTCTTTGATCTAATATACAGGTACTAGGTGGCAAAATGCAATCTGATTATTAGTATAAGGGCCTCTATGGTACCCTTACCGTCTATTTATTTATATTTTCATTTATTTGTTATACTTCACCTTCTTCACTTCTTTTAATCCAAGATACTTTAAATTCTGGTGTTTATTTCCACTGTGTTGTAACCTTAAGTTAGTATTTAGTGTCCTTGTTATTTAGACTTGGGTGTGATGGTTGGATAAGGATAAGTCAGATATAAGTATGTTCAATTTTTTTTTTTTTCTTCTATTCATTTTGGATATGGCTCTCCATATCTATGGCCCAATATGTATTGGACACATGTATTCCAAGAAATAAAGAGTTGGAGGAGTATACTTTAGTATTATATTATTGGAAATGATAGCTGAGCAGAATGTAAGCTATTCATGAGCCCAATATGTATGCATGTACCTATGTCTGCATATGTATACACATATTTTGGCAGCATTGTAGAGTTTATCTTATGTTGTGCTTAGGCATGAGTTCCATTAAAAAAAAGTACGCTATTCATGTTTGAGATAAAAGTTGAATGATCAATACGGTCTTTTTTTCTGATCTAAATGGTTTGAAATGCCTGTATTTTTGCTTCCTTTTTCTGGACCCTGAACTCAATTTCATAAGAATAACATTTTTTGGTGTACGTTTATAAGCTTATGATGGTGCAAGGATATTGTTTTCGAACACTATAATTGAAGAGTGTTCCTTACTTTGGTTATGTGCTTCTATAACTTTTTTTTTTTTTTTGGTATATTTGAAGAGTAGTCACCGGTCAATGTAACTGATTCAGCTTTTAGTTTTGAAAGTGCTCACGAAGCGTTGAACATGCTAAATGGCCGAATACTATATGTGGATTACTTTTAATTGTTGTTAAATATCTAGAATTTGCCATCACAGTTTACTATATGTTAATAATAATTTTCTGTATTTTGGAATATTTATGTTATGCATATGCCTTGTATATGCATGTACCTATGTCTGCATATGTATACACATACTTTGGCAGCATTGTAGAGCTTATCTTTAGTTGTGCTTAGGCATGAGTTCCATTATAGAGGACAAATGAACTATGGAGAAAAGCTTGAACTCGAAAACTTCAAAAAATAAACGGGCTGAAAGTTATTTGTTGTACCGATGTTTTGATTCTGCTTTCATTTAAACAAGCACCGATCAAAATATATGCTTTAGATGAATGTAATGTTATTATCCCATCTGTTCAGGACCATTTAGCTTTAATGATGGAGCTTCTAGGAATGATGCCACGCAAGGTGAGACTTCTCATTTCGACCTATTAATATTTTTTTGCTTTCTTTTAAGACTCCTGCATTTCAACTTAAATCATGTATCAAATTAATGCGCAGATTGCCTTGGGTGGGCGTTATTCACGAGACTTCTTCAATCGATACGGTGACTTAAGACACATCCGTCGGTTGCGTTTCTGGCCATTGAATAAAGTCCTTATTGAAAAGTACGAGTTCAGCGAGCAAGATGCAAATGACATGACTGACTTCCTGGTTCCAATCCTTGATTTTGTGCCCGATAAACGGCCTAGTGCTGCTCAGTGCCTTGTTCATCCATGGATCGATGCTGGTCCCCGACTTTTAGAGCCATCAGGGTCTTCATCGAAAACCCAAGTAGCGGTTTCTGAGAAAAAAACGAAGGAGATGGATGATATGGAGGCGATGGAGGTTGCAATGGGGAATATTGCCATAAGTGCAGATTCTAAACATGCCAAAGATCACCAGCCTCCTTCGAAACCCTCCAACGCAGCCATTTCTTCTTCCAGGTAGGAGCTTGCCTCTTTATTTTATATATGCGTAGGCTAGTTTTGTGTCTGTATCTGTGCACGGAACATGTAATTCTTTAGAAAATATATTTTTTTTATAAAATATAACTGAAAATGAAATTACATTCATATGCACTGGAAAATTGCTATTTCTTTTAAATTAATTTTCATTTTCCAGAATGTTTTGTTTTCTTTCATCACTAGAAATAGATTGGATAAGTTATAATAATTATTATGGTGGTGTGGGAAGATAACAATAAACAAAGGTTTCAACTTTCTATCATTTTCTTTAGTTTTATTTGTCATCACTATATATTTTGGTATGTAAAAGAGTTACAAGTAAACGAATATTAAGGATACAATAAAATCCAAAGATTGTTTACCTTTTGTATCTATAAATACAATTCATCGAGCATTCAGCAGTTTATAACAAAGCTATTAATTTTTAGGTAAACTACCATGTTAGTTACTCAACTTTCATAAATTTTTATTTTGAATTTGAAAATAAAAATTTGCAATTTGAATATTGTCCTTATATAGTTTTATTATTTTAGCCATTTGTTATTAATTTTTCATTACATACTCACCAACTTTAATAAATTTTTATTTTGCTCATTTTTAGAAATAATTTTTTAAAAAAATTTTGGGCTTTTAGAGGAAATTGAGTTGTTTAGCTCTTGAGATGAAACACAAGTTTACTAAATTCTATATAAATAAATAGACCTGATCATAGGTTAGGTTGATACAAGGCATCTAAGGTCATTTTTTAGGCTTGGGTTCGGGTTTGGCCTGAAAATAGGCGAAAATTATGTTTAATGTCGGTCTAGATTTAAAATGTTAAACTTGAACTTGATCTGACCCGTTCATATTAAATTATTTTAGATTATTTTTATTATAAAATAAAATTTTAAAAACATAATACATCAAATATACTAAAATATTAAAATAAATGTTTTCCAACATATTGAAAATGCATTATAAAGATAATTTTAAATAAGACTAAAATAGTTACAACTTAACAAGTAAATGTCTCTAAAATAATAATAAAATTAACATTAAAAAAGAGTTAAAAATATCTAAGTAACAATAATAAAATAGTGAATATAATAGCAAAATGACATTTCGACAGCAGCAAAAATTGGCAGCGAAACAACATTAAAAGAATTAGTGATTAAGATTAGGAGGTTGGGTAGTATTTTTGGGTTTTAACCTTTGGGTAATAGATTTAGTTATAATTGAGTTAGTGACTTAATATAATATATGTAACTATATATATAATTAATATAATTATTTTTATAATATAATACATTTAGGTCAGGCTAAAAAAAAAAATCTTACTCAACCTAGTTAAAAAACGATCTTTAATTTTTATTCAAGTTTATTTTTTGGGTTTATATTTTTGTCTAAATTCTTTACTCTTTGAACGAGTCTTTTAACTCTGGGTGGATAACTTAACCTATGATCAGGTCTAAATGTAAGTGGCCAAAAATAATTTCATGTAAAAAATCATTTCTTTCCTATAAAAATTCAAGTACTTAAAACACCATATTTTTTTCTTTTTACTAAAAAATTAAAATTAAATTAAAAAATTAAAAATAAAATAAATTTTCTTGTAAAAGTCAAGTTTTTCAAATAAAACCTCAAGTCTTTCCCTCTTACTAATAAAAACTAAAATTAATTAAAAAAGAAAGAAATTGAAGAAGATAAATTGGTTCTTTTGATAGTTTTTCTTATAATTAAACCTCGTACTTTTTGAACACTTCTTTTTTCTATTTTATGATTCATAATTTTATATTTAGAGTTCATGGTTGTTCCACTCAATGTCTTCTTTAAGGCTTGAACTCACGTTCTCTTCTTAAAAGTGTAATATTTCTTACTGTTACACTCAACACTCGTTGAACTTTAAAAAAATTGAATTTGATATTCTTACTCAAGATCAGGGGCGTAGCCAGGGGGTTAGCATGGGCCCCGCCCCCCCTAAAATGTAAAATTATATTTTAGGCCTTTAGATTTTTTAAAAAATTTTAAATTAGTAAAGGTAAAATTTTACTTTGACCCTCTAAAATTATAAAAATTCGATTTAACCTTGTACAAATTATAAAGATATAAACTATAAAAAATTAAAATTTCATCTGGTCCCTCCTAAAAAAATTTTCTGGCTTCGCCCCTGCTCAAGATATATTTAAATAAAGATATATTATTATAGTTCACCAAAAATCCTTTAAATATATGAAAATCTTGAAAAAAAAATAATATACACTCGTGTTTGATACTCTTATTTAAATTCAGTGAATTTGATATTCTTACCTAAATCCGAATAAAAGAAAACCCATCACCAAAGTCTAACATTTAATCTTCTCAACCAAATAGAATGAAGTATCATATGAAAAACATCATATCTCTTTGGTGTAGAATTCAACTCAAAATGCCTTTTAACTTGAACAACTCTTTTTTGCATTCTTTTATATTGCCTTTCAGGTATCCCCATCAATCTTTTCTTCAACTCCCATATTTCCTCGATCGGAACAGTCACCGAAAACGTTTTCCAATCCAAAACATCGCTAAACGGCGGCACGTAATCTTTCGATATCAAAACCGGGACGCATCCGTTGTACAAAGCCTCCACAACCCTGGGGCTTGCAACTTCGTAGCCACTGGGACAAAGGCAGTATTTACTTTTTCTCATCAAGTCAATGTAAGATAATCCTTTCGGAAGGTACTCGTAAACTTGGATGTCTTGATCTTTTCTTTTCCAATGCTTGAACAATATTGGTCTAATGGGACCATGGTTCCCTCCTGCAAAGAAGGCTAAGATCGAACGCTTCGATGGAGGGTGTCCACCGGTATTGAGCCCTTCGAGTTTATTGCCTCTGATATTGATTTCTGGGATCGATACATCTTTCATCGGATTGAACCTTTCGGAGGTGTTCGCGTTGCATAAAGCACGAATTGAGTTTCTCACTAGCTCCGGAACATAAAAGCTACTATAAGGCCCCTGAAACGTAACTGAAAAAATTATTTAGAAATAGGCTAATTCATTAGAACTTCCATCAACCTAGGGCTAAATGTTAATTCGAATATAACATCAAAAATATTTAAAATATAAGAATAAAAATTTTGAAGTGTATACTTATTGCATGAATAACTTGAATCTGGTATATTAAAACTTAAAAGTAACAACGTTCTTAAGTTTCTCACTTTCATTTCAAGGAATTTAATCCTTTTACTTTTCGGATTTAAAACTACAAATTTAGTTGTTAACATCGTTAAAATTCTTTTGTTAAATTTAAATTCATTACAACATAATTTTTTAAGTTATATGGCTATCAAGTAAGTATTTTTTAATTTTAAAATGTCACACCAATAAATTTAACAAAAAATAACGATATTAACAATTAGACTTGAATTTTGAAATTGAAAAGTTGATGACTAAATTCTTGAAAATAAGCGTACAAATATTAAATTCCAAATTTCTGAAAAGTACAAAACTTAAATAACATGTTTTAACCAAGTTTTAATGATACTATATGTTCTTTTAATTGGTTGATACTTTAAATTGATCTAAAATTTTAAAATGTTCTAATCGAGTTATCAAATTATTATATCAATTAAAAATCCTTCTGTCAACTTGGGGTTTAAATGTCAAATTGATTCAGACATGAATCATATTTAAAAATATATAGATCAAATTTTAAACACGTGTATTTATTGTATGGACAATTTGGGTTTAAGTATTTTAAGCACATCAAAAATCTAAATTGTCTATACAATAAGTACACACGTATCTAAATTAGTTTCATATGTTTTACATATGATCAGTATCATATCCGAGCAAAGCATTTAATACTCAAGCTAACGAAAAGATGTTATAGTTTAAATCGATAGAAAACATTAACCCAAAATCATAAATGACACAAAAGGTAAAGTTACCCAATCATGGCAAGCAAGGATGAAGTGATCGGCGCCAAGGCTCCGGTTCCACTGTGGGTGTTTAGCGGTGATGATGTTGACGTAGTCGGTGACGATCCTCCCAAAGGAACGCAAATCATGAAGGAAATGGCGCATTCTTGTGACACTGTAAGGTAAGAAGAAGGCATGGGCATGGTGGGGATTGTGGGTGCGAAATTTTGTATTGATTTCCATCTTATTGATGAATTGTCCTTCTATGGTGTATATCATCCTGCATGGACCGTCGTGAAATAATGGAACCTCCCCTTCTTTGTACACGTATATCTTAAACTGTTTCTCCATTTCCAGGTAGCTCCTATTTCCAATAAAAAAAAAGACATGGTGATTTTTTACTTTGCTGGCACAACAAGAAGGGTGAATTTAGAAGTTATTTTAGGGAGGGTTGGAATTGAATTACAGATTTTTTTCGTGAAGTAAAAAATGTAATTTTATTTTATATTCACTTATAATTTCATCACTTTTATCATATAATAATTTTTAATTTTATCTTTTATTAAGGAACTAAAAAATAATTTTTCCATTTGAGGAGGGAAGGCAAGGCCGATACCTGCTCCCACTAAATTCACCCTACATAACTAAGAATAACGATGTACTATAATAGTAACCAACCTCATCGGCAATGCCCATTTAGTGCCTGACCTTTGTCTTGCCAATACGATTATCTAAGTGGCACTATAAGATAAGGAGTGACTCATTATATAAATTCAGGAGCACTAGGGATAGCGGGATGGATTCCACAACCTCCCTGCCTTCTCCATTTTTATGGCTTCTTGCCCATATAGGTGAATCAGCCTCGCTCTGATCACCTCCTACCCTTTGTTGACATTTGATATCAACAATATGTAAGAGTTCTCAAAGTTATTATTATTAACATTGAATAAATTTCATATTATGTGAATTGGATTGGTCAAATTAAAGTCTCGTTCAAAATTTAGAAATATTTAAATAAAATATTAATCAATTTTCGGTAATTGAATGGGTCACATTATCAATTTTCGGTTCGATCAAATAAATTATTAAAATTTATAAAAATAAAATATTAATATATGATGCTAGTCCTTGTATAGAATTTGAGATTTAATCTATGTGCTTTAAAAGTTAAAATTTCAATCCTCTTATGTTTTCAATTTAAAATTCCTAGTTCAATCGTTATCATTATTGATAGTTTCTATCAGAATTTGTTAATTTATCATGTTTATTTTTTGTCATTAATCATATGTCGTATCATTTAAGGACAGTTTAATCAAAATTTCAAGTTGACAAATTTTGACAAAAAATTCTTACGATTTTAATAACTAGACTAAGACTTTCAAATAAAAAAAATAGAACTTAATTTTTAACATTTTAAGTAGAATAACTAAATCTCAAATTTCGTCAAAATAAAAAGGACTAATAACATATTTTAACTAAGAAAAAACCGTTTCAACCAATTCAAGTTGTTTTTTAATTCAGTTCAATCTATTCATACTAGTTTATAAATCAACTACTCTAACCCATCTCTTTGAATTGATAACCCGATTAATTTTCAATTCAACTCATCCGATCTGATTTTCCAATCTGATTTTTAGGGAAGTGATTGAAAAGGTTGTAAGATGCCCACTATATAAAGTTAGAAAAGAAAGAGAGAATAATAATAGGATAGCCTAATTATTAAAGTTAGTGATGAAAATATATGAGTACCTGTGAAAGACTTTAGCATTCCAATAAATAGGACCATCTGGGCTATAATCAGGGTCTTTTAATCTACTCCCATTTATAGCTTCTTTAATGGCAGCTCTTGCTCTTTGTAGACCTCTTTCCAACCTATCCAAATCACTCCAATACCACCTTCTTCTTCTATGCTTCAATGGCCGATTATCATTTAACTATGAAAAACAGTTAAATCAAGAACAAAAAAAGCTTGTTTAAAATCAACAAAATCAAACATACCCTTTTTGATAAACCACAACTTGCAGCCAAAAATGAAGAGAGAAAAAAGTATAAAAGAATTGTTTCTTACAGTGTATTGAACATGTAGGAGCTGTTGCTGTTGAGCAACACTTGAAGAAGAAGAAGAAGAAGAAGAAGAAGAAGAAGAAGAAGAAGAAGAAATAGAGTTGTTTTTAATGGGGGTCTCATTTGAAAAACCTTCTTTTATGGTTTTTGAGTAAGGGTTAGTGTAACTGAAACCCCAAAAGGACCTTTTTGAAACTAATGAAAAAGATAGAAAGCTTGTAAGCAAAATCAATGGTATTACCACTGATAATAATACTACTCTCATGGATGATGATGATGATGTTTTAATGGAAGAGCAACAAGTTTTGAACCTTTTCACCATAGCTGAAGCTTTAATGGTTTTTTTAACTTATGGTGATTGACAGTTTCTTTCTAGGAACTTGATCTTTGTGTTGGGATTTTTTTTTTTCTGAGAAAATCAGCTGTTTATGATATTCAGCCAATTACTGGTTCTAGAAAAGGATAAATATATTTATCATTGTGCAGGACAAAGGCTTTTTTACTGTTTTGAATGGTGAAACGGGGACCATTTTGCAAATATTTAAAACAGTATTATTGGTTTGATTATAATTTTTTTATGTTTTTTACAAATGTAATGATTTTCTATTTGGGTTGAAATGTATTGTAAGTTGTTATATTTAAATTTTTAAATAATTTTCTCATTTAATAGTTAATATTGTTAGTATTTTCAGTCACTTTTGACATATTAATTAGGTTATTTTGTATAATAAAATATATGATTGACGAAAAATAAATATAGTAAGTTGACAAATTTGACTACCAATAATGATAATGATTGAACTAGGATCTTTAAATTTAAATTAGAAAAGTAAGAGGATTGAATTTTTAACTTTTAAATTATAAAGACTAAATCTCAAATTTTATAAAGTATAGAGACTAATAGTATATTTTAACCTTCTATTTGATAAGGAAAATCAAAGAGAAAATCAAGTTTGCTGATTCCAGAAAATAAATCTTTATTTTAACTAATTAATCTTATTTTCTTTAAATAAAAATTAATCTAAAATTTTCCCAAATTCAATAAAAATAAAACAGTAAATTATATATCAAACACGAATATATATATATAAAATGATTACAATGAATTATTTATTTATCAATTGGGCATAACATCGTTACCATCACTGACCCTAACATTCAATCTTCTTAGCCAAATGGAGTGAAGGATCATATGGAACACATCGAATCGCTTCGGTGGCGAATGAAACTCGAAATGTCTCCGAACTTGCAACACTCGTCTCTGCATTCGTATGTATTGCCTCGATGATATCTTCATTAGTATTTCCTTCAATCTCGGGATATCCTCGACCGAAACCACCACCGAGAACGACTTCCACCTCAGCACATCACTGAATGGTGGCACGTAGCTTTTCGATATTAGCACCGGGACGCATCCGTTGTAGAGTGCCTCGACGATTCTCGGGCTCGCAACTTCGTAACCACTAGGGCAAAGGCAGTATTTACTACTTCTCATCATTTCGTAGTAATTAATACCTTTCGGAAGGTATTTATGTACTTTGATCTCATCATCCTTACCTTCCCAATGCTCAAGTAGGATGGGTCGTATAGGTCCATGAACCCCTCCTGCAAAGAAAGCCAAGATTGGTCTTCGAGATGCCGATGGCCCGCCGATCAAACCGGTTAATTTGCCAGTTCGAAGGTTCATTTCCGGAATGGACACATCCTTAACCGGGTTGAATTTTTCCGAAGTGTTTGCATTGCAAAGAGCACGGATCGAGTTCTTTCCTAAGTAAGGATTCGAAAAGCTAGCTTCCGGCCCCTGTATTTTTCAAGTCTCGGACTAAATATCTACAATTTCTATAATATCCAAATCTGAATTAAATGAAGTCAACAACTTACCCAATCATGGCAAGCAAGCATGAAATGATCAGCGCCGAGGCTCCGATTCCAATACGGGTATTTCTCCGATACAACATTGACATAGTCGATGACGGTCCGTCTGATGGGACCAAAATCACGCGAGTCGCGCAAATAAACGAATTGGACCATCTTCGCTACACTGAACGGAAGGTAAAAAGCATGAGCTTTTTCGGGATCGTTAGTTCGGAACTTCGTGTTGACATCCATTTGGTAGATGAAGTTTCCTTCCATTGAATATATGCTCTTGCAAGGACCATCATGAAACACCGGGGGCTCCCCTTCTTTATATACAAACACCTTGAATTGTTTCTCCATTTCCATATAACTCCTACAAAAAATTACCAAGAGATTAAATTATATATTTTTATAAGAGTTGATATACAATTTCACCCTTTTTTATGATTTTTAAACATTTTTAAGAGGCCAATTTATAATTTTACCATAGATTAATTTCAATGGCATGGGGGACATAGATAGCAACTTAACAATGTATTAGGCCCCCACTACCTTTACAACTATCAACGAAAATGACTATTCAAATATCGAATTATTCATTTATCTCAGCATATATTCGACTCATTTTACTATTCATTTAATAAATAAATATTTCGAACTTCAACTCGACTCGATCTAATCATGAGTAATGTAGTTTAATTGTGTCTATAGCTAGACCCGAGCCATGTTGAGATCAAGTGGTATCCATGTTACCTATAGGTGCTCTATAAAGTATAAATCTCACCAAAAAAACAAATGTTGACATTTTCTTAATGGGTGAAAGTGTTTTCTTTCAATGAAAACAAAAGAAAAATCTTATCGAGAACAATACCGATCGACCCCTTCCCTCAACAAAGTCTAAGTCTAATGTGGTCCCCATTTAGAGACCCAAAACTCATGTAATCATTCTTATTGGAAGATCCAATTCAATGATGATAACTAATGATATCAAAATCATGACAAGAGGAAATAATTTCATAATGATACTGAATTTTGAAATTTGAAAAGTATAGAGACTAAATTTTAAAGTTGTAAAAAGTACAGGGACCTAAGGCATATTTTAACCCATATTCTTTTCACATTGCTGGACAAAAAATCATCAAATCAAGGTCTATGTCATTCCTTTTTCCACATAGTTCTAATAAGAATAAAACGAAGAATAGTAAAAAAGATGATACGAGAATTCTTTTGTTTTCCTTTTCACCTGTGAAAGGCCTTAGCATCCCAATACATGGGACCTATCGGAACGTACTCGGGATCCAGTAATTGACTCGAGTTTTTAGCGTCTTTGATCGCGGCTCGAGCTCGTTGCAGTCTTGCTTCGAGCTTATCCAATTTGGTTCGGACTCGTCGGTTTCGTTTTAAAGGAAGAGATATCGACTCGTTCAGGGATATCGTAGCGTTCGGGACACCGGTGACGGAAATGTTTAAGTTGTTTAGCTCGTTGGTGGTGATATTTAAGCTATCTTCCTTTGTTTCATCCTATTGGATTCACCAAATGGAGGAGTGTCACAAAAATTAAGTGAAAAAAATAATAAGAACTTTATATTTATGTTATGGTTTAATTCATAATATATAGTATTATAAACTTTTAACCGAAATCATATTAAATATTAAATATAATTAAACTGAATTAAACATTTCAGTTTGAATCAATTTTCAATTTTTATTGAAATATTTTTGCTTAACCTTATCTCGTATTTGTTAAATATTTGAATTAGAACTTACTCATACTAATACTTTTCAAAAATATTATTTTTTATACAATATTAAAGATGAGAGATGAGGTGATAGGATTTGAACCCGTGTCAAACAGGTTTGTCTCATAAGAACTTCAACCATTATTTCATACAAACCAATATTCAAGAAATATTTGTATAGATCTAAATTCAAACTAATCTAATTGACCTAAATTCATATTAAAAAGAATTGTTTTTATTTAAATTTAATTATAAAAAGTTCATGTCAAAAACTCGAATTCGACTACATCTCACAATTTAATTTTATTATTCATATATTATAAAATATTAAAAATTATAATAATATTTAAATAAAAATATTTCTTGAATTTAAATTTAATTGAATCAATCCAAAATATAATAAAATATATATATAAATCTAAATCGAACCGAATTGATAATCCGACCGGTGGCTCGGACAATATAAGTAACTATATATAATTTCTGGAGAATTGGTAATAATAAAAAATACTAATCATTAATGTCTTTAAAACAATAAAATTAATAAAACTAAAAACCGAACATTAACAATAAAACCGACATAAAAGTTCAAAAAAAAAAAAACCAAGAGAAATGTTTGACCAGCGGCTACTTAGGGGTATAATTGTACTTTCTCACATTTTCAATGTCAAATGCCAATCTTAGAAACCAATTAAAGGCTGCCTAATTTGAAGTTGAAGACACTATCTGTCCACGTTTTCAACGTATGAAAATAAAATTTTAAAGGTTAAAATATGTAATAACTTCTTATATGTTTTATAAATTTAAAATTTAATCCTTATATTTTTATTTTCAAAATTTAATTCTTTTATTTTTAAATTTTAAAATTTAAGTTCAATTATCAATGATATTAAATATTTTGAAATAAAAAATTACTCATTTGATAGCAATATAACTAAAAATACATTATACTAAACTTGAATTTAGCAAAAATAAATTTACCAGTGTTAATAGTTAAAACCTAGATTTTGAAATCTGAAAAAATTGAATGGACTAAATTTTTAGAAATAAAATGTATAGAGATTAAATTTCAAATTTAAGAAAATATAAGGACTCATGACATATTTTAATCAATTTAGAAAACCCATTAAAATAAAATAAAAACTAAAAAGAAACTTGATTATTAAGAGTTAATTTTTAACACTAATTATAGCATGATTTACCCAATTGTTTTCTTTATATATATAATTTTTTCAGATTAAATTATTTATTAAATTATATCTTTTTCCAAACATGAAATTCAGACAAAAACAAAAAAAAAATTAAAGGAAAGGGACATGCATTATATCCACATTAAGGAATATAATTCCTGATAAGAATATCGATAAAAAAAATTTTGCATGAAAGAGAAATCACTTACAAATTCGCGAATTTCCATGACTTGAGCTTCAACATCAAGTGACTTATTAGATGACCGATTAAGCGCCGCCTCACCCGACACAGCCACCGCTTCCGCCGCCGTTGATACTTCTTCACTAACTGCACCGAAATTCCCAGTACTGCTATTTCCAGAAGGAGAAACATAAACCCAATAACTTGAATTCCTCGGAACCAAAAGGAAAATGAAGAACGAAACAAGAATCAATGGAACTGTAATCATCAAAAGCTTGATCGCCGTTGATGAAGAACCTGCCGGCGTCGGAAGAAAACAGTTTTTGAACCTATCCCCACTCATTTCTTCCTTTTTTATTTTTTTTTTTGGTATTTACAATCTGTTTGCTACCAAAAAATCATCTTTCAAAGCTCTAAAAGGAGGTGATTTCTTGTTTTGTTCTTTATAAATTTTTGTTTTTGATAAGTAAGAAACAGGTGGAAAGAAAAACCAAGAAAAAGGGTATTAAAAGTATAAACATGAATGACAAGCGTCTTCCAGTTTATGTTCTCTTTATTCGAGTTTCTTCATGCAATTTTGTTTTTAATTTTCCAATTTCACCCTTCTCATCCAATCACCGAGTCTCTCTACTTATTTTGCCTTTCACGCGCTCTTTTTTTTTTTTTTTGATTTATTTAGTTAGTAATAAAGTGAATTTACTTTTTATTCAATGATTTCATAATGGGATCAGTAGTCATAACTCACAAATTCGATTAATAAATTATTTAAAAATTATGAAAATAAAAAAATCGATTCAATCATTCTTTATCGATTCTCAAGTTAATTGAATAAATACTTTTATCCAAATTGATACCTTGACCAATTCGATCTAGTTTAAACAACTTTATATTTTTCTTTCCAAGATTTTGATGTTACTTTTTCATCTATAAAATCAGAAGTTGAAATTTTCCTTAAAAATTACACTTATTTATATGAGATTGGAATAAAACAACATTTAGCCTTTGAATTTAGTATTTTTTTGTTCGTATTAGTTCGAATTTGACAATTTTTTCAATTTTAGTTCCTATGATTATATGATTATATGATTATAGGCTATTAAAATAATGAAATTATATTTTTACCATCGTAAAAATTATAATTTAATTTTGTCCCTTAAAAGAAATTTCTAATTTTGCCCTAAGAACCAAAATTGAAAATTGTTATCAAATTCGAACTAATTTGGATACAAATAAAATGTCGTTGACTAAATTCAAAAGGTATTATCAAATTTAAGTACTAAACGTTGTTTTATGCCTATTAACTTTTCATTTTTCAATAAAATTTTTTATTTAATTTTCAATAATTACAAAATTTATTCAATTTTTGTACAATTTTTAGAAATATACTATAAAAATTAAATAATTAAGGCTTCTATTAATTAAAAAATTACATTTTATTCGTTATTTTTATAAATTTTTTGGTAATTTTTTTATAATTTTATTGAACGTAAATAAAAGGTAAAGCATTAATAACACTTCCTATATTAAATATTACATTAATTAATGTGATTAGGCAGAAACTGTTCACATAACATAAAGTAAGGGACTTATATTAAATTAGGTCATACGTAGGTTTCCTATTTTTCGTATATTTTTATCTGGTTAAATTCTATTATCAGTCCCTGTACTATGTACAAATTGTTAATTTGGTCCTTTTTAGTCTTTATACTTTTTGAATTTTAAAATTTTAGTCCTAACTCAATGGTAGTTATTAAATTCATTAAGATATGTCATGATATTTTCAAACTTTGATGCGGCAAACATGTTATCGTATACGTAATGCCATGTCAGCTTGCTATTTTCATATATTACTAAAAAAGATAGTTAATAAATTTAATGAATATCATTAGTAAAATTTTGAAATTCAAAAAATATAGCTACTAATAATGATCCAATTAGAGAACATGTACTAAATCTACAACTTTATGCAATACAAGATTAATAGTAAAACTTAACCAATCAGATTTAACTACACTTTTTCTTATAGGGGCTAATAAAAAATTGATTAAAAGCATAGGTATTAAATCCACAATTTAAGCAAAGTAAAGGGCCAATAGAAAATTTTGACCTTTTCTTATTTTTACTACTGAAAGCCTGAAACAGCACGTGGGTCGACTTTCACCTTCATTATTACTTTCTTAAACGGATTTTACTTTTACAGACATCTCACAGCCATACATCTTTAAATTTTGAGGGAAAAAATTCTACTTTAGTAAATTGATTTCCTTAAAAAAAAAAATTAGAGTAATTTAATCTCGTTTATTTTAAAATAAACAATTAAGTATAATTAATTACGATAATAATATTATCTATTAATTATACATAATTTATATTAGTATAATAATAAATTTAACTCTTAATATTTATATATTTTATATAAATATTGATAAAATGTATAACTGTTGTAAGCTAAATTATTAAATCATAATTAAATTAACAAAATGTGTCAACTTTGAGTATTAAATATATTATATCAACAAAAATGTTATAATTGACAAAAAAATTGACATTATAACTAATTATCTTTAACTGCTCACTCTCAAAATTGAGAAATTTTAAATTGCTATAATTTTTAAAGGGACTAATTTGCATAATATAAAATTAAAAGGACCGTAAATGTTGTTTTACCTATACTTTTCATAATTAATAAAACATATTTTTATTTTTACAGACATTGATCTCACGGCACAGATCATTAAATTTCACATAGGAAGGCTATAATTGTCCTTTTATTGTTATTTTTTGTTGGTTAGTTCCACTGTCGAGAAAAACATGCAAGGGGTAGTTTGGTCTTTCAGACATGATTTTAATTTTGCATTATTTATTTATTCGTTTATTTATTTTTACAGTGGGCACCTCTAGTTTATATTCAGAGTATAGAAGAGAAAGCCAAATCTGAAGCATTGAACTTCAAGCATCAGCACCCTAAATTTGTGCACTATTATTGCCTTTCTTACATCATACCCCTCACATGCAATTTCTTTTATTTTCCAAAAAGTCCACATGCAATTTTCAACAACAGAGGAAGTACCTGACCAACCTTTTCCGGGACAAAGTCAGAAAATTATTTTAGTAGAGATCAAAGATAAATCATAAAATTTTAAAACGTTAAAGTGTAAGTTTATCATTATACTAATTTATAATTTTTAAAATTTTAAAGGGACTACAAGTTAATTTTACCATTGGGAGGAAGCCATCGCCTACCCCCTTCTTCTCTATGCCCCTACCACATCTCATCTAAGATAACCCAAGGCACATCATAATGCCATTCTATTTAAGTTTATGACACAGAACCACTTCCCTTCACCTACCAATAGCAACTCAACACATGGCACCTCAAGAGAAAGAACTTTATTTACTACTACGCTTTCTTTACTCCGCCTTATTTTAAAATAAGTTAAACGGTGCATCTCCACCACTTATCATTGTGTCAAACGATATATTTGTTTATTTTATATTTTAAAATTATTACCAAACTTTGAAAATTTCTATTAATTTTTATATTTTCATTCGAAATTTTGAAATTTTTTATTAATTTTCGAATCTTATGATTATTTGTATATTTTTTTCAATTTTAAAAATTAAATTTCAACTAACCTTGGCTGGATACATGTGTATTAATGAAAGATATTAATGTTAAAGTTTACATGAACAAAATATTATGTCATATCGTGTTTCTTAAATTAATTCTACAAGTGAAGCCCTTTGAAGAAAGTAGCGTAGAACAAGGACATGATTAGACAATGTTGGATGTGGAAGTCAATTTGATAGATAAATGTATGATCACACTATAAATCTAAAACAATAAAACTACAGTGGTGGTTGTTATGTTAAGAGTTAAATTATATTTTATTTCATTTACTTAAAAAATGAGTAAATTATTCTTTATACGTTAGATCAAAGAGTAAATCAATGTTTCTAGTAAAAAATTTCATTCGTTTTAGCATGAGGTACATATGATACGACACATGTCACTAGAGGTGCTCATGGGTCGGGTCAGGCCAGGTTTAGGTTAGGTCTAAGCATGACATTAGCATACTTTATGCTTACCCAAGCTCAGCCCGACCTAAAATTTTACTTAAATCCGCCTACATTTGCAAAAAACTAACCCAAGCTCATTTTAAGCCCACCCATATTATTTTTAATTTTTTAAATATTTATATTATATTATTTTAATATTTAATAATTTTTTTATTTATTGAAACTTTTTATATAGTCATCTTAACATTATTTTAATGTTTACATTAGAGTAGTATTATATATTTAGTATAAGTTTATTTTTTTTAATGTATTCTGAATTACATAATATATAAAAATAACATAATATAAAGTATTATAAACTTAAAATGGGTTGGGCTCAGGCCTTGAATGTTCAAACCCAAGCTCGATCCATATTTTAAACAGGCCTAATTTTTTTGTCCAAACTCATTTTTCGGGCCTAATATTTTTGTCCAAACCCTCCCAAATTTCGAGTCTGGGTGGGTAGCCTAGCCTATGAACAGGTCTACATGTCACTATTTGGTTATTTCGTCAGCCATGCCAGTTTTCAACAATAAAAATGGATGAAATTTTTAACAGGAATGACTGTACAAGCCAATTTTGGGCCCTAAACCAAACAACCCAATTACCTCTTTACAACAGACCCAGCAAGCTAAACCCAACAAATCTCTTAGCCCATAACCCAACTTAACCCAAGGACTAAAAACCCAACTAACCTACCCAAGACCCAGCAGAAACCCAAACCCTTACAAACCCAAAACCCAATACACAGAAACCCAATAACCCCACTAACCTAAACCCATAACACCATTAAACCCGAATGGCCCATGAACCTAACCCTAGCCCCCACTTGCCCACTTGCGCGAACCCCACTCACCCACCACGCCCCATGCCGTCGGCCGTGACGAACCCCACTAGCACGCCTGACCCTCGCCATCGCGCCCATACCTGCAAAAACAATAGAAGCAAAGCAGAAGCATAGAATAGCAAAATGATAATAAAGTATGTAAGAAATATAGGCTATAAATAGCCATCAGAACAACAATGTAAGCTCGGATTTTGGCATTTTGAAAACACAAGAAAAGAGAATCATTTCCCATCCAGAGCAATAATAATAACATCATCAGTGTTTAGATACAAAAATAACAGCGAAGCAAGTAGATAAAAGACCGAAGAATCAGAAACTAACAAAGCCTAAAGGTTTTTTTTTATTTGCATTTTCATTTCGTTTTTAAGCTCATTTTTATCATTCTTACATATTAAAAATATAACACAATATTAAAATAAACAGCAAAAAAAAAACTAACCTTTTGATTTTAAACCCACAGGTATGCGGTGGCATTGCCAGCAACCGGCTGAAGCTCGTGGCCGTCCGTGACCGGACCCTGGCGGAGTCCCACCGGAGCTCCCTCTCCCTCTCCCCTTTCTTTTCTCTCCCTCTTCTCTCTGTTTTTTTTCCTTTCCCTTTCTCAAATGATTTTTTACAAAATTTTTGGCTTTTATAGGGGACCAAAACGCACCGTTTTGGTCCCCCTTTATAAACGAAACGACGTCGTTTTGGGCCTTGGTCGGTCGACCCGACCCGCACCAAGCGAGATCGCGTGCTTTTAAGTGAGGGCTAATTGCGCTTTCACCCTCCGCTTTCTCCTGATTTTGCAATCAGGTTTTTAATATTTTAATTTGGCCCCAGAATTTTGCCCGTTCATCAATCTAGTCTCTCTGTGCTGCGTTGCATTTTGGGTAATAGAGAATATTGCGCTTTTGGTCCCCATTGTTTTCACGCGTGTTCGTTTTGGTCCTTTATTTCTTTATTTCTTTTTAAATTACCCAAATTACATTCTTAAATGATTTAGTCCTTTTTCGTTTATTTTCATTTTTTACATATTATTAATATTATTACTAGTATTTTTATTAATATATTAATTATTTTCAAAGTATTATTACTACTAATGATTATTATTTCTAGTTTTAGCATCATTATTAATATTAATATATGTATATTATATATGTATATATTCGTACATTTATATATAGTACTATTTTAATTACTTTATTTTAATATTACTATTATATTATATTAGTTTTTATACTTCATTATATTTCTAATGTTATTATTATTAGTTGTTATTTATTTCTAATATGTATATATCATGTAAATGTTGTAATATTATATGCATTTTTGACATACGTGATGTATATAAGTTCTTAATATTATATTTTATATATATTATTATATATATTTAAATATCATTAGTCATATTCTTCTTTTATACTATTATATATATATATATATCTAATATTATAAGGTATGTTTCTAATACTATTATTTATATATATATTTATGTATGTGTGTATGTATTGGTGTAATGTACAAAATAGTTTTATTATCATTTCTAAGGAACGTCGTATTGTATCGTTCTATATATGTTATGTATATATCTTTAATATTACTAGTTATATATATATTTCTTATACATTTCCACATACATATTTTCTTTTATATACTATGTATATATTATATTTTATTATATATTAGTACACATATTTTATTATACGTATGTATATATACTTTTATATTAATATTATTTTCGTATATCATATTATTCATTATTATACTTATTATTTTCACTATTGCCACTTATTATATTATTTCAATATTATGTACTATTTGGTGTACATACATCCTTTATTATGATTATTAGAGTATAAATACATGTTTTTTCCTAATACATATCGTATCGTTCATCTGTACTATGTATATACATATACATATTTAACATTACTACACATTGTATTTATTCATGATTTGTCTTTATTTCTTTCATAAATGTCATTGTTATTGTTATTCAATGTTCTAGTATCCCATGTTAATATTTTTATTCATAATGTCATTATTCATATCATTTATTTATTTTTTTAAAATTCTTACTTTTGGAATCTTTTTCTAATTAATTTAAATACATAAGGCAACATGTCGGTTTAGCACAAAGTCGCTGATTTCATCGCTATGTTGGATGAACATCAATCGACTCGTGTTAAAACGGTATGTCCTTCTCTTAACAATCAAAAATTTCAAACTTCTCGTCTTTTTTATCGGATCGTGGCTAAATTTTAATATTGAACTCGTATTTTTGAGAATCAAGACAACTCGTGTTTATGAGATACCAATCTTTGGGCGTCGCGAGGGTGCTAATACCTTCCTCGCGCGTAATTGACTCCCGAACCCTAATTTTTCTCTGGACTTTAAAGTAAACCTAAACTCAGTCTTTTATTTATTTTAATTGGAGATCTAATAGGTGTCCGATCACACCTAGGAAAAAAAGGATCGGTGGCGACTCCCTGTTTATTTTAAAAATCAAAATTTAAGATTTCAAGTTTTCAATAGATCGCCACAATTAGCGACCCGAAACCAAAATTTTACGTCGCTACAATGACCACTCTGCTCTTTAATCTAATGTACAGAGGCTAATTTGCCCATTTATCAAGTAGAGAGACAAAATGCAATCTAACACCTACTATAAGAAATTCCATGATATTTTTTCCAATCTTAAACACAGATGAATTAATATAAAATCGAGTAAGTAAAACAAACAGAATCCTTACAACAATGCTAAGATAATCCAAAACGGTACATATACAATTTACCAAATTAAAATATAATGATTAAATTAATAACCATGACATGAGTAATAACATAATTTAATCCATAAATAAGATAATTTTTCTATTTTTCATCATAGGTAGTTTTGAATGGTACATCTCACCTTCTTATTTCGTGAAACATTAAATTTTTTTGCAAAGAAATAGCATAGTATTGAATTAGGTAGTATCACAAGTAGTGGATTTATTTCCATTTATAGTCCCTTTGATATTTGTTGTTTTCAAACTGATCCGGAAGTACATTTATAGAAGAAATAGCAAATCACATGATAATGTCAACAGCAATACAACACTCTTTCTAGTAAGTACATCACATGCTTATTATCAGCATGGTTTATGAATGTTTGAATATATACCAATAGTTGTGCTTCTAATTTTAGAATTTAAATTTATATTTTAAAAATAATGTAAATTACAAAATAATTATTAAATTATTCAAAAATTTTATCTAAATAATTGAGTTGTCCAGTTTTAAGGACGATTAATGTGGTCACTAAATTATTGTTTAATTAGCATATATAATATAATATACATTAAACATGTAACTTCCCCGTGACTTTTACAGTCATGACTAAAAAGACTCGAATTTCATTGTGTGTAAACGTTATGTGTGGGTTCTTTTCAATTTATTTGATATTATTTATTATTTGTACTATATTTATACCTATAGATTATATATATAATTAATTACAAACCAAACATGAAACTTTTGGCAATTACTTTCTAAAATTAAAATACAACTAATTAACTTTAACATAAATATCAATTTAATTTAGATAAAGACTTCACATGAGATTTTAAAATAGAATTCTAATTAACTTGTTTAACTGAATGTTTTGACTATTAATATACATCATTTTTAAATAAAAATTATTTAAGGTTAAAATCTGTTCTTAGTCCTTGTACTTTTTATACATTTGAAATTTAGTGCCTTTACTTTTATTTTCAAGAACGTAGTCTTTCTATTATTCAGATTTTAAAATTCAGGTTGAATTATTAACACTGTTAGAACTAGGCTAAATAGGCAATATATGCCCGATTTTTTTAATTGATCAAATAGGTCATTTATTTTCTAAGATTCAAGGAAATAAGTTGATTTTAGAGACAGTGTGTGAAAGATTGTCCAGCTGAGTGAGCTTTCTGAAAATTCCAAAGAAAACGCGTCCAGCTGGGCACGCTTTCTCTGACATGTCAACAAAAAGCTCGTCCAGCTGAAAGAGCTTTCTTGCCAACTGTGTAGAAACCTCGCCCAATTGAACGAACTTTCTTGCCAATTATGCAGAAAGTGCGTCCAGCTAGACACACTTTCACACACTCTCTCCAAAATCAACTTATTTTCCTAAATTTTGAAAAAAAAGACCTATTTGGCCAATTAAAAAAAATCGACATATATTGCCTATTTAGCCTTAGGATCCTACTGTTATATTTGTTAATGTGACATTTTGAATAAAAAAATATACACTTAGCAACCATCTAACAAAAAAAAAAATACATTAAATTGAACAAATTTTTTTTAGCTATGTCAACAATTAAACTTACATTTTTAAATTAGAAAAACAGAGAGATTAAATTTTAAATGCGTAAAAAGTAGAGGGACCAAAAGAATATTTTAACTAATATTAAATAGTAATCTTTTTATTTTTTTGAAAAATAAGAGCTTAATCAACTCTTAATTATTGAAGAGAGAGAACAAAGTGAGTGTGTATGAAGCAAGCGTGGCATGGTTGCCACGTGTGATTGAAGCCAAATAAAGAACAAAAGACAACACCTTCTCTCGTCGGTCCACACACTTCGTTTTCTCCGAATCTCTAATTATTTTGGTTAAATTATTTTATTGATGGAGTCTTTATATTATTTTATTTTAAGATTAAATTAAATTGAATTTTTATGTAACTTAAATAATAGTTTAGAAGATGATAACGTGGAAAATAAGAAAAAATTAAAATTCAACATTTTCAAAACACGAAAAGAAAAGAAGGATTAAAGTATAATTTTATTATTTTATTAATTTAAAATTATATAAAATTTAAAAGTATAAAAATTAAAATTTTCATTTTAGGGGCGGAGTCTCTGCTAGCTCTTTCCCTCCGTCTTTGTTTCTAAAGTGATTCTCGATTAACAAATAATACTAATTCGATAAAAAATTTAAAATAAATACAAATAAGAGCTAAATTAGTGGATTTTTTTTGTTCAATGTCATTCTAAAATAGGAAATGCTAACATTTTTTAACTCCAACCTTATTGTCATTTACAATTTTACTTGTTTGCTTTAAAATTAAATCATAAGGATTAAATTGTTCACTTTAGGGGATTAATCTACTTTAAAATTTATATTCAGGGACTGCTAGATGATTTGACCTTTTTCATTTTGTCGGTAATTTCTCAATCTACTAAGCACGAGCAAGGCTGATCACCAAAACAAAAACACATCAACAAGCATATTTATGATATTTGAATAATTTGAATCGGTTGGACTATCAATTTTTAGCCCGATCAGTTTAATTTATCAGTTTATCTAATACAATTGAATAAATTATTAAAAAATTATAAATATTAAAATAAAAATAAAAATAAATAATTAGCAAGATAATCAGTCTAACCTTTTAGTCCAGATCGATACCTCTAAAGGTTCCCAATTCTATTAGTTCAGTATGGCTGTGAAACCAGTGGCAAAAACTAATAGGGTAAAGTACACTAGTAACCACTCAACTATTGTGAAGTTTCTTTTTTTTTGCCATACAATTATGAAGAATTACAAAATGATCACTCAACTATTTAATTTCGTCTTTTTTATCATTATCCGTTAAATGGCTAACGAAAAGATGACATAACAGCTTTTAGAATTAGCATAATGACAACTTTAACTTTCAACATTTACACATTGTGTAAGGGTTTAAATTTTTTAAAATTAAAACTGAATTGATACAATGTATAATTGTTGAGAATTAAAGTTACTATTATGCCAATTTTAAAAGATTCAAACTAATTAGTGGCTAGTGACCAAAAAAAAGAAGAATTTTTGAATATTTAGTGATCATTTTATAACTTTTTATTATTGAGTGACTGAAAAAAAAATTTACTAATAGTTGGGTGACTATAGGTGTAATTTACCCGAACTAATAATGTCACTATGTATATTTCCATTGGAATCAATATATAGCAAAGATAAAATAATCACCAATAATCTTTACAACAACACTGCCCATTTCTAAAGCAATGAAAACCAGAAGCATCCCTCACCAAAATCTCTCTCTTAGTAATAATGGATACATATTTCATGAATGTATGGCAATCTCCACACATATGGATGTTCTTCACTATCCTTATGGGTTCCCTATGTTTGGTCATTAAGATCCCATATGTTGCTGCTAGTTTTGCGCTATGATACAGCAAGAATTCCTTCTTTTGATGCTCCTCGACCTCGTGAAGGACGAAGCTTGTGTCCGGAACATACCCAGCTTTTTGGCATTCCATCACGAGTATTTCTAACCCTCGATAGATGTCTTTCGTTAGGGGATGTGATTTGTCCCTTGTGTAGAATGGGTGAATGTTGTTTTGATGAATGATCCAACTTCGAGCTGGGTTTTTCCGGAAACCCTTTTCTCTCATGTCTTCCCTGACTGTTTCGGAGCAATGCCATCTCCCTGATGCGGAGTATAGATTTGATACGAGTATGTATGTTGATGGATCTTGTGGCTTCATTGCTAGTATGTGCTTTGCTACTCTTTTCCCAATCGTTGTGTTCAAGCGAATTCTACAACTGTTGAGCAATGCACGCCAAACGGATGCTTTAGGCTCCACAGTCATATTCTCAATCGTTTCTTCGGCTTCTTCGAGAAGACCCCATTGTCCTAAAACACTAACAAAGGAAGCATGATGCTCTGAAGTAGGCTCAATGTCGTAATCAGTTCTCATGGAGAGAAATAGTTTACGACAATCATCAACTAAATCCAAGTTAGTGTGTCGATAAGCCGAAAGAACTAAAAACAGAGTAATCGTATCTGGCCGTATCCCTGCTTCCTCCATTGTGGACCAAACAGCCAACGCCTCATCACCCTGCCTATGAAGAATATGACCAGCAATCAAAGCATTCCACGAAATTACGTCACGAATAGGCATAATATCGAAAACTTTGATTGCATCATTCATGTTTCCACATTTGGCATACATGCTAATTATGGAATTTAACACTCCCAAATCGGTCACAAACCCGGTTTTAAGAGCATAGCAGTGAATTTGTTCTCCCATCTTTTCAAACCCTAAAGTTCCACATGCACCGAGTATGGAAGTTAAAGTTACTTCATCCAAATCCATTGTTCCTTCTAGTCGGCATCTTAGGAAAAACAAAACTGCCTCATCAGGTTGTCCATTTCGAGCATACCCACATAACATCGATGTACAAACAACAGAGTTATCGTGTTCAACTGGCCATATCCGGAACATTTTCTCAGCATCCGCCATCCTTCCACACCTAATGCACATATCTAACAATGCTGCTTCGACACAAACATTTGATCCAAAACCAAACTTGAGACAAAAGCCTTGAATTTGTTCACTAGCTTTCACATCCATGACCAACGCACATGCGTTAATAACGCTACTCAAACTGAAATCTGTTAACTCTAAACCTTCCTCCACCATTTCAATAAACAACTTTACTGCCTTCAAACCTTCACCATTTTTGCAAAATCCCGCCATAAGAGCATTATAAGAAATGCAATTCTTCTCCGGCATCTCATTGAAAACTTTCATAGCCAAATCCACTAACCCGAATTCCATATAGGCAGTAATCATTTGAGTCCAAGTAATAACATCCCTAATCGGCATGCTCTCAAACAAAACCGCAACATCTCGTACTCTACCACATTGAGTATAAAGTCCGATAAGCACATTATTCACACTCAAATTACCCTCTAATCCAGTTCTAATAGCGTGAGCATGAACTTCTTTGCCTTTCATAAAAGCATTACTTCCTTCACAGGCACTCAGAATAGAGGAAATAGTGAAAAAATCAGCTCTAAAACAACCAATTCCTTGCATAACACGGAAAAGTTCAAATGCTTTTTCATACATCCCTTCCTTCACTAAACATGAAATCACGGTATTCCATGATGCAACATCTCTTTGAGGCATTTCATCGAACACATTAAAAATGAGCCTCAAATTCCCAGTAAATTTCCAGTAAAACCCCATTAAAGCATTGGCTACAAAAGTACTATCCAAAAAACCCATTTTAACAACCAAACCATGAATTTGAAATCCCAATTCTGACTCCAAAACCCTAATACAAGCACTTAAAATTGCAACGAAAGTGAACTCATTAGGCTCAATACCTTCAGTCCTCATCTTCATAAAAAGTTCTATCGCTTTGCTTCCTTGATTCGATTTCGCAAAACCCGAAATCAACGAAGAGTAAGTTACTACATTAGGGCAAGAAAGAGAGGCAAAAACGTTGAGAGAATGGTTAAAAAGACCCAATTTCAGGTAAGCTAAAACAAGAGAATTCCCTAAATGGGTGTCTTCTTGAAGCTTGAGAGAACAAGCATGAACAGCTTTTGCCAATTCAGCGTCGGAGTACTGAACTGAAAGGTTAAGCAAAGTGAGTAAGGAATTAACGTCATTACAAATGTGGGGTTTGTAGTAGAGTGTGTGACAAGAGACTGCGGTGGTGGAAGCGAGGAGGAAGGGGCGGTGGTGGTGGGATTTGGGTTTCGGTTTGGGGAAGGAGAGATAAGAGGAGCACGGTGGATATGGCGGTGGTTTAGTAGGGAAGAGGTGGCGGTGGTGGGGGAGTGGCAGTGGGTGGTTTTGGGGATGGATAATGGTGGACATGGATTCAGACAAAAATTAGAGGCGTCAAACATACCTTTCTACTATAGTTTCTTTTAACTCTTGTTTATATCGTTTTGTTGCTCGTTAATCATTTAACTTCGCGTAGACTATAGACAAGCTCAGTTATATTTTATTCATTCAACTTTAAAATATTTAAAAAATTATAAAATACTCATTCAAATATTAAAAAAATTTTATTTAAATCATTAAATTATTCAAAAATTTTATTTAAATTATTAGACTATTATTTTTTTAGAAGTCCAATTAGCGAGCTTTAAGTGACAAATCGATGATTGGTATGATAAATCAATACTTACCGATGAGTAGTAGAACATACTTAAATCTAAGACGATCTGATAGTCAATGTCGAAGACAAGAGAAGCAAATTTTTAAATTTTAATTAGCAGATTTATAATATTCAAATTATTTTATACAAAAAAAATTGAATTATAGAAAACAAGGAAAAAGACAACTTTTAATTGATATAAATAATACAAACCAAAAAGTCATATAACAACAATCTTAAAAACTCAATTATGAAAAATTATAAAATAATCATTTAATTACTCGATTTTACATTTTTTTGTCAACAATAATAAAATGAGTAACAAATATGACTACTTTTAAATTGACATAATAATAATTGAAGATCATAATAGTAAAGGGTAATAAAATTACACAATATATAAATATTAAAAATTATTTTTTAAATCAAGATTAAATTGACACGAATATCCAAATATAATAAGTTAAAATTACTATTATATTAGTTTTAAAAGCTATCAAGTTATTTTATTAACTCCTTTATCAGTAATTTTAACTGAATAATTTTATAACATTGCATAATTTAATTTAATGCCTAAAAATAATAATAATTGGTTGACCACAAGTGTCGTCCACCCTGAAAAAAACACTTTTTAAACCATGAAGAAGATTTGGATGGAGGGGTATTTCAATAGGGAAATTCATTTCAATCAACATATTTAAAAGAGTCTAAAAATCTAATTGCCTCACTTGGCTAAAAGAGAACATTTGGATGTTGAATTATGCAATTTCCCCTAATTTATGTTATGGGAAATTTCCCCATCGTTATAAATATTTTTTGTAGCACAAACAGTATCGTACTGCCTGCGTGCAGAGAAAAAGAAAATCAACTAGCAATAGCATGAGCACCAAAAAAAAAAAAAAAGTGATTAATTATTTGTATATGAGAGCATCACGACCAGGTCCGACACCGATGTAATGGATAGGCACACCAACAAGTTCCTCTATCCTCTCGACATATTGTCGTGCAGCTTTCGGAAGATCCGAATAATTTCTGATAGAAGAAATATCGGATTGCCATCCAGGCAAAACTTCGTATTCAACCTATACACACACAAAGGAAATGAATTGCAAATTGCTTTGTATTGACCTTCTGACAAGTATGTAATAAGCTATTAAGGTAGAAAAGTTTACCAACCTTCAACTGTTCGAGAAGCTGAAGATCAGCTGGGAACGATTCCACCGGTGTACTATCAACATGTTTATAAGCAACGCCTAATTTAATTTCCGGAAGATCAGATAAAACATCCAATTTGGTGAGGTTTAGAGAAGAAAAGCCGTTAATCTCACAACAGAACTTGAGAGCAACTACATCGAGCCAACCACAACGACGAGGGCGGCCAGTTGTGGTGCCAAACTCCTGCCCGGCAAACCTAAGGATATCACCACCTTGACCAAGGATTTCGGTTGGGAAAGGACCAGAGCCAACTCTTGTGGTATATGCTTTCACCTGCACACAGTGTTTAAATTTGATGAACCATTTGATTTTATGTTTGCCTGTAATTCAAGCCACCAAGAAAAATAATAAAAAAGAATATTCACTTACAACTCCAATTAGATCACCCACAACTCTAGGAGCAATACCGAGCCCAGTGCAGATTCCACCAGCTGATGGACTGGAGGAAGTTACAAAAGGATAAGTACCGAAATCAATGTCGAGCATAGTAGCTTGGCCTCCTTCCACCAATATCCTCTTCTTCTGTGCAATCGATTCATTCATTACGTGCACAGTATCAGCAATGAAAGGCTCCAACCTCTCGGCATATCTCTTGTAGTTTTCAACCTCTTCTTTGAGCATTTCTGGAGTATAATTAAAATCCGGGAACCTTGAAGTCACGTCAGATAATAGATTATGAAGCTTCTGAGGGAAAGTATCCATGTGCCTCAAGTCACTTACTCTGATGCCATTCCTGTTCATCTTGCTCGAGTAAGCAGGTCCAATCCCTCTTCTAGTTGTACCGATAAATGACTTGTTAAGCTCAGCTTCCCTTAATCCATCAACTACTTGATGAAAATCAAATAGCAAATGAGCACGATCAGATACCAATATCCTCCCTTTGCAAGAAACCCCATTAGCTTCCAACCCATCGATTTCTTTGAATAAACCTGGCAAATGTACTACCACCCCATTTCCGATAACACACAGAGTCTCCTCGTTAAGGATACCAGAAGGAACAAGGTGAAGGGCAAACTTCTTTCCCTCTGAATTGTAAATTGTATGACCAGCATTCGCTCCGCCCTGACATCAGAAAAGAATAATTAGAAACCACAAATTTGAGCTGGCTAATTAAACTCTTTATATTATCATTACACGATGTACTTGCACCCTATCTAATGACCGTGCTTATGCTGTAGGAGTATAGTAGTCATACAAAAGCATGAAACAAATCAGTTATTAGTCCCTACTGTGATATGAACAACAGAACACATGCATAGGCAAGTCATATCAAGTTACTTCTGATCGGTAAACAAATCAGTAAATAGTCCCTATTGTGATATGAACAATCGAACTCATACTTATGTGTGATGAACAAATCAAAGCTAAAAATACCATGGAGGCCCCTATGCTAGGAGTCAGATTGCATTTTGCCCCCCCTATTCAAAAAAATGGATAATTTTTAACAGTAGAACTGGATAATATGACCCGTTTGCTACTAATTTGCCCATTTTTTGAGTAGAGGGAGCAAAATGCAATCTGACTCCTGGTACAAGGGTCACCATGGTACTTTTACCAACAATCAAACTCATATGATATGGAAGGGCAAGTCATACCATGTTACTTATGATCAGTAAACGAATCAGTAAATAGCCCTGACTGTGATTTGAACAATCGAACCCGTATGCAAGGGCAAGTCATATCATGTTACTTATGTATGAAATGTAAAAGTTCCTATCATATCAGAATATATACATAAAATATATATCTGCTCAAAAAAAACGCAAATAGCTAAAAGCTATATATTCAAACATAAATGACAAATATAGAAGTATAATCATACAAAATAAATTTCAGTCATTATTCAATAAAAAATCAGCTACTATATGTGATATTCCGAATACTTTTAACAACAAAATTAATAAGATTCCACGTCAAGCATTTCGTCGACTTGCTAAGTTACATTGCAGAATCAATTAAGCTCATTATCCAAAAATTAACATATAATAACACTGATAATTACTCTTTTTCTAGAAAATAAATGAAATTTATTTTTTCTGAATACATCTAAAATGTTGCCAAAGCAAAATGATATTATAATACATTAATTAAAAAATAATAAAATGGCTTAATTTGCACATCAGTTATCATTTAAACTTTCTCGGCGAGATTACTTTAATCATCAATAATTCAAAAATAAAATGCATAAAAAAATAGGCGTATAGGAGTAGTACCTGACAGCGAGCAACGATGTCGAAGTGTTGAGCCAAGATATCAACAAGCTTGCCTTTGCCTTCATCACCCCATTGAGATCCCAACACACCGGAAACCTGACTCAGCGAACCGATACGATTCAGAGACTCACTGGAAGCTGACTCGGCAACGGTCAAAGAAGAGGAGGCGACGGGCTTCAAGGAACAGAAAACGAAGTTACGGCGGTGGTGTTGAAAGTGTAGAGTGGGCCGCCGGTAGCTACACCGGGAGGTGGCGACTGGGGTGGGGTCGAGTACGAGAGATGAGCAATTCATTGTTAAATAAGAACAGGCACTGAGGCGAGGGTTTTGGTTTTTGAAGGTAACAGAGAGAATGAAGTTTTAAAGGAGTTTATACACTAAAATTTAGGTCAGCTCTTGGGAGCCGTTAGATCTAATATTTTAAAATCTGAACCGCTTAAATAAAGAAAAAAATCTAAAAAAATAGGGGTACCTACATGGTCTCTTAACTATTTAATCGGTTCTATTTTTGTTATTTTTAACTATTAATTTTTTTGATTTAGTCACTTAATTATTTTCTAAATTAAATATTTTAGTCACTTTCCTTTTACTTGTGAATAACTCGAAATTCTTTTGTGGGCTTTTTATTGGCTCAATAATAAATTTAGCATTCTAATGTTTACATATTTTATCAACTTTATCACAAATAAAAATAACAAATTTAACATTCAATATTTACAAATTTTAGAATTAAAATTAAAATGAAAAATTCTCTAACATTAAGGCTTAATTTGTTAAATTTTTATATTTAGGATCAAATTGATAACATTTGAGGGCTAAATTTGTTATTAGACCAATAAAAAAACTCACTTTAACAATAGCTAACAGTAGAGTGACTAAAATATTTAATTTCAAAAGTTAAATGACTAAATTAAAAAATTAATAGTTAAGTGAATAAAATAAAACCAATTGCATAGTTAGGTGATCGTTCTTGAAGTTTATCCAAATAAGGATAAAAGCATAGAAATCTTGGTTAAAAGAAGGTTTAAATTCCGTCCATATGGATTTAATCATTACACTTTATTTTGGTCATTTTTAGTCTGATATAACAAATATATTATCACATATATAATGGCATGTTATGTGGCTATTTAAATATATTACTCATAAAAAGTCAATTATAGATTTAAAGACTAACGCTAGATTTAAAGACTAACGCTTGCGTTGATGCTGGAATTTCAAAGAATATATGGACTAATAATCATATAATTGAAGAACATGGACTAAATTAACAACTTTAGGTATAGTACCGAGGATGTTTGAACCAGCCCAAACCAGCCGACTAGGTCCCAATCCAAAGAATGGTTTTGAATCGATTAGATCGAGAATCGATACAGAACTAGTTGAACTATTTAAAAAAAATGGTTGAATCAACAGTTGGACCAGATTTTTCATTTTTAATTTTTAATAATTTCTAATCAAACCAATTGCACTGGTTTAACTACCAATCTAGTCTAAAAAAACATTGTACACGACTAATAGTAAAATTTAACCAAACAAATTTAATTTCTATTGTTTGACCCGTATTAAAATTTTAAAATTTGGAAAATAAAAGACTAAAATTAATCAATTCAAAAGTATAAAAATTAAAATTGAACAAATTAAAGTATAATAACTAAATTAACAACTTATGCAGAGTACAAGGACTAATAATAGAATTTAATAAAAAAATTCCAAGACAAGTACCAAAATAAAATCCAACCGTCCAAGTCAAAATTCGATTTCTTGTTGGCAGTTGACAAAAAACACTTACAAAAAAAAATTAATTTGAATTATTATACTCGCAATTAAAATATTGATAACATATAAAATTTAAAATTATTTGAATCCATCATAACTCGCTTGACTCAATTTGAGCTCAAATCCGAAAAGTCCAAACCTGAAAAAATTCGAGTCTAAAAAAGTTCAAGTCTAAGAAAATTGAAACTTGTAATAGATTCGAACTCAAAAAAACTTGAACTTAAATTAACTCAAACCCGAAATAAACTCAATCCGAGTCCGCCCGTTTTCTAACTCTACTTGATATTAATTAAAAGGGAACAAAAAAGATAAATATCAATTTATAGATGAAATTTATTGCAATATGATTTAATCCACGAATTACTAAAATTATTATTCCATATTTAAGTTATAAATGAAAAAAAAAGAATATATTATTTTGAAATTCAACATAAATATAATATAATTAAATTATTTCACATCTACTGAGTGAAAAACAAAATTATATAATAAATATATTTATAAAAAAATTGATATAAAAATTGATATAAATAAAATATTAGCCTTTTTGTTAAAAAAACAGGTTAAGTTTTAGTTGAAATGGTAAATTATAAATTTTAAAATTATTGAGATTTGGGTTCAAACTTAAATGGGTAAACTACATCATAGGTCATCTAACTATGGATCATTTTCTTTTTTGATTACCAATTATGATTTTGTTTTAAATTGGTCACCCAATTATGGATTTGTTTCTTTTTTATCACCCAGTTATGAATTTTTTTTAAAATTGGTCATCTAATTAATTGAGATTGTATTTTTTTGTTCATTTCTGTTAATTGCACTAACGGGAGAGTGATATGGTAGTTAAAAATTAGTATAATAACAAATTTAGCCATCAAATTTTATATATTATATCAATTTAGACATAATTTAAAAAATTAACCTTCAAAATTTACAAATGAGTCTAATTTGATTCTAATTCTAAAAAATCAAAGAAATATATAAATTTACATAAATATTTAAAAATTAAAATTTATATTAATATTAAATAAAATTAAAAAAAACCTCTCTCCACTGTTTCTTCCCTAAATTGGCCACCTAAATAATCTAGAGTGTATTTTTTATCCTAATTCAAGGTGATGGGGAGGGAGGGGCGACGGTGGGGAAGGGTTTTTAATTTTATTTGATATTAATATAAAATTTAAATTCAAATTTATTATAATTTTTAAAATATTTATGTATTTTTATATGTTTCTTTGAAATTTTTAGAATTAAGATCAAATTGATATCATTTGTATATTTTGAAGTTAAGTTTAAAAATTATGACTAAGTCGACATAATATGTAAAAGTTAAGGTTAAATTTGTTATTATTCTGATTTTTCAACAGCCATGTCACTCTCTTGTTAGTGCAATCCACGTAAATGGACCAAAAAATACAATCTCAATTAATTGGGTGACCAATTTAATAAAAAATCATAGTTGAGTGATAAAAAAAAGAAATAAATTCATAGTTGGTTGACGAATTAAAAAACAAAATCAATGTTAGAGATTGAAGAAAAAAATTATTTAAATTCTGATTAGCAGATTCATGATGTTCAAAATTGTTTAATGAAAAAAAAATATATATATATATATAAGAGAAATGAAAAGAGAGTCTTCGATTAATGTAGGCAATGCAAAAGGAGAAAGTTATAAAACAATAATTCGATTTTGCCTTTTTTCGTCTCAAGTAATTAAATGGCTAACAAAAATATGATATAACTACCTTTTAAATTATCATAATAGCAAAAATTAATATCACCTAAAATATGTTTCTTTTCAACCTATAACGTATTCATTCATTTAGTTATTGAATTTATTAAATATATATATATATATATATATATATATATATAAATTTATGCTCTTTACATTATTAAAAAAATTAAATGCTAATTAGATATTTTAGACGATTTCGATTATATATTAACCTAAAATATAATATGTAAAAATTAAAACCCAACTGAATGTTTACATTGTATACAAACAGGGTACTAATATAAGAGTAAAATGCAAAATTTAATTCTATAAAAATGACAAAAGGGGTGTTTCCAAATTAATTATTGGAATCAATATTGACTTTAACAAGGTTAAAAAACATCTGTGAATAGTAAAAAGAATTAGGAAAAAAATTAAGCTAAAAAAATGGGATAAAAAGAATGATGTGGGTATGAAAAAATTGTGTAGGTATCCTATTTTTTTGACTCAAGAGATCCATATCCAAATGGGTTCTTACTGGCCCAGTTCCATTGATCCTTGCACATCTCTTCAATGCCATACTTTGCTCTGTGAATACATCCAAAGTTCAACAATATGAGTTGTGTTTGATAACAGGATGTATGCAAGCAGATAA
This sequence comes from Gossypium arboreum, assembly GCF_025698485.1. Classification (NCBI taxonomy): domain Eukaryota; kingdom Viridiplantae; phylum Streptophyta; class Magnoliopsida; order Malvales; family Malvaceae; genus Gossypium; species Gossypium arboreum. The sequence continues at coordinate 113,183,403 of NC_069071.1, forward strand.
TGAAGCTACAATAATATATGTAAAGCTCTTACTTCCATTTCAATTCAGTCTCGGCCTTTTTTATTGAAGCATAAACGACTTCGGCATCTCCGGGTCGACGTCCGGCTATTTGAAGAGGGATTTTCTGATAAATACCATGAATAACGAATAAGTACAAGTCAATATATGAAAATGATAAAGAAAACTACACAAGGAATCATTTACCTTCCCGGATGCCTTTTCAAATGCAGTAACCATTTCTAAAACTGATGTTCCCTTTCCTGTTCCCAAGTTGTATACGTCACAGCCTGTGATTGAATAGGTAATAAGGACCAATTCTACTGAATTTTGAACTTCAATATGTATACTATGTTATATAATGCAGATATACCTATTTTAGGATCAGATAGTTTTTTTAATGCAGCAATGTGGCCATCTGCTAAATCAACAACATGGATGTAATCACGAACCTGAAAAGATACAAGGAATAACCCATCATGGGGTTGGTGGGCTTGATTACAAGGAAAGAAAGGTTCTGCTTTAAACATGGATGAACAAAGAAATATGAATGAAACAAGATTCATTGGAACCTAAGAAGGTGTATACAGAAAAAATCTTACCCCGGTACCATCCTTGGTTGAATAATCCTTTCCAAACACTGTCAATGCTTGCCGCCTACCAACAGCAACTTGTTGTACAAAAGGCATGAGATTGTTTGGAGTACCCCGGGGATCCTCACCTATGAGGCCACTGGGATGAGCACCAACTGGATTAAAATATCTTAGTAGTATGATCTTCCATTGAGAATCAGAATTCCGGAGATCGCGGCAAATCTCTTCAATGAAAAGCTGAACCACCATGTCAGGTATGATTAGATGACACTATTCCTTGAGCTGCTAAATAGTATGCACTTAAATGCTCATTGCATACCTTGGTTCGTCCGTATGGATTCACTGCAGACAGGGGGAACTCTTCTGTACATGGAACCTTCTTTGGCCAGCCATAAACAGTAGCAGATGATGAAAAGACAAGCTGCAATGTATCATATTAGATCGATCAACTTGTAAAACTCAAGAAGCCAAAACAATCCATAAACTGAATCTTGGTTCAATCTCTGGTGCTAAAGATGCCAAAAGGGAAAAAAGAGAGCAAAACAAGGAAGGGAAAGAAATGTACATTTTTACATCCATGTGCAGCCATGACTTCCAACAGGGTAATTGTCCCAACGATATTGTTGTCATGATAGAGCAATGGTTTACTTACACTTTCACCAACTGCTTTTAGTCCAGCAAAGTGAATCACAGCATCAAATCTGATAACGTAGTAACCTTTGAAATTTGAGCAAGTAGACAAGGCACAATAAAAAACCAACATATAATATAAATTCCTGACAGTACTTTGTCTGAGCAAATATTTTTTGAATGGCTGCTCTATCACGAAGGTCCACCTGCACTTCAAGCCAGTGGTCCAATTATTACTTAATACATCAATCACTTCATGATTCTTGTTAAATTTGGGACAACAATACAGCAGCACATGATGGATTTGATTTATGCAGACAAATCCCAATGTATATTAATTGAAGCAAAAACATAATAATAGTTCCAGATGCTAACAATTAATTTCTAAAGAAATAATTATGTTTAAAGCTTTTCAATAGATCTAATCATTCCCCAATCAAAAGAGTCCTTCCATATATATATTTAAAAAAAGGTAAAATACAGATCAAAAGACATAGGAAAAACACTTTTGGGTACCGACAATAAAATAATACTATAGAAACAATAAACAAAACCAAAAGGACTATATTGTTATATTTTTATATTTAAAGAATATTTATGAAATTTTTAATTTCACAAGTAAAAATAAAATTTCCGAGTCTCATTAAACTTTAGGTATTATTATTTAATATGTTAATCGGAGTTAAAACTTAATTAAAATAAACCTTATTCGTGTTGAATATAAATTTAAATTGTTGATGCGATATTATTCTGTATACTTAGTTCTAAACATGTCACCGGAATTTGTCTACTATTTGCAATTATTTCACAGTTTTTTTTGTGTGTAAAAAGAATTAAACATCATATCACCGAAATTTTACAACGCAACACGTTGCCAGCTATAGCAAATTCGATTAATCAAATTTAAACTAATTAGACTCCAAATTAACAATGAATGCACAAAGATTAAATGAGATTTCTTTGTCAGGCAAACCAACTAAGCAATCTAGCCAGCGGCGGAGCGACCAGGAGCATGGCCCTAAAACTGTAAATTTTCAATTGAGGTGTTATATAATTTATAAAATTTAAATTAATAATGGTAAAATTATATTTTAACATTTTAAAATTGATAAAAATTTAATTTAATTTTTTAAAAATTATAAAAATTAATACCATTAAAATGAATTTAATTCCCAGAACTTTCTGCCAGCGCAATTAAATCTAGCATTAGCATAGTTACAAAACTACCCCTCTTCAAAAATAATTTTATTTAAATGAAAACAAAACGTAAATAGGTGAATTCAATCGTTCAACGAACCTGATAAAAGGAAAGGTTCCTGCCGAATTCACCGGCGAGTTCTTTGACTCTCTTGAGAGCAACATCTGAGGAATTGTCGAGATTATCAACAACCACCGTTTTGTAACCGCTTAACAACAACTGCAACACCGTGTGGCTGCCGATATAACCGGCTCCGCCGGTCACTAAAATAGTCTTCGACATATTCGATCCAATCAAAACCAAAAAAAAAAAAAAAAAAGGAAAGAAGAAGAAACTGAGAGAAGAGGCGAGCCTAACAGAAGGCTAATAATAATTCTTTGAAATTAAAAGGGTTTAATCTTATTAAAGAGTGAAGAGAATTAAAACGAAAAAAAATAGAAGAGAAAAGAAAAAGAAAGAGAGATTCTGCGAACGCTTCCGTTTCAAGAAGATGGGAGTGAGAGAGTGAATGAGAAGAATGGCCACGTGGAGTGAACAGGGTGGAAATTTAAAGGCCGGGGAGGCTCCGTATGACGTGGGGATTTTGGATGGATGGGTTTTTGGAGTAAACTATTCTTCTTCTTCTTCTGCTGCTGCTGCTGCTGCTTTTACATTTATCGCTGCTAAAACGTAAACCTTTATTGTGTAAGGTGTGAGGGAAGGAGGTAAGCTAAATAAAAGGGCAGAGGAATGGACAAGTAATAGAATAGAAGGTGAAGAAATTCACAGCTCATATTTGGTATGCTTCATTTTGTCTTTATAGTTACAGCCTCCTTGATCCTCCATTATTCTTAGAATAGAGAATCTGACAGCCATCAATAAAAGACTGGGGGCGGTCCATTTTTCATGCCTATTAATTTAATATCTCCATATTTTAGTTTTTTCTTGGGTAAATTACGTCCGACGTTACTAATTATTAGTATATTTACGTTTTGATTATTTAATTTTAAAAAGTTATAAAATGGTTATTAAACTATTCGAAAGCTAGGGAGCTCCAAGTAATAATTCAACGATTGGTATGATGGATCGGTACTCATCAACGAGTAGAATAATATACCTTAGATCCAAGTATATATGATTGTCAATGTCAGAGATCGGAGAAAAAAACTGTTTGGATTTTGGTTCGCGAATTTATGATGTTCAAAGTTGTTTTATTAAACAAAACGAACTAAAGAAGAGAAAGAAAATGAGGACTTTTGATTGGTGTAGATAGTGCAAACAGTAAAGGCCATACATCAATAATTTTAACAATCCAATAACTTAAATGAAAGCTTTCGAATAATTTAATGACTATTTTGTAATTTTTTAGAGTTGGGTAAGCAAAATATAAACTTATTAATAATTAAGTGATCTCGAGTGCAATTAACCTTTTTTTTAAAGAAGGAAAAGAAATTATGATTCTCAAATGTGTTATAAACCCACTTTTAGTTGTACCGACGGGAAAGTGCAAAAACCTGTGAAATAAATAAATAAAATAAAAAAGAGCTCCACATGGTTTTAGAAAAACAATGAATATTTGATTGAAATAAAAAAAATTTAAAGTTTCTTGAAGATAAAAATAAAATAAAACATTAAAAATACTTTTAAATTAAAAAGTTGAAGCTATGAATTTTTAATTTTAATTTAATTAATGAATTGAAATTGGTAAAAGAATAGAGAATTTTAAAGAATGATAACTTGTGGTTTTTTAGGATAAAAAATTAAATTATTTTTTATTTTCACTAAAAATATTTTGTAAAATTAAAAATTTAATTTAATTAATGATATCTAATTCAATATTTATTTATACATCTAATTATTATTCAATAAAATTAAATATATATCATAAACTTGTATTAACCAACACCAATAATATTGTATATAATTAAATTTATGAATACAATCGAATTAATTCATGTCAAGCAGATTGAATTTTAATTCAATTGGTATAGATATTATTATTAATATAGAAGAACGAGGTTTGAGTGCGGTAAAAGCGTATTATATTTCTATTTATGAGTTAGAGAATAACTATAAATAATTCTAAACATTATATAAAAAAACTAATATAATCAGAATTTATAATAAAATTATTCAAAAAATTCACCTAAAACAGAATCTTAATAATCAAATAAAAAGTTATAAAATTTTAAAAAATCCCAAACCACCATATTACAGAAATATAAATTTTGAGCATCTAAGAATCTCATGTCACATCACATGATATAAAATTTATAATACCACCAAAAATGAATGATTTAATGGATGACAAAAAGAAGGTTCATTGGACTTTTTAAACTCAATTTGGCATTAATTCATCATTGATTCTTCCCATTCTGAGCCAATGGAAAATTTTAAAAATTGAAATAGGAGGGAAGTGATTAACGCTTGTAAAATTATAAAATTCGATTTAATTCGAAAAAAATTGATAAAAATTTAATTTTGAATTAAATAGTTTGAGATATTCGAATCAACTCGAATAAAAATTAAAAATTTCTGTTTAACTTGAATATGAATTACACAATTCGAGTTATCCAAAAATCTGAATAAGAAAAGGCAAAACCATTATTTTGTTTATGTAGTTAATTAATCTTGTACTTCGTCTACTAGTTAAATAATCGGTCCATGTAAATACAACATTGAGTATAAATAATAGGATTCATTAACTCGATTCAAAGCTTTTTGACTCGATCCGAAAAAATTTAAATTGAGTTCAGTTGCTAAAATAATATTTATCAACTTAACTAACTTGAAAATTTTCCTCGACTCGATTAAATGCTCACCACTAATTACATTCTAGACTGTAGATACACAAATATATTAAAATCTATAAATATAAAATATTCACATATGAAAATTAAAATATAAAAAGAGAAATTATAGTAGCAACCTGTAATACCTTTATAGGAAATGATTAGGGAAGTAAGGTGGTATGTTGTCCATGTTTTTGTTGCCACCCATGTTTCCCACATCTTTATCCAGCTGTGTAGTTATTGAAATGTTTCAAATGGTATTGGACTATTGTTTAAAATTTTCAATGTTGATGGCCCAATTTTTGACCAATCCAGCCAGGACAAGAATGTTTTGCACAGCCTAACTACATGTGCCACCCAATGGTTAGCCAAAGAAACTGAGTTCTTCAGGGCACTGAAAACGGAAATAACTTGGAAAATATTGTTCACATTTGGCCAGAAATGCAAATAAAATATTTCAGGCTTCCTCAGCAGAAAAGCTTGTTCTGTTTACAAGCTCAAGTTGGGGTTGGCTGAGCAACACCAGTAGCAATGGACAATGGTGCAGAAAAGCTTGTTGTTTTTAGAAGCTCAAGTTGGGGTTGGCTGAGAAACACCAGCAGTAATGGGCAATGGTGCAGAAAAGCTTGTTCTTTTTACAAGCTCAAGTTGGAGTTGGCTGAGCAACACCAGCAGCAATGGACAATGGTACAAATGGGTGCATGTTACATTACAACTTTCTCAAAAAAGACCCAGAATCAGAATGATTAAAAAAAGGAACAATTTTTTTTACAGGTATTGAAACCTGGTCCTAGTCCATATACTCCTAACCGGAAGAAACTCCAACTCCGGCATATTTATCGATCATTCTAAGAGTATCAGATACCCTTAACGATGGTTGCCAAGGCAAAGCTCTAACGGGAGAGACAAAAAGGAAGAGGCGTTGTTGTATACAAAATTTGGGGTGAAAGTTTTCTGGAGGAGGAGGAGCGAGACAGCCAAGATGAAGAATTGCTAATTAAAAATATACAGTGGAGGTGCGGGGAATCGAACCCCGTGCCTCTCGCATGCGAAGCGAGCGCTCTACCATATGAGCTACACCCCCTCACTGTTGGGTTGATCGCTACGTGTTTTTTTTAATATAATCGTTAAAGGTACGTTGCCACAGATCATATATATTGCTTTACATTAGAGTTGGCAAAACAAGCATCAGCACGAATGCTCGCCCGTGTCAATCCAACCTGTAACAATTCAAGTTCTAACAGATCTAAGTTTGAGAAAGTTTGAGTTTAAGAAAATCCAAGCCTATAATAGGTTTAAGTTCGAGACTGATTTAGTTTGAGTCCGATATAAATTCAACCCAAAGCTCAAGAAAGCCCGACTTTATAGTGAATAACCATGATAGACATTAATAATTAATATAGTTTTATGATATTATTTAAAATAAAAACAAAATATAAATAAAGGATAACTATTTTATTTTTTGAAAATATATTCATAAACATTGCATATTTAAAGTAAAATTTTATTAATATAAAAGTAAATAATAATAAATTTTATAAGTAAAATTTTATTAATAGAAAAAGTAAATAATAATAAATTTTATGTTAAATTATAAAGTGAAATAATTTTTTAAAATATTGATTTAATATAATTTTTTAAACAATCTCATTATAAGTTCGATTATATTGCTCTTTATGACTTAATGCCTATAACTACCCATAACCCTCCCAAACTCATAACTAGGAGGATAATACACTTCAACAGCATTCGAACCTCGTCCTCTTATATGGGCAATGATGCTTATGCCAATCGAGTTAAAACTCAATCGACATTAAAATGTTAATTATATATGTATAATAAATATATAAAATCAATAAATATTAAAATCTATAAAATTCAAATTTAATGATAATATAATGATATATTATATAACAATTACGAAATTTATTACCTAATTTGATCTTAAACTGATATACTAAATTGGTATATTTCTAATGCATAAAATAATATTTAATATATAACTATTACTAAATTATTAATATATGTGTATATATATATATTATAATATAGATTATATAATGTATATAGTATTACATGATATTATAATGTTTAATCATTGATGTGTATATATATATGCACATTATTAATATATTATATAATATGATATAACATTATATAATATTGTAGGAGAACTAACTTCCAAATGTACGAAGAGTATAAAGACTTAAAGTATATTTCAACTAGTATAATAATAAACAATAATATCTAATGTGCTCCTATTATATATAACTATTATTATAATAGATTATAATAAAATATATAATATTGCATGATATTATAATGTTTAATCATTGATGTATATATATAAACTATTAATATATGATATGATATAATATTATATAATATAGTAAAAGGGCTAACTTTCAAATGTACGAAAAGTATAGGGACTTAGAGCATATTTCATCCAGCATAATGATAAACAATAATAGATAATAATTAGATATAGTATTACATGATATCATAACGTTTAATCATTAATGCATATATATATAAACTATTAATATACTGTACACTATATGATATGATATAACATAATATAATATGGTAGGAAGGTTAACTTTCAAATGCAGAAAAAGTATAGAGACTTAGAGCATATTTCAATCGGTATAATAATAAACAATAATATATGATAATAATTAATATATTATGAACGATCTACTATTATATAATGAAATAATATGTTTTATAAGTATTAATATATATAATTATTATTAAATTATAAATTATAATAAAAGATACAATTTTAATAGTTATGTGTAATTTAGTATATTAAAATACATGCTTATAATTATAAGTAACAATACATAAAATATTATTAAAATTTTAATATCTTAATAAAATATTATTTTATTAAATTAGATTTTGAATTGGGCTTTAATTTTTACAAATTATATTGGGTATTGGGTCTAATTTCATTTTATTTAAGAAATATAATTGCACTCAAAATTAAAATATTTATAACTAATAAGATTCAAAAGTATTTGAATCCGTTAGAGCCTGCTTGACTCGATTCGAGCCCAAATCCAAAAAAATCTTAACCCAAGAAAATTCGAGCTCGTAACAGATCTAAACCCGAAAAAGCTCAAATCCGAACTAATCTGAGCTCGAAATAAGCTCAATCTGAATCCGCCTGTTTACCAACTCTACTTTATATTAATTATAAGGGGAAAAAAGGATAAATATCAATTTAGTGATGAAATTTATTGCAATATGATTTAATCCACGAATTACTAACATTATTATTTCATATTTAAGTTATAAGTGAAAATAAAATGAATATATTATTTTATTTTTTATCACTCAACTATGATTTTGTTTTAAATTGGTCACTCAACTATGGATTTTTTTGTCACCTAACTATACTTTTTTTTTTTAAATTGATCACCTAACTAATTGAAATTGTATTTTTTTTGTCTATTTCATTAATTGCACTAATGAGAGGGTGACATGGTAGTTGAAAATTTGGTATAATAAAAAATTTAGCTTTTAAATTTTACATATTATATCAATTTAGTCACAATTTTGAAAAATTAATCCTCAAAATTTACAAATGATCTCAATTTGATCTTAATTCCAAAAATTCAAAGAAATATATAAAATGCATAAATATTTCAAAATAATAATTTCAAAGTTTATATTAATATTAAATAAAAACTAAGAAATCCTCTCTCACCACCTCCTCTCCAAATTGGTCACCCAACTAATCAAGACTGTATTTTTTTATCCTAATTCGAGGTGGTGGGGGAGGGGGACGTGGGGAGGGTTTATTAATTTTATTTAATATTAATATATTTATATTTTATTTAATATAAATATAAATATAAAATTTAAATTTATTATTATTATTATTTAAAATATTTACGTATTTTTATAAGTTTTTTAAAATTTTTAGAATTAGGATCAAATTGAGATCATTTGTAAATTTTGAAGTTAAGTTTCTAAAATTATGCCTAAATAGACATAATATGTAAAAGTTGAGGATTAAATTTGTTATTATTCTAATTTTTAATTGCCATGTCACCCTCTTGTTAGTGCAATTAACATAAATGGACCAAAGAATACAATCTCGATTAGTTGGGTAACCAATTTAATAAAATAGCATAGTTAAGTGATAAAAAACAGTGAAACAAATTCATAGTTGGTAGACCAGTTTTAAGAAAATCATAATTGAGTGACCAAAAAAATTAATGATGTAATGAACCGAAAGTTACGGTATCGGAAATTGAGTCTTGAGTACTGTTTCCGTGAAATTTATTCATGAATATTTATTAGAAATATTTATGAATTATAGTTGAATGGTTATTTAGTGTTTAATTAAGTGAAGTAGCTTGAATTTAGTTTAAAGGATTAAATTGCATAAGGAATAAAAGTTTAATTATAGATTAAAGAAGTAAAAGGGACTAATCTAGCAATTAGACCCTAAGTGCCATGTGTGTGAATGTATGATATAACATGTGTAATAGTTGGTATATATGTGTAATAGCTATAAGATATTTTATGTTATAGCTATTACACATGTTAATTTATATTTTTATAGGTTAATAATAATATAATATAGTATAATGAATAAATAATAATGAGTAAAGAAACATAGAAAGAGTTACAGAGAGCAAACGTGAGAAAGAAAGAAGGAAAGAAAGAAAGAAAAGAAAAGGGAAATTTGAGGATTAAGGCCCTAAAGTTTAATTGGTAAGTTGTTTTAGCTCATTTTCTTATGATTTTTATGTTTATGGATGCCTAATTCAAAGTTCTACATGTATGAGGTTAAAATGAAGAAAAATAGAAAATTTTTAGATATTGATTTAGTTGAATAAATTGAGGTTTTATGGGTTAAATTGATAGGAATTGAAGTTAGAAGTGAAAATTGAGTGATTTATTAAAAGAATTCTAAGTTAGGTTTAAATAGGGATTAAGTGGAATAGAGCTCAAAATTTATGTTTTATAATGAATTTTATGAGTTAGAAATTGTTAATGAGTTGATTAAAAGAGAATATGAAGCTTAAGTTAAAGAAAAAGATTAGTAATGGAAAAAGGATGAAATTGGAATTTTGTAAAAGTTTGATAGAAAGTGAAAATGTGTTTTATGAATTAGTATATTGATGAATTTTAATTGTATGATTGTTAGTAGCAAACGTAGCACGGATATGTCATCAAAGAAGGAAAAGAGAAAGTGAACGAAGATATCGATTAAATTCGATAAATAGTGGTTTGTATTTCTATAAACCGAGCTTAATCGTTATTGCTATATTTGATATTTATATTGTATGAAAATGTGAATGAGGTAAGTATTTTTACCATATTGAAATGAATGTGATTTTGAATACCCTATTAACAATTGTCGGGCTAGTCGGATATAGTTGACATGTCATAGGAATTGGAAGTATTGGGATATTCCGACATTGAGTCGATGAGACACTATGTGTCGACTACTGTTAAAGTTCCGGATTTGTTCCGATGAAGTACTTTGTGTACTATAATGTTAAAGTTCCGGATTTGTTCCGATGAAGCACTATGTGCTTATCCCGAGTGTGGGTTGGATCCGTGTATCCGTTAGTGTCCGAGTTATGTTAATAAGGGTAAATAAAGTAAAGGTTATTAAAGTCTTGATTGATATTGAATAATAGCAATAATGTGTTTGAATTACCATGTTTTAAAGTTGATTAAGCTATTGTTTATGGAAATACCACTGAGAGTATTCTCAGCAGACGGTTTGTTTCCGTCTTGCAGGCTAGGTAATGAAAGTATAAGGACTCAAAGATAAGCCGATCCCCAAACTCAAATTGGTGAAGTTTCTATCTTTTGGAAAATGGCATTGTACCTAGGATGTCTTTTGGTTATATTGAAAGTATCTAAGTTGTTAAATGATATTTTGGTATGTTTTGTAAATGTTACCAAAACCTTAAGAATGGTATGTTTTGATATGTTAGTGAAGAGTAATAAGAGGAATTGTTGGTAAATGTTGTAGAAAGAAGAAATGAAGATGTTATAAACTTAGTTATCAACATTTTATACTAAAACAGATTTGGACAGTAACAGTAGTCCAACTTTGAAAATATACCAAAAATAGTATAAAGTGAATTAGATGATGAATAAAATATGTAATTGAAGCTTAATGAATCTATTTTTATATGGAAGAAACAAAATTGGTAAAAGAGTTGTATTTTATGAGATATTTACGTTTTGGTGAAACAGGGTTAGAACAATTTCTGGATTCCCTGTTCTGACTTTAGAAATTCACCATAAATTGTGTATTAAGAATTAGGACTCAAACTTTATATGTATGGATTCATTATTGAGTCTATTTTTAATTGAAACAAATGGCATAGTCATTGGATTTCTGTACAAGAAGAAATTTTATTCGAAGTGCACAAGGGTCAGAGTAGCTGAACCCTGAAACAGGGGAGACTTCTTATAATAAACTGTACTAATTGGCCTGACCAAAAATTCTAGAAAAAAATTAGTAAGTAGATATATGAGTCTAGTTTCAGGGGAAATTTACGGAATTGGATTTTGAGTTTCGTAACTCGAGATATGATTTTTTTAGCGACTGTGACGCAGATGGATAGTTTACTACGAAAACTGTTTAAGTGCTAAGATAAGTTTTGTAATGTCTCCTGCTTGACTCCGGCAACGGTCTCGGGTAGGGGGGACGTTACAAATGACCTATAATCGGATGACCTGTGTTGTAGTTTATCCAACTTTAATTTGTGTTTTTTTTTTCTATTTTTCACATGAAAAAAATACCTTAAAACAATATAATTTACTTCATAAAATATAAATAATCTTATCATTATCTAACTACATTGATAATTAGGTGATAGAGGATAATATATTGTATGGATACATAATTAAATTAAAATAAAATTCTCGTGCTCGTAAGTATATCAAATCAAAGTAAAATTTGATATTAACCGGAGAACGAATTATATGACTTAAGTCACCTTTAATAGGGTGAGTGTTCGATCAAATCGAGTGAAAAAATTTTGAGTTAATCAAGTTAACGAGTCCTATTTATCACTCTAACTTGATTTGAATTTTTTTAGAATTGATTTGAGTGAAATGAAATTCAAGTCGAGTCGAATCGAATCGAATCGAGTGAAATTATTTGAGTTAAATTAAAAATTAAGCATGTTAAATTAAAATATTGTTACAATATAAATAATTCTAGGTTAGTGAATATAAATTTGAAACCACACATATTTGAAAACTTTTTCAAAGTAAAATAAGAAGAAAAAAATGCGCTTTAATATGATAAACTTGAATAATTAATTAACTTATTTAGATTATCAAAATTATTATTTTAGAAAATTTTAAAATTTTAACTTTCTTTATATATTTTTGAATTCTTTTTAAAAAATTTAAAAATATGAATTTTAAAATTTTATAAATATTTTGAATTTTGAATTTTTTAAATTTTGTTGAGAGAAAGACCAATTTATTCATTTTTAAAATTGACAGCAAAGATATTTACACCAATTTCTTATTCAATTTATTCAAGTTATTTGAATTGTAAAATTCAAGTCGGCTCAAACTTGAAACTCAAATTATTTATTCAAGTTGACTCGAATAAATTGAATAATTCGATTTGATCAAGTCGAAAATCAATTTTTTTTCCAATTTTTTCGAATTAAGTTTTGCTCGAAAATACACATAAGTTTCGAAAGTACACATATTTACGTAGTATACCCACAATGATAAATTTCTACTGAACAGATAAGTACTAAACTTTTATTACAAAACCTATGCAATTTTCAAGTATATATTGTTTTCAACTTGTTAACATACTATATCAATTACAATTAATCACTCAATAAAGTAGCATCTAAAGAAGCATAAACAACCTGCTCAATTTCAAGCTCGGTTGGAACTACTCGTGGCACTGCTCTCATATTTGCCACAATAATCTAAATAGAGAATAAAATCTAATAATTATTAAAATATGCATGAAGAAAACTTGAAAAAAAAATAAATATAAGATATACATAGATGAGGTAGGCTCGTTCTTGATATTTTTGGGCTCTAGGCTAAACAATATATCGTGTCATTTTAAAAATATATATATAAAATGTAATACAATAAAATAAAATCATATACTAGTAATTTCATTAAAATAATACGTTTTATGACATTAAACAAATAATATATTTTTCTAACAAAATTAAAAAAATATATTTTTCATTCGATCTACTCCTATGTCATCAATTACAAAAATACAAAAATCATTAAAAATGGGTTCTACGAGCATTTTGAGATGCAAAATCATTAATGCTAAATTCCTTCTCGATTTTTTATTTTAAAATTAGTTACTATTAATAAAAGGAAAAATTCAAAATTATGCACAAATTTTAGTCTAATGTATAATGTCATACATGACTATTAAAAGAGTATCTTTTTATTTTAAAATATCATATTAGTGAACTTATTAGAAAAAATTGATGGAGTTAACAATCGGGGTGAAGCCAAAACAATTTTTAAGGGGCGAATGAAATTTTAATTTTTATAGTCTATATCTTTATAATTTTAAAGGATTAAATTGATTTTTATAATTTTAAAGGAGTCAAAGTACAATTTTACCTTTATTAATTTAAAATTTTAATAAATTTTAAAAGACTAAATAATATTTTTTATTTTAGGATAAAATAATTAAATTTTTACTCCATTAATATTGGATAAAATAATTACACTACTAAAAATCTATTATTTATACCAAATAATAAATAATATTTAAGAATCTTTTATCTTAAATAAATATTATTTTAAAAAAAAATTTCGACCCTTTTATCATTAATAAAAATAAAATTTTTTGGACCCTGGGGCGTGGCGGCTGCACCTCAAAACAGCCCCAGGGCCGGTCATAAAAACAATAAATTTGAATAATCGTTCACACAGGAGTCGACATCGACTGTTGGTGAACCACCCTCCTTAATCCATTTGAATAATCTTAATAATTCCATTACTGTTATTTGATTATTTTTAAATGTTTAAAGCAGCCAGAATGATTACACCCCATTCACCCTCCTATAAATACTTGGCACTTCCTTGCCACAAACAAAACATCTAACAACAAATTATCTATTTTTAATAACACAAAAGAAAGTTGGTTTTTTGAAAAGAAAAAAAATGGAGAATGTTCCATGTACAATGAAAGCTTGGATTTTATGGACAACATGGGAAACCTGAAGATGTTCTGAAACTGAAGTCCGATGTTGTTGTTCCTGAATTGAAGGAAGATCAAGTTCTTGTTAAGGTCATGGCTTCGGGGCTTAATCCAGTTGATAATAAGAGGATGCTTGGCATTTTTGTTCAAGCTGAATGTCCTTTTCCCGTAAGTTTTTTTACATTACTGCTATAACTTAAACTCAGTTAAGTGTCTGATATGGATATATTGTTTTATTTTTGTTTTTTCAGACAGTTCCAGGGTACGATGTAGCTGGTGTGGTGGTGAAAGTAAGAAGCCAAGTAAAGAACTTAAAGGCAGGTGATGAAGTATATGGTAACATCCATGAGAAAGCCTTGGATCATCCCAAACAATACGGCACTTTGGCCGAATACGCGGCGGTTGAAGAGCAGCTATTGGCTCCCAAACCCAAGGAATCTCAGCTTTGCCGAAGCTGCTTCACTGCCGGTCGCCATCGGAACAGCTTATGAAGGCCTTCAACAATGCGAGTTCACCGCTGGTAAATCCATTCTTGTGTTGGGAGGCGCTGGTGGAGTTGGCAGCATGGTCATTCAGGTACGTTTATGTCAACATTACTAAATGATTGTATTACATTTGTGGTATGCTAAATTTGTATTATTGGATCAGCTGGCCAAGCATGTTTTCGGAGCATCAAGAGTTGTGGCTACTGCTAGCACAGGAAAACTAGAGTTGTTGAGGAATTTGGGCGCTGATTTAGCAGTTGATTACACCAAGGAAAACTTTGAAGATCTCCCTGAGAAATTTGATGTTGTATATGACTGTGTTGGTAAGATTCTAGGTTCTTTTGCTTTCAAATCTAGTTTGAGAATCGAAAAGATGTTGCAAATGTTAAAATTTGAACTTTAAATTAAGCCTCGGGCCTAATCTACTTGATAAGTTTGACTACATAATCCAACTGGATTATGCATCAGGTTTATTATATGCTAGAAAAATAACAAGCCTGATTTGTATATGAAAAAACAGGGCAATGTGAAAGGGCAGTGAAGGCAATGAAGGAAGGTGGCAAAGTTGTGATAGTGATTGGAGCAGTGACTGTGCCAGCATTTGTGTTTATAGTCACTTCAAATGGGGCTGATTTGGAGAAATTGAACCCTTACTTGGAAAGTGGGAAAGTGAAGGCTGTTATTGATCCCAATGGCATTTACCCTTTCTCTCAAACACTTGAAGGACTTGCATATGTCGACACTGGTAGAGTCGCTGGAAAAGTAGTCATATATCCAATCCAACAAGATAATTAATTTAAATCAGAACAACACTCACATTTGTGATGGAAGTGTTTGATCATATGTTACCAATTGGTCTCATGTAATAAAAACAATAATGTTTCCCTCTAATGTTTCTCTATAAATGCACTTCATCAAAGTTACATTGTAATTAGCCATCTGCGTATTTGGCAGCTAGAATAGATATTTGATCCTCTACAAACACCATTAAGATATTAACACTTATCCCAGTGCTCTAAGAACCAATATACAGCTGGTTTGTCACAATTTTCACATAAAAGCTTGAAAGTAAGTTGATGTCTACTAGCAAGTTCCAAAAAACAAGAAGCCGAGCTTGCATCTGCATAGGTACGCAGAGTTGTTGTCAAACAGCTTGTCCTATCCTTCAGTGGCCAAACCGGCCTCTTCCCGAAGGCATTCTCTGTTGACCACCACCGTTGCGTTGAAAAGCATTGGTCTGACGTAACAATGCCCTAATCCCCTGCTCCTTCATATTGGCAAACAGTGAGTCCAGTGTTTGAGGCCTCTGCTTTCTAACTACATCTCCTTGCTGCTCCTGCTGTTGTTGCTGCAAAGATAAACAAATTTCTCACTTGGCAGTCGGCATCAATTCAGTATGACGACTGTAACATCATGCTTAGACATTAGACTACTTTGCCGCAAAATTTCCGTTTGTAACCCTCCTTTGCATAGGTGGTACTCCAATCCTGCACACAGAAATGAAAACCATAATTGGATGGATGGCTGAAACTGCATAAAACGATTAGAGAGTTCAAGTCCAACAATAGCTTTAACCCAACAAGCCCAGCAACCAGCAGCAAATCGCCGAGCCTCGAAAATCTTACCATCAGATGAAGACTATATCAGTTTCCAATAAATGCAAAGATAATACAAACTTCAACAACATAATCATGACTCTAAACCCCAATCTGGAAATGCTCTTCTACCTCAAAAACCAGAGAGAAAGCCCTCAAATGCAGTAGCAAAAATGAGGAAAACTGTAAGGGTAAATGCTCCAGACTGTCAAAGAAGCAGTAAACTTCCATTCGAGTAACTTCCCCATCTTGTGAATGAAGTCGACATATACCAAAGATGACACAAAAGGTAGCATTAAGATGTCAAATTTACTCTAAAAGAACAAGATGAAACCAACTTAGTCTTTCAATACTCCCAAACCCAATATTCTTCCTCTTCCTTATTTCTAGCTCAGAGGTTTCAATATGGCACCAGTATGTTTTATCGAATCTTTCTGAAATTATATTGGGTGTTGCTTATAAACAGGTTGACCGTACACCGGTGGAAGCATTCCCAGCTTCTTCAACTGTTCAAGAAGCTGAACATCAGCTGGGAATGATTCCATCGGTGTACGTCAACTTATTTACTCAATATAATTTTAGGTTGATCCGATAAAATATTCAAGGTACCGTCAATAGATTTTAATCTTTGATTATTTTTAGTTTCTTCCAATATCTTATTGATTTCATTTATTTGTTAAAATGCTTTGAAAAGAAAAATAGTTATTTTAATATAAAATTTATGTGCTTGTTGAAATAAATTTATAAAGTAAAATCATGCAATATTGACCTACTAAATTCATGCTCTCTATATTAATTCTCAACAAATATGAACTCATGCAATCTACATTATTTCTCATTATTTCTCAGGAAGTACTGCATTCATTCATTTAGTCACTACTTATTTTTGATAAAATTGTATTTTAGTCAATCTTATTTCTGTACTTATTCAATTTAGTTCTTCATGTTAATTTCATGTCATAAAAATTGGATTATTTTCATTCTTGATCCTTTAACTTACTTATTTTTACAGTTTGACCCTTAGATTTTGAATATTTACACTTAAGCCCAAACTTTTATATATTTACAATTTAGACATTATTTTAAATAAATGTATCATAACATACTTCTTAATTCAAAATTTTCCTTGGTATCACTCAACCTTTTTTTACCATCTTTATATCATTTTCTCACTTTATCGAAAAATCAATTATACATTATTCAATTTAATACATTGTTCAAACAAATTTAACTCTCAATATTTACAAATTTGAAAAATTAGAACTAAATTGACAAATATTTAAAATTTTGAGGGATAAATATTTTTATTTTTAGAATTAAAATTAAAATTACAAATTCTCTAACACTAAGTGCTAAATTTGTTGAATTTTTAAGATTTAGGATAAAATTGATAGAATGTGTAAACATTTGAGAGCTAAATTTATTATTAGACTAATAGAAAAGGATACATTTATGACAACTAACGGTGTAGTCACCAAAATATTTAATTTTGAAAAATTGAGTGATTAAATAAAAAATTAATAATTAAGTGACTAAAATAGAACTAGTTGAATAGTTAGGTCACCATTCTTGTAGTTTACCCAAACAAGGACAAAAGCGTAGAAATCTTGGTTAAAAAGAAAGCTTAAATTCTGTTGATATTACCTATACCGTATAGGTGTGCATGGGCCGGGCCAGGCCGAGTTTGGGCCGGGCCCATAAAATTTTTTGCCTGTTTTCAAGGCCGGGCCAGGTTCGGCCCGAAATATGGGCCTAGAAATTTTTCAAGCCCGGCCAGGGGAAAAAATAGTAGGCCCGAGCCCGGCCCGACCGAGCCATATTAATTTTTTTTCTTTTTTATTAAATAAAAATTTAAAATATAATAAATCAAATACATTTAAAAACATAAAAACATAAAAACATAAAAACAAATATTAAAATAAAAAACAAATAAAAAATGAGACTAAAATAATTCTTAAAATAATACATAAATTAAAAATATAATAAAAAGTAATTATATTAAAATTGAAAAATTGAAACAAATTAGAACTAAATTAAGAACCAATTTATATTAATAACAAAAGTTTTACAATATCAAAATAATATTAAAAACAACAAAAGAGTAAAGTCAAAGTACTAAAGTTACTTAAAATTAAAAATAAAAATAATTTAATATTAAAATCGGGCAAGGCCGGGTAGGGCCCAGGCTAAAAAAATCTTACCCGGGGCCAGACCCGTTTTCTAAACGGGCCTCGTTTTTTGTCCAAACCCATTTTTCAGGCCTATATTTTTACCCAAACCCTCCCATTTTTTGGGCGGGCCTTCGAGTCGGGCCGGGCCGCCCGACCCATGCACACCTCTACCTATACGTATGCTGTGAAGTTAATCCTTGCACTTTATTTTGTTGATTTAAAATTTTTCAGTATTATCAAAAGACTGAAAAAGCAACTATTAAATTAATTAAGTTTTATTATTTCTTGGGGAAAAATTAAAATAACTTTTTAAGAAGGCCGAATGAAATTTTAATTTTTATAGTTAATATTTTTATAATTTTTAAAGAATTAAATCAAATTTTATAATTTTAGGGGGCAAAAGTACAATATCTTTACTAATTTAAAATTTAAAATTTTTTAAAGGGCTTAAATAGTAATTTTCTATTTTAGGGGGACCAGGGCCCCTGCCAGCCCCCTAAATTCGCCTCTGATTATTTTCAAAATTTGATATGATAAATATATTATCATATATATATAATGCAATGTCATCTTATTATTTCAATATATTACTCATAAAAAAAAGCTAGTTATAGATTTAAAGACCGACATTTGTGTTAAGGCTGAAATTTTAAAATTTTAAAATATTAATTATAATAATGATCTACTTGAAGAACATGGACTAAATCAACAACTTTACCCATAATACCAAAGATGTTTGAACTAGACCAGACCAGTCGACTAGGGTCCTAGTCCAAAGAATGGCTTTGAACCAATTAGACCTAAAATCGATACAAACCAATTGAACTAGTTTAAAAAAATAGTTGAATCCATAATTGGATCAGATTTTTAATTTTTAATTTTTAATAATTTTTTAATCAAACTAATTGGATTGGTTGGATAGGTTCGACCACCAATTTGGTCTAAAAAATATTGTACAGGACTAATAACAAAATTTAACCAAACAAATTTAATTGTGGATTAAAATTTGAAAATTAGAAAGAAAAAAATTGACCAATTCAAATTTGAGCAAATTAAAATATAAGGACTAAATTCACAACTTGTGCAGAGTACAGGGACTAAATATGCAAATTTAACAAAAAAAAAAAGACAAGAACCAAAATAGAATCTAACCGTCCAAGACAAAATTCGATTTTTTGTTGGCAGTTGACAAAAAAACTGACAAAAATTAAGGGAAAAAAAAAACAAAAATATTTTAGCTTCGATTAGCTTCCTTTGGATAATCATCTCTCAGTGATGGAGGAACCTCGAAAACAACAGGTTAGGGGCCTTTCGCTTGATCTATCAATTCGATTAGGGCTTTCTAATGATTCAGATTTACAATTAAAATCTTTGTATTTTCTTCTTTTCTGACTTCATTAAATGTTAAAATCCTCGATTGGGTTATCCCAAATTCAGGTATCGTTGAGAGGAGCAAGCGCAAGAGAAATATCAAGAGATGCGCTGCTTGAGAAAGTTTCTCAAGAAAGAGAGCATCGCAATTATGCAAGAAAAGCTGCCTCTGCTTCAATCTTTATCCAGGTTTACTTTTCACAATGTTTCTGTGTGTTTTTTCTTCAATTAAGTTGTGTTGTATTAAAATTTCTCTGGTTTTTTTTTTTTAAATTTATATATGTATTTGTAGAAAGTTTGGAGAAGCTATGGTGAGACAAGGAAAGTGGCTATGAGATTTCAAGAAGAATGGGAAAGTTTGGTGAAGTATCAAGCTGGAATTATGACTGGGGAATTGATTTCCAGCAGTGTTTTAAGGCCTTTTATTTTCTTCATTACACGTTTATCCATTCGACAACGAAAGATTCTTGCCAGAGAATTAAAATGTATGCAGACTTGCTTTGGGATTCTCTTGGAAAGCATAAATTCAACTGGTATGCTAATACTTTAAATCGAATTCAATTATCCATTGCTCCTAGGAAATGTGCTGCTGTGTATTAGATGTAGGACCTCCTTTTCTTTTTATCTTGGCTAGGTTAATAGACAGTTTGTATTGATTTCCTTGTTTGCTGGATAGATTCAAGGAAGAATATTTGCTCCCTGATTGTTGGCACGACTGAACAGAGAAGAACATCCATGTACCAAATGCGAAAGCTGATTTCACTCTGCTCGTTCATTCTCTCTGAGTGTGATACGTCTCATGCAGGAAGTCAAGATATTGTTGTTCTGACATCTCTTGCATTGCGTTTTGTTGTTGTCTTAACTGATCTGAAAAGTTGGAAGATTGTTAATGATGAGAATATTGGGGATGCAGATGCTGCAGTGAAGAACTTTGTTAGATTTATTGGTAGTTGTAGAAGTGGTCTTTATGCATCTCTGAGAAGATATATAAGCAGATTGGATGCTTCTTCTTCTGCTAAAGTGAAAAGTATTGTCCAAACTGATGACAAATTCTTGATCAGTGCAAGTGCAATTACTATAGCTATTCGCCCATTTAGTCTGACAACCTTTAACGCAGCTGATTGTATTAAGTTTGATGTGCATTCTGCTGCTGAGCAGTACTGTTTGTACTTACTCACAATTCCTTGGCTTACTCAACGTGTACCAGCTGTTCTTCTACCTGCTTTAAAGCACAAGTCTACTCTTTTACCATGTTTGCAACTTTTACTGGTAATACCCTATTAAATCCCAATCTCCCTGTATCCTCTTTCTCATGCATTTTCAAGATTTTTGCTTTGCAATCATGCATATGACCATTATTCATGCTAACTTACATTCATACTATCCAAGCATCTGATGCTATTTCTTTTCTTTTTGTTTCTCAGTCATCATTACTTGTCTTTGTTGGCAGTTATATCATTTTTTTTCTATGATTCAATTCAGTTCATATATAGCCTACTTTTATTGTTACTCAATATAGTACTCCTTTAAAAGGCCATGTACCGGCTTCCTATATGGCAAGCTGAAATCAATGAAGCCATAGCTAGCATTAGTCTTATTAGTTAAAATAGAGACTAATAGATGTACCCTGGGGCTGGCTGCGGTTATTTTCACTAATTATTGCATCTTTTGGAAGTTCTATGCAAATGTGCAAAGTGCTACTAACTTGGTTCGTTTTGTATTCAAATGAAAGCATAGATTTGCTTTTATTGTCTCTAGAATATCATATTTTATAGTATGTGGCTTTCATATAAATCTGTTACTTGTATACTAGGTTGCCTTTTTCATTTATGCTCTTTTACTATTAATCCTTCAATTCATGTTGAAAAACCCTAAGCTTCAAATTGTTTTACTTATTAGACAACTCTATGATTTGAGGCATGTGGAACTGATCAAACTATGGCAGGTGATGACAGACTTCAAAAGATAAAATTGTCAGAATGATGTCAGACATTGATCAGTTTAGCATGGACTGTTCTCTGAATGCAGTTCCACCAATTGGTTGGGCTCTTGTGAACATTATAGGCCTAGCTGCTGGGAGTGAGAATGACTTTACGCATTCTGGAGCCTTAAATCAAGGTCTCGAATATGCAACCTATGTCCATGTTGTAACCATTCTTGCAGACAACTTATTGTCATGGCTTCATGATGCTGGGTGGAACGAAAAGGGGAATCAGAATCTTGAAGGCAATGATGGAGCTTATGAACCACCTGTCAGTATGCAGGAGAACAAGACAACATGTGGGTCCTTAAAGACATCCTTTATTGACCTATTTAGACCTGTTTGTCAGCAATGGCATCTTAAAAAGCTTTTGGAAAAATCAACAACATATGCTTATACAGATGAGAGTAAGACCAAGATCCTACCTCCAAACAACTTAGAATCTCTGGAGAACTTGAGATTGCTTGATATTGCATATTTTTACTCATACATGCTTAGGATATTTGCGGCATTCAATCCCATGATTGGACCGTTGCCTATTCTCAATATGCTATCTTTCACTCCTGGATTTCTTGGCAACATTTGGGGAGTGCTAGAAAGTTCCATTTTCCTAGGAAATAGTCACACCATTGGAGATGCTAATTATGCCAGAAGCAAAGTTTCAGGGAAGAAAAAAGGAGTTGATAAAAAACTAAAACAGGCCAGTAATGACGGAGTCAGTAAATGGGCTAATGTATTGCAGAAGTTAACTGGCAAATCACAAGTAGAGGTTGATTTTTCAGATCCAGCTGATGATCATCAGGTTGATGAGGATGCTTCTGATGTTTGGGACGTAGAGCCTTTGAGGCGTGGTCCTCAAGGTATTTCAAAAGATATGTCATGTCTGCTTCATCTGTTCTGTGCCACTTATTCTCATCTGCTGTTAGTTCTTGATGACATAGAGTTTTATGAGAAACAGGTAAACTGATTATTTAGTTATCTCTCTGTTTTCTATCTTTGTCTCTGTTGTTTATTGGAGTATTTTGTGCATGATTTAGGTTCCATTCACACTGGAGCAACAACAAAGAATTGCTTCAATGCTCAATACACTGGTCTATAATGGCCTGTCTTCTAGCGTGGGCCAACAAAATGCTTCCCTTATGGATTCTGCCATCAGATGCTTGCATCTAATATATGAAAGGGATTGCAGGCACCAGTTCTGCCCCCCTGCTTTGTGGCTTTCACCAGCTAGAAGGAGCCGACCTCCCATTGCAGTAGCTGCTAGAACTCATGAAGTTGTATCAGCTAATATCAGATCAGAGGATGCTGTAGTTGTTCACAGCACGGGTTCTGTAATCACCAGTATGCCACATGTATTTCCATTTCAAGAAAGGTATTAAATCTTAAGAAATTTAATTGCTATACCATGTAATTTAGGTCTGCACTTTTAATTCACCCTGTTCACCAGAATTTCATCTAACGCAAAGTCAATGGTTCATATTTTGAATGTGCTCATAATATTGTTGTGTTCAAATGAGAAATTATATCTGACATATATTAGATGATCATTAAATCCTCCTATTACTAGATATAGAATGGCCTAATTTATTTGATCGAGCCAAAGTCTTTTGGTTGACATAGTTTGTATCTTTGGCAGGGTTCAAATGTTTAGGGAGTTTATCAGCATGGATAAAGTCTCTCGGAGAATGGCTGGTGAAGTAGCTGGACCTGGTTCCCGATCAATTGAGATAGTAATTCGTCGAGGTCATGTCATTGAAGATGGCTTTCGACAATTAAATTCACTTGGCTCAAGGTTGAAGTCATCAATTCATGTTTCTTTTGTTAGTGAATGTGGCCTCCCAGAGGCTGGTCTGGATTATGGTGGATTATCTAAAGAATTTTTAACTGATATATCTAAAGCAGCTTTTGCTCCTGAGTAAGTTGTACTGGTTTTTATGCTGAAAAAGTTGTTTTATTATTCTTCTTTTTTTAACTTAAAGTTAATTTATTTTTTCTAAAGTTAATTTATTTTTTCTATCTAAAGGTATGGATTATTTTCCCAAACATCAACTTCAGACAGACTTCTAATACCTAATGCAGCTGCAAGATTTCTAGAGAATGGTATTCAGATGATTGAGTTCCTTGGAAGGGTTGTTGGTAAAGCACTTTATGAAGGAATCTTACTAGATTACTCTTTTTCACATGTTTTTGTGCAAAAGCTGTTAGGCCGATATAGCTTTCTTGATGAACTGTCAACACTTGATCCTGAGCTCTACCGGAACCTTATGTATGTCAAGGTTAGCCCTCATGAAGATCATGCGTGTTATCAATTTGATCTTTATTCCTTTTTGAAGACGACTCTCCTAGTATGGCTAAATTATTTTTTGACTAGACAAATAGCTTTATAGTTGTAGTTCGTATGCCACTTGATGTTTTTGTTGCATTTCGAAGGGTTAATAGAAATGATTTTTCTGGGTGACAAGCCTGCTTTGCATATTGAGCTCATTGTTGGGCAAGAATTAGCAAGATACTGCTATGGGAAGGTAATGAGGTGGGATATGTGTTTAATCTGCAAGTGACTCCTGTAAGTGATAGGATGAAGTATATAATGTCTGCATTTTTCATCTATTTGATCAAGTCAACAAGGACTGAAACCAAGGCATGAACTTCCTGTAGCTTGCTTCCTGGATTGTTGATGATATTTACTTATTATCTTTTTTGGAGGACAAAATTTTTTATTTTCTTTCTGTGCTTGTTATAACATGGATTCTCCAGAAACTACGGGGAGAAGGACAATGGGAGAAGAATATTTTAAGCTTCACCAATCATTTGATCAACAGTGAACATAGAGAATGACAAAGAGACTAAAGGAGAAACAATAGACTTTTTAAGATGGAAAGGCAAGAAGGCGTTATATATTCAAAAGGGGGAAAAAGAAAAAACTAAAAGAGAATGTGATGTTTATATGTTCTCTGTGCAGTATTTCTCCATCTATATGGTTACATATCCAGGCTCAACTTGTTGATGGTTTCAAATAGAAAGTTTTGCCAATCTTTCTGCTCATTGCGATTGCTTAAATATTCCTCAAGGGAGAAAAGACTGCAAAACCTATATTCCATCTTATGGATCCTACATTCCATTTTTTCCTACATCACTTTTCTAGGATATTGGAAGTATTACCCCCTTTGCATAATGATCTAAATTCTTTTAGACTAAGGATCTAGTATTTGCTTGCCTTGTCTGCTTTAATGTAACACATTTATTTATTTTTTCCCGTACACAAAGGTCCTAATGTTTGAGATCTATGCATGTAAAGGAAAATCTTACAACTTTTTAATCTTGTTGAATACTTTAACTGCAGCACTATGAAGGTAATGTCGAGGATCTCTGTCTAGACTTCACAGTTACTGAGGAATCTTTTGGTAAACGGCATGTTATTGAGCTTAAACCTGGTGGCAAGGATGTTTGTGTGACTAATGCGAATAAGATGCAGTATGTTCATGCAATGGCATTTTACAAACTCAACCGACAGGTCTATCTTTATTTATTTCATAAATATTATAGAAATATATCTATGCATCTATTAACTTGTTTTCAATGTTGGATTGCAGATGCTTCCCTTTTCAAATGCATTTTATAGGGGGTTAACTGATCTTATATCTCCATCTTGGTTGAAGTTATTTAATGCAAGTGAATTTAATCAGGTATACTCCTGATGCTTTTTTGTGGAGTCATACTTGTGAATAGTATTAATTACTGATGGGCTGACTAGTTTTCTTTTTGTCACTTACTGATAGGCTGACTAATAGTACACAATGCTGACCCACATTACTGCCTGTATGCAGTTGCTTTCTGGTGGAGACCATGATATTGATGTTGATGACTTAAAAAATAATACACGGTATACTGGTGGCTATTCTGAGGGAAGTCGAACTGTTAAACTTTTCTGGGAGGTATTAGCATAATGGAAGTTTAATTGATTTTTCTCATGTTTGACTTAGTTCCTCAAATGTTTTAATCATGTAAACTGCTGCATGAATACAGTTCTGTTTTAAATTTCATTTAGGTTATGAATGTTTTTGAGCCCAAAGAACGTTGTATGCTGCTAAAATTTGTGACCAGCTGTTCGCGAGCTCCTTTACTGGGGTTCAAATACTTGCAGCCGGCTTTCACAATTCATAAGGTACGCTGTTATATCTGTTAAAAGTTTTCCCAGTTTCTACTTAATTAATTTAGTGAACTAGATTACAACAAACAAAAAACAAAAGGAAGAAATTTCCCAAGATTTAAAAGAAAAATCTATTGTAAAGGGCAGGGTTGAACGATAATTGTAAATGGAGAAAGGGGTACACGACTATCCTAAAATATCATCTACAACTGAAACTAAGTCAGGAATCTTCTTGATCTTGTATAGGTTGCAAGTGATGCTCCTCTTTGGGCTGCAATCGGAGGTTCAGATGTGGAGCGACTTCCATCAGCTTCTACATGCTATAACACTCTCAAGGTACAATAATAGGGGATGGATGCTCTCCAGTTTAATAATTACTATGTTAAAAGGCACCATAACAACATCAAACTTTAACACAAGTGATTTTTTATCATCACATATCTGTGTTTTCTTGCTCTATTGGATGGTTACAGCTTCCAACATACAAGCGGTCAAGTACTCTGAAAGCAAAGCTTCGTTATGCAATTAATTCTAATGCTGGATTTGAACTTTCTTAAGGACCTGAGATTTTTAACTGGCGCAGGTGAACTTCCTTATTATCTATATTCATTTCTATCTACCGCAAGGATTTTAAGATATTAAAAATTTTATGTATTTCCGTGCTAAAGGTCTAGTGTCTTTCAAGTTTTAATTGACATATAGTTTATTTATGGTTAGTGTCTTTCAAGTTTTAATTGACATATAGTTTATTTATGGTTAACATTGGAGACTGTTCGGATAAACAGAGAATTGTTATAGGAATGGAAGAATTGATTAAATAGAAAATGAAGCCTACTAGTGGAAGACCTTATCTTGAGCATAATTAAATGATTTCATTATTCACAAATTTTGATTATGTAGGAATATGTGATAGATGTGAATCCCAAAGTTTCATGCTAAATAGGGCAGAGTATGCTATAGATTTGAATCCCAAAGTTATATGCTAGTCAGTGAGAGTAGTTTACATATCTTTCGCAATGCTTACACTATCATATGTCTATATTGTATAACAGCCTGCATTTGTTGGCATGCTTGAAGAAAGCTATAACTAAATTATTCACAAAGCAACCATATCCATTTTTTTTGAGGCAAGGATCAATAAATTAACTTCCTTGGCAGAAATGCTGCGATATACCCCTGCTAAAAGCATAAATAAGGAGTTTTTACATGTGAAAATATCCTGTTAAAACAGTCATACCAACGTAGTACATATTTTAGACTTAGAGTAATGTCAATATCCTCCATATGAGAAGATTACAGGAACAGGTAATAGTGTTTTCCTTTTTCTTTTTTTCTTTTACCCCCTTCCTATGACATAGCTTCAAGATATGAGGGGCACTCCCTGTGCTAGCAAATCGCCTGCCAAGACCTGGTTAGCTGCTTCGGAGGGATGGAATCCATCCCAAAATACATATGATGTAGCATTGGAGCATGTCCCTAGGGCCCTGGAATTGCAAAGCAAGGAGGTCTCTAGTGTACCTGTTCCACAGCAAGCTCTTCTTGACTCAAAGAAACCTGCAACAATAATAACACCAAATTCACAGGGAAACAGTATATTAATGAATAATGAGTCACTTCATTCAACTGCCAAATCATGCATGATGGAGCCTTGAATAAAACAATGGAAGGATACACATCATTGTGAAGTTGATATACATGACTAGATAATAACCCAAAATTTTACTAGTGTCATGTTACTATTATTAGTAAAACTTTATCTTATAATACCAGGTTTTCCTTGGTTAAAGAATGAAATTTGGTTCGGAAAATCTGATCTTGTTGATTCAGTTCACTTCAAGTTTGACAGCGGAGTATATTTCACTACGGAAACTTTACCTTTTAATTTTTCCTACTCATACGGAAGGTTGATTCATTGTATTGACTAACTACTCTATTGCAGAATAGGTGGTTTACCATTATCACTGGGCGTTGTAACCATGTCCAAGAGAGGCTGGTATATGTCGAAGACCACTAGTTTGAGACCAGGCAACCTGTCCTGTAGGCTTAGTGACGTGCTGTTCAGTTTATTGTTGAAGGCAATGGCATCTTGGTTTAACCTTGCAACACACTGATTACTTCCTGCACCAAATAGGGTGATGGCTGCAGGTAAACAACCTGTTGGTGGTAAGGTTGTCACTCCAATCCTCCTTGCTCCCAGTCCATACAGATTCTGTTTCAATCGTAAAACAGTTGTGTGCTTTAAAAATACCAGTATGTAAGGAGCTCGCTTCTCTCTTTTTCTTCTGTTTTCAATAAATGTTGTTTTGAGCTTCCATACAAAAATTCTTTTTTTTTTTTTTAACAGTTCACAAGTATATTATTTCTTGTACAATGGTGTCTACTTTCCAGAAGGGTTAGATATACATACAAACATGATTCAGGACAGACATGAATTTCTCATGTAAATGGTCCAGATATTATATATGTTAAAAGTTGTGTGATCCTCGTAAGCATTTCCAGAAAATATAATAGCCCCTATAAGTAAATACAAATGCTAAATGATACCTGAATGAAAGTAGTATAGGATCTTATGAGAATATCAGAGAACTGATCGGGTGTATAGATTCTGT
The DNA here is from genome assembly GCF_025698485.1 of Gossypium arboreum. NCBI lineage: Eukaryota > Viridiplantae > Streptophyta > Magnoliopsida > Malvales > Malvaceae > Gossypium > Gossypium arboreum. The sequence continues at coordinate 113,212,150 of NC_069071.1, forward strand.
TAACTAGAGGATTGATGTAGTAGTTCTGAATATAATCACTGCTTCCTGCACTCAAAAGATGTATGGCACCAGAGACTATGTTGCTGGCTCCATCGTTTCCTGCCATGTTCACCAGTTTCGCTTGGTACTCCCTGTAGTAGTTTAACTGCTGGGTCAATGTTATGGCACGCTACAAAAACCAATAAATCAGTTCATCTTGTTAGATAATCAGGCTTCAGAGTCAAAGAGCATAGAGAGAAAAAGAGGGTGAATTGAGGGGTTAGGGATTTTAATTGTTTTACATATAGGTTTGCAGTACTGTCATATAAACCAGAGGCAGCTGAAGCAAAATTGGCTCCAGTCAGGAGAGCATTTCCTATGGCATCTCGACTAAGGTAAGCCGGTGGGTATGAAGTAAACCCAAGGTACTCAGCTGTGCATGCAAGAATGAAAAAGCTCCATGAGAGAAGAAGGTGAAGGAACCTAAATTAATGAGAAAAAAAGGTATGGGTTCTCAAGGAAATATTACCAGTGAAATCTGTAGCAAGTTTTCCATTGCAGAATCTTCCAGTTGGCCTGTGAGTAACAAAATCTCTTCCATATGGTGGAAAGTTTGATTTGATAAGTGTGTTGAGATTGTTGTTATTCCCCACATCAACAACCGAGTCCCCAAAGATGATGAGTGCAGGAACAAGGGGATCTCCATGAGCCACTGAAGAAACCGAAACCAGCACAAGAACCAAGGTAGCCAAAAACTCACTTGAAGCTCTCATTTTCTTTTTCTCTTTGACTTAACTGTAAACCTCACAATGCATGTATACTAGAGAAAGAGAGAGAGGTGTAAAAGAGAAGTGAATGGGGTGAAAGCAGGGGCAGGTGTAGGAGAATTTAAGGAGAAAAAGCCATAGGTGAAAGTTATGGTCAAACTGAAACAAATGTCTTTAAGAGAATGGTTCCATTAGAGGTGCTTATTTCTAGGAGAAAGAGGCATGTTTTAGCAGTCCATAAAGCCCATAAGTTCAGCCATTAGGCTTACAAAAACAAAATGACAATCATTTTGTCTGCGTTCTAAACTTTTTTTCTTTAGGTGACATTAGAATCAGTTAAAAAGTTCTATTTACTTTTTCGAAAAAGAGTTTTGGTCGTTGCCCCTTCGGTGTGCATCCACACATCTTGCATAACGTTCAAGAGTTGGCGTGTCTTCAACAAATTTTGCCATTTTTGTTCAACTAGCATGATCACTTCAGCCATCCCAAACAAATCAATTTGTTTCTTGAAGTACTCTGTGTCTCGCACTTATATCCGTAGTATATCCTGATTCCAAAGACCCCAAATACATGAAGTCCTCTGTGTCTCACACTTGTATCCGAGTATATCCTGATTCCAAGGACTCCAAATACCTGAAAAATCTTATGCATTACATGTCTGACATTTTCACCCAAGTTCGATTAACATAGCATAGAGGTTGACCTAATTGGTTAAAATCCTTTTGAGTTGGACTACAACGTAAAGGGATAGTCTTTCTCTTTATCTCCTTTTACCTATATTTTTAGTGTCAAAATTAGGTCAAAAAATCTTAATCTTTCTTTGCATTTAAAGGCATGTTTTTCATCAATATTGCACATTAGCCTAAACAAACCACATTAAATATGAATCCTTTCTTTTAAGAAGGATCGTTTTGAAGTGAGGGTTACTATTATCCCAAATAGTGAGGTCACTTCACTAGGGTTTATCTTTGCTTCTTTTCTTTGATGTACATATAAGGGATAAATCAACATTTAGCCTTTGAACTTGATAGTAATTCCTAATTTGGTCCTTGAATTTTTTTGGGTTCACATCAATTTTTGAGTTTGATAACTTTTTCCATTTTTAATTTCATATGATGATACTTTAATATTATGTCATGTTATCAACTTTTATATAAAAAATTGAAGTGATGATGAAGTACATTCTTAAAACGTCATAGTCGTAGTCATTACATGAATCAAAATTAAATTTTTTTGTCAAATTCAATAATTAACGTGAAAAAAAAGTTTACAAAATTAACAAATTGAGAGGCTAAACACACCCATAAAAAATTGCAGAATATATGCCTTGGCTTTACCCCTATTTGTTTCTGGACACGTATTATGGACTATATTCATCATATTCCTCCTTTAAAGGAATATGGAGTTGGTTAGCTCAAGAAAGGAAATAATGAGTTGGATATGATAAAGCACAAAAAGGAGGTGAGTATGGTGTAGGAGTTTGAACTTTGAGATGTGTTTGGATACTTAAATTAATATTTAAACTGAAATTTTTTTGAAATAGAAACATTAAATAACATGTTAAGTAATTTAATAACCGGAGATTTTATGAGACTTTTGTCTTTATTAAATTTGGAGTCAAACGAGGTTCTTTTAATGTCTTTTTTTTCATCTACAATACTTTATTTAAAACACGTTGAACTTTTTATTACTTGACCCAATATAAATTTCTCTTTTTCTTTTTGTTTATATAAATTTTATCCACTCTCACTTGACACATAAAAAAAGATTATTCAATTCAATCGCTAAAGAATAACCTCAATAATAATAATAGCATTAAATAATGAAGAGTAGCTAAGAGTGTCTGCAACAATGAAGCAAGCATGCAGGCACAAGCATTCAAGGTCCACAATCCCATTGTTTAAATGCTTCAAGTTCAATCAACAGTGAATGCCTTTTTTTTAAGGGTGAATGTATTTGAGAGGTCCCTCTATTATAGAGACTTAATCGAATTAGTCCTTTACCATTAAATGAAATAATTTAGTTCTTTTACTATTAAAAAGAATTAAATAATGGCAAATTAAAATATATTTAACATTTTCTGTATAAAAAATCATTTACTATTTAATAGATTTAATATTTTTAAAGTTTTATGGTTTTATAAATGAAATCTTTTATTTGGAATTGAACGCAATTGAAAAAAAAAATTCAAGACATTTTTTATACCGTAAATATTAACTCAGTTACAGTTCGAACTTATTTAATTTATTTTAAAAGTATATATACTAAATTAATCCATTTAATAATAGCGAGACTAATGTGATCCAATTCCTACAATACAGGGACCTCCCAAGTACTTTTAAGTCTTTTAACCCTTTTTCCCTTCAAACAAAGAATCCATATTTGGACCTATTTGTCCATTCACTCTCTTCAATGCTCTTGACAAATGTGGATCAAAGGGTGTCCTGGGGCAAAATTACAACTTGTAAATGAATATGAACAAATCCAAAAAGATAAGAGTTGGTTTTAAAATAGAACAGCAAATGCAATTGAATTAAGTGAGCTCTCATTAGGTGCTAGTAATTAAATTAAGTTAGCCCCCAAATCCCAAAAATTGATTTTTTTTTTAAATTGTCCATTTTAATCCCAGTATTTTTTTTTTTAATTTTGAAACTTTAGTCTTGATCTAAATAATAACAATTAAATTCGTTCAATTAAATTCAATTACTAGTCTTGTATTGTGCATACAATTGTAGATTTAGTTCATATTTTTTAATCGAATCATTCCAAGTAACACAAATAATATTTTTAATCTATTAACAGGAATTTTAGTGAATAATATGTGGAAATAACAAACTGACATACATTATACATATGATAATATGTTTGCCACATCAGATTTTGGAAATAGCAGAACTTAATTGTTTGACAAGGACTGAAATATGAAAATTTGAAAGTACTTAACTAAAAATTATCAAATTAAAGTATAAGAATTAAATACACAACTTTCATAAAGTAGAAGGACTAATAGCAGAATTTAACACAAAAAAACTTCTTCTTCTTTTTTTTTTTTCTGGTACAGAGGAATCCTTTAAATATGTGGATGATATTAACCATGTTATCTTCTCTTCTTTCATAAGCAAATGGAAAAAATTCCAATGACTTTCACTTCTTAAAACTGTGTCAATGGAGCTCTCCCTCTTCTCTTACCATCAAAACAGCTTCAGTCTCCTCCACAAACCTTTCTTCTCACTTCCCATTTCGGGTAAATAAAAACATATCCATATCTCTTTTATTCATTTGCATTAGTATCTACGTGACTATGTTACTCGAAATCGAGTGCGATATTTGTTTATGTATTTTTATAATGCAATGAAACCATTTGTTTGAATCTCAGGGAAGAGAGTACCAAAGAGAGATCCATTTCTGTTGCAATGTCACTGCACATTGTCATCATCTTCTAATGATGATGATAATATAAAACCAGCAATTGTGTCTTTGCAGCATGAGGGAAGACGGGTAGTGCTTGGTTCTCTTCTCACAGCTGGTTAGTGCTTTAACATCAGTCCCACTTAATAATGGGTAATTAGTGATGTGTCTCATGTTCTGATAAACTTTGTTTCATGACTGATTCAGCTGCTGCAATGTATATCTCTGATGTGGCTGAGGCAGCTAGTACAAGTAGAAGAGCTGTAAATATAATCCCATTGTCAAGCTTTATTTTATCCTTTTCTTTGGTATAATTTGTTCGCTATATGTTTGATTTTTTGCAGCTTAGGGGAGCTAAAATACCTGAGACTGAATTCACAACTCTTCCCAATGGGCTCAAGTTAGTAAATTTTCACCCCCTTTCCATTAATTCTAAATTTCTCATCTTATACCTGGAAAAATGTATGTTATTTTCAAGATATTAATACGGGTGAAAGTACCATGGAGGCCCCTCTACTAAGAGTCATATTGTATTTTGTCCCCTCTACTAAAAAAATTGGCAAATTCATCGCTGTACTTGCGATCAAGGGGGAAACCGATCATTCCGTTAAAATTTCCATCCATTTTTACTGCAAATTTTTAATTAAAAAAAACCAATTTTCTCTTTGATCTAAGGCAAATGGATTGATTTGCCCATTTTTTAAGTGAAAGGGGTAAAATGCAATATGACTTCTAGTACAAGGGCCTCTATGGTACTTTATCTATTAATGTGGGAAAACTACATTGAAATGGTCCTCATATATGCAATGCAAACGACATAATCTATAAAAAAAGAAGTGATTTCTTATGGCAGTGCTTATACAATTTTCGACATCCACAATCTTCTCCAGGTACTATGATTTGAAGGTCGGCAGTGGACTTAAAGCTGTTAAGGGATCTCGGGTTGCAGTACGGTTGTGAACTTGTTAGATTTCATTAAAGCTCTATCATATATGTACTTTTTATGATTTACTTTTATCTTACATTCTACCAAAATGAGGAATTTAGCCGATTATTATTAAAATTTGGGAAAACTTTCACTATGTCATAGAGCCATGTTTCGAAGACCGATTATCTAATGTCAGCGATGACAATCCGACACCGTTGTGATATTAATTAGTGTTCACTGAAAGCTGAAGTGATTGAATGGAACTGAAGGAGAAAATCTCTAACATAATTAAGCCTGTTCTGCCTTAATGATCTATGCTCATATGAAGTTTCATGTCACCCTCTGATAAATCCTGTAATTGTTCAATTGTTGCGTTTGTTTTTTGCGGTAAGTTTGAAGCGGTATGGTTGGTTATTTTCGTAGGTTCACTATGTTGCAAAATGGAGAGGCGTCACGTTTATGACTAGCAGACAAGGACTTGGTGTCGGAGGTGGGACGGTAAGACCGACATGTTCTGTAGGCAGTTTTCGTGCTGTATAACTATAACCGCCATTGCTATTTATCTACTGTAATGACATCTTTGGCAATAGTGATATGCTTGAATTCATGCATGCAGCCTTATGGTTTTGATATTGGCCAATCTGAAAGGGGAAATGTGCTTAAGGGACTGGATCTCGGTGTTGAAGGAATGCGGGTCGGAGGCCAGGTGAAGATCATACATACATACATACACGCACACACAACATGCATGCATACATACAGTTCCTTGGTGTTTAACAAATGGTTTTGTTTACAGAGACTGCTGATAGTTCCTCCTGAGCTAGCATATGGGAAAAAGGGAGTACAAGAAATCCCTCCAAATGCAACAATTGAGGTAACAATCATCCTTTAAAATTGGACATATAATGTTATGATACCAATCACTTGTGATCAATGGCATGGGCAAATAGTTGCAATTTTTTTCTCTTAACAGTCATCCTTTAAAACTTGGATTGTACTGATATTTGGTCAATTTGTTGGTTTCTAGTAAACAACTGTTAAGCTCCTTCTAATGCCTGATAGTCTTTTATCAATTCGTTGCTCGGACTCTTCATTTTTTTTAAAGTTAAATGCTTTGAGATTAAATAGTGTTATTCACATATAAACCAAACCTTTCAAAATGATTATTAAATAAGGATTATACGTTTTTGAATATGCTTAAATAAGAGCTTTTCAAATACCCTATATCATATTTTAAATTATGTATTTATTTCGTCTTTTCTTTTCCAGTAACTACTAACTCTCCAAACACGTCGACATTTTTGCTTAATCTCATCAATTATTAGTGCATTTCCTGAACTCATTTTTCTGCACATTAACTATTTGTATAACATGCAGTTGGATGTTGAGTTATTGTCCATCAAACAAAGCCCATTTGGGTAAGTAATTAAGCAAAAGCTTATACTTTGAACTATGCATAGTAATCAATGATAAAAGTACCGTAGAGTCCTTGTATTAAGAGTTAAATTATATTTTATTCCTTCTACTTATAAAATTGACAAATTAGTCCTTATACGTTAAATCAAAAACTAAATCGGTCTCTTCTATTAAAAATTTCATCCATTTCTACTATTTAAAATTGCTCCCTGTATGTGAACATATTTTTTGTTATTTTGATAGTTACGTTAATTTTATTAGAAAAATGGATGAATATTTTAACAGAAATGACCGATAATGTACTAGGACTAATTTTCACATTTTTAAATATAACGACCAAAATATAATCTAGCTCTTAATATAAAATCACTATAATACTTTTACCAAAAAAAAAAAAACTTTTCTAGCATACCATAAGTATTTAAATAGTCCCAGCAATTTGATTAACCCACTAATTTATTTGTGGTGCAGAACTCCTGTAAAAGTTATTGAGGGTTGATTCACAATTTGGATTAATTGAGACGCAAACTGGGCAAAATTTTTACATGTATATTATTATTATTTTTTTTTTTTTTTGTATTTTGTTCTCTTGTAATCTTTCTCGATTTGATATACTACTGAGAAAAAAATTTAATTATTATTATTTTTTTAAAGTGTTTGATATCCACAATGAATTATCTACAATGAATTTTCACTTTAATTCAAAATTTTCAAAAAAAAAAAAATTCAGATAACATAAATTAATAGTACTTAACATTTTAGTACACTCTAATCCCCTGTTTGCATTTTTTGACTGAACAAGCAAGGAAAGAATGAAAAATATGAACATTTTTTTTTTTTGTATCACCAAAAAGACCAGACACAAAACAATGAGTTTTACAAGATTGACTTGCAAACTTAGACATCAATTGCCTATTTCTACATCTCTGACCAAACCAAACCCGAAACAGCAACCGTGAAAAGAGAAACGAGCACCATTTTTCCGCACCCCGAATCCGGTTGAGAGGTAATATACAGATTTAGCTATCCGTAAGAGGATAAGACGTCCCGGTCGGTCCACAAGCAATCCAGGCCAGAATAAGAACCTTTACTATCTGAGTAAGAAAGCACAAACGCCTTGCCGATCACAATAAATAATCGATCAGACAATCTACTATATAGATCGAAGAAAGAATGAATATTTTTTTCGGGGAATCGAGGGTTTAAATTACAAGAACTGGAACTCAACGAGCTCTAACAGTTGTATTAGGAAGGTTATAAAACTCAAAGGTATAAGCTTGAATAACATCTCTTTCGTCGAGCTACTCATGCTCAGCTGCCCTTCGTTTATGAAGTCTTTACTTGAAGTAATCGAGACATTTACAGATAATGAACCTAACAAAGTTGAGAGTCCGAGAAGATGTAAGAGATAATGTTGCTAAATGAAAAGCAAAGCTTAAAGTAAAAAGCGTATAATCGTATTGTAAAATTGAACTTACAATCATAGTTGGCCCATCCAATTCGTTGATGAGCAAGATCATAAACAAATATCTTATCTTTTAAGACAAGATCTGCAAAATCGAGTAAGTCACCAAAATGGTCAAATTCATATTCTCCATTCAAAAAGTCCCGGCTTCAATGATTTTTACGAATTCAGGCAGAAATACTACTTACAGTAGCTTTATACTACGGAGTAAACTTTATTTGATTCAAAGAAAACCGTAACTAACCTCCTAAAATCGATATTCCACCCTGAACCTTTTGGAAACCGATGCACCACATTGTATCACCATTCTGTCCAAAAAGAAACCTAACCCATTACACATCATGGAACAGAAATTCAATTAACAGCAATCGTTTTTTAAATTCATAACAACTTACGTAGAAACCCGAGCGTATAAGATAGTCTTCTGGTTTTAACATCATTGATGCACCGGAAGCAAAATTTAGACTAACCGGGGGGAATATCTGACTTACACTGAAAATGCAAAAACGGTTGTCAGTCTCATTTATACAAAACTATGAAATTATGACATAAAAGATAAAGCTATAGAATTAACCTGGCGGCGACTAGATAACACTGGTTTCCTTTAGAAATGGTGGGAGTAACGGAAGGTGAAACAGTAGCAGTTATCTGTGAATTCAAATATGCAAGTCAATGATTGCTATATGTCACCGTTTACATTTTTATGTTCAAAGAAAATCCAAAACCGATTCATAAGATATCGTACTTACAGCACTAACAAATGGATCATATGCCTCTTGCACGAGGTATGCCAAAGTTGTTCCGGAGTCAACAATAGTACCACGATTACTAGATGTTGCGAAAACGGATGGATCAATTTGTAGCAACTGTCCGTTGACGGCAATGCTCTGTAGCATTAAATTATAATGAGGCCTGAAAATGTCAAAACAATGAAATCATCAAACCTGCCATAAACAGAGGAACTAAACAAAAAAAAAAAAAACTTGTATAATTGTGGCACGAGTGTATGCAAGAAAGGTGACATACTGTGATGGGACAAGTGGACTATAAACAATACTAGGTTCCATAATCGCACCGAGAACCATTATACCCCCTCCACTGCCATCCCCTTTAAGACAATGTGAGAAAACTCTAGGTGTTATACCCCGTGATGATAATTGTGATATTACAGACAGATCGCCCCGGCCAAACCCGAATATCCCATCCACAGCTTTATCTGTCTTCGTTAAGTCACCGGACTGATATGTGCTGCACCTGTTTCCGTACAATGTTCAAAAAGGAATAAATTTTTAATAACACGGTGAGATTAAAATAAGACATAAAACTATGAAGATATTATACATGCAACTTAAATGACCAAGTTTACATTCCTGCTTGTGACTCAATTAATCTGACATTAACCTCATTTCCGGATCCCTTTACTGAAAAAATGGGCAAGTTAGTCCTTGTATGTTAGATAAAAAAACAAACTGGTCCTTCTATTAAAAATTCCATTTAATTTTACTGTTAAAAACCGGTTTTTGTACGTTAGCATGAGGTGTGGCACACTATGTATAACTGTCTGATTATTCCACCAAACATGCCAGTTTGTAATAATAGAAATAGATGAATTTTTAATAGAAAAAACCACTTTGCTCTTTAATCTAATGTATTGGAATTATTTTGCCCATTTCTTGAGTAAAGATGGCAAAATGCAATCTGGCTCCAAATACAGTAGCCTCCATGTTACTTTTACCCAAAAATCTCTATCAAGTCATGGAAGCTCACCCGAACACAATGAGAGCCGAAGAGTTAGCAATCGAAGACTGTCCCATAACAGCGTCAAAAGACAACATATCAGTCACATAATAACCAGATGTTCCACTTCCATCCCCGTATTGAAATGAGTAACTACACTGATTACTCTGAGAGCACTGAGTTGCAGTTGTTTGATATTCTGAAGAACACATTGGATCCGAACAAGGAACCATCCTAGCAGATGACGAACTCGTGGTGTCAAATAAACTGAGCTGAATCTGTACAATACACAACATAACAAGTTAGCAATTACATACTCAACCATCATTTTTCCTCTTAAAACTTCTCAAATAAGGGAAAGGGATTTTACTCCAAGTCCACTGGATTGAGGACAATCAGCACAGGAACTGCAAGTCACCCATAGTATATCACTTCCAGTATCTATCTGCACATTGAATTCTCTAGGAGGTGATCCGAGTTTAACCTTTGTAAAATAAAGCCTAAACAAATGAACACATAAAGGATTCAAGAACAAAATCAATGTCACTAATCTAGATTCAAATGCTAAAAGCAAAAGCAATTTAAGAGAACCAAACAAGGCTCCTATACTAGAAGTCAAAGTGTATTTTATCCTTTTACTAAAAAAAATTTAGCAAGTTAGTCTTTGTAGGTTAGATTAAAGAACAAATTGACCCTTTTTGTTAAAATTTCATCCATTTCTAATTCTAAAAATAAGAATAGCGGATGGAATACCAAAGAGTTACACAAGATGTGCCACATGTACTTCGCGCTGATGCATACAGATCAGTTTTTAACGGTAAAATGGACGAAATTTTTAACAGAAGTACCGATTTGCTCCTTATTCCTTAATCTAACATATTGGAACTAAGTTACCCATTTTTTGAATAAAGGGAGCAAAATGTCATTCGACTCAAAAGCTAACAAGTTTTCATCTTTGGATAAAAAAAAAAGGAAAAAAAAAGTATTTTTGTCCCTTTTTCCTTCAACATTTCATTATCTTCCACAGCTGTTAAAAGAAGCGCAAAGATAAAGCACTAAACAATATCCAGAAAAAATAATGTATTGATATATAAAGAACCTAAATTTAGCAATGTTTCATACTTTACAAATTCACAAAAACAAAACCCATTAAAGAACATAAAACTACAAACTCATTAGCAAGCAAAAAACAGCCATAAAATTGAAAAAAAAAAAAAGAAACAAAAAAGGGGGGTTAAGTAAAGAATTACCCAACGAGATAGGGATCAGAGGTGCCTTGAACAGAGAAATCGACGACTCCACCAACGAGACCTTGCAACATACGAGAGTGCCTGAGTTGATCACGAGCTACGAGTTGGCTCAACTCAACAAGACCATTCAAAGGAAAAGCTCTTTCAAGTGGGATAACAACACAAGAAGCCACCGACAAGACTGTTAAAAATCCCAAGATCAATAGAAGACTCAAAGCCCGCATTGTTTTTTTCTTCAAAGGCTTTGAGAAACAAAATTTTAATGAACAAAAAAAATGGGTTTTTGCTTTATAAAGATAGATCGAAATTAAAAGATCGATCTTGTTTGATTCCCTGCATTGAGAAAAGGAAAAGAAAAAAAGGAAAGGAAAAGAAAAGAAAACGAGAGTGTTACTAAGGAAGAGAGTATTTTTGCATTTAAAAAATAATATTGCGAAATGGATTGGATTTTTTGTTTATAGCCAGCTAAAATGGGGGATAAAATATAGGCGTTGTAACATGGAAAGACGAAAATACCCTTTATTGAGCAATGATTTTGCACTGAAATTTCTTGGTAGTTATGGTATATAATTTCGTTTGCTTCATTAAATTAAAATAAATTAATAGTTGAAATATTTAAAAATAAAATTTGAAAAAAATAAAGGATAAAATATAAATTTTATTAAAATAAATAACAAATTTGATTTCTTGATTTTTAATCCGTTTTTCCTTAATTTTTATTTTTTTTATCGATTCAAATCGTTCGAACTATTTTCAATACCAACAATTGAAAATAGGTTGGATAATCAATTCCTTCCTATTTCTAATAATCATGTTGCCACTTGACCTAATAGATATTAGTATACATGATTTTTCATTATTACGAAGAAAAGTGATTATTTTTCTAGTAATTTTTATATAATGCTTTTCAACGCACTCGAACTTACACCATCTTGCATTGACAATAATATTCATGTTAATCGAACTAATACTCAATAACGAAAAAGGACGATATTATATATTATTATATATAAAATTGTTAACAAAATTCATAATATACATCAATTAGTACACTTTTTTACATCAATTATTAATAATCATTTATGCAATTTTGCTTAATTTATTTATATTTTTATTTCTAAAAGTATTTTTAGATATTGGTTTGTGTAAAATTAAATTTTATTTTTTAAAAAATGTACTCAATTGTCAAGAAAGGCAGAAATGTAATGAAGTTGACTCAAAAATCAAATTTATAGGATATTTATTATTATTTGAGTTTAAGTTGACCCTCTCATTAAAACAACTTATTATTAGGACAATTCTTTTGAGTGTTTAAAATATTAATAAAAATATAGCAATTAAATAAATATTTATATTATGTTACTCTTTATTGAATTTTTTGAATAGCTATATTCTAAGTTCGAATAGATAGAGAGAATTCTCGTAAAAATTTTATCGTAACAATTGTTTTCGACAAGCAATTTGCTTCATAGGCAAAATAACTTATTAATTGTCATATCAAGTTCCATTTGAAACTACTCGAGTTACATCACAATGTCACTCTACCTAGACTAGTAGTGTCAAGCCACTTGCATCTGACTTATTATATGACATCTCGAGATATGGGACAACCAACATATGTAAGATCAAGAACTTAAGGAAAGAACAACGCAACCCTTTATCTCAATCTTTCTCATCAAATCTCAACCTCCTTCTTCCTTTGCAACTCCGACCACCTTATTTGTCAATCTTCCATCTTGTTATACTTTTATTTTAGGAATTCAGTCCTTTAACTTTTCAAATTTTAAAATTCAAGCCCAATTGTTAACACTATTAAAATCATTTTATTAAATTTAAGTCATTACAATGTCATTTTATTAAAAATATAAAAAATTTAAAAATAAAAGAAAGATCAACCAAAACATAATAAAATCTAAAATTTAAAAAATTAATAATAATAACTTTGGTTTCCTGATGTTTAATCGATATTCTATCCTTGATTTTCAATTTTTTACTGATTCAAAAAAGTTCCGATTATTTTCAATTATATATCACCGGTTGAACAATCAATTCTCGATTTTCTCCTTAAGAAATATTGTCTCCTTATCATTTGACCCAACAAATATCGATATACATGGTATTTCGTTCTTATGAGAAAAAAAATTATTATTTTTCCAGTATTTTTTTGTATAATGCATTTAAATATAGATAAAATATCAATTATTATATTTAATATAATATACGTCAATTAGTACACATTTTACATCAATTTCTAATAATAATTTATGCTAATATACTTAATTTTTATTTCTAAAAATATGTTTATAAGTTGATTTGTGGAAAAATAATTTTTATTTAAAAACATGTGATCAATGTTTGGATGAAAGGAAAATGACAAGAAAGGCAGAAATGTTATCAAGTTGACTCAAAAGTCTTTTGAGGGTACAAGTTTAAAATGATATTTATTATTATTTGAGTTTAAGTTGACTTAATTCTCTCATTTTTGAATGTTTAAAGTATTAATAATAAAAGTTAATTAAGAATAGAGTATTTAAATAAAATATTTATATTATTTGTTACTTTTTATTGAAATTATGGAATAATTATATAAATCTCTCGTGAAGACTATTTTCGACAAGTAATTTGCATAGCAGAAAGTTCCACTAATTAACTGCTATATCATGTTCTATTCGAAAGAATTCGAGTTACATCACAAAGCTACCTTACTTATATGAATAGTGTCAGGCCACTTATCTTTGATACACCAATATCGATGGGTCACGTGACATCTCGGAACAAAGGATAACAAAAGAAAGAATAAGGCAACCATTTATCTCGGTTTTTCTCGCTAAATCTCAACTTACTTCTTCCTTTACAATTCCGACTACTTCATTCATCAACCATTCCTTTTGTCTTAAATGGGATAAATTGATCATATTGTCACACTTATTTTATACATTAACACATTCGATATAAATTTATATTATAATCAATTAATTAACTTTTTTCATATATTTTAAATTTTTTAAGATCGTTACCTTATTATTAATAAAAAATTATGATATTATTAAATATTAAAAATATATATCGAATATTCTTAAGAAAGTTTTGCAGTACAGAATATATTTTAAATAGTTTCGAAATGTGGACAGCGTACTGTGCCTATTTGCACGCCTGAATTGACCAAAAGAGTCAGCAGCATACCCACGCGCAGCTGTTGGGAGAGACGACCAAGACCATAGACTCATATATATATTATAAGCATGATGATCGTGCTTAAAATCACACATGTTCGATCAAATGAAGAACTGATTATCGCCGGCTAAGGAAGTAGGTTTAAAAAATGGAAGAGTTTAGATAAAAAAAATAAAATTTATTTTTTAAATGAATCGAGATTTGAGTAATATTTTTTTAGTCTAGGCTTGAATTTGTAAAAGAAATTTACTGCCTTTTGTTGTTGTTTGTCATTGTTTTGGTGCTATTTGGTTATTATATTACTATTATTTTATTGTTATTGTTTGAATATCGTATAATTCTTATTTTTTTGTTATTTTTACTGCTATTTTAGAGGTATTTATTTGTTAAGTTGTACCTATATTAGTAAATAATTTTTTAATTTATTTTTAATTTATTGAAAAATATTTATTTTAATGTTTTTAGTACATTTGATGTATTATACTTTTTAATTATGTTTTATATAAAAATAATAATATAAAAATCTCAATACGGGCAAGTTAGGCCAGGTTTGGGTTTTAATATATTTATTGGGGTCAGATTTGAGCAAAATTTTAAGCCCGTTTTTCAGATCAAACCAAGCCTGAGCTTAGAAAACGAACCTAAAATTTATATAAATTATTAATTTTGTTTTAGTTTATTTGAAAAGTCAATATCAATCAATAAAAATATTTTTATAGGATGTCATATGCTTTAAGGGTAAAATGGGATAAAATGTAACGTCCCCTTACCCGAGACCGTCACCGGAGTCAAGCAGGAGACATTACAAAACTTATCTTAGCACTTAAACAGTTTTCGTAGTAAACTATCTATCTGCATCACGGTCGCTAAAAAAATCACATCTCGAGTTACTAAACTCGAAATCCAATTCCGTAAAATTTCCCTGAAACTAGACTCATGTATCTACTTACTAAATATTTTCTAGAATTTTTGGTCAGGCCAATTAGTACAGTTTATTAGAAAAAGTCTCCCCTGTTTCAGGGTTTGGCTACTCTGACCCTTGTGCACTACGAATCAAATTTCTTCCTGTACAGAAATCCAATGACTATGCCATTTGTTTCAATTAAAAATAGAATCAATAAGGAATCCATACATATAAAGTTTGAGTCCTAATTCTTAATACAAAATTTATGGTGAATTTCTAAAGTCAGAACAGGGAATCTAGAAATTGTTCTAACCCTATTTCACCAAAACGTAAATATCTCATAAAATACAACTCTTTTACCTATTTTATTTCTTCCATATAAAAATAGATTCATTAAGCTTCAATTACATATTTTATTCATGATCTAATTCACTTTCTACTATTTTTGGTATATTTTCAAAGTTGGACTACTGCTACTGTCCAAATCTGTTTTAGTATAAAATGTTGATAACTAAGTTTATAACATCTTCATTTCTTCTCTCTACAATATTTACCAACACTTCCTCTTATTACTCTTTACTAACATATCAAAACATACCATACTTAAGGTTTTGGTAACATTTACAAAACATACCAAAATATCACTTAACAACTTAGATACTTTCAAAATGACCAAAAGACATCCTAGGTACAATGCCATTTTCCAAAAAGATAGAAACTTCACCAATTTGAGTTTGGGGATCGGCTTGTATGCTGAGTCCTTATACTTTCGTACCTAGCTTGCGCATGGAAACAAACCGTACGCTGAGAATACTCTCAATGGTATTTCTATAAACAATAGCTTAATCAACTTTAAAACATGGTAATTCAAACACATTATTGCTATTATTCAATATCAATCAGTACTTTAATAATCTTTACTTTATTTACCCTTATTAACATAACTCGGACATCAAGGATACATGGATCCAACCCACACTCGGAATAAGCACATAGTGCTTCATCGAACAAATCTGGAACTTTAACATTATAGTACACAAAGTACTTCATCGAACAAATCCGAACTTTAACGAAGAGTCGACACATAGTGTCTCATCGACTCAATGTCGGAATATCCCAATACTTCCAATTCCTATGACATGTCAACTATATCCGACTAGCCCGACAATCGTTAATAGGGTATTCAAAATCACATTCATTTCAATATGGTAAAAATACTTACCTCATTCACATTTTCATACAATATAAATATCAAATATAGCAATAACGATTAAGCTCGATTTATAGAAATACAAACCATTATTTATCGAATTTAATCGATATCTTCGCTCACTTTCTCTTTTCCTTCTTTGATGACGATCCGTGCTACGTTTGCTACTAACAATCATATAATTAAAAATCATCAATATATTAATTCATAAAACACATTTTCACTTTCTACCAAACTTTTACAAAAATTCTAATTTCGTCCTTTTTCCATTACTAATCTTTTTTTCTTTAACTTAAGCTTCATATTCTCTTTTAATCAACTCATTAACAATTTCTAACTCATAAAATTCATTATAAAACATAAATTTTGAGCTCTATTCAACTTAGTCCCTATTTAAACCTAACTTAGAAATTCCTTTAACTAATCACTTCTAACTTCAATTTCTATCAATTTAACCCATAAAACCTCAATTTATTCAACTAAATCAATATCTAAAAATTCTCTATTTTTCTTCATTTTAACCTCATACATGTAGAACTTTGAATTAGGCATCCATAAACATAAAAATCATAGGAAAATGAGCTAAAACAACTTACCAATCAAACTTTAGGGCCTTAATCCTCAAATTTTCCTTTTTTATTTCTTTCTTTCTTTCCTTCTTTCTTTCTCACGTTTGCTCTCTGTTAGTCTTTCTATCTTTCTTTCTTTCTTTCTCACGTTTGCTCTCTGTAACTTTTCTATTCTTTACTCATTATTATTTATTCATTATACTATATTATATTATTATTAACCTATAATAAATATAAAATTAACATGTGTAATAGCTATAACATAAAATATCTTATAGCTATTACACATATATACCAACTATTACACATGTTATATCATACATTCACACACATGGCACTTAGGGTCTAATTGCTAGATTAGTCCCTTTTACTTCTTTAATCTATAATTAAACTTTTATTCCTTATGCAATTTAATCCTTTAAACTAAATTCAAGCTACTTCACTTAATTAAACACTAAATAACCATTCAACTATAATTCATAAATATTTCTAATAAATATTCATGAATAAATTTCACGGAAACAGTACTCAAGACTCAATTTCCGATACCGTAACTTTCGGTTCATTACATAAAAATCGGTAGTTTAAGTATCCATTTTGATCAAAATAAGTTTAAGTACTAATATGAGATCATTGAATATTTTAGGAGTCAAATTACTTATTAAGCCATTTGAATTTGAACTCAACCAATTTAATGAGTGGAAAAAATTAAACTCATCCAACTCGAATAAGGAAATAATTTGATTCAAACTGAAATGATTCGTACAGATAATTCAAAATATAACTCAACTCAAAATTTGTCCCACAAACTCAAATGATTCAATTTTAAAATGACCCTAACTTTAAATTATTTGAACCCAAAATTAATCCTACCATAAAACTAACCGAAATTGAAATAATCGAAACAAGAAATGGTTGTCCAAATATACCAGTTCAAAGAAGGAGGTTGATCTGGTTGCCTCACAAATCAGTAGGAACAGATTGAATTGGGCTAAAACCTAATTGAATTGAATTTTTCTATTTTTAATAATTTATTTAATCAAATCGGACTAAACAATCAGACTGATAATTAAAAATGTAATCCGATATCAAATTCAGTTAAAAAAACATAATCGTCGGCAACAATAACTATAAATTTTATTTTATTTTATTTAGATAAGCTCTAATTATAACTTCTATCCAAATAAGCTTGTAACCTATATCTAAAAATCTTTTGAAATAAGACCTTACTAGTAAGGATGAAGTTAAAATTTTGTATTAATGATGGGATAAAATGAATTAAATTATAAAATATATTCTTTAATAAAAGTTATGAAACATTGACCAATTTTTCCTTATTAAAAGATAATAGGAGATTGCTTTTCTTGTTGAATAACACTTTACAAAGGGCAACACTCATCCCTTTTTCTTAATTTGGTTGGTGCTGATCAATGATTATCTACTTTATTTTCAAAAGTCATGCATTATATATATATATATATATACTGTTGATCTTGAATTCAAGTAGCGGGTTATTTAGTTATTGATTAAAACAATATTATCAAAGTCTTTATCTATATTTTAAAAAAATAAAAAATTAGTTTATATATATTAAATCAAAGAGTAATTGGTTATTCATTAAAATTTCATCTATTTTATTATTAAAAT
Source organism: Gossypium arboreum (assembly GCF_025698485.1). Lineage (NCBI taxonomy): Eukaryota > Viridiplantae > Streptophyta > Magnoliopsida > Malvales > Malvaceae > Gossypium > Gossypium arboreum. The sequence goes on from NC_069071.1 coordinate 113,230,604, forward strand.
TTGGTCATTGTACATTAACATGAGGTGCACGTGGCACACCTGATATTATTGTTAAGTTATTTTAGCCACGCTAATTTTTAATAGTAGAAATGTATGAAATTTATAACAGAAAGGATCTATTTGCTTTTTAATCTAATGTACAAAGACGAATTTGCCTATTTTTAAATAAATAAAACAAAATACAATCTAACTCTTAGTATAAGGATCTTTATACTACTTTTACCTCATTAATTTTAAGGTAAAAAGAAAAAGTGTTAATCTAACTATTAAATTATAAAATAAAACAAATTGTGGAAGTAGTTAAGATTTTGTCTCTTGAGAAGGGGCGCCTTGTGGAGAAAGTAGTTCATAGAGAGTTTGTGTTTTTAGATGACAAGATTTGAACCATTATAGGTTCTTATCATATATACTCTTTTTTAAAACAATGTTTAGAACTACCCATAGCCTCTCTCGAATCTTTAAATAAGAGGATAATGCACGTCAATGCATTCAAACCCACACCCTCCTAAATTGGCAACAACACCAATACTAATCGAACTAAAACTACTATAATAGCATATAATTTCAAAAATTGAATATTTTATTGAGATTTTTCATGTTTTCTGGCAAGCAAATATTATAAATAATGAGATAAATTATTAATCATAAACTCGATCTTGGATCTTTTGTATTGTTTTTATTAGCTAGCAACATTAGAAATTCTATGAAGTATAACACACTCAAAACAATACTCTCATATGGTAGAAATCATTTATACCTCAAACATTAGAGATATACATCAATCAAGAAACCTTATTTTGCTTCATTCTTTAGCAAATTACCAAACCCATTTAATAAAACATTAGCCCATTTTTCTTTTTTCTTTTTTTCCCAATTTAATAAGATTGCTTTTCTTGTTTACAAATTGACAATTCTTCCTTTCCATTTCCACTTTAATGCTTACCAAATTATCTTTTCTTCTTCTTTTTTATTTATTTATTAAAATTACATTTTTACTACTAACGAACGGACTTTATCTTCATGTGTTTGAATTAAGTTCGAATTTTGAAGTTGTTAATTAGAGACATAGATTGTAAAGTAGATTAAGATACCTATAGTTACGGAGTAAATTAGACTTTCCATTGAAGTAAATGACATTTCTTAATGTTCAACCTTGTCATTATTTAGAATTTTACCTCTTTGCTTCAAAACTAAATATTTTAAGAATTAAATCGCTCACTTTTATCCTAGAATGACTAATTTATTCCCGAACCTTTCAGGAAAATGAATTAATACAAAAGTGAAAATAATATTTAAAGAGAGTTGTTGATATTGGCTAAAAGGGTAAAAAAGAAGAAGAAGAAGAAACAACTCAAAATTAAAGTGCATTGTTCACCTAATAACTTTATGTGCCACAATTGAGAAGGAAAATTTGAAATTTGGTGAGAAATTTATTTGAATTGGATGATTTGATCCCTATAATATTTGAATTTTTCAATTTGATAGTCAAAAATCATATAGTAACTTTTATAAGGATCACTTTTTTTTTTCTTCTTTCTTTTGACACATTTATTTTCAAAAGAAAAATTGTGGGGGCAGAGGCAGATCTTCAATATTCAATAATGTTGAATCTTTATTTCAACACCCCCCCCCCTTTCAATTTGCATCAATAATAAATGGATCCAACTTTTAGCAGTCCAACTTGAATTTGGATCAATTTTTTGGCCCAAAGCCCAACAAAAAAGGGACCAAAATAAATATTTTGAAAGTTGATCATATATATTTTATTAATTTTTCCCAGCATTATATAGAACAGATTAAGCTCTTAAAAGAATTATCAAAATTTTATTTGAAATAATTGAATTAAATGATAGGGTAAATTATAAAAATAGTCACTTTTGTTTGTTTTAGATTACATTTTAGTCACTTATGTTTGAAATGTTACGTTTTAGTCACTTACGTTATTGTTTTGTTATGAAGCTGTCACTCTACCATTACCTCCCTAACGGTGGTCCTACGTAGCAGTCCAAATGGGTTTTAAATTCCAACTTGGATTTCCTACGTAGTAGTCTAAATTAAATTTATTTAATTAAAAATCTATTTTCTTCATAGCAACTGGGCATCCAACTTGGCATTTAAAACCCATTTGGACTGTCAATAGAACTGCCGTTAGGGAGGTAACGGAGTTTAATGGTAGAGTGACCACTTCGTAATAAAACGATAACGTAAGTGACTAAAACGTAACATTTCAAACATAAATGACTAAAATGTAATCTGAGACAAACAAAAATGACTATTTTTGTAGTTTACCTAAACGATATTATATATCATTATTGATAAATCTATGTTAAAATAATGAAAATGTTATCATATATTAATAACTTTAAAGGTCACCTTTATAACACACATTAATAAAATTTTATATAATTAGAAACAACAATGTTATATTGCATGATGACTCTTCAAAAGTTCCAGAGGCATTACGCCATGAAAAGAAAATGAGTATCAAAGTTATGTGCTTGAGAGAACAAAAGAATGATACTCATGCATGTGTCACCATGAATATGAAAGAAAAATCTTATTCACCCCAACTCTAGAGTTAGGTGAAATAGTAAGAAATTTTTTTTTTTATCTTAATTAGTGATTGAGAGTTCAATCTTTATCTTGAGTATAGAGCAATTTTAAAATTCGTGATTAGTATCTACTCCTTTAATGAATTTACAGAATAGAAAATATTAATTACTGGGTTGTTCTAATAAATACATTGAAAAATAAAAATAAAAATAAAAATTTTTTCACAGTATAGAAAAAAATTGCTAAAGAATGAAATTGACCTAACTCCATTAAATATGACTTTTTTTTCTTTTCTTTTTTTACTTTTAAGGTTTTAATTTTGTTGAAATAAAAAATGGATGTCACGTTCCACAAATCTATTGATGATATAATATTAAGTAGCTCTAGCAGCCTGCGAATGGCTAATTTAAGTATTCAATATAAAATCAATTAAATTAAAGAGATTTAATATCAACACTTGGAAGGGGTGGACAATTAATTAGAGCACCAAGTGTTGTTTTGAAATTGATTGCAAAGGAGGGAAAATCAATCATATTAAAATTATCTTTTGGGGAGGTCTGTTTGATATCCAAAAACTACTCAGTAACAGTCGGACAAGTGAGAAATGTTGAGGTGAACCAGAAAAGTTTAGGTAGAGCCGTATCTAAATGTTGCTAGATAAGCGTCTTGTAGTAAGAGTAGTTATGAACCCTAGACCATCCTCACGGGGGTGGTAAACCGATGAAGGGAAGGCTCCAATTAGTTAAAAAGAACTCGCAACCCTTTGGGATTATCCTGCACTTAGAAAATTAGAAAAAGGAATAAATATAGTGATAATTTAATTCTTCGTCGTTGGAGTAAGTAGTAGAGATATTTCTTTCTTAGAGCAATTGCTAGATAAACAGTTAATTATTTAATGTGTTCCATTTACATTAATAATGATTGAACCCCAACATCTCTACTATTGAAACACATGACTCTCATGAAATTTAGGTATCATCAGCTATCATCTCCCCATGTGATAAAGAAGAAAGGCTAGGCAGCCATTCCCAATATAAAACGTTATGGGCTTAGAAAAAGAAATAAAGAAAGAAAGAAAAGGGAGATGTCATAATGGCATATCCTATGGAAGATGCTCAAACTAGTCAGCCCCCTTCAATTGCCACAAAAGAAAAAAAATTGAAGCCCTATATCAACCCATACAAAGCTTCAATATCAAACCCTCTTAATAATTCAGCACCATCATGGCCACCCTTGCCATTCGCTTCAACTAGACAAGGGTGGCCAATGGTACGTAGCTTTTTCTTTCATAGGGCTATTTTATTTTCGTAAAAGACGTTTTGAAAGTTGAAACTATTCATCTCTTTCTCTTTTAAAGACGATTTTCTTTTAATAGGGCAACTTCGATCCTTTGGCATTTTGGCTTCCTCGCCTAGCATCTCTCTTCACTTCATTACATATATATATATATGATTTCTGAGGCTCGAGGGCAACTCATAGTATATGTTATATTTCCAAGTATTTTCTTGTTTATCTTTATAATTTGGTGGTTTGTTTAGTTAGTATTTTGTAAGCCAGTGACCAAAGTTTCAGTGTGCTGCAGTCTTGTTGTAGTAGCTTATCTTTTGTATTTGATCTTCCTCCTAATATTAATTTTATGTCGTAGTTAAAATTATTGGAGTTGTTTGGTTGATGTGATTTTCTTTTTTAAAACTTGAAAAGAGAACTCAAAAGGTGAAATTGGTTAAATTTTGTTATTAATTTTATATTATGCAGAAATTATAGATTTAATTTTTATATTTTTTTGTTTTTAAATTTCACCAATGGAATTTATTAAATTTATTAAGATTTTCTATTTTCAAAATCTTATGAGCTTGCTATTTCATATTGCTTATAAAAAAAAAACCTAGTTATTGAGTTAATATTTTTCATTTGCGATAAGACAAGAATTTTGAAATTCGATAAATATAAGCACTAAGAATAATTAAAATAGAGAATGTGGATTAAATCTACAATTCTATACATATAAGTTTCTATTTCAACAAATTGCACGTAGAGATATTGATAAAACTAACAGAGTTAATGGTATTTTATAACTAATCGATTGAGCAGCAGCTCGTAGACCACCTAAAAATGAATATTTATTATTTGATCTGTATCCTGATATAAGAAGTCCAACGGGAGCAATACTTGAAATGGTAATCCATAAAAAAATATCGATATTGAGATCGGCTAAAATAAGGCGAGAGGTAAAAGGAATTACTGAAAAACTTAGTAAAATTGATACATTGCCTCTAGATGGAAGAATATTTTCTTTGGAAAGAAGTTTTGTTCGATCTACTAGCACTTGAAGAATGCACAAAGGATCGGCATATTCAGGCCCATACGTTGTTGTATTTTTGCAGAATTACTAGTAAAATTTAAATTTAACTACTACGGTTTTGGATTAAAACTAGAATTTCAAAATTAAAAAGATACAAACATTAAAATTGACCAATTTAAAAATATATAAATTAAAAATAACTAAATTAAAATATAATTATACAAATCAAAATTGCAAAAATAATAATCAGTAAGGTCTTATAGTTTCTTTTTATTACATTTTAAAACCTTCCATCTTTTTACACATGTCGAAGGCCCTTTCTTTTCATTGTAAATATAAAATGGTTAAATTTCTATTCTGGTCCTTTTATTTTATATAGATTACATAAAAATGCTTAAATGTCACTTTTGATCTTTATATTAAGTTGGAATCTAATATTTAATTATTATACTTGATTTTTATATAATTTAATACCTCGTTTATAATTTCATTACTTTTTTATATAAAAGGTCCTAAGAAATTTTATCGTTACACGTGTCTTTTTTTTTGCCGAATAAGATAACGGTAAAATTTTAGTATTTATCCTCTACTTTGCTAAAGTTTAGGATTTAGTTTATAATACAATTTTAATAAAAATTTAATAAATAATTATAAGGTATAAATCTCAAAATTATACATGAATTTTGATTTAATGTGCAATTGTATACATAAACTTTAACTTGGTGCAATTATACGTGAAACTCTAATTGTGGTTCAAACGTATAACTGAAACTTTAATTTTGATTTAATCATACACATTTAAAGAAATAAATACATAAATTTATTTTTACATTGGATAAATATAATGATTTATGTATGTAATATATAAACATAAAATGATGTTATATCAATAATTGTGTTAATAAATTTACAAGAATTGGATCAAATTAAAATTTCATGTATAAAATTGCACAAAATCAAAGTTCATGCATACAATTACATATTAAACCATAATTCATATATAATTTTAGTATTTATCCCTAATTATAATTATAATTATATTCCAAACAACTTCCTCATGCTTTTTTTTTCATTTTATAAAATAGTTCATTTTTAATTTTGGTCATTCTAATATGCTTAAATTTGAGATTTAATATTTATACTTTAATTTCTAACATAATTTGATCTATATATTCTTATAATGTTATTAATTAGTTTAATATTTTTATAATATTATTAATTAGTTCAAATAGTTAATATCATTCACTTTTCAATTAAACCATTTCATGGTTATATATAATTTGAAAGTGGATTTATAAACCCAAAAAGTATAGGGATTAAATTATTAAAAATAAAAATAGGATGACTAAATTATAAATGTACGAAGTGTAAAAACTTAGAGTCATGGTTGTTTTAACCGAACTAAATCGGCCAGGGTATCGATTCAGAGAGATACATCAGACCAGTTGACCCACAAACCAGTACAGATTAATTGAACCAAAATTGATTTTTATTTTTTTAATGGTTTATTTAATCAAATCATACGAAGCAATGGCCTGATCAATTTTGATCACCTATATAGTTTTAGAAACCTTGTTTAATGTATATTTTAATCTTTAAAATTTTATTCTATAATTCTACACAAAAAATTAATCAGTTCGAAGCGTGAGTTAATCATACTAGTTCTCATTTATATGATCATGGGATTCTTTTTACCTTTAAAAAAAAGGAAGAGAGCAGCTAAAACAACAATTGTTCCTATATGTAAATAATTTGTGTCTAATACCAGTTCGAACTTCATACAAATTCGATTAACCCAATCAGACTTTTTTTTTAATTTTTATAATTTATTCATTCGAACCAAATAAACCAAGCTAGAGTAGCTAAAACAACAATTTTCCCTATATATGATCATACTATTATTAATAATTTACATCTAATACTAGTTTGAACTTCATGCAATTCGATCAGCTCAATCAGACAAGTTTTTTTAATATTATAAACAAATTTATTCAAATAAACCAATTAAATCAATCAAACAAAAATTAAGAATCTTTGATTCTAAAAACCTTCCTAAAAATACCCAAAAAAAAGTTTTCTTTTAATGTAAAACTAAGTCTCAAATGACTTTGAGGATCAGTTTAGATATTAAAATCCAACCAACCGAATACACTTCCTAAAATATCTTCTCTCAATTATATAAATTTATTTATATATTCTTGAGTTTCAAAACTTCTTAATAAATATTTCTATTTTTAATTTAATTACCATCTCCCATTTTTATAAGACTTTACCACCCATATATGATTTATTTTTGTATAAATTAATATACAATATTAAAACATCATGTGAACTTGCCAAAACGAATCAATGCCGGATGCAAAAATATTAAATTACAATACCCGACAAATAATAAAACCAAACCCATCAGTCCACAAATTCCAAAGTCAATCCATCAAATCAATTCATCCAATTTGATTAAATAAATTATTATAAAACTCATTTTTCATAAAAATTAAAAAAAACAATCAATTCGACCGGTTTCAAACACTTCACAGGTCAACCGATTTAGATATATAGAGAGATAATATCTAATACATTAATAAAATATTTTTTTTTCACAAGCAGCTTTTAAAAATTATCATTTATTTTTTTTAAATATTTATTTTTAAAAATTTTATTGACAGTGTATCGTACCAAATATTATTCTGGGAAAAACTGAGTCAAGTCAGGCCAAACAAAAAGGCACTTGATTTCAAGCACCAGATAAGAACCGGAGATTTTTGTAATATATACATATATTCCTACTAATGAAAATAAATGTATGGCTCTGCTTCAAAATCATTAAGCTAAAAAATTCAAGTCTCGTATGTGGGTGGCTATTTCATAATGGTAGGGAACTGGAATGGATATTTTAACAGCATTTGGTTCACTTCTGGAAGCTCATTCCAGTTCACAAATTGAGTTCACTTCTTTATCATCTTCACCTTAACAAGTGAAACAAAATAACACAATTTATGTAACCTCAATACCTATCTAATTCCATGCACAAATTAAATTAAATTTAACATTTAAAAAAAAAAAAAAAGAACACCACAAATGCATTTCCTTACTCTAGAAAATCAGATATTCCTTGGTTCAAATGCTCATATAACTCCCTGCGCTCGATACTACTAATGAGTTGATGGATTGGAACTTCTTTCTGTAGCATCGAAGTTCCTTGGAAAATAACCATCTGGCAGCATGATTTTCTATATTCACTGAGCTGAAGCACGAGGGAAATGTAATGTTTTCAGAAACATGGCAGTTGAATTGGATAAAAGAGAAATACAAGCATGATTATGATGTCATTGACAAACCTGGTCGGGTCTTAACTTCTTGAAACCGAATTTATCTGTCCAGATTGATTCAGCTTCTTCAGCAGCTGGGAGAATGATATTTTTTACATTCAAGAATGCCAACAGCTTTTCGATACAAGAGAATAACAGCTGGAAGTAGCCCTGTATGGTAATTTAGTTCCACTGAATCAAGATTGAACAGAGATGATATTGGAACAGAGATGATAACAGCAACATGCATTCCAAGCTAATAATTTTGTAAAATCACAGGAATTATATGATAAGTGTGTTGGCAAGAAGAATATCTCTAGACTGTTTTGGGGGATGGGCAACGAGTCCAAATTAGAAAAACTCCAAGAATCATCAAAATTACCAAGCCGGCAATTGGAAATTAGAGTAAAACTATTTAGAAAAGGTAGGAATTGTAGGCAAAGTTTATAAAAACAAAACGGGGGTCCATTAACCTCACCTTTCCATGGTTAGCAATGCTTGTAGCGACTAAAGGGATTTCAGCAATTTCTTGCCCAAAAACTCGAATTATTCCAGCTGATACAACGAATGAGCTGCAATATTATCCAAAAGAGAATACTATCAACATTCAAATAGCAAAAGCATCTAAAGCTTTAAATGTTAAGCAAATATGTCTTACTTAATTGTCAATACAGCACAATACATTCCTCCGTATTCTTGGCCCTTTAAGTTCCTTCTGTAAGAGAGAAGGTAATACAAATTTGTCAAAAATATATAAATAAATAAATAAAAGAGGGGAGGGAGGTGGGGGAGGGGGGAACACACTCAAGTAGAAGAAAAAAAGAAGGCTCGTGCTTACCCATAAACCATGCATGGGATAAGGTCCCTCCCAGTTGTTGCATCAACTATGGGGTTGAAACATTCCTTGACCCAAACAGAAAAGAAGAAAGTTCAGTGGTAAGCCATGCATGACGGATTTTTTATGTTTTGAAAAAGAAAACATAGCCAAATCAGAGCCCCACAACGCAAAATAATCATACACTGCTAAATCACAGCTTTGAATGCAACATGCAAATCACAGCGGCATTTTGCTAAGCAATGATTCAGATTGGCAGGATAAAACCCTGTTAGATAAGTCTAGCTAGAAACTTACACTAACGATCTGATATCCCGAAAAACCTTTAAAGCAGCCACTAACAGAGACATCAAAGCAAAATGCATCAATTTATCAATCGTTTTGGTTTAAATGCTCTTAAAATATCACAGTTGAACAATCATGTTCTTTTACAGTATATAGTATTTAATGGGTGCAAAACTCCACCACAATAAGGTCAAAGCAAGGTACTAATAATAGAATAGAAAATGCTAAGGAGAAGTATATTAGAAAGTAAGAGATGAAAATATATTAACTATATAAAAGTTATAAGCTCAGTATTTTGCCTTTCCCAGCCACTTTAGCAGAAGGGAAAAAGAAAATTAAAAGATAAAGAAAAGAAGATGACTGATGAGAAGCAGCATAAACGTTAGTTAGAAGCTACTGATGTTTCCGTGCAACATCCAACCCGGAAAGCATACTTGGCAAATAAAAACTTGAAAATAAACATATAATAATTGCAATAATTACAAAATAGCATTGCACGATTACTGTTTATCAATATTGGCAAAATATAAAATGAACAATACTTACATGGAAGATACCAACTGCTTGAGAAAGCAACAATCTAGTTTCAGGAGAAGCGAATTTGCTGCTAAGAAGCCTCCATCTCACATCAATATTGATATCAGCATCTAAACCTTTTTTCACATATTTCTTCTTTAATATATCCAAAAGGGAGTCAGGGAGCCTTTCAGCTCCACGAATGAGCAACTTCTGCAGTGTAGAATGGATCCTACCACAATCTGAGCAGCAAAACCACTTCCCTTTCGGTATTTCCTGTTGTACAAGCGGCATCAGTATTTTCATCCATTAACAGATAATGTGTCCAACAGATAGGAATCAAGACTTCCATATTTAATAATCAAAGGAATAATGGTGATAATAAGACATGCATACCCTTAGATCAGCCATTTTATGAGTCCTCAAACAGCCAATATGATATTCTTTCTCACACTGATACAAAATTATTTTTAAAAAATAAATGAGCACATCAGCGAAAATGAAATGAGGGGGGGGGGGGGATTTTTAGCAGTGTTGAACCCCAATGCAAAGGCAAGATGAAATAAAAAATTAACATTATACCTGATCACAAAGTATAACTGTCCGAGGACCAAATCCTGATTTGCTAAAATCGCATGCCCTATATAAAATAAAATCAAAGAAATTTATGGAAATATTGCAAACGCAAGCTGTATACAAATAGTCTTCATGAACTACAGGCTCCAAGATTTATCCTTCTGTATACTCATAACCTGCATAATGCGCATCCACTAAGTTCTGTCTCGATGCTCTTCACAATTCGTACACATCTGCTGGTTATTTGCTCTATAGCATCAACTCCTAAAATCCTTCCAGCAGCAGCAGCATTAGCATTATGCTCTGCACACTTTTCTCTCATCAACATGTTCTGGCAATATTTGCAGTACCAGCGACCGTGAGGAATTGTTGGTAGAGAAGCACATTCTGCATAGATCCATAAAGTTCTACTCAATAACAATCAGCTAAATAAGAGCTGTAAAACTGATCATCACAGGCAACTATGGCAGTATTAAAGTTTAAAACAAAAAGACTGGGTAAAGTAAATCTACAAAGCAAAATGCAAAGAAAAACATCTAATAACATGCACATGAGGGACAAGGCAAGACTTCATTTGTGTTAATATGCAATGCCACTGACTGAGTGATCTCCCACCAACACTCAGCCTCTGCTTATTGTCTAAACGAGTCAGCCTTTCATCCAACTCAAACTCCACTTCTCTTGTTTATTTCCCTCTACTCCTACCATTTTGAATAAAACATTCCATTTAAAAATCATGGTGCACATTTGAGAAACTGCAAGCACTTTTTTTCTTTTCTCCTGATTATCTTCTCTTGGTAAAATATATAAGTTCTTTATCATCTATAGGCAAAGACATGAAACTAGCACAGTAAATCTCATGCACATCAGGCACAGGAGTGGAGACTTCAGGCCTCAGGGCTCAGGTCACGCAATTATCATTCTTGACACAACACACACACACACAAAAAAAAAGAAAAAAAGCACTGCTCCAGATCTATCCCTAAAACCCCAAAGACAAATAAATAAAGTCTCACAGTGTCCAAGCAAAGTACCCATGAAACCAAGAAAACAAAATCAAACCATCCATCCATGCATTTCCTGATTATAATAAATTCTTAATATTTACAATCAAACCTTTATGAAACGCCCTTGGGCATCCATCACAAAGCAAAAGATTTCCACCATCAGCACAAATGATGCATGCAACATCATTATCCTTGGCAGAATAAAGACGACCTTTTGAGAGAGATATTGCCAGTTCATGCAGAGACACCCCATTAGACGTGTAAATGTACGCGTAGCTGCCAAAGTATACAAATATAATCAAGATATATTTAATAATGTAACTTACGAAGGAAGCTGTAAAGCATCTGATATGGAAACATACGGTTTTCGACGAGAAGCCCAACCAGCATGAGCTTCAAACTGTGAGGGGCTAACCTGCGCAACAAAAGGAATAGCATAAACAGACAAAAAATGATATTGTGAAATTCTGAAGCTCAAGCAAGAAAAGCACAATACCTCATAATTGCAACAACGACAAATTATCCCAAAGCCCTTTTTGTAACCCTCAAGCAATCTCTGCCCATTAAAACTAATCACACTTCACACACCACTGATATACAAAGGCATAAAATAAATTACTTTCATCTCTATTACCTGTCCACGGGCATAGTATGCAACTTCAGTTCCATCAGGCAGTCCATCTTCCTCGAATACCAACTTATGCAATCGCTGATCTCTATAGAAAAAGATTCCAAAGGGAAAGGAGATTCCATCAGAAAAAGGAAATAACAGCTTATTAAAGAAGTATATTAAAAAAAGTACCAACTTTGTCGTCATCTTCCATTGACTTCCATTGGGTGAATAAATTGGTGATGAAGCACCTTTGAACATCTTTGACATCAACAATGGTTTCACTGGCCTGAGTACCAATAAAAGCACAAAAATCAAAGAAGGGGACTAACAACAACGAAAATACTACAGACTCAGAAGAAACTTCACTGAAAGCAGATCCTTGTCTCAAAACTTGCTGGCATAGGACAACAGAAGAAAGAAACCGTCATAAAATGACCAAAAAAAAAAAAAAACAGGATAAAATGTTACTAACTTCTTTTTTGTTCTCAAATGGCCCTTATCTTGAGAGGAAATATGCACTGAAGCGCTCTTCAAGGACTTCGTGAATAACCCTGGCTTTGTTAACCTGGAAATAACACAGACGGAAGTATGATGCACCAAGAATAAACCTACAAGAAAAGGAACACTATTTATAGTTTAAACTACCACCTAGCACTGCTCTATAGCTTCCAAATAGAACAATTCACTTTCCATGAATGGAAAGAAATTGGTTAAAGACAGAATTATGCAACAGCAAATGACAATTGTAAGAAGGTCACCAACTTTCTTGTTGTCTTCCATGGACGTCTGTTTTGTAAAGAAATAGATGACGAAGAACACTGAGGTGAATTTGATCTCAAATCAAGCTCTGATGACCTGAAACAATGCAGGAGGCACATGATAAAAGGCAGTAAAATATTAAAAAGAAAAAATCATCTTACTTAAATATATCAGCCTGTTTATGAGCCAAAAATGATGGCAAGAAATGGCACAGAAAAGAATAAAGAAGAGATATTAAGAGACACTAACTTGTTTGCTTTCTTCCTTTGACTTCTATTTTGTGGAGAGACACTCAATGATGCACTTCCAAAGGACTGCAACATCGAAACAGGTTCTTGTGATCTGAAACTACACAAAAATAAAACATATAAATTGAGAAATTTAGATTTGAAGTATTAACCCCAGGTACAAACTGATAAACGTTAAGAAAAATTATATCAAGCATTAAGAAAAAGTTACTTTCTTGTCACATTCCATTAACTCGTATATTGTGGAAAAGATAACCATTGAAGCAGTTCCAAAGGAATGTGATTTGAAATAAAATAGTGCAACCATATTAAATAATGTATCTACACATTACTAATACAAACTATAAACAAATGTCACTCTAGCATTACCTTAAAACTTCAGTTATGTTAAATCTCATACTGTAAGTCAGTTTTATACCCTCCAAAAGAAAAATAAATAAATTGCATTTTTATCAAGGAGTACACATGCTGAATAAATTATCAGTCAAATAAACTTAACATGCCCCTTTTTATACAATGCATCAATCAACTAGAACTGAATGGACAATCTAAAAACCCATAAAATGTCATACAAATAATTGAATCCAACTCCCTAAATTACAAATTTGTAATAAAGTTCTAGTTATCATGAAAAAATTTTGAATATTACACGGTAATTGCAATGATCATACAATGGAATTGTCAAATAAAATATTCAACTAATGACAAACATTAAGGACCCTACCCAACTAAGCTATAAAGCAGAAGAGACAACAATTACTATTTATTAATTTTATTATTTTACAAACAATGCTTAAGGAATGCATACCTGGTTCCAACACTGGGTGAACTCATTGTGATAAACTGAGATTTCTTCAACTCCACGCATGAATTGCAAAGCGGTCCTACTTGGCCAACATGTATTACAGGAAATGAACCTAGAAACAAGTGAATGACAAAAGGAGTAAGACCTCAGTACAATAAAAATATTCTTTTTACTTGCCTCTGTCAATAATAATGTATTTAATAAAACAAAAGGTCACCTTTGCATCTTCTACAAGTAAAACATTTTTGCTCAGGTACAGCTCTAATGATATTTTGAATTGTTGCTTCTAATGTATGCAGAGGTCCTCTCCTGCATGCCCGCAACACCTCAAGCAGGCTCTTCCCATTTTCAAAGCAGATATATTGAGCTGCTCGTTTGTATTGTTTACAAGCATGAATCTCAAATTGGGAAGGTGGAACAACCTAAAATAGGAAACAGGACAGCAGCAAGAAGATTGATAACAGCAATTATTGATCACATAGTTACACAGAATCCAAAACTGCAACCTGGGAAAGTGATTGCTTACTCTGCGCCCTTTACACAAGGAACATGAACACAAAATTCCTCCATCTGTTATGATGCCCCGAAGACCAGCTGTCTGGAATTAATATAAAACTAAGCTACACACTATATTCAAATTCCGAAGGGAAACAAAAAATTAAAGGATATATTCAAAATTAAAAGAAACAACGGGAGCAGCCAAGAAACACCTTACTACTAATTGTACCCATGTAAACTACCGGAACCCCATCAAGTAAGCCAGTGTCAAAGAGCTCTTTAACAGTCATTGGGCACTTATTAAGTGAGATCTTTTTTGACATTTTCAACTCCAAATTCTTCCTAGGAGTCGTCAATCCACTTTCTTCAGCTGCTTCTTCTCCACCAAAATTTGAAACTAACACATTCTCAACATTCTGCTGTTCGCACCCCAAACTTTCCTCTGCTTCAACCTTTGGTCTCAATAGTGATTTCTTGGGCCACCTCAGGGTCTTCAAGAGTAGATCATCATCATTACCGTCACTACTGTCAAAGCCTCCTTTCTCTACTGGACGAGTCTCAAGCTCATCCATAGACTGACAAGTTTGAACAACAGGCTTACCATCTATTCCAATTGCCTCAACTACCAGGTTCCCTACAATGGCATTTTCTCCAATAGTATGGCTTTCTTCAATCAAAGCCTCTATAAATGGACCCCCTTTGACAATATCTCGAACAACTAAGCTCTCATCAACCACATTTTCTATTACCACTTTATCCCCTGCTAAATTTCCATTTCCCAATCTACTTTCAATCAAATTATTGTTTTCACCATTTGCGTCAGCTAAAATTTTATCATCCTGATCCTCATCAATTAAAGACACTTTAACACCATTTATCGGTTCATTAAAGTCCTTGAGCTTTTGGCTATCTAAATTCTCAGAAACACGGCAATCAATTCTCGACTTTTTAACTCGAGTGTACACAATGTAACCATTCACTTGAGTACTATTAACTCTTTTACAACAACTACTACTAGAACTCGCCTGAGTTTGAGACTGAATCACTGCCTCCCGAGTTTGACCGAGTGAACCATCCACTCCGTAATCCAACTCTGGCTTCATGCCTCACTCACTTCACTCTCAAAATCCACTAAAATTCACCATAAAATGAAAAAAATCAAATTAAAAAGAAAAACGAAACGAAAAATTTAGCAGCTGTAGAGTGAAAGATTTTACCGATTAAGATCGTATAAAGGCATGAGATGCTTGATTTTCTTGAGAGAGGCAAGTGAAAATTTGGAGCGGAGAGTTAAAATGGAAGAGTCCGAGATCGGATTCAACAAAATTTAGGGTTTTCGATTAAAACTCAAAGGATTTGAAAGAAAAATCTATTAATATTATGGGAGATTTTTTTTCCTTCTTTTTTTCCCCTTTGGTGTGTTGTTAACCGACCAGTGAAAGAAAAAAAGAGATGTGGGACTTTCAAGGGAACGGAACGGAACGGAACGGCAAATGGCAAAGATCCATGAAATAAAACGGAGAAAGGTTTTATGAAGGTTAAACTATGCTGTTAGTCCTTGTATTAGGTATAAATTATACATTTAGTCCTTTTGCGTATTATTATATGTGTTATAACTTGTCAGCTTGCTGTTTTTACATTAAAAAATCTCATTACTTTAGTTAATAAATTTAATAGTTATTTTTGAGATTAAAATTTTAAATTTTAAAATATTAAAATTAAAATGATCAAATTGAAGAAAAATATTTAATCCATAATTTACGATGTACGAGGCTAATAGCAGAATTTATCTAATGGATTCAACTACAACTATTTGAGTCAAAATTGGAATTTTCAAAATTCAAAAAGTAGGATTAAATTTGACCAAATTAGAATGTAAGGATTAAATTTATAACATACAAATAATACAAAGACTAATAACAAAATTTACCCTATTAGGAATTTACGATATTAACCCTAATTGATTTTCCCTTGCGGCTCTAAAGAAGCAAAATAGCCCTTATTGATTACAAAGGAGTTATGGTCAGGCCTCTTGGTTTGTGTTTGTTGAGGCCTAGTAGGCTCATTCTCTAAAACCCAATAATATGCCATCCTTTTTGGGTTATGGTGTAGTAATTAAGGTTTAGAGTTTAAATTCATTTGTGGAAATTTTTAAATAATTTTTAAACCCTCAAAGTTTTAATTAAATTACACGTTTAATAAAGATATTATGCACTTAAATTCACTCAAACTCATATCTTTATAAGTTTTCAACATCGGCTAGATGAGATTATCATAGGTCGGATGACTACCACTAAAAATAGGTTGGATAGAATTAATGCAAATAGAAAGTCAAAGCAAGGTCAAGACTTTCGTACTCAAGAAGTAGGAGCAAAGCTAGAATTTTTCTTTTTTGATGGGCTGAATTTGAAGTATAAATTTTTGAGAGAGTTAAATGCAATTTTATCATTGTATTAATGTAAAACTTTATAATTTTTAAGGGATTAAACTATAAACTTTTTTTTGTTTTTTGAGCGGTCATAATTTAATTTTAAATTTTAGGAGTGCCCCAAATACAATATTACCATTAAATTAAATTAAAACTTTGTAAATACTCAAAGGATTAAAAGGATAATTTTTCATTTTAAGGGGCTAGCCCCCTACTTGCCCCATTAACTCAGTGTTGTGAGGTGGAGTACTTTCCAACTCAAATAGTGGATTTTGGTTTCAATAGAAATGTAAGAATTTGTTCAATCATCCAAGCCAAATTGTGGGTGTCTTATGATGAATTAATGTTATACTAGGGAAAGGACTGCAAAAATTATGGTCAATATGGACAAAATATCAATAATACATATGCTCAACGGAACAAGAGAGGGTGTTAATAAATTTCCTTTTAACTAGAAGTATTCAAAAATTGAAGAAAATATATTGGGATACGAAGATTAACCATATTCAGAAAGGCAAATTTAGTGTCTGACTGCATGACAAATGACTTCAACAATGATTTCCAGTGAGTTTAAACTTTTGATGTCCCACTAATTAGTATAAAACACAAATCACTTAGCAATAGCATAGGGACCATATGGTTGTCCTTATTTCATTGTAACTCGGGGGTTTTGTATTTATATTATCTTAAATATTTAATGGAATGGAACAAAAGGGTTTGGAGTGTCAAACTTTGGTGATGTTATAGTTATCAACTTAAGTGAGTGGTTATGTAGTTGTAGGAGATAGGACCACATTAGCATCCCATGTCCATATGTCGTTGCAACAGTTTTGTGAAAAAAGCCAATGTTTCTGATTATGTGTATAAGGGGTTTAAAAACGAAATGTATGAAAAGTTGTATGGCTTTGTATTGACTGTTGTCCATAGTGAAAAATATTGGCATAAAACTAATATAGGACCAACTAACTCCCCTCATACCAAGGAAAATACCTAGGAGACCATGAAAAAAATTGAGTAAGATAAGAGGAAAGAAGGAGTGGGACTAAACTACCTAGAAGAGGGAAAAATATAAAGTGCTAAAAGTGTTTCAATTGGACACAACTCTAGAAGGTGTCAAACTTCATCTACTATAAGTGTTGAGTTTCTTAAAAATTATAATGCATTATAATCCAACTTCAACATGTCAATTTTGCAGACTACAACTCCAACAACTCCTAATCTAACAGCTCCATTAAAAGCATCTGCATCATCGCTACCAGTTCCACCAACATCACCCTCATATTAGCAAGACCAACAATACTTCAAGCAAATCCAGCGGAACCTCCAACTACTAATAAACTATTTGCAGAACTTGTAGCTTCTACTTATAAATTTGCAAGTCCTCCACCTCATGTTGATTTTAACATCTTACTTCATGTAACCAATAGTTAGGGAATTTTATTTTTTTTAAACAAGCTCATACATAACCTATATAAACATATTTCTTTCCTTTTTTAAGACCAAAACATGTTCACTATATACAAGGCTTCGATAAAAATTATAGTACCATTTCGTTCAACCACTAATCTTGATAGAATCACATTTTGTATAGTAAACTTTATTATTGTTTTATTAACTATTGATGGTCACTAAACTAACTATAAATACGACAAAGGTAAGTGCACCTATCAAACAATAGTATAGCTATGGTAAGTAGAGAATATCGTATTCACGAGGACTAAAAGTATTAGTAATTACCGCTTTTCTATTATTTAGTCGATAGTTTGGAGTGATGTGTTTTAAGATAAATTTACTAAAATAATTTAACTAAGAACGCAACAAAGAATGAATCAAGGTAGTAATCGAATATTAACCAATGAGATAGACAATACATAGGAAAGAATCCACCTAGACTTCACTTATTATTATGAATATGAATTAAACAATTTATTCACTTGTGTCATGATCCGTAGAAATCCCTAAATTATGTTAATATTTATTTCGAGAGTAAGAACAACTGACTCTAGGTTGATTAATTAAAATCTCTTTCTAATTAAAACCCCTATCATCGCATTAACTCAATCTATGGATTCCCTATTAGATTTGACTCTAATCTAATAAATTTATGTCGTCCTATTTCTAGAATTACATGCAACTCCACTCAATTATGCTAGATCTACTATTAAACAGAGACTTTTGATCCACTGAATTAAGCACATTAAACATGAATTAATATCCCGAAAATATTAAAACAATAAATAAGCATACATAATTGAGAACAAGATTCAAGTATTTATTGCGTAAAAACATACATTAAATAAAATGTTTCGTCATAAGTTCATCCTCCCTAGGTATTTAGAGAATTAGTTCATAATCCTGAATGAAAACATCTCAAAGTTAGATTAACCATAAGACATAAAGAAACTCATAAAAAATTAAAAAGAAATTAAAATGAGATCTTCGATCTTGATGGAGATCCGATTAAGAGTTGATTTCAATGGCGTTCTTTGAGTGTTGTATTTGATATTCTCTGATTGCCCCATTTATGCCTTATTCTAATGGGTATTTATAGACTTTAGAATGCTTAAAAAGCTTAAAAATGGTGTTTTTCCACATATTTAGGATGCAGGGTGCGAAATCGACACAGGCTGGAACATGGGCATCTATTCAGCCCGTGTGGCTCACACGGACTTGTGTCCAGGCCATGTGGAAATTCCCAGGATGTGTGGCTCCTCAAAACAACTTTATTTGTCCAATTTTGGCTCGTTTTTAGCTACTTTCGCTCCTAAATGCTCTCCTAAGTATAGAAACATGAATTTAAAGCATTAGGAGCATCAAATTCACTAATTTGCATAATTAATCATACAAAAATGCATTAAGAGTGAAATTAAAATATGTTACTTTTATAACTTATCAACTATTGTTTCATAGTTTTGGACTAATGTTACGACATCTACTGCAACAACCACCAGCTCGTTCAGCACAACCATCTCCTTCCACTATGCAAACATTTTCAACAAAACAAATACTTACAATACTTAGTAGAAGGGGAAAACAAGTTGTACAAAGAATTGGGCGATACACAAAAGAGAGGTCAGGAATGCAATTTTTGAATGCAAGTAACCAAAAAGGCAATTGTTGAACCATAAATGCTAAATTGATTTCAATTTGTTTTAATACATTTCAATATTAATAAAAAATATATTATAAGTGTGGATTAATAGTTTTTTTGGATAATCTTATTATAGATTCGGATCATATCTACTCTTTTTGACATAATGCCTAGAACTACCTATAGCTCCTCCCCAATCCATGAATAGGAGGACAATGCGCTTCAACGCACTCAAAACCACGTCCGTCTATATTCGTAACAATGCCTAATCCAATTGAGTTATGACTCAATCGACAGTTAATTTAGTATTTTTAAGTTGCCTTTTTGTTTGTAAGTTAGTGGCCAAAGTTTTTAGTGTGCTGCAATCTTATTTGTACCTGGTTGCGTTTGTATTTTATCTTCTTGCTAATATTAATTTGGGTAAATTACACCAACAATCACTCAACTTTGGGGTAGCTGACAAAACAGACACTCTGGTTTCAATTCAATCACTTAACTTTCAAAAAATAAGAAAACAGTTATTACTGTTACAAACGTAACAGAAAGCTGAGGTGGCCAATTAACTTGCTGTGTTGGCATCCTACGTGGAAATGATGAAAAAAAAACTCAGATCTGAAAAAGAAAAACAATGGGGAAGCAAAAGATGAAAAGGGAGACCCAAATTTGAAAGCTCTTTTTTTCTTCTTCTCTGTGTTGAGTGTTTTTGTTTTTCACCTTATTTGCTTCCTCTTTCTAATCACTTTGAATTGAAATGAGAAGAAAAAAAAAAGAACTTGAAACCAAAATTAGGATTTAGAAACTGGTAAAATACTTAAAACCTATATATTTCTCTCTTTCTCTTGCTTTATTCTTATTGACCAAAAATAGGAAGAGAAGGCATTTTTTTTGTGATTTAGTATTTTAGGAAGAAATTTCTCTGTGGAACAAAGTTTAGCCTTGGAAAAATTAATGAAGTATATATTTGGCTGTGCAAGTGTTGGGGGAGGATAAAATTTATTCACAACAGCAGCAACTAAGGGAAGAATAAGAAGAATATTTGGGAAAAATACCCTAACCTAGTTTAATTGTGGTGCAAGTGGTGGTGATCTGAGCACTTGTCTTCGGTGCTGCTGGTTTGTTTGTGGAATTGGTTGTATTGGGGTTGTTGAAGACTTTGAAAGGTATTTTACAGTTTTTTCTTATTCTTTTTTCTGTTATTAGGAGTGTTTTTCAATTTCTTCTTAAATTGGGTGGATTTCCACTATGGACATCTGACGTGGCCAATTACCTGGCCACATCAGCTAGTTAACTAGCTACGTCACTTATCCCATTAAGTCTATAACGGAAATTGTTAGTAGGTGACTAATTTGTTACTTTTCAATGACTTTAATGACTGTTTTGTTATTTTTTTAAATTTGAATGACTAAATTGAAATCAAAATGATTGTTTTGTCAGCTACCCCGACTATTGGTGTAATTTACCCTATTAATTTTATGCCCCAGTTTAAATTACCAACATTAGTTGGTTGATGGGATTTCATTTTTAAAACTTGAAAATAAAACTCAAAACTCATCATTTAAAAAGTTAAAATTATGATTAGTTAAATTCTACTATTACTTCAATACCATTTTTGGCCAAAATAGGATTGAATTTAGAATATAAAACAAATGATGACACTTATGGTTATAAAAAGAAATGTTTTTTAATTTTTCATTATGCTTAAGTTATGGATTTAGTCTCTGTACTTTAATTTGATTTTTTTTAGTACTTTTTTTTTAACTATCTCAATCCTTAATAAACTGTAACAGTCTGTTTTCAGTGAAATCAGAATAGAAGCTTCGAGACCACAAAATTGAGGTCAAAATATTTATTTGTTTATTATTTTGAGTTCTACAGCATGATATTATGAGTGTATAAAAATTTCGTTAAGAAATTTTATCGTTTGCATGCTCAATTTGATAAAAAGGACTAAATAGCGTAAAGTACAAAACTAGGGTTCTATAAGCTAAAGGGATTTAATAGTTATGAAATTAAATTATTGGAGGGTTTATGTGGTAATTAAGCCATTTTAGTCATGATTGGACAAAGTTGGACATTAAATTGATGAAATTTCAAGTATTAAACAAAGGTTAAATTTGTAATTCATTAAATAAGTTAAGTAAAATAATCAAGACAAAAGCTATATAATCAAGACAAAAGCTATCATCTTTGTCTTGTTTCTCTTTCACTGAAATTTAGCTAAGAAAACACCATTAATAGATTTTTAAGGTTTGGTTATGTCTCATCTATGCATGTAAGTAATTTTTGACTCGGTTTTTAATGATTTCTATATTTCTAGAGTCGTTGTAGCTTAATCTAGCTAGCCCATGGACTAATTTGCAAAATTGTTAAAGTATTAAGGTTTTACCATTGATGAATGTGTATGTGTTTTGATGTTTGAGGATAGAAAACGAATGGTTGTTGTTGGATAAACAACATTTGTTAAGAGGTCTTTTATAAAATTATCAATTAGGGATTAAATTGAGAAATGTAAAAATTATGTGGTAAATGTGTGAAATAATGAAATCTGTGGGCTGCTATGAGTATAGATGAAATTCGGCTAGCATGGGTGTGGACTCAATTGCATGAATTTGCATTTTTATGAGTTATGGACTAAATTGTAAATATGTTAAAATATTAGGGGTAAAAGTGTAAAATTATAAAAAATATTTTGGGCTGAATTGAATAGAATGAATATTAAATGGATTTAATTTGATTATTTAGATCAAGTTAAGCCTCGTACAGATCTAGATCGAGGGAAAGATAAAGTATTGGACTAGTCGATCCTATTCCGTCATTTTTGTTATCGAGGTAAGTTCGTATGTTTAATAAGCATTAAATTATACGTAATTGAATGCTTAATTGATATAAATGTGATGATATGACACTACGGTAATTCTCAACAATTTATCCGGTTGAACCTTAGGGATAGATAGGATACAAACGACATGTCATTAGGGGTTATTGTGTTTTGGGTGCTGGTTCGTACGTTCTACTGGTGGCTAAATTTTCTGGCATGTGTTGCGGTTACTCATCACCTTGTGTCAGCAGCACTGTATAGCTACATTTTAACCGTCAGCTTGTATGAGCAGACCCGGTGATAGCTCAATATGAGCATTTACATATAACATATGAGATTGAGATGGTTACGACCATGTATTGGCACTTAGTGTGCGAGATTCCCAAGCATCTGATATTATTCCAAATGGTTCAACAGGTATATTGATGATATGAAAGGGTAAGAGATTGATACGTATCAATGCAGGTATGTACGTAAACCATATAAGCATTGAATCCATGAAATTTGTGAGTTTCATGATTTACTATGTGGATGAATAAATGTTAGCCTTGTGATTAAGTTGAGTTGTAGTATATTGTGTTTAGATTATTTAAATTGTGAATGAATAGTAAGTTATACTTATTAGCCATACGAGCTTACTAAGCTTATATCTTACTCTATTTACTTTTCCGTGTTTTATAGTGATTGCGAAGTTTGCTTGGATTGGGAGTTGTCGGAGATCTCATCACATTATCCAGCCTTTGTTTTGGTACTTTTGAACTTGTGTACTTGGTTATATAGCATGTATAGGTATTGTGGTTAATATGGCATATATGTTTGTAATGTTGATAGCCAATTGATTTGGCTTGTAAATAATATATATTTTTGGTTATATGTTTAGCCATGTGATTTGGTTTATTTTTGGTAAACTTTGTTGGATAAATATATGTAAATGGCCTTTTGATATGTGGATCATAATTGCTATGTGAATGTCTTGTTGAGATTTGGTATTGAAGGTAGCAAATGGTTGAATTTGAGAATGTATGAGCATGCTAAATATTAGGTAAGATAATGCATATATGGAATTGACCATTTAAGTGATTTTTAGATGTGAAATTGGTATGAATTTGAATAGCCAAATGTGATGTTTATGAGTAATGTTGTTGTTGGTATTAGAATTGTATGAATTGGACTTGGTTGTGGTTATTTTGAATGCCTATTGAGGATATGCTCATTTGCTATTTGGTATGTGTAGGTTAAAACTATATTGGGTGAGAAATGTGGCTTGAAACACAGCCTATTTTTGTCCACACGGGTTGAGACACGGGCATGTGTCTCAGCCGTGTGTCCCCTAATATTTAATTAGAAACCAAGTTAGTAGTGTAACACTCATTAACCTTAAACCGTTACCGGAACAGGGTTACAGAGCATTACCAGACCTTTCAGACATATTACGAACCTCACACAAATAAATAACATACATATTATAATTTAATAATTTAATCCCTTTCATGGACCTTCGAGGCCCAAAATACGTATTAAAAGTGGAAAGAAACTTGTTCGAGTACTCCAGAAATTTTTCGTAAATATATTTTTTTAAAAACTCAATATAATCCCCTTATAAACATGTAACCTTCCCTAAAATTTTTAAACCACAACAAAAAAAAAAAATTATACTCAAATACACTTATATCATAACCAATTCATTAACATAGTAATTTAATAATAAAAAATTCATAATATCATTCAAATTGACTAATAACTTCATTTATTTTCCATTCAAACTTAATGCCAAATTTTATAGTATACTCTTTACCATTTCTGTAATACACCCTACTCGTATTCATTGTCGGAATAGGGTACGAGGTATTACCGGAGTTTACGATTTTATTTTTTTTTATATTCAATATAGCCCCTTTATAAATATCTAATCTTCCCTACAATATTAAATCGAGACCAATCCACTTCAACCAAACCAATTCAACATATTTTCAAGATAAATTCATGCATATTTATAAGATAACGTCATCACATACCCAAAACCAGGTTTGTTAACCATACTAATGGCTAACTTTATATTCTTTTCACGTTAACATTTACTTTATTAGCTTATACATGCCATTGATTTCCAAAATAAAGTTTCTTTATATACCGAAATCCTGACGTTGATAGTATGATGTGTCTCCGACCAAATCCGACCTCCGAGCTCTTAACACTACAAAACAGGGAAAAAGGAAACAGGGTAAGCACTTCGTGCTTAGTAAGCTCATGTAACAAGAATTATACTTACTTAGTATTTTCAATACAATACAATAAACATTCATATATCCATTCAATGCATTATTACCCTAATATACACAAACTCAACATTCAAGTTAGTACAATAATTTCCATGTACCAATAATATATACCATGATTGATGAACTCATCAATACCATGATTTTCATTCCTTATATA
Organism: Gossypium arboreum; assembly: GCF_025698485.1. NCBI lineage: Eukaryota > Viridiplantae > Streptophyta > Magnoliopsida > Malvales > Malvaceae > Gossypium > Gossypium arboreum. The sequence continues at coordinate 113,255,682 of NC_069071.1, forward strand.
TATATATATATATATATATATATATATATTTATCTCATTGAATTTCTTGGAATTTTCGATGAATTTTCAGAGGTACACTTTTAATGTACAATTCCGGGTCTGTCAATTCATATTCATGTACGGATATTTCCATTTCAGAGAGCACACTCCCGCGAACCTCAACCTTACAGCGGGATTACCAGTCCAGGCTAAATCCCCTATAATAGAAACTCATAGAGTATTGTCAGGATTACCAGTCTAGGCTAAATCCCCTGTATTATAAATCATAGAGTATTGTCAGGATTACCAGTCCAGGCTAAATCCCCTGCAACGACAATTACTCTAATGATCTTGGATCTGAATTACCAGTCCAGGCTAAATTCAGACCCTAATTATTCGGGAGGGCTATATCAGGATAGGATCACCCGTCCGGGCTAGATCCTTTTTACCGTCAATTCCTTTTCAGAGATCCATCGAAATTTCCTTTCATTCAACCAGGATTTCTTCCCCTTTTTATCAAATATATCAATGTTTCATAAATTTTCATACAATGAACTTTCAAATCATATTCACATCAATAACATACATTTCAAGCATTTAAGAATATAATTCAAGTTACACGAACTTACCTTGATACTTGTTTGTAAACAAAAAAAAAAATCTACTAATCCCGAACTTTTTCCTTTCCTCGATCTAGCTTCGTATTTGAATCTTCTGGATCTAAATAAATAAATTTAATTATCAATTTAATACATTACATGTTCATATGCAACATTCTCTATAATTCAACTATTATTATTTATAGTTTATTCAAAGCTGTCTATTTGAGTCATAGTCACTAAATTATTTATAACTCGAGCTACATAACTCCAAATTAAGATCCGTTAATTTTACCTGAAACTAGACTCATATATCTTCTTATCATAAAATTTTCAGAATTTTTTGTTTAGCCAATAAGTACAGTTTATTCTTTAAAGTCACCCCTATTCTGCTGTCTGACAGTTCTGACCCTTCTTCACTAAAAATTAATTATCTCTTCATACAGGATTCAAATGATGTTCTTGTTTGTTTCTCTTAAAAATAGACTCATTCAGGATTTTATACATATAAATTTAAGCCCCTAATTATTTTTCTTCAATTTTTTTATGATTTTTCAAAGTCAGAACAGGGGAACTCGAATTCATTCTGACCTTGTCTCACAAAATTCATTATATCTCATGATTCACAGATCCAACTTCCATGAGAAACTAGACTCAATAAGCTTTAATTTAATATTTTTTCATCTTCTAATTCGATTTATACAATTTATGGTGATTTTTCAAAGTTAGTCTACTGCTGCTGTCCAAACTGTTTTTGTGCAAGCTGTTTATTACCATTTTTCCCCTAAGCTTTTAATAAATAACAATTTCGTCCCTACTCAATTAGCCTCTCAATTGAGCTGATTTTTCTCAATTAATACTTTATTCTATCACCTTAAACTAGTTTACAACCTTTAGGAATCAAAATTTCAGCAATAGACTTTAATTCCAAACATTTTCACAATTAGGTCCTAAAAATCAATTTCTATTGAAATTACCTAATAAAATCATCTCATAAACAAATTAAAGCTTTAATTTCATTCTATTTCATCATAAACTTACAGCACTCAACCATGGTGACTTTCAATTTCATCCATGAAATCAAAAACTAATGAATTTAATAGTAGGGCCTAGTTGTAAAAGTCTTAGAAACACAAAAATTACAAGAAAAAGGCAAGGATTAACTCACTTGGTGAAAAATTATGGAATACCAGCTTAGAGAACCCTCCTATGGCGTTTTTAGCTGTTGGAATTGAAGAGAAATGAAGAGAAATCTAGATATTTCCTATTTAGTCCTAGTTTTTATTTAGTTAATTTTGTAATATTCCAATTTTACCCTTAATTTTTCAATTTTCCTGCTGATTTCATACCCTTGTCGTCCAGCTCAAATAAATTTTGGGTCTAATTACCTTTTAAATCCTTTCTCATTAGACTCTTAAGCTATTTAATCATTCTAGCAACTTTTACACCTATTACAATTTAGTCCTTTTCATTTAATGACTACCCAAACATTAAAATTTCCTAATGAAATTTTAATACCACATTACTAACATTTCATAAATATTTATAAAATTATTTTCGACTCGGTTTTACGAGATAGAGGTCCCGATACCTTGTTTTTACCCAATTTCTTCAATAATTTCTTTTTCTAACTAACCACTAAATCGGTAAATTTTTTTTCTATCAATATTTTCATACGATTTTCCTATCATATCAATTTTCATGCAAAAATATTGAAATGAATTTCTCTTTAAATCGGATTTGTGGTTACGAAACCACTATTCCGATAACCTTGAATTTAGGCCATTACAATTTCACTTAGACTAAGTTTAAAACATTACAAACCATCCATACTTTATAACCAAAATCATATGACCCATGTATATAACCTAGGTACATGCCACATTTACCAAAAGGAAAAGAAAATACATCACCAAAGTTGTGCTGAAGTCGAGATTGATCTGGATGCTGAACCGGAACCTTTGATTTCTACTGACCTACGCACGGAAACAACCGTAGATTGAGTATGAAATGCTTAGTGGTATTACCATAATTCAAACTATATAACTCTAATGAATTAAAAATATTAATCATATAACATTAAACATGTAAAATTTATAGCTCATAAGAACTAATTTGCATTCAATTTCATGTTTCATATATAATAATTCATCGACAATATCATATCTTAATAACTTGAACTTGATCAATTCATGAACCTTAGGTTCATGTTTCCAAATCTCACATACAATTTCATTTCACAATTCGACTAACAATTTCTTTCTCATACTTTTAATCATACGATCAATCAAATTTATTCAATTCACTCATTTCGAATATTCACCCTATTAACAAACCCGGACTTTGACGGATACATGGATTCCAACCAAACACACCAGTACGACACATTATGCCTAAAACGGTACTCAGTACCTGATTATTATATCAGAAACAGTATACGACACATAAAGTGCCTGAAACGACACACGTGGTGCCTAATATGACACATATAGTGCCTGATCGGCAAAGCCGATAAATTCCCATACTCTTCCAATCCTATGGCATGCCAAATATATCCGACTCAGCCCGACTAGTTAATAGGTTATTCAAATCATTTCTCAATTTCAATTTCACTTTCAATGTACAATTCAATTCGATACAATTTTTCACTTTCCAACAATATACTATCAAATATTCATACATAATCATACTTCATCTCAATTTTATTCAATTCAATATTGATACTTACCTTATAAATTTACTTACCATACACATAAATTTAAAAATAACATTTAATAAATAGTAGTTTGAATTATAGTAATACAAACCGTGAATTTCCTCGAGTTTACTCCTCGTCTACCTTTTTTTTTTCCTTTCTTCGTAGATGCTTCGAGTGCGATGTTAGCTACAAAAATTAAGATAATTTCATAATCATTAATATATTACTAATTTATATCTAATAAATTGAATTTCTATTCGATTTTCTACTTTAATTTCAATTTAGTTTTAACTAAATTCACTTACTTTTCTATCTCAATTTATACTTTATTTCTACTCAATTTTCAACCAAACTTAGACATAACTATCTAAATTTCATCATAAAATCCTAATTTCAAAATTCTTTCAATTTAGTCGCTACTATGTAAAACTAATAGCTTCTTTTACAATTTAATCCTTTAATCAATTCTAACAAAAATTCTATCAATTAAACCCCTAATTCATCATTTCGTTTAACATGAATTATGTTCAAAAACCTAAGAACTTCCAGAAATTCAACTTAATTTCAACAAAACTTTGTTCTAAAGCATCTAAAACATCAAAATTAAAAGAAAATGACTTAATTGACTTACCTATTTAAGCTCCAGGCTTTAAAATCCCTATTTCTCCCTTTTTTCTTTTTTTCTTTCTTTTCTTCTTTCCCTTCTCCGTGTTCGAATGTTTCTGTTCCTTTTATGTTTTGTTTCATTTTATTTTAGGTTAGTTTATTATTTTACTATATTAACTTAATAAATTTTATTATTTCTTAAATAATAAGTAAATAAATATGTATACTACAATTGTATGTATATGATTTATTACACTTGTATTTTACTATCACCTTACATTTGTCAACTTATTAATTTATTAATTAAATAATAATAAATATCTATTTAATACGAAATACATATATTACAATGTTCACATATACATTGTTACATTTGTATATTATCATCACCATCAACTTGTCAAAATTTTAATTTATTTATCCTATAAAAATCTTATAATATAATTATTTTAAATTAATTTATCATAATTTATATCTAAAATATTAATTATATAATTAAAATATAACATAAAAATCTTAGATTTTTATTGCATATTTGCCGCCTCATTTCTTATTAATGGCTTAATTCCCATTTAGTCCTTTTTATTTTCTATTAATCTATAATCCAACTTTTACCCTTATTCAACTTAGTCCTTTTACTAATTACTCTTAATTAAACTAAATTCAATTAAATAAAACTTAATTAAACACACTACTAGACTCATAAATATTTCTAATAATATTTATTAATTTGGTTTAATAAGACAGAAGCCTGATATTGCACTTTTTCGATGTCCGTGAATTTTGGGTCATTACAAGTAGCTTTACACGGCCTACCACACGGGCGTGTGACTTGACCGTGTGGCATAAGTCAGTATACCCTACAATTTTCACACGGTCTAGCTCACAGTCTGGCACACAAGTGTGTGAGGTCATTTTGAAGGGTAAACGGGCTAGTCACACGGGCGCGTGGTTGGCCGTGTGACCCAAGTCAGTGAGTTACACGAGGTAAGACACGGGTTGGGACACAGCCATGTGATCCCATTTCGAATGTCCACACGGCCTGTGACATGAGCGTGTCTTTGGCAGTGTGAGACACACAACCGGGTCACACGGGCGTGTGTCCCATGTACTTTGAAAATTTTCTATGTTTTTTTCCAAAATTTCTCTGAGTTCTCGGTTTAATCCTGAACCACTTCTAATGCTCGTTTTCAGGGGCGAAGCCAGGGGGCTGGCATGGGCCCAGGCCCCCCTAAAATGTAAAATTACTATTTAGACCCTTAAAATTTTTAAAAAAATTTAAATTAGTAAAGGTAAAATTGCACTTTGGCCCACTAAAATTATAAAAATTCGATTTAATCCTTTACAAATTATAAAGATATAAACTATAAAAAATTAAAATTTCATCTGGCCCCTTTAAAAAATTGTTTTGGCTTCGCCCCTACTTGTTTTAGGCCTCGAAGGCTCGTATTAGGAACTATATGATTCTATTTGAATGATGTTTGCTTGGATATGAGAATTATGTGATTGTTTAAGAAATAAGTTCGTTAATACTTCATAACCCTATTCTGACGACGGATACGAGTTAGGGATGTTACATAAACACTATTTGTTAAATTCATTAAGTTTTTCTATTTTTAAAATTTTATGCAACAAATGTATTATTATATGCGCAATGCCATGATGGCTTACTATTTTTATAGATTACTCACACACATAAAAAAAGCCAACTAATGGGTTAAACGACTGCCATTTTGCATTCAAACGAAAATTTCAAAATTCAAGAAGTATAGAGACTAAGAATAGTCTAAGTGGAGAACACATGCTAAATCTACAATTTTATATATAGTACAAAACTAATAACATCATTTAGTTAAACTGATTTAACTACTATCATTTGGGTTAAGACTAAAATTTCGAAGATTGAAAACTATAAAGATTAAAATTGACCTATTCGAAAAATATAAAAATTAAAATATAAGAATAAAATCCATAAAATCAAGATCATAAAACAATGATGAATACGGTGTGATAGTCATGTCTCTTTTTCCTTTTAATGGTTGATAAATGCTATAAAGAACAAATGACCTCACATCCCCCACCTTAGACAAATAGCATTATTTTTTTCCCCTTTTTATTACATTTCCAAAAAGAAAGAGAGGTCGATGATCACATGCTCATGAACTCTTTTTGGTTTGATAGTTAAGGGGTATTCATTCATAGAATTCACTAAAGTTCGAGCCTCCAAGGAAGCAAGCGCCGAATTTCTCTGTGTAAACATGGTAGGAAAATCTATTGACATCCATTCTTATTCTATTTAGTACATGTACTGTTGATATGTTGTCCGTCTTGAGTGTATTTTCTCTTTAGCCCTTTTTCTAAACTAATATTAATCCATCATGACAACCATAATTCAACTTAGACTTCAAATTGTAAATTTGAGTGAATTTAAACGCGTAATATCAATGTGTAATTTAATTAAAGCTTTTGAGGGTTTAAAAATAATTTAAAATGTAAAATAAAAAATGAATTTAAACTCAAAACCTTAACCCAAAAAGAACAGCATGTTATTGGGTTTTAAAGAATAAGTCTACTAGGCCTCAACAAACAGAAACCAACAGGCCTGACCATAATCTCCTTCGTAATCAGTAAGGGCTATTTTGCTTCTTTAGAGCCGCAAGAGAAAATCAAGTATGGCTAATATCGTAAATTCCTAAAACGTTAAAATTTTCTATTAGTCTTTGTATTATTTGTAAATTGTGAATTTAACCCTTACACTCAAATTTGGTCAAATTTAATCCTTGCAATTTTTGAATTTTGAAAATTTCAATCTTGCCTCAAACAACTGTAGTTAAATCTATTCGATAAATTCTACTATTAGCCTCATGCCATGCATAAGTTTTAGATTTAGTCTATTTTTATTTAATTTGATCATATTAGTCCTTAATACCTTTTGAATTTTAAAATTTTAACTAACTAAAGTAATGCGATTTTTTTGAATGCATAATTAGTAAGCTGACAAGTCATAACACATGTGACAAAATGTTCACTACATAAAATTTCAGAAATATAAGAAATTAATTGCTTAAGAACTGAAATTTCAAAAATTTAAAAATGCACCACTAAATTAGAGTAAAGGGACTAAGTGTACAATTTAAGATAGTACAAGGATGAGTAGCACAATTTGACCTTCCTAAAACCTTTCTCCGTTTTGTTTTATATCTTGCCATTTGCCCCTCCGTTCCGTTCCCTTGACAATCCCACATCTCCTTTTTCTTTCGCTGGTCGGTTAACAACACACGAAAGGGAAAAAAGAAGAAAAAATCCCCCGAAATATTAATAGATTTCTCTTTCAAATCCATTGAGTTTTAATCGACAACCCTAAATTTTGTTGAATCCGATCTCGGACTCTTCCATTTTGACTCTCCCCTCCAAAATTTTCACTTGCCTCTTTCGAGAAAATAAAGCCTCTCATGGCCTTTATACGATCTTAATCGGTAAAATCCTTCTCTCTACAGCTGCTAAATGTTTCGTTTCGTTTCGTTTTCCTTTTTAATTTGATTTTTTTCATTTTTTTGTGAACTTTAGTGGATTTTGTGAGTGAAGTGAGTGAGGCATGAAGCGAGAGTTGGATTACGGATTGGATGGCTCACTCGGTCAAACTCGGGAGGCAGTGACTCAGTCTCAAACTCAGGCGAGTTCTAGTAGTAGTTATAAAAGAGTTAATAATACTCAAGTGAATGGTTACATTGTATACACTCGAGTTAAAAAGTCGAGAATTAATTGCCGTGTTTCTGAGAATTCAGATAGCGAAAAGCTCGAGGTCTTTGATAAACCGATAAATGGTGTTAAAGTGTCTTTAATTGACGAGGATCAGGAGAATAAAACATTGGCTGACACAAGTGGTGTAAACAATAATTTGAATGAAGGTAGATCGAGAAATGGAAATGTAGCAGGGGATAAGGTGGTAGTAGAAAATGTGATTGATGAGAGCTTAGTTGTTCGAGATATTGTCAAAGGGGGTCCACTTATAGAGGCTTTGGTTGAAGAAAGCCATACTATTGGAGAAAATGCCATCGTAGGGAACCTGGTAGTTGAGGCAATTGGAATAGATGGTAGGCATGTTGTTCAATCTAGTCAGTCTATGGATGAGCTCGAGACTTATTTGGTAGAGAAAAGAGGTTTTGACAGTAGTGACGGTGATGATGATGATTTACTCTTGAAGACCCTGATGCGGCCCAAGAAATCGTTTTTGAGACCAAAGGTTGAAACAGAAGAAAGTTTGGTGTGCGAAGAGCAGAATGTTGAAAATGTGTTGGTTTCAACTTTTGGTGGAGAAGAAGCAGCTGAAGAAAGTGGATTGACGACTCCTAGGAAGAATTTGGAGTTGAAAATGTCAAAAAAGATCTCACTTAATAAGTGCCCAATGACTGTTAAAGAGCTCTTTGACACTGGTTTACTTGATGGGGTTCCAGTAGTTTACATGGGTACAATTAGTAGTAAGGTGTTTCCTGGCTGCCCCCGTTGCTTCTTTTAATTTTGAATATATCCTTTAATTTTTTGTTTCTCTTCGGAATTTAAATATAGTGTGTAGCTTAGTTTTATATTAATTCCAGACAGCTGGTCTTCGGGGCATCATTACAGATGGAGGAATTTTGTGTTCATGTTCCTTGTGTAAAGGGCGCAGAGTAAGCAACCGCTTTCCCAGGTTTCAGTTTTGGATTCTGTGTAACTCTGTGATTAATAATTGCTGTTATTGATCTTCTTGCTGTTGTTCTGTTCCCTATGTTAGGTTGTTCCACCTTCCCAATTTGAGATTCATGCTTGTAAACAATACAAACGAGCAGCTCAATATATCTGCTTTGAAAATGGGAAGAGCTTGCTTGAGGTATTGCGGGCATGCAGGAGAGGACCTCTGCATACATTAGAAGCAACAATTCAAAATATCATTAGAGCTGTACCTGGGCAAAAATGTTTCACTTGTAGAAGATGCAAAGGTGACCTTTTGTTTTATTAAATACATTATTATTGACAGAGGCAAGTAACCAGAATATTTTTATTTCACTGAGATCTTATTCTTTTTTTCATTCACCTGATTCTAGGATCATTTCCTGTAATACATGTTGGCCAAGTAGGACCGCTTTGCAATTCATGTGTGGAGTTGAAGAAATCTCAGTGCATTACAATGAGTTCACTCAGTGTTGGAACCAGGTATGCGTTCCTTAAGCATTGTTTTGTAAAATAATGAAACTAATAAATAGTAATTGATCCTTGCAATTACTTTAAAATTTTATTTGTCATTAGTTGAATATTTTAATTGTAAAATATCCTTGCAAATAAAAATGTTTCACTTGTAGAAGATACAAAGGATCAGTTACAAATTTTATTTGTAAAATATCCTTGCAAATAAAAATGTTTCACTTCCTTAATATTTGTCATTAGTTGAATATTTTATTTGTTTGACAATTGCACTGTTATGACTTATGATCCTTGCAATTACTTTGAAAATTTCAAAATCTTTTCATGATAACTAGAACTTTATTACAAATTTGTAATCTAGCAAGTTAGATTCAATTATTTGTATGACATTTTTTGGGTTTTTAGATTGTCCATTCAGTTTTAATTGATTGATGCATTGTATAAAAAGTGACATGTTAAGTTTGTTTGACTGATAATTTGTTCAGCATGTGTACTCCTTGATAGAAATGCAATTTATTCATTTTTCTTTTGGAGGGATAAACTGACTTACTGTATGAAATTTAACGTAACTGAAGTTGTAAGGTAATGCTAGAGTGACATTTGTTTATAGTTTCTAGTAGTAACGTGTAGATACATTATTTTATATGGTTGTATTGTTTTATTGCAAATCACATTCCTTTGGAACTGCTTCAATGGGTATCTTTCCATAATCCACGAGTTAATGGAATGTGACAAGAAATTAGCTTTTTGTTTATGCTTGATATAATTGTTCTTAATGTTTATCAGTCAGTACCCGAGGTTAATACTTTATATCTAAATTTATTATTTTATATGTTTTATTTTTGTGTTGTTTCAGATCACAAGAACCTGTTTCAATGTTGCAGTCCTTTGTAAGTTCACCATTGAGTATCTCTCCACAAAATAGAAGTCAAAGGAAGAAAGCAAGCAAGTTAGTGTCTCTTAATATCTCTTCTTTATTCTTTTTCTGTGCCATTTATTGCTATCATTTTTGGCTCATAAACATGCCAATATATTTAAGTAAGATGATTTTTTCTTTTTAATATTTCACTGCCTTTTATCATGTATACCTCCTGCATTATTTCAGGTCATCGGAGCTAGATTTGACATCAAATTCACCTCAGTGTTCTTCATCATCTATTTCTTCACAAAATAGACGTCCATGGAAGACAACAAGAAAGTTGGTGACCTTACAATTGTCATTTGCTGTCACATAATTCTTTTTTTAGCCAATTTCTTTCCATTCATGGAAAGTGAATTGTTTTATTTGGAAGCTATATAGTAGTTCTAGGTGGTAGTTTGAACTTTAAATAGTGTTCCTTTTCTTGTAGGTTTATAGTTGGTGCATCATACTTCTGTCTGTGTTGTTTCCAGGTTAACAAAGCCAGGGTTATTCACAAAGTCCCTGAAGAGTGCTCCAGTGCATATTTCCTCACAAGATAAGGGCCATTGGAGAACAAAAAAGAAGTTAGTATCATTTTATCCTTTTTTTTCATTTTATGACAGTTTCAAACTTCTGTTGTTCTGTGCCTGTAAGTTTGAGACACAAGGATCTGTTTTTAGTGAAGCTTCTTCTGAGTCCGTGGTCATCTTCATAGTTATTCCCCTTTTGTGTCTTTTGTGCTTTTATTGGTTTTCAGGGCGGTGAAACCAGTTTTGATGTCAAAGACATTCAAAGGTGCCTCATCACCAATTTTTTCTCCCTATGGAAGTCAATGGAAGAAGACGACAAAGTTGGTACTTCTTAAATATATTTCTTTAATAAGCTGTAATTCCCTTTTCTGATGGAATCTCCTTTGTTTTTGAAATCTTTTTTCTATAGGGATCAGCAATTGCATAAGTTGGTATTCGAGGAAGATGGACTGCCTGATGGGACTGAAGTTGCATACTATGCCCGTGGACAGGTAATTGAGATGAAAGTAATTTATTTTATGCCTTCATATATCAGTGGTGTGTAAAGTGTGATTAATTTTAATGGGCAGAGATTGCTTGAGGGTTACAAAAAGGGCTTTGGGATAATTTGTCGTTGTTGCAATTGTGAGGTATTGTGCTTTTATTGCTTGAGCTTCAGAATTTCAAAATTGCATTTTGTGTCTGTTTATGTTATTCCTTCTGTTGTGCAGGTTAGCCCCTCACAGTTTGAAGCTCATGCTGGTTGGGCTTCTCGTCGGAAACCGTATGTTTCTATATCAGATGCTTTACAGCTTCCTGCATAAGTTACTATTTTAAAAATATCTTGATTATATTTGTGTATTTTGGCAGCTATGCACACATCTACACGTCTAATGGGGTGTCTCTGCATGAACTGGCAATATCTCTCTCAAAAGGACGCCTTTATTCTGCAAAGGATAATGACGTTGCATGCATCATTTGTGCTGATGGTGGAAATCTTTTGCTTTGTGATGGATGCCCAAGGGCGTTTCATAAAGGTTTGATTGTAAATATTGAGAATTTCTTATAATCAGGAAATGCATGGATGGAATAGTTTGATCTTGTTTTATTGGTTTCATAGCTCATATTTGGTGGTATTTTGCTTGGACAGTTTTGAGACTTATTTGTCTTGGGGATTTTAGGGATTGATCTGGAGCAGTGATTTTTTTTTTTTTTGTGTGTGTGTGTGTGTTGTTAAGAATGATAATTGAGTGACCTGAGCCCTAAGGTCTGAAGTCTCCACTCCTGTGCCTGATATGCTTGAGATTTACGGTACTAGATTTGTGACATTGCCTATATAGATGATAAAGAATTTATATATTTTACCAAGAGAAGGTAATAAGGAGAAAAGAAAAAAAGTGCATTTCTCAAATGTGCGGCATGTTTTTTAAATGGAATGTTTTATTCAAAAGGGTAGGACTAGAGGGAAATAAACAGAAGTGGAGTTTGAGTTGGATGAAAGGCCAACTCATTTAGACGATAACCGGAGGCTGAGAGTTGATGGGAGATGACTCAGTCAGTGGCATTGCATATTAACACAAATGTATTCTTGCTTTGTCCCTTATGTGCTTGTTTGTAGATGTTTCCATTTGCATTTTGCTTTAAAGATTTACTTTACTCAGTTCTTTTGTTTTAAACTTTAAAACTGTTAATAGTTGGCTCTGATGATTAGTTTTCCAGCTCTGATTTAGCTGATTGTTATTGAGTGGAACTTTATTGATCTATGCAGAATGTGCTTCTCTGCCAACAATTCCTCACGGTCGCTGGTACTGCAAATATTGCCAGAACATGTTTATGAGAGAAAAATGTGCAGAGCATAATGCTAATGCTGCTGCTGCTGGAAGAATTTTAGGAGTTGATGCTATAGAACAAATAACCAGCAGATGCATTCGAATTGTGAAAAACATTGAGGCAGAACTTAGTGGATGCGCATTATGCAGGTTATGAGTACACACAACGATGAACCATGAAGCCTATTTGTTTACAGTTTGCATTTGCGATATTTCCATAAATTTCTTTAGTTCTTTCCCCAATGCCTTTTGGTTTGGCTTGAAATTGTCCTTCTTTGATTTTATTTTATATAGGGCATGTGATTTTAGCAAATCAGGATTTGGTCCTCGGACAGTTATACTTTGTGATCAGGTATAATGTTAATTTTTTATTTCATCTTGTCTTTGCATTGGGCTTCAACACTGATAAAAATCCCCCCGCTTTCATTTCATTTTCGCTGATGTGCTCATTTATTTTTTAAAAATAATTTTGTATCAGTGTGAGAAAGAATATCATATTGGCTGTTTGAGGACTCATAAAATGGCTGATCTAAGGGTATGTATGCATTATTGTCACTGTTTTTTTCTTTGATTATTAAATATGAAATTCTTGATTCCTATCTGTTGGACACATTATCTGTTAATGGATGAAAATACTGATGCTGCTTGTACAACAGGAAATACCGAAAGGGAAGTGGTTTTGCTGCTCAGATTGCGGTAGGATCCATTCTACACTACAGAAGTTGCTCATTCATGGAGCTGAAAGGCTCCCTGACTCCCTTTTGGATGTATTAAAGAAGAAATATGTGGAAAAAGGTTTAGATGCTGATATCAATATTGATGTGAGATGGAGGCTTCTTAGCGGCAAATTCGCTTCTCCTGAAACTAGATTGTTGCTTTCTCAAGCAGTTGGTATCTTCCATGTAAGTATTGTTCATGTTATATTTTGCCAATATTGATAAACTGTAGTCATGCAATGCTATTCTGTAATTATTGCAATTATTATAGGTTTATTTTCGAGTTTTTATTTGCCAAGTATGCTTTCTGGGTTTGATGTTGCATGGAAACATCAGTATCTTGTAACTAACGTTTATGCCAGTCATCTTCTTTCTTTTATCATTTAATTTTATTTTTTCCCTTCTGCTAAAGTGGCTGGGGAAGCCGAAATACTGAGCTTATAACTTTATATGGTTAATATATGTTCATCTCTTTCTTTCCTAATATACTTTTTAGCATTATCTATTCTATTATCAGTAAAATCTCGAGGCATCTTAATATTACCTTGCTTTGATATTATTATGGTGGAATTTTTCACCCATTAAATATTATATTCTGTAAAAGAACATAAGTGTACAATTTAGACATTTTGAAAGCATTTAAGCCAAAAGGATTGAGAAATGGATGCATTTTGCTTTGATGCCTCTGTTTATGGACTTCTTTAAAGGTTTTTGGGGATATCAGATGATAAGTGTGTGTTTCCAGGTAGACTTATCTAACCAGGGTTTTATCCTGCCAATCTGAAGCATTGCTTAGCAAAGCCGCCATGATTTGCATGTTCCATTCAGAACTGTGATTTAGCAGTGTTGGATAATTTTTGCCTTTTGGGGCTCTGATGAGGCTATGTTTTTTGTTTTCAAAACATAAAAGATGCATCGAGCCATGGCTTACCTTATTTCACTGAACTTTTCTTTTTTGTTTGGGTCAAGGAATGTTTCAACCCCATAGTTGATGCAGCAACTGGGAGGGACCTTATCCCGTGCATGGTTTATGGGTAAGCATGAGCTTTTTTCTTTTCTTCTCTTTTGGTGCTGGATGTTGCTGGTTGTAGATATATACACCCCCCTTTTTTTGACAAACTTGTATTACCTTCTCTCTTACAGAAGGAACTTAAAAGGCCAAGAATATGGAGGAATGTATTGTGCTGTATTGACAATTAAGTAAGACGTATTTGCATAACATTTAAAGCTTTAGATGCTTTTGCTATTTGAATGTTGACAATATTCTCTTTTGGATAATGTTGCAGCTCATTCGTTGTATCAGCTGGAATAATTCGAGTTTTTGGGCAAGAAATTGCTGAAATTCCTTTAGTTGCTACAAGCATTGCTAACCATGGAAAGGTGAGGCTAATGGACCCAAGTTTGTCTTTATAATCTTTGCCTGCGATTCCTACCTCTTTTAAATAGTTTTACTTGGATTTTTAATTGCTGGCTTGGTAATATTGATGACTGTTCTAGTTTTTCTAATTCCACGAAACAGTCTGAAGATATTCTTCTTGCCAACACACTTGGAGTTGCTTTTTCCTACACATCTCGTAAATTCCTCTGTGATTTTACGAAATTATTAGAGCTTTGATTGCATATTTCTGTTATCTTTTACCTGTTCTGATATCATGTCTTCAATCTTGATTTACTGGAACTAAATTACCATACAGGGATACTTCCAGCTGTTATTCTCTTGTATTGAAAAGCTGTTGGCATTCTTGAATGTAAAAAATATCGTTCTCCCAGCTGCCGAAGAAGCTGAATCAATCTGGACAGATAAATTCGGTTTCAAGAAGTTAAGACCCGACCAGGTTTGTCAATAACATCATCATAGTCATGCTTGTATTCCCCCCTTTTATTCAATTCAACTGCCATGTTTCTGGAAACATTACATTTCCCTTGTGTTTCAGCTCAGTGAATATAGAAAATCATGCTGCCAGATGGTTATTTTCCAAGGAACTTCAATGCTACAGAAAGAAGTCCCAACCGATCAACTCGTTAGCAGCATTGAGCGCACGGAATTATACAAACATATGAACCAAGGAAGATCTTATTTTCTAGAGTAAGGAAATGCACTTGTGTGTTCTTTTTTTCTTTTTAAATGTTAAATTTAATTGAATTTGTGCACGGAATTAGATAGATAATTGAAGTTTCATAAATTGTGTTATTTTGTTTGTCACTTTTTAAGGTGAAGATGATAAAGAAGTGGAGCTCAATTTGTGAACTGAACCAACTGCTGTTAAAATATCCATTACAGGTCCCTACTATTACGAAACAGCCCTGCCACATACAAGAACTTGAATTCTTTAGCATAATGAATTTGAAGCAAAACCATGCATTTATTTCCATTATCACATAGCACAAAAATCTCTGGTTTATATCTGATATGTGGCCTTAAGTACCTTTTGTCTTTGATGACTTGTCATAATTAGGGATGGCAACACGACAAGGTGAGTTGTTTTTAGGTTCGGCCTGACTCGACTCGGTTTTGCCTGTTTAATGCTTTAGCATTTGATTCCGACCTCGGCTCCTTCCTCGACCTTGCATCTTGCCTTGATCTGTATTGTCAAGTTTGAAATTTTACATAAAAGTTTTGATATTATATTAATGGTTAAAATATGCCACAAGTTATTATACTTTTTGAAATTTTGGAATTTAGTCCCTTTTTTTCTTATTTTCAGAAATTTAGTCTTTTATTTTTCCAAACGGTTAACATTGTTAAATTTAGGTTAATTATATTTTTTTAATTATATGGCTACTAAGTGAGTTTTTTCAGTAATTTTATTTTAAAATATCACTCCCAACAAATTCTAAAAAGATTTATAGCATTAATATAAAAAGAAGAAGGATTAAATTCTTGAAATTAAAAGTGTAATTTAAAAGTTTATAAATTTTAAAAGTAAATGTTTTTGTGGCATATTTGAACTTATATTAATTTATACGGAAATAAATATTGTACGTCTAATAATCTCTAATGGAAATGAGATTGTGATTACAATAAAACTATGTTATGTATTTTTAAAATCAAAAGTTGAAAATTTACTTATATAATTGAGAGAAGGGTAGTATAAATTGATTTTGAGAGTCAGCTGACTCATTTTGTTCTGAAACTTAGTTTTAGATGTATTTAAAACAGGAAAAAAAAAAAAAAACATGGTAGAATTGAATTGGATCGATCGGAATTGGTTGGTACATTAGACAAAAAGTTTTTTGGATCGTTTATTGATTTGATTGAGTTCGCAATTGAATTGATTTGGTTAGATTTTATAAATTTGTAATTTTTTTTTAAATTAACAATTTTCTAGATTGATGATTGAATTAAGAATTTGTAATTTGATCAAATCAATTCGAAAATCGATTTAGTTTGGAAAGCCATACTAAATCGATTTAGTTTGGAAAGTCATACTAAATAATAATGTTATTTGGGTTTTCTTTGTCATTCAATATCTCATTGCTCTTAATCTTTACGTAATAAGGTTATTAGAGTACTCAATCCTTTATCCAAAAACTCTTATTCATCAAACATTTGGTGGTGCATACATAATTTATGAAATTGACTTTTATAATTTCCGTCCTCCACTTTATAACAATGCTAAATAATCTTATCAAAGTTTTTGTGATAACCCACACACATATATATATATATATAATATGTATATAAAACGAGTGGTCAACAAATGGAAGAAGATGATCATGCAACCTAGTCGAAGTTCCAAAAACATTAATATTAAATGTGAGATTACAACATCCTCTTATTGTCATTCTTAATTTTCTTCAACAAATTGCCACGCAATTCCACCAAGGAAAAAAGGTAAGCATAATATATTCACAAAACTCCCACCCATGTTAGGACACGCGGCAAATGTAAAGGACATTGAAACATTAAACCTACCACTGATAAGTAGGTAAAATTATTCTCTCGAGAAAACTATCACTCAGATAACGGATAGTTTGGTTTTTATTGGGAACATGAAGATTTTTTGTCATTAAACCTCATATGAGTTTAATGTTTTATTTTATCAGAGTCTAAATAAATGACAATATCTATCTTGTCACAATCATTCTTGTCCCATCGAAGACATTCTTTCCATGCGCTCTGTAATGATAACTAGATGACAAGTTCAATGCGTTAAAACCATATTACACGGAGCTCATTTATAAATGCCCCAAAAACGATTAAAGAAAAAGATCAACATTCGAAAGATATCTAAACGTACACTCTCTCTATACTCAGCCTTCAAACTTCCCACCTTCATTCTTCATAATCTTTTAAACAAAACTAATAACTTAGCGTATATTTTGCCAGGAGACCTTGCTTCTCTTCTTCTTCTTCTTCTTATTATTATTATGAAAGGTTATTATTTGATTATTAGTCCTACTTTAGAGATAAAAAGGGGCATGAGCTTTTTGTACGTGATATGCTCCTGTCTCTCTCTCTCTCTATCCTTCTTATTATTTTAGTAGATAAAGATGAAATTGTTAAAATAAATGTAAAAGAAAAGGAAGAATCAAAGTATAATGTCGAATAAATAGGTTTAATTGTTGAATTTTATGGTAACGAATTCAACGGAGTAAGTTATAGTGATACTAGCGCTATAAAAAAATATTAAATGTATTCAACTGGGGGAGAATTTTGAATAAATTCATACTATTTTGATTGAAATCTGATGGTGTTTCTCGTAGTCTTCTGTTGGGTTGGTTTACTTTTGAGCATGTTTTGTTTGCTTTTATCTTTTTTTTCTTAAGACACATTTAGTATGGTACTAAAATCCTGTTAAAAATGTTTTAGTTTGTATTAATTAGAGTTTGATGTTGAAGGGATTTAATTAATCTCTACTAAAAATAATTTAATTCTTATAGATTTAATTTCGATACACAACGATAAAATTTTAGATGGTGATAATCTTTGATTTTAAAAAACTCACTTTTTATGTTTAAATTGACATGACAAAAAAAAAAAAGAAAAAAAGTTGACATTTGCAAGGCATGATGAAAATTCAATTACTCTTAAACATTTAGTATAAGAAGGAATAAATGTTAGGTATAGTGATAAAATATATTACTTTTTTTAAAGAAAATGTACATTTGAATTTTGAAGACAATGTTATTAGAAGTATTTGTGAACCTCGAATCATAAAATTAAATTTTTGTTTTTTTTTTGGGGGGTTGAGAAAGAAAAATATCTTTATTTTTTGGTGAATTATAAGAGGAGAAAAAAACCCTATCATTAACCCAACTCGGACTCAGGCCACACCTGAGATAATAAATACTCTAACTATCATATCAACAAACAAGATTTAAGAAAAATTTCTTTTTTAACAACCCTCTAAATTTATTATATATGAAAATATCATTACTCAATTTAAGACATGAAATTTATTGGGGGTATGAAATGATAATAAAAACAAGAGGCTTTTTAGCATGAAATATGAAATTGATATCCATAGAGTTAATATACTAACAAAACACGCACGCCCATGATGAGAAAGCACTACAAAACATGTAGCTTTCTTTATTGGTGGGTCAATAATATATGCACATCTCTTACATTCCTTTTTTAACACCTCATTTTACTCACAAACACATGCTTTCTCACCTTTTTCCCTTTTCCTTTTCCTACCTATTTTTTGTGTTGTATTCATCTCTTTTGTTTTTCTGATTGCGAGAATCAAATTGAATTTATCTATTAAAGTAAGAATCAAAAGATTAATCGATTTAATCCAATATAATTTGAATTAATAAAATCATAAAAAAACCTCTAATTTTTGTTTCATGATTATTTTTCTACAATGGGTTATGTTTCTACATTTTCATTATTATTATTATTATTATTATTTGGTTTTGAGAGCTGCAAGATGCTCTCAGTTATCCTAAGGAATGGAAAGTGTTATATAAACATATATTTCTTGGTTAAGGGTCGAAGTTAGAAATTTTTATTTGGAAGAGTTAAAATTAAATTGTATATATATAAAATATAATTTTACTATTTTAATAGCTTATATCCTTATAATTATTAAATGGTCAAATCAAATTGTTATCATTTTTGAAGGGTTAAAGTACAATTTTATCATTGTTGATATAAAATTTTATAAATTATAAATGAATTAAATGAAAAAAAAAATCATTTGGAGGGGGGTGGGGGCCCTGCCAGCACCCTTGGTTTCGTCCCTGATTTGGGTGTAAGCATCGTGATATAAGTACGTTTAATTTTTTTTTCAAAATTTTTGAATGATTGTATCCTCATACCCTCATTTATTTATTTAATTTTGAAAATCTAATTCAATTGTAAAAGTATATGAAAGGTTTTAAGTTGATACAATATTTAGAACTACCTATAACTCATCCCAATCCTTAAATAGGAGGATAAACATACTTCAACACGCTCAAACTCATGTCTTCCTGCACTGACAACAATACCAATACCGAGTTAAGACTCAATCGGCTTAAAAATAAAGGAGGAGATTGAGATTGTTTAATTTTATTCCATGGCTTTTGTATGGAACTAGCAAGCAAACTTAGGGCATTACATTAAGATTATAAATGCCAAAGGCCATAATGAAATGGTTGAATTGGTAGGAAAGTCCCCATTTGCTTCCTCTTTGCTCATCAATCATATATGATTAAATAGGTTTGCTTTGGATGTGATAAAAGGGTTCGCTTAGTCCCATCAATTAGATTTATATATAACAAGTGAACATCAAGATTGGTCTCTAAACTATATAGCTTATAAGTACATCAACTCAATAGTTATAGCTCCGACATACCACATGCATATCATATAATATGTTCCAAATACCATCTACAGGGTTATCAATTTTGACCAATCATCATTCTAGTCTCATAGGCTTCTTGGACATATAATTTGCAACTTGGTTTGCTTCTATGTGTACACACGAACCTCACACTGTGGTTTACACAGTTTGCTGATACTTCTAATTAGGGTAGAGATCACAATGGGGTGGAAGTGATTTGTTGCCCAACATGATACGGTAAAAACTTATTCCGCCTTTGATTTGATTTCAATTTCAGTGTAATTTTATCTTTCTCAATTCTGATCTTAAAAATAGATGATATATCTGATACAGATCCAACTCAACCCGATTTTAAATAAGTCCAAGAGTTATTTTGACTCTTTTGTTACAAATGCTAATTGACTCTTAGTTTCAATTTAACATTGACACTCATAAAAATTTTAACTTAAAGATTAATTTTAAAATGATATTAAATAACTTGAGATGGTGATTTTTTTTAAACTCAACTTTGACCCGAACTCAAACAATTACGTCACTTGCCCCACCTAGCCTCAAACTCGACTTTTAAAAAAAAATTCCAATTTCAAATACCACTTGGCTTGAAGGGTAAGACTTCACTTAGTGTAGTTATTTTGTCATTTATACTTGTAATTTTTCGAATAGATTGGTAAATAAAATTTTCATGATTAAATTATTATCTTTCGTATTTTGTCTTCAGTAATTTTTGCATGAAAAGTAAAATGAACAAAACAAATATGACAGACTAATTACCTAGGGTTTAATTAATACTAAGTTGCATCATAAGGTCGAATTATGATGCAAGAAGACAACTTGTATTAGTAAATAATTTAAATGGTTCTTAGCCTAAGGAATCAAATCGAGCAACTAATTCAAGGAATTATTATGTTGTCTATCAAGTCTAATTGGAGAGACATATTGTCTTGGATATCAAAGTAGATGGCAAAGAACATGGTCATGAGTTATTCGTCAAGAACAAATAATTGTTATTACTATTTGTTTGTAAGAATCTTTTTCATCATAGAAAGATGCAATGGTGACCATGAGATAGAATAAAAGAGATTAAGGATATTCTATAAAGGTAGTACACTTATGACAAAATTACTTTCTTAATGGTATATAATGAGGAATTCAATCATGGTACTGTTAGTGGATTGACTCCATAACTAAATAAAAAATGTTGTAATTAATAAGCGAAGAGTTAGAACTTAATTACAAATTATTTAAGCCCTAATTATATATGTCCAATCAGTTTTTCGCTAGCTCAACACAACCTTGAATGGATTGCAATAGAATTGATACGATGTACAAATGAAAATGAATAAAAGAGAAATAGATTGCACATGTGATTATCCGCAGTAAATGCATTTTCTCAAATTTTACCTTGCTTTGACTTTATTAAGGATTGTTTGAAGACCGACAATGTAATAGAAGTCTCCTTATTTAAAGAGATTTGAATTTTTTTTAAAGATTACACTATGAAGATCTTTGCTAATTTTATCCCATATTGAAGACCTTATCAAGTTGAATTCAAGGATTGATTCATATTGATTGTATTAAGCAAGTCATTATATGCTTAGTTAAGAGAAGACTTGTTTCAATTTTATGTATAAGATTGAAAGCACCTATCGTATTCATTTGAGGAACTCATTTTAGTATAAAATTATTGTAAGTAAATCGTTCTTGTTGTTCAATTTGCAATTAAATTTTCGAGAGAAAAGTTTTAATGGAGAGAATGATATAAATTATATATATATATAGGAGTAGGTTGAATATAAATCAAATCTCGTACAAGCAAATTTATAGATAAAAATAGACTTTGTATATATATATAGAGCGAGAGAGAGAGAGAAACTTTTTGGCTTCAAAATGATATAAACACAATGATTCACTTCATCATCGAAAAATATAAATTTATACATAAATTTTGGTCCAATGCCTAAATGAATACATATTTTTATTTTTATATATATCAATGTAAAATTGTGCTAATTGAATAGTGTTGTTAGTGATTTGTGAAAATCGAATCAAACCAAAATTTTATGTATAAAATCGCAGAAAAATCAATATTTATGTATGAAAATACATATTAGATCAAAGTTCATGTATAATTTTGATATTTATCTCCATATTTCATAATATCTTATTTTATTCTCAAAACATCTCTTCGACTCTTCCTTTATAAAGAAAAAAAAACCAGGATGTTGGGGATAAACTTGTGTAAGCAACGAACAAGAAAAATAACAAAGAAATTAAAAAGATCGAACACAACTATTTTACGTAGAAAACCCCATTCGAAGAGGATAAAAAACTACGGGCAAAGATAATTTCACTAAATTAGCAAAAAAAAAACGAAGAGTAAAAAGATAAGAGATAAAAATTAAACCCCAAAACCCAAAAATAATAAGCTTCAAAACTTAAACACAAAATTCTCTGAAAGCTTGTAAAAACTAATACTTAAATGAGTTATGGGTTAAAACTTTTCATGGCAGAAAAGTGTCTATTTATAGACTAAATTTCATGTATAAATTTGACTAAAATATCCCTAAAATAATCAGAGTTTAAGTAGAGAAAGAAATTAGAGTTTAACCGAGAGAAGAAAACTAAAAAGTTTAAGAAATGTTGCCACGTTGGGATGCCTTACATCACGTAATCGGACATGATAAATCTTCTCGTTGTAACGTCGATGGTCACATCGTCGGGATGCGAACTCTATTTCAACTAGAAATTATGGGGCAGACTCATATTTTTCTACCCTTTTCATAGTTCATAAATACTAAAATTAGAATATATCTAATTTTCTATATATTGGAATTTGGAACAACATGATAAAAAAAGTAGGTTTACTTTTTTCCTAGTTATATATACAGCCGCCACATGAGACATTACTTTACGTACTGAAGAATAAGACAACGAAAATCCTCAAATTTATTACAATTATCTTTAAAAAACATTTTAAAAAGAACATATTTTTATTTAATTTTAAGAAATTACAAGTTTATGTACTAATATAATCATAATTATAATTACAAACCGTATATCCGAAAAACTATAATTAATTACAATATTATAAAGTATAAATATTTTGATGTCGAAAACATAATCAAACTTAAATCATGATAAATTTAGATAGGGTTCACATGTGGTGTTATTTAAACAAGAATAGTATGAACTAAAAACTCATATATGATTTGCATAAAGAGATGCTTGAGTACGTAATCTTAAATTTCTCTTGATTTCGATATTGTCATCATGGCTATTAGAACCAGACTGAATTGACTAATTAAGCCAGAAATTAGTTGTCCAATTGATACTGTAAAACAGCAAAAAAACGATTGAATCGTTAAAAAAATCAATCGAATTAATTAAAAAACCAATTCAATCAAATTAAAAGTTTTTTTGAAGGCAATTAAGTTAAAATTAATATTTAATTTTATCGCTATAATTTATAAAATAGAGATTTGTGTTTATATTATTATTATTTTTTTAGAAATGCTTAATTCTTACAACATTACTTCCCATTAAGCTAAAGATTGATAAATATTATTTATTTTATTCAACTATTAATAAATTGTATAATTTTATAATTTAAAGAGAAATAATATAATATCTCCATTAGCAATTAAAAAATAAAAATATGATAAGGACAAAGACATGAGAGTGGGAAAATAACTCAACTTATAGGAAAAGTGGTCCTCGATTAAATCCAAATAAATCTTTTATTTTTGTGAGAAATTATTTTTTCTTCAAATAATTGTTCGCTATTTTATTTTTATTGCTTAGATAAACATGTGAAAAATATATACTATTTTTGTTATTTGACCACATATATATATCTGAAAAAATCTCAATTAATACTAAAAATACTATCTATTTAGAATTTTTTTTCCTCACAAAATAACTCCATGAAACTGTAATTATTAAAGTAGTAATTATTAGATTTGTCAATAGGTCGAGTTATCTGGCTTAGCCTGGAGACCTTTCTGAAAAGTGGGAGGGTTTGGAGAAAAATATATGCTTGAAAAATAGTTTGAACAAAAAAAAATGCATGTTTTCTAAATAGGTCAGGCCTCGGGTAAGTTTTTTTGGCTAGAACTTAGCCTGCCCGACCCAAATTTGAAGAAAAAAATATTGCTTCTATTTTTTTACTGTTTTTTTGTTGTTGGTATTTTTACTCTTTTTTTTCGTTGTTTTGCTATTATTTCGCTATTATAATGTTACTATTTTATTGTTATTGTTTGGATATTGTATTACTCTTATTTTATTATTAATTTTACTATTATTTTAAAGGTATTTGCACTTATTTAAGTATATATTTTTATTTTTTCATTTGTTGGGTAATATTTATTTTAATATTTTTAGTATATTTGATGTATTATATTTTTAAATTTATTTTTATATAAAAAATTAATATGGGTGAGCCGAGCTCAGTGTTTTAGTATTTTTATTTGGGCCAAGCTTGAGCAAAACTTTATACCCATTTTTATGGTCAAGCCAGTGCTCGAGCCTAAAAATCGTGCTTAAATTTTTTACTTGGCACAATCCATGGAAAACTCTAGTAATTACAATATATTTTAATTTTTAAATGTGTTTGACTGATATAGTGTAATTACATTATAATTTCTTATGTCATATTTGCAAGATAGATGGTAAATACAACCATGTAATTTTAAATTCTAAAATTATTATAAAAAAATCATCAATATGACTTGAAAAATAGTTCTCTAAACAATTAACAAAACTTAAAATCAAATTATGATATGTAAAATTTTAGTCAAGAAAGTATTCAAAAATATGGTTACTAATAAAATTAACAAGAAAAATAAATATCTTATTCAATTGTATCTAATTACTCTAGCATTTCGTATTTATTGGGCTATTTTTGCCACCATAGATTAATCCTTAGCCAAATATAAATAATTAATAATAAATATCATACAATTTAATTAAAATTAGTATAAATAATTTTATAATAAATATTGTGTAATTTATTATATATTTCATAGGTTAAAATGTATGCTAAATTATCTTTGGTCAAACAAAACTAATAAAATAACATATAATAATATTTTAAAAATAAAATTTATATCATTATTTAAATTACTATTATTATTGTGTAAAATTAACTTTTTAAAATAAACAAGTGTTGAGTGTAATAGTAAGATGCATTGCACTCCAAAGGGAGATGTAGGTGCAACGTTTGGAGACAACATTGTTTCGAGGGGCAACCTCGAATCTTGAACATGGACTATAAAACATTCTTAAACTTAAATCTTACGTGGATGTGTTTAAAAAAGCCATATGATAATTAAATTTAATTTGTATATTAGATTTTATATAAAAATATAAGTACCAACTCCGACAATCTCCCTTTTTAATTTATACTTGTGTTTTTTTTCCATCTGAAGGTGGGGAGTTATTGCATATTCATATTGATTTAGCAAATTTTTATATATTTTAATATTTGAATCGAACAAATCGAAAATTGATCATCTAAACAGTTAAACCATCAATCTAGTGTTGAAAACATCAATCCTCATGAAAGCATTAATTCAATTATATCTTCGTTAAACTATTCTGTAACTATAAAAATATTTTGTATTATGATCTCAATAATTAAACCATTGACATCTCGATTTCTGTTAATAGTATTGTAACGACGTAAAAATTTCTCTTTCGGTCGCTAATTGAGGCGATTATTTGAAAATTTAAAAATCGACTTTCGGTTTTATTAAAAAAGGGAGTTGCCACCGATCTTTTTTCTAGGTGTGACCGGACACCTAATAAATCATCCTTTTTTAGAAAAGAAAACTTATTCTTGCACAAAAATGAAGGTCGAATTTAGGTCTACGTCAAAAGCCAGAGTAACATTGGGTTCGGGAGTCGGTTACGCGCGAGGAAGGTATTAGCACCCTCGCGACGCCCAAAATTGGTATCTTATTAAACACGTGTTGTCTTGATTTTCAAAAATACGAATTCAATTTGACATTTAAGTGTGACCCGATTGAAGGAAATGAGAAGTTGTAAGTTTTTGGTTTTTTAGAAGAATATCCGTTTTTAACACGAGCCAACTAATTTCACCCAACATAGCGATGAAATCAATGACTTAATGTTAAAATCGGTACATTGCCTTATTCTTAAAATTAAAATGTAAAAAGTTTCTAAAATGATAGTAAAAAAATCTAAGAATATTATTGTAAAAATGCGAATAGTGATGTGAATAATATAAAATATTAAAATATCAAAATATTAGAATAATAATAATTAATATTGACAAATAAAAAATAAAATAGAAATAAAAAGGTGTACATAATATATATATATTAGAAATAACAATGATGTTTAAAATAATACTATTAATAATATTACATAAATATGTACATATATAAAAATAAATACGTGATAATATTAAAAATATGTACATAATATAGTGTAAAAATACATACATAATATAATTAAAATATATACATAAGATAACATGTAAAATATATATATAAATAATATAGTATTAAAGATATATACATAAAATAGTATAATATATATATATATGTAATATAGAATTTAGAATATACTTAATATATTAAAAGAATATATATATATATAATATAATATTAAGAAATATAATAATAACAAAAAAAAGAGAGAGGGAGAGAGTGGGTGATTTCCGGCCACAAGTCCGGTCACTGATCACCATTGCCGCATCATCAGTGCACCATTACATGGCAATGGGACCTCAAAAAGATCTTTTAGGTAAAATGGATAAGCTTCCTCCTTTTATTTTTACTTTCGGATAAAAGAAACAAAAAAGATTGAAAGAAAAATGATAAGCAAACAAAGAACTTAAAACGAGAATAGACGAAGAAACCTCTTTTGCTTTGATCTTTGATTAATCTCCAAAAAAACTACTCTCTCCAAAAACTAGCCTTTACAATAACTCTTCTCCTTGATTACTCTAAAAAAACCTCTCAAAAATCCTTTACAATAACTTTCTCCACCAAAACTTCTTCCTCCTCTAAATACAAAATATGAGAAGGCTTATATAGCCATTTACAAAATATTTTTTATTGTTTATGTCTTCATTTGTAGGTACAAGTGGTGGTGGAGCAAGTGTGGCTAGTGGAGTTGGTGGTGGAGCAAGTGTGGCTAGTGGAATTGGTGGTGGCAAAGGCTAAGATTTAGTTGAGAAAAGTTTAGGTTGTGGGCTAGGGTTTTTTTATTTTGATTTGGGCTTAGAGTTTGGGCCATTGGGGTTTTGATGTAAATTGGGCTTTGGGTAGTTAAGATTTTGGGTTTTGGGTTTAATTTTGGTAGGTTAGGTAAGGCTAAATTGGGTTTTGATGTAAATGGGTTAAAATTGGCCTACAACAGCTGCCCCTCTTTGCTTATTATCGTGTAACGGGAATAAAGAAAAGACACAAAGAAAGGCCAATTTTGCCCGGTCTTACTAAGTATGGACTTTTTTGGTACTCTTCTCATCCAGGTAGTCTCTTTCCAGTCCACCGCATCTTGTAGCTTTGGTTCAATCCACTGCAAATTCGGAGATATGCCTTGTAACTTCAATCTGTTCCAATGTAACTTCAAGGATATGAGATTTGTGGCTTCGATCCGCTTCAATCAGTAACTCGTAAAGATAAGATCTACAACTTCAATATGCTATTCTATCGCTTCAGTGAGATAAGGTTTTGGTCTTCTCTTCTGCCACTTTAGAAAGGCAAGATCTGATATCCTCAATCAACTCCACTGTAACTTCAGGGAGACAAAATCTGGTTTCTTCAATCAGCTCTAATATTGATTCTTTACTCGGCATGTGATCCTGAGCTCAACTCATTTCTCGCAATATGAATTGACTCTTTAAAACTAGACATTAAAAATAGAAATTGAAAATAGCTCAGCACGTGAGCCAAGGCTCAACTCACTTCTTGTAATATGAGTTGATTTTTAAAACAAAATTTGTAAAACAGATTTTGAAAATACCTCGGTATGTGACCTGAGGCTCAACTCATTTCTCGTAATATGAGTTGATTCTTGAAAAGTATAAATTGAAAAAACATTAATTGAAAATACCTCAGCGTGCCCCGAGGCTCAACTCACCTCTCGCAATATGAGTTGATTTTTTTGAAAAACATAAATTGAAAACACCTCAGCGTGTGACCTGAGGCTCAACTCACCTTTCGCAATATGAGTTGATTTTTTGATGAACAGAAATTAAAACTACCTCAACGTGTCCTGAGGCTTAACTCACCTCTCGCAACATGAGTTGATTTTTTTGAAAAACAGAAGTTGAAAACACCTCAGCGTGTGACCCGAGGCTTAACTCACCTCTCGCAATATAAGTTGATTTTTTTGACAAATAGAAATTGAAAAATACCTCAACGTGTAAGCCAAGGCTCAACTCACCTCTTGCAATATGAGTTGATTTTTTGAAAAATAGAAATTGAAAACACCTCAGCATGTGAGGCTCAACTCACCTCTCGCAATATGAGTTGATTTTTTAAAAACATAAATTGAGCAGAAATTGAAAATACCTCAACGGGTCTTGAAGCTCAACTCACCTCTCGCAATATGAGTTGATTTTTTGATGATAAATTGAAAATACCTCAATGTGACTTGAGGTTCAACTCACCTCTCGCAATATGAGTTGATTTTTTGAATTAAAACAGAAATTGAAAATAGAAATGGAAAACACCTCAGCGTCTTGAGGTTCAACTCACCTCTCGTAATATAAGCTGATTTTTTTGAAACACATAAATTAAAAAAAAATTAAAAACAGAATTTGAAAAGACCTCGACGTATGGCCCGAGACTCAACTCACCTCTCGCAATATGAGTTGATTCTTTTGAAAAGCAGAAATTGAAAATACCTCAGTGTGTCTCGAGGCTCAACTCACCTCTCGCAATATGAGTTGATTTTTTTGATAAAAATAGAATTTGAAAATATCTCAGCGTGTCCTGAGGCTCAACTCACCTCTTGCAATATGAGTTGATTTTTGACAAACAAAAATTGAAATTACCTCAGCGTCTTGAGGCTCAACTCACTTCTCGCAATATGAGTTGATTTTTTTTAAACATAAATTAAAAAAACGAAAATTAAAAATACCTCAACAGTGTCTCGAGGCTCAACTCACCTCTCATAATATGAGTTGATTTGAAAAGCGTAATTTGTAAGGCAAAAATTGAAAAAGAAATTGAAAATACCTCAACAGTGCTCGAGGCTCAACTCACCTCAGCAATATGAGTTGATTTTGAAAAGCAGAAATTAAAAGTAGAAATTGAAAAATGAAATTAAAAATACCTCGGCGTGCCCGAGGCTCACTCACCTCTCGCAATATGAGTTGATTTTTGAAAAGCATAAATTGAAATTACCTCAACAGTCACGAGACTCAACTCACCTCTCGCAATATGAGTTGATTTTTGAAAAGCATAAATTGAAAAACGAAAATTGAAAATACCTCAACAGACTGAGGCCCAACTCACCTCTCGCAATATGAGTTAATTTTTTTGAAAGACAGAAATAAAAACATCAAAATACCAAAAGATGTCATCTGGTGGAACTCAGGTGTCCTTTCCTTTGATTCAGTACAGCTATCATCGAAACCTCTTGTTCTGCTGAAATACATGTATATGTCATGCATGATGTTATCATGATATGCACATGTTTGCCTTAAATGCCTTTATGCCTACATGATCATGCTATGCGCCTTGGGCTTGCTTGTCATATGTCCCTTTCCGTCATGATTTTTGATGATCTGCGTTCATTACTTTGACTCTTGACTTTCTCTTCAGGCCCTGTACCCGTCCTCTAGCTTCACGACTAATCTGCGTTTCTCAGATATCGCTCTTTTGCCCCTGGTTGAACTTTGTCCTTACTTTGAGGCTCTTGTACTTATCAAATTCTTATCCGGGTCATGCTTAGCACTTCTTTTGTTTAGAGTATGTCATTTCACTATTTATCATGTAAATGAACCACATAATGAGATGCATGAAAATGGTCAGGTAAGGGACAAAAGGATACCTTACATTTATTCATTTCAAATGTAGCAAACAAAGAAAGTTAATCAATGATAGTAAAAAAAAATGTCATAAAGAGAAAGGGGGTCGCATTTCAACAAATACAAATGCTCTAGATATTCAACGCATGAACTCTTCTACGTTCCTCAATCAAAAATCTTTTCGAGCATGGCTTTCTTGCGTAAGAGATTTCGAGTTTTCAGAAATGCTTCAAATACTGTAGTCTCTCTGTTTGACCTACCGTTCAAAACGCTTTGCTTTTTAAGCCAGTGCTTGCTTCATTAGAACGCCCTTTCGGGTTTTCATCTTAATCTTTTGTGTTAATCAAGACGCCCTTTTCGGGTTTTCACTTTGATCCCTCTCTCTTTTTTTTTTCTTTTCTTTTCTCTTTTTTTTAAGATGTTTTTTTTCGGGTTTTCATCTTGATTTTCGTTTTTTTTAATCATAATATTTCTTCATAGCATCTGAATTCACTAGATTTGGTAACTCCTTCCCATCCATCTCAGTGAGAATCAAAGCTCCACCCGAGAATGTTTTTTTTACGGCGTATGGTCCTTCCCAATTTGGGGCCCATTTTCCTCGGAAGTCCTTTTGTATTGGGAGAATCTTTCTCAACACAAGTTCTCCTTCGTGGAATTTTCTTGGCCGTACTTTCTTGTCATGGGCTGCGATCATTCTCTTCTGGTACATCTGTCCGTGACAAATTGCCTTTAGACGTTTTCTTCGATGAGGTTTAATTGATCATATCGAGCTCGAACCCATTCTACTTCTTCTAGTGTCGATTCCATTAAGACTCGTAGAGAGGGGATCTCAACCTCGATAAGTAGCACAGCTTCCATTCCATATACCAGAGAGAAAGGGGTTGCTCCCGTAGGTGTCCGCACATATGTACGATATGCATACAAAGCAAATAGTAGCTTCTCATGCCAATCTTTATATGTCTCGGTCATTTTCCCAATAATCTTCTTAATATTCTTGTTGGTCGCTTCAACAGCTCCATTCATTTTCGGGCGATAGGGTGATGAATTATGATGCTTTATTTGAAATTTTTCACACACCTCCTTCATCCTCTTGTTGTTCAGATTCATGGCGTTATCTGAAATGATTCTTTCAGGCAAACCATATCGACAAATGATTTCCTTTTTCAAAAACACGCAAACTGCAATCTTCGTCACGTTAGCAAGCAGGCGGCTTCTATCCATTTTGTGAAATAATCAATGACCACAAAAATGAATAGGTGTCCATTAGAAGCTTTTGGGGAAATTGGCCCTATAACATCGATGCCCCACATAGAAAAAGGCCACGGAGAAGTCATGACGTGAAGGGGCGAAGAGGCGAAGGGGCCGCATGAATTTTATCACCATAAATTTGACATTTGTGGCATTTTCGTGCAAAATTAATGCAGTCGCTTTCCATCGTCAGCCAGTAATATCTGAGTCTCATAATCTTTCTGGCCATAGTGAAACCATTGGCATGTGTCCCGCAAATTCCCTCATGGACATCTTTAAGTATTTTTCTGGCTTCAACAGCATCTACGCATCTTTAGAGCACTTGATCTTTTCCTCTTTTGTACAGGATGTCCCCATCAAGAACGAATCCCGCAGCCATTCTTCTAATTGTTCTTTTGTCGTTCTCGTTTGCTTGTTCGGGATACTTTTGATTCTTGATATATTCTAAGACATCATGGAACCATGGCCATCCATCTGGCTCTTTTTCAATGCTGAAACAATGTGCAGGAACTTCATATATGCTCATTTGAAGAGGCATTATTTCTGTTTCTCTGTTTGCTTTGAACATTGAAGCCAAAGTAGCCAGGGCATCAGCCAATTGGTTTTCTTCTCGTGGGAGGTAATTAAAAGTTATTTCTTCGAATTCTTTAATCAATGCTGCCACTAGATTACTGTATTTAACCAGTTTCGAGTCTCTCACTTCTCAATCTCCACGGATTTGGTAAATCACCAAGGCTGAGTCTCCGTATACCTCTAAAGTTTTGACGTTTCGTTCAATAGCTGCACGAAGTCCCATGATACATGCCTCATATTCCGCTATATTATTAGTACGTAAGAAGTTCACTGGCGTTGATCGGGTAATGGTTCCCTTCTGGCGATACTAAGACTGCTCCAACCCCATGCCCTAATGCGTTCGATGCACCATTAAAGCTCATCTTCCATGACTTCTCTTTTGGTGACTTACATTCTTTTTCTGTAATGTACACCAAGTCTTCATCTAGGAAATCAAATCTCAATGGCTCGTAATCCTCCGTTGTTCGAGTTGCTAAGAAGTCAGCTATTGCACTTCCTTTTATCGACTTTCGGCTCACATAGACGATGTCATACTCTGACAGTAAAATCTGCCATCGTGCCATTCTTCCTGAGAGTGCAGGTGATTCCATCATGTACTTTATTTGGTCTAGCTTTGAAATTAACCATGTTGTATGATACAACATATATTGCCTAAGTCTCCGAGCTACCCAAACCAAAGCGCAACAGTATTTTTCAATAGACGAATACTTTGCCTCGTATTCAGTGAACTTTTTACTGAGGTAGTAGATCGCCTTTTCTTTCTTTCCTGACTCGTCGTGTTGCCCCAATACGCAACCCATTGAATTTTTGAACACAGTCAAATACAATATCAATGGTCTTCCCGGAATTGGCGGTACTAGCACTGGAGGACTAGACAAATATTATTTTATCTTATCAAAGGCCACTCATTCCATTCTCCCGGGTTATGTTTTCGAAGGAGCTAAAAGATTGGGTCACATTGGTTGGTAAGTTGAGCGATGAATCGGGCGATGTAGTTTAACCTCCCTAAAAACCCTCTGACTTCCTTTTGCGTGCGCAGAGGTGGTAACTCTTGAATGGCTTTTATTTTATTTGGATTAACCTCGATACCTCTTTCACTGATAGTAAAGCCAGCAATTTTCCCGAGGTAGCCCCAAACGTACATTTGGCTGGATTGAGCTTTAGCTGAAACTTTCTCAGTCTATCGAACAACTTCTTCAGGTTCACTACATGCTCTTCTTCCCGTCGAGATTTAACAATCATATCGTCAACGTAGACCTCTATTTCTTTATACATCATGTCATGGAATAACGTCACCATAGCCCTCTGATATGTTGCCCCAGCATTCTTTAGCCCAAATGGTATCACCTTGTAGCAGAATGTTCCCCACATTGTTACAAAGGTAGTTTTCTCCATGTCCTCAGGGGCCATCTTGATCTGATTATACCCCGAGAATCCATCCATGAAAGAAAACAATGAATGTTTTGCTGTGTTATCCACCAACGTATCAATGTGTGGTAAGGGAAAATTATCTTTAGGACTTGCTCGATTCAGGTCACGGTAATCCATGCACATTCGTACTTTACCGTCTTCCTTTAGTACCGGAACTATGTTAGCCACCCATTCTGGGTATTCGGAAGCTTGTAAGAAACCCGCATCAAATTACTTTTTGACCTCTTCTTTTATCTTTAACAACATCTCAGGTCTCATCCGTCTTAGCTTTTGCTGAATGGGTTTGCATTCTGGTTTCAGTGGGAGTCTATGGACTGCTACATCTTCATCCAATTGTGGCATGTCTTGATATGACCATGCGAATACATCTTTGTACTCGCGAAGCAAAGCAATCAAATTATGCCTAGTGTCCTCTGAAATAGAGGTCCCAATTTTCACTTCTTGCTTTTTTTCTTCAGTTCCCAAGTTTATTGTTTCAACAGATTCTTGATGAGGTAAAATCTGTTTATCCTCTTGTTCCACCATTATTAGCAAGTCAGGAGACGAGACATAGTCTTCAGCATTTTCTTCGGCTTCGAATTCTCCTAAACAAACAGCCTTCTCAAAATCGATTTCAGGACTCGTAACGGGTTTGTTCATGCAATTGATATCTGAGCACCTGAAAGTTGAATGGAAAAGGAAACTATAGATAGGCATCTAAGTATTAAAACCAACAAACTGAATGTTATGGTATGGTATGAGGCAAATGTAAAGATAGGCTATGAAATGATTATGGAATTAGTGATAATGCGAAAAATTGTGACAAAATGCATCTTCATTGATATTCATTTAAATGATAAAGAGCGAATGCAAGCTCTTACAAAAGAATTCTATTATATCTAAGGACATAACAGAATGTTAACGTTTGAGCATTACTCTGAAGACTTATAAACTACAAGAAGATTCTCGGCAGTCCAATTGTTCAACATGAAACCCGGGGGACAAGGGCGTATCTTTGAGACGTCTTTACTCGCGTCAGCTCCTTTGTCAATGACATTTATACTGATATTCTGAAAACCCTCTTCGATTATTAACATTATGCTTTGTGCACTATACTGCCCTGGGTATATCATTCCCGCAGACGTAAATGTTTTTGACAAAGGAGGGTACGTTATAGGCTCTCATTCTAATTCTCGGCCTAAGGCTCTTACAATCCGCCTTTCTTGATCTTTTTGTAACTATTTTCTTCTTTATTGTATGTCTAGCTGGAACCCCAAACCGTATCGGGCCTTGTGGTGCACTGGCTTTAGAGTCCTGACTATTCCTTGTAGATACCTTCCCAAACCTTTCCTTACTCGGGCTCCTTTTCCTTTGACCAAAGCAGTCATCATCTCCATCATTTTAGCTATTTGATCCCTTTACTCGAGCGATTCCTCTCGAGATCTCACCATTAAGTCTCTTATCTCTTGCTGTGACTTAGCTAGTTGTTCTTATAATTCCCTTTGGACTCTTTCTATTCTTTCGATTCTTTCATTGAACTCAGCCTCAATTGTTTAAGCTTGTCGACGCGTTCTATACGAATGGCGTGATTCCAGATTTGAAGTGTTGTGACTACGAATTATATGATTCTAACCTTAGCGAATGATCATGGGATAGATATATGCAATGAATGAATGAGTGCATAAATGAATGTCAATCATGAAAGATATGCAAGAAATGGGTGTTGATTTCAAGATAGCCCCTATTTAGGCATTTCATTCATCAAAAGAGTCTATTACACAATGCTTCGGTCACTCGTATAATTGACTCCTCCATTAGAAACTCGTTTTTGGCAACCATTCTCTAATCAACACATTCCTAACAAGATGCTATAATACATGATGAAAATAAAGTAAAGACAAACAACCCTGGTTTGTAGTCAAATATAGGCAAAAAAATCATGGAAAATTTATCAAATTACGCTACTCGATCTAGTTTATTAAACCAACCCAATCCCCTTACATACAAAGTGAAAGTGCAAAAAGTAAGAGGCGTTTCTCCCGTGTACTTATTTTGGTGACTATGGAACAAGCGGAGGTTCGGCATGGCTCTAGTTAGGGGGCTCGTACGGTTCACTATATGCGGTTTTGGTCCTAGATAGGTACTCAAATTGTTCGTACTATCGTCTACTAAGACTAGTACGGAGCCTCGGTCATGGTCCATCATAGGCTTACGAGATCAATTCGAGGGATTACATTTACTTATGCCTATGCGGAGGGACGAGTTAACTCACAAAAGCATAAGTCATATGTAACCCGAAAGTATTCACTAGCCTGTGCGGAGGAACGAGTTAACTCACGAAGGCGTAGCGTTTACTTTCACCTAACAGGGACGGAGCCCGGGTATAGAGCTCATGTTATGCAACAAAAATACATGTGCACGGTGTGTGGGGAGAAACTTGCAAACCTTTCATTTATTTTAAAACTACAAAACTAAAACCATAAAACTTAAAGCTGAAAAACGAAAGATAAAACAAATTAGGAGATATGTATGTATGATTTTTTCGAAAACAAAACTTAAGGATCATGATTAAATATTAATTTGAATAAGGAATTTTGAAAATTTTGACAACACGCGTTTAATTCAACTCGACTCTCAAAAATCGGTCCCCAGTGGAGTCGCCAGCTGTAGCGACGTAAAAATTTCTCTTTCGGTCGCTAATTGAGGCGATTATTTGAAAATATAAAAATCGACTTTCGATTTTATTAAAAAAAGGAGTCGCCACCGATCTTTTTTCTAGGTGTGACCGGACACCTAATAAATCATCCTTTTTTAGAAAAGAAAACTTATTCTTGCACAAAAATGAATGTCGAATTTAGGTCTATATCAAAAGCCAGAGTAACGTTGGGTTCGGGAGTCGGTTACGCGCGAGGAAGGTATTAGCACCCTCGCGACGCCCAAAATTGGTATCTTATTAAACACGTGTTGTCTTGATTTTCAAAAATACGAATTCAATTTGACATTTAAGTGTGATCCGATTGAAGGAAATGAGAAGTTGTAAGTTTTTGGTTTTTTAGAAGAATATCCCGTTTTTAACACGAGTCGACTAATTTCACCCAACATAGCGATGAAATCAATGACTTAATGTTAAAATCGGTACATTGCCTTATTCTTAAAATTAAAATGTAAAAAGTTTCTAAAATGATAGTAAAAAAATCTAAGAATATTATTGTAAAAATGCGAATAGTGATGTGAATAATATAAAATATTAAAATATCAAAATATTAGAATAATAATAATTAATATTGACAAATAAAAAAATAAAATAGAAATAAAAAGGTGTACATAATATATATATATTAGAAATAACAATGATGTTTAAAAATAATACTATTAATAATACTACATAAATATGTACATATATAAAAAATAAATACGTGATAATATTAAAAATATGTACATAATATAGTGTAAAAAATACATACATAATATAATTAAAATATATACATAAGATAACATGTAAAAATATATATATAAATAATATAGTATTAAAGATATATACATAAAATAGTATAATATATATATATACGTAATATAGAATTTAGAATATACCTAATATATTAAAAGAATATATATAATATAATATTAAGAAATATAATAATAACAAAAAAAGAGAGAGGGAGAGAGTGGGTGATTTCCGGCCACAAGGCCGGCCACCGTCCGGTCACCGGACCGCCGCCGGCCGCCATCGGTGCCACCGTACACGGCAGCCGGACCTCAAAAAAAACTTTTTCAGTAAAAATGGATAAGCTTCCTCCTTTTATTTTTACTTTCGGATAAAAGAAACAAAAAAGATTGAAAGAAAAAATGATAAGCAAACAAAGAACTTAAAACGAGAATAGACGAAGAAACCTCTTTTGCTTTGATCTTTGATTAATCTCCAAAAAAACTACTCTCTCCAAAAACTAGCCTTTACAATAACTCTTCACCTTGATTACTCTAAAAAAACCTCTCAAAAATCCTTTACAATAACTTTCTCCCCCAAAACTTCTTCCTCTTCTAAATACAAAATATGAGAAGGCTTATATAGCCATTTACAAAATATTTTTTATTGTTTATGTCTTTATTTGTAGGTACAAGTGGTGGTGGAGCAAGTGTGGCTACTGGAGTAGGTAGTGGAGCAAGTGTAGCTAGTGGAGTTGGTGGTGGCAAAGGCTAAGATTTAGTTGAGAAAAGTTTAGGTTGTGGGCTAGGGTTTTTTTATTTTGATTTGGGTTTAGAGTTTGGGCCATTGGGGTTTTGATATAAATTGGACTTTGGATAGTTAAGATTTTGAGTTTTGAATTTAATTTTGGTAAGTTAAGTAAGGCTAAATTGAGTTTTGATGTAAATGAGTTAAAATTGGCCTACAACAAGTATTTTGTATCATAATTAAATGAATTAACACAATAAATTCTCTAATTATAGTTTTTAGATTGTGATATTTATATTGGTGATAGAGAAATAGAACCACTTTAATTAAACAAAAATGTGGTCAAGACAATGAAATGATACTTATATTAACTAAATAAATATATATATTGATAGATATTTTCATAAATAAAAATTAATTAAAAATTATATATTTAGATAGTTGTAATTAAAAAATATGAAATTAATTAAGAAGTAGACAAAATTAGAAACAACCAATTAATTTCAACACTATGGAAATGGTCGGTCGGCGGCACCAAACAAGAGGGGTCACCAAGTTGGAAATGGAAAATTGGAAAATATTTCAAAAATGACAAAAAAATATATAAACTAATTAATTACCGACTTTCTTTTTATTCTTTATTTTAATAGAAATATATATAGGTAAATATTATTTTAATCACTATTATAAATTTTATTTTAGTCATTAATTAACAACGAAATGATGACAGGCCAAATGATTAGTAAATTCACATTATTTAAAAATGTCGTTTTGGGGGTTTTTAAATAATATTAAAAATAATTAAATATAAAAATAATAAAAAAATAGATTAAATACGAAAATAGATATTTTTTGATACTGTTTGGTTGATTGGTGGCACCACTCTATTTTTTAGAAAAAGAATTTTTACAATTCAGGATGAAGTATGATCAATCAATATGTTCAGGATCTAATATGAAATTTTTCATAAGAAAAAAAATTAAGGTAATTCCATTTAAAGAATTTTGTAAGTTCTATATTTTGGAGGTTACAATTAATAAAAATCATATTTTAAAAAATTATATATATTTATTTGATGCTAAAATTTTGAATATAAAAATTATTAATTTTAAAATTTATATCCGATATTTATATCCGTATTCTTAGTATTGGTTAAATAGGTCATATATACCAACAAAATTATTAATTGGCCAAATAAATTAGTTTTTTTGAAAATTTAAAGAAATAGGTTATTTTTAAAGAGAGTGTGTGAAAGTTTGTTTAACTGAGCGAACTTTCTGTTGACATGTCAAGAAAGCGCACCCTGCTGAAAGCGTTTTCTAAAAATTCAAAAGTAAACGCATCCAGTTGAGCACGCTTTCTTTGACATGTCAGTAGAAAGTTCAACCAGCTGTACAAACTTTCTTGCAAACAGTGCAGAAAACACACCTAACTAGATACATTTTCGCTCTCTCTCTCTAAAAATAATTTATTTCCCTAAAATTTTAAAATATTAATCTATTTGATTAATTAACTTTTTTTTCGGACATATATAACTAACTTAGCCCTAAGTATTATATATAATGGAGTAAAATGTTTGGAATTGGAGGGTTGATTTGACCCCATTAATTAACATTTTTATCTCAATGGGAGTCTCACCAGTCTTAATCATTAGCTTTACCGACCCAATTTGTTCCATGTTTCATATTCGTCCCATGTGCTTTTGCCACATTATTATTTTATTGAAAATAAAGGAAAAAAATATCACAATAAAAAAAGAAGGTATAATCCTTTTGATAGCCACTTATCAATTAAACTTGTTTTAAGGGTCACGTAATAATATGATATATATATATATATATATATATATTAAAATTCTTAAATTTTGATTAGATGGATCAATTTTATTAAAATTAAAATAATAAAATATCTATGATAATTTAATTTTTTAAAATGATTTATTTTATAATTTTAACTATTATTAATATAAATTTAAATATTATAATTTGAATATTCAATTTAAAAATAAAAATTTTCAATACTTTAATTAAAATATTATTTTATAATTGAACTCATTTATTGATATTTAATTAAATTAAATGTTGAATAATGCATCCTATGAAGTTAAAATGTGGTGGGTATTGATTTGAAAATTCAAGGTTGGTCACTAGGAATAGGGTTTAGTCCTCCATGCAAATTAGTCAACATGATTGGTTTTATTTTATTTTATTTATTTAAAATGTTTTTGAGATACCGACACCAATATTTTAATTAAAAATTTAATTAAATACATAATATATATGTAGAGTATGCCTCGTATTTCAGACAAAATAGGATTGACGTCGGAATAAGGAAGATTCAATGTCTTGATGACACGACGCTGACGTCACGGCGTGACAACATGTTCCCACCTCAATCGAATTTATTCTCTTAGTTAAACTCTGCTATATTTCCTCAGTCTAACTTGATTACTTAGGGATATTTTAATAATTTTTGTACACGAAATTTAGTCTATAAATAGGTCTCTTAACAACTCTAGATAGTTTAGAGTAACAACAGGTTGAGAGAGAGTTTGTGAGAATTTTGGAAATTTTTTTTATTTCGAGTTCAGAGTTTATTTCTCCATCTTGTACTCCTTTTTCGATTTTTGCCGTTTTAATAAAATTTTCTTTACCCATGATTTTCTGTCCTCTTCGGAAAAAAATTTCTACGTAAATATTTGTATGCAATTTTCTCGATTTTCGTTGTATAATTTAGGTTGCACCTAACAATATTAATTTTCAAATTAAAGAATCTAATTTTGAATTTCCTCTATTATTTATTAAAAACAAATGCTATAGAAGATTTCTCAGTTTCCGTAAGCAAATTTGCATCAATATTATATATTCTCTACTTTATTTTTAGATAAATTTATATATATTCTCAACTTAGAACCACATTATCTTGAACATGAAATAGACATTATAACATATGATTGGGGCAGCGGCAAACCTTTTTATTTTTTAAATTTAAGTATGATTATAATAAAGTTTTAATTCAGTTGGCAAAAATTTTACGATCCGAATTTTAAAAATTCGAGTTAAAGATGTAAAAGAAACTCTAATTTAATGGTTTCAACTCATCAATCCATTAGGGTTGATTTTCTTTTAAAAAATCGAAATTAAAAAAATAGTCAGATCGCGGTCAAGTTTGAAGTAAATATGCCCATCCCAAAATATTTACAAAAGTGTCCCTCATATATATATAAATATATATATATATATATATATATTAAATTTTAAGTCTAAACTAAAAAACTAATCTTATTGATTCAAAATAAAAAAAAAATAATTAAAACAAATTCGAATCTAAGTCAAGTTTCTTATTAAATTTCAGGTTCGGGTTCAGTGTGAATTTTTTCTTAAGAGTCAAAGTCGGAGTAAGGCAAACAAAAATCCACTCCGTTGCCATCCCTAGTTTGAATTTCAGTCTCATCATCCAACAATTGCAATGTATGAATTTCACTCTCACCATATGCGTAATCTATACGTGAGTTTTGTCTGATTCTTTTCAGATTGATCCAACTTTATCTAATTCTTCATCCTTTATATTTTGTACTATCTGGATTTTACATTGTAGTTGATCATACATATATTGTACCGGTAACTATACAATATTTATATTTGTGAAACTTTTAAAAATACAATAAAATACAATTTAAACAATAATAAATTTTTTTTGAGCAAATTTGTGTTACGTGGATTGCATTGATCAAATCAAGAGACCAAAATTGACATGCACTATATATAGTATCTAAAGTGCCTTTCCACTTTATATTATATATTTATTTCCTCATGCATTCAATTTTTTTTCCTCTAAAAACTTAAATTATTGTTCACTACTTTTTAGGATTTGGCCATTTCTCAAAAGATATTATGTGTAACACAAATTAAAAGAAACCTACATAATATGTCTGCTCTTTTCCTTCCTTTTTGTCCATAAATTTTCAAAGCCTTTCTTCTTCTTTTTTTTTAAATTGTTATTTAAATTTAAATCTAGAGGTTTATATAGATTTTATATATAAAGAGAAACACAAAATAACATCAAATTAAAAAGATATAAATTTGCATTTCTTATTTTTCATCATATAATGATTTTACCAATTTAGCTATTCATAATCATGGGTGAAGTTAGAAATTTTATAAGGACTAAAACTAAATTTTAATTTTTTACGATAATGAAAATGTAATTTTAAAAGGATTAAATCAAAATTGTATCATTTTTAGGGGCCAAAGTATAATTTTACCTCTACTAATTTAATATTTTAAAGGGTCAAAATAAAATTTTTCTATTTTAAGAGGGTTGAGCCGTTATTCATAATGTTTATGTGTGGGATTGATTTAATATTAAAATACTAATTTTAATAAATAATTTTATTAAAATTATTTTTGGTTAAATTGTAAAAAGTTATGAGATAAAAGTATCATGGAAACCTTTTTACTACCATTTCTATTAAAAATTTCATTCATTTGTACTATTAAAAGCTGGCGCGACTAACAAAATAAACCTTATGTTAACGCATAGGAACCAATTTTTAACAATAGAAACAAATAAAATTTTTACTAGAAAGACCAATTCAATATTTGATTAAACATATATGAACTAATTTGTTTATTTTCCGAATAGAGGAAAAAAATATAATTTAACTTCTAATATAAGGACTTTGGTGAAAATTTTACTAAAGCTATGATATAAAAGTGAACATTGGAATTTTACTGTTTAAGAACAGTAACACCCACTGTACCAACGGACAAGTACCAAATCCACTACAAAACTTTATTCCTAGTTGTCATTAACTATTTTTTGACTAATATATTGCAACCAATTATGATAGGTCCTATTTTGTTGGTTAAAATAAAATATGGTTGTTGACCAACAAATTTTTTTTTCAAGTTTCCACCAACCGAACCTCCTTTATATTATTATTATTTTAATAATTTCGTTATAAGTTTCGATCATATCTGTTTTTTTTTATAATGTTTAGAACTACTTATAGTTCATCCTCAACTCATAAATAAAAGAATAATGTGTTTCAGTGTACTCGAACCCACGTTATCTTATATTGATAATAATACTCATATCAATCTAATTAAACCTCAATCAACAACCCTTTATATTATTATTATTCACATCCCTGTTCTTTACTAGCTTTTATATAACTAATGCCTAGTTTTTTTTTTAAATAAAATTATTTTATATATTTCTTTAGAACTTTTCTCAAAGTTTGAGATTTGTACTATTATAATCAAATCAATTGGTAATAACAAAATTTTATCTACCATAATTTATTTAAATCAAAATAGCTCGAACAAAGACCTACGTATGCTTTACACAATGTGATATTTGAACTCAAATTTTCAAGGTTCGAGATCTCAACCTTTACAACTGTGGCAAAACTTCATTGGCAATATTTATATTATTTAATCTTAAAAATATTTCACTATCAAGATACCGAATATTAACCCTTAGGTTAATTACATTATTTAATGTATAAACACACAAAAAAACTTAATTATTATGTAAGTATTAAAATAGTTTGTCGTAATATAAAGAATAATTAGTGTAAATTAAAACTTGAGATTGAAAAGAAAGAGGAAAACTCTAGTGAATTAAAGGGCAAAGCTAGAAACTTTTTTGGGGGTCGATTTTAGTTGTATATTTTTACGAGAGTTAAAATGAAATTTTACTATTTTAATAGTTTACATCTTTATAATTTTGAAAAGATTAAATCAAAATTTTAACATTTTTAGGGTCAATATGTAATTTTAATATATACTAATTTAAAAATAATCAAACTTAAAAGATCAAAATAAAAATTTTATTTTAGAGGATCGGAGCTCTTGCTATCCCCTTAACACCACTCCTATAAATAATTTTCTTCACTTTACTGAAAATAAATCATGTAAGTAGTAAAAAATTATTAAATAAAATTAATTTATTGTTTACTTATGTACTAAGATGTGTTGAAAATATAATATCATTAAATTAATTAATGAATTGTGTAAGAGAGTAGAGG
Organism: Gossypium arboreum; assembly: GCF_025698485.1. Classification (NCBI taxonomy): domain Eukaryota; kingdom Viridiplantae; phylum Streptophyta; class Magnoliopsida; order Malvales; family Malvaceae; genus Gossypium; species Gossypium arboreum. Next base: position 113,298,915 of record NC_069071.1, read on the forward strand.
TGGATTTAGGGAGCCACGGGCTCCTAAAATAAAAATTTTATCATTTTGACCCTTTAAATTTTTAAAAAAAATTTAAATTAATAAAGTTAAAATTACATTTTAACCTTTTAAAATGATAAAAAATTGATTTAATCTTTTAAATATTATAAAGATATAAATAATTTAATTTTAATGCCTAAAATTTTTTCTTGACTTCCCCTGTAAAAGGGGGAATCCATCAAGGCCCCTAATTGGCTAATATGGATTACATCAAATTTCCACCTAATAATCCAATTATGATTGTCTAATTATAGTTAGCAGCCCTAATATTCAAAATTTCCCCTACAAATACAATCTAGTGTTAGATTTATCAAATTTATAATAAATATGACATGTTTTGACAAGATTACCACAATGGGTTTAATATACATTAATAATATATAATTTATAATAATTCATGTTGTATATATATATATATATATTTAAATGAGTGATTAAAAAACATGAAACCCTACATGCATGCATGAATTATTAGATGTATCTATCTATGAGTTTATTCTATTTTATTTTATAACAACATTATTATAATAAGAGAAGATTTGTCTTCACATAATTTTAATCCTATTATTTGTTTATTATTATTTAGTACATTATAGCTTTTTTATAGGGTATTAAGTTACATTTTAGTTACTTATATTTGAGATGTTACATTTTAATCACTAAACAATTAATTTCTATTAATAGTGTAACGGTAAGCTAATGTGGTACGTTAAATCATCATTTTAAAAAAGGGCTAATTTATACAATTGGTCTCTCTATTTTTTTTTGAGCAATTTAATTTTTTTCTTTTATGTTCTTTTAACTTTTCCCCCCCTTTTTTTTTCCATTCTCTTCTGCTTCTCCCTCTGTTTTCCTCCCTCCTCCGTTTCTTTTAACATAATTTTTCTATGTTTTCCATTTGTTAAAACTAGTCCCTATACTTTTATTAATTTGAACAATTTATTTTTTTCGAGTGAGGCAAGCTTGTGGACTAGTTTTACCAAATGGAAAACATGGAAAAACTAAGTTAAAAGAAATGAAGATTGGAGTAAAATAGAGAGAGAAGCACAAGAGAATTCTAGTGTTAATTTTTTTTTTAATATTACAACTTCTAATATATATATATATAAATTTTTTTAATTTATCAAACCAAATCAATATATTGAATATTTAGGGTTCATTATAGAATTTTTTTTGAATAATTTCATTATAGGTTCTAATTATATCTGTTTTTTTTACACAATGACTAGAACTGCTCATAGCCTTTTCCCAACTAATAAATAAAAAGATCATGCGTTTCAGCGTACTCGAAATACAACTTTTCAGTATTTTTTTAAATGTATCATTTTGACTGAAAATTATGCATCCCATTGTTTTGTGTGAAAATTTAGCTAAACGGATTCGCAAATTATGTTAATATTTAGCATTTCAAAAAAGGAATTTGAATGGTGAAGTGATTCAAATGGCTTATATAATCAAATAGGTAATTTCTAGTTTTTTAAATAATGGTTAATATACTAATTGGTATTTAAGTTTAGTTTTAATATTAATTTGATATCTGAGTTTATTTTTAATATTCATTTTGGTACCTAAATTTTTTGTTTAATTTGATCATTGTGTTTTTTTATCTAATTAAGTGTTTAAATTTGACTTTAGTATTTAATTTGATATTCAAATTTTTTTCCAATAAAATACCTCTATTTTTTTTACTAACACACACGCGCCAATCATTTATTGGGGTACATATTATTATTTGATCTTAATACTAAATTGAATATAAAAATCAATTCAGATATCAAATTAGAAAAATAAATCAGATACCAAATTAACAGTGAAAATCAATTAAAAATTATTAAAGAAAAACCGTTAAAAGAAGTCCCTAACCAATTAAAAACTTGCGAAGTCTAATCCATCTTTGTCTAATCAAATTAATTTAAAATTAAAATAAGTGTACTCTTCTTATCTTAATTTAATAATAATAATAATAGTACAATCATCTTCCACAACACACATTTCTATAATATTTTAAATATATTTTAGAATTCCTTTTACCAAAGATAAAAGGTCTCATCATTAACTAATTTTCATGTTCAGTATAGTTTATTTAAATTTTTTATTTCACTTTATAATATTATTATAATATTTAATTTTACTGCTATTATTTTTTTATATTAGCTGTAAGTAAACGTAGAATAATATTATTATATTTTATTATTTTAAAATATGTTTCATGGATATTATTTATTAATAATATTATTTTAAATCATATTGGGTAAAAATAAAAAATAAAAGGAATCGGATCTGAAGCTCACTTTTCTCGGGGAAAAAGATGGGATATAAGCAAGAGTAGGTTCTCTTCACACGTCAGCTAAAAAAAGATCACTAGCTTTACGAGTATCCCATAAATATATGGTAGTTCAGAGGTCAAAATTTATAATTTAATGGTTTTATTAATTAATTTTATATTTTAATTTACTATTAAAAGAATTTATCAGTTGGTTGATATGAAGTTTTAAAAAATTTAAAACTTGTAATTTTTATATATTATAATCATTAAAAATAATTGTATTTTTTTATTTATCATTTTAAAAATAAGTTAATTCTCATGAATCAATTAATAATTTTTTAAATATGACGTGGATTAATATATAAAATTAATGAGTTACCTATAATAAATGAGGATTTGACTTAATGGTAAAGTATAAATATTGAAAAGTATAAAAATTTGGACTCAAATTTTATTATCTCATATATATTTTACTAACTTTTTATATAAAAGATATAAAATGATAGAAATATTTTTAAAATAATATAACTTTTTTGACAAAATAAAATAAAGTAATACAATTTATTTTATAAAATAAGGGTACTTTTATCATTACTCAACTAAATTAATGTCTAGATAATCGGTGACACTAAATTTAGTAAATAATTACTAACATAAAAACGAAAAATGTTATGGAAATTATGCTCACATTATTAGTGGATTATATAGTAATACCTAAATCTAATGTATAAATATAAGTGCGAGAGAAGTATAAATATATGTCCAACCAATTATAACGTGGAATTTAATTAATACAATGCACAAAGTAAAAACCAGGCTAATCTGGGAAGAATCGGACAAAACGCATACAAAATATACGCATATGGTGACAGGGAGATCTATATATCATAATTGCAAGTGGTGAGATTTGAATTTGAATCTTCAAAGTTTGGAACCTCAACAATTGCCAATAATATTAACGGCGATAAAAATATCATGGAGGTCCTTGTAGTAAGAGTTAGATTGTATTTTGCCCATCTACTAAAAGTGACAAATTAATCCCTGAACGTTTGATCAAATAGCAAATTGGTCATCCTATAAATTCCATCCGTTGCTACCATTAAAAATTGGTTCATATACATCAACATGAGATACACATGACATGTCATGCGTAACTATTTGATTATTCAATTAGCCGCACTAGTTTTTAACAATAGAAATAAAAGAATTTTTTATTAGAAAAGATTAGTTTACATTTTAATTTAACTATGAAGGCTAATTTACTTGTTTTTTAAGTAAAAGAAACCTCCATGATATTTTTACCTAACGATTACTATAGACCGTCAAAATTTTTTAAATCTAAAAGCTTTTTTTCCTACAAGAAAACTAAATTAAAACTTAACTTAAAATAAGGTAAATTATCAAAATAGTCACTTTTGTTTACCTCAAATTACATTTTAGTCACTTATGTTAACGTGTTCTAACATTTGAGTCACGGAGTTGTTAATTGTCATTAACAGTGTAACGGTAAGCTGACATGGCACACTAATCATCATTTCAAACAAATTTTAGGTTAAATTATACAATTAGTCCCCATATTTTTTTTTGTTTTGAGCAATTTAATTTTTTTTATGTTCTTTTAACTTTCTTTTTTTTTCTCCTTTATTTTCCATTCTCTTCTGCTTCTCCCTTTGTTTTCCTTCCTTCTCCATATCTTTTAACGGAGTTATTCTATATTTTCCATTTGTTAAAAGTAGTCCCTATACTTTTATCTTTTTGAACAATTTAAATTTTTTCTTTTCATTTCTTTATTTTCCTTTTCTTCTTCCCTTTAGTTTTAACAAATGGAAAACATAAAAAACTATATTAAAAGATAGGAAGAAGCAAAAGAGAATTTTAAAAAAGAAAAAAAAAGAAAAGTTAAAAAGAACATAAAAGGAAAAATTAAATTCTTCAAAATGAAAAATATTAGGATCAATTGTATAATTTAACCTAAAATTTTATTTGAAATGATGATTTAACATGTTACGTCAGCTTACCGCTACACCATTAACAACAATTAACGGCTCAGTGACTAAAATGTAACATTTCAAACATAAGTGACTAAAATATAATTTGAGGTAAATAAAAGTGACTATTTTGATAATTTACCTTTTAATATATTATGGCACTCACTTAAATGGTGTTACCATCAAACGGCAGCCACCCCCAAGTCAACCCCCCCGCGGCTGTAAACCTCAATTCACACGCGAGCTACAGCAGATCCGCGAGCGATGTTTTTCATTGTCTTCTTTAATTAAAACTAAACTAATTTTCCATGTAAATCCTAATGTTAGTCTTAATTAATTAAGATTAACTAAACAAATGAAGATTAATCAACCAATTAATTATTACCGTTAACTGTCAAAAAATTTCAAAAAGGGCAAGTAATTGGGTAAACTCGTCTTTTCAGTATGTCGTACTCGCATGCTTAAGATTTCATTTTTATTTAAAATATTTATTTGCATTTTGTTTTTTTTTTATACTGAATTTTTTTTCAGTTTTTTTGGTTCTTGTATGTTTTAGCTTTGGATATTCCTTTCAAAAGAAAAAAAAAAAATCGTCACCATCGAGAAGATTGATTTTCAAAAAAGCGAAACGCCAGAGATAAAGCACAATACACACACAGAGGAATAGCGGTTTCGATTGTCAGCTTTTTTAAAACTGCAACGAAACTTCTTCTTCTTGTTCGTCTTCAGGTTTTTTTTTTTTGCAGCGACGACTTCTGCTTTTCGTCGCTGATTCACACAGTGTTTAAAGATACTCTCTGTCTTATCTTTTCATCACTTTTTGTACGTATATGTTGAGTATACTGCATAGAGATATTGTTATTTACAATGATGCTTCAATGTTTGAGTTTCAGTTGAGTTGATTTATGTACGGTAGAAAAAAACTGGTGAGATTTGTTGATTTCTGGATATATGCTTGTTTTCGTCTTGTTGTTTAAGTAGTTTTAGTTTTTATTTGATTTTTTTTTCTTTGCTGTGTGATAGATTTTGAAAGAACAGTAACTGGATTTAGAAGATTTATTATTCAATTTAAAAGAGTGGAGAAGAAAAATGAGCTAAAAGATCAGGTAGTGTTTTGAAGATTCTAAGCTAGGAATTTGTTTTTTTTCGTTGGATTAATTTTGCGGTTAATGAATTGAAGAATTTATAAGCTTCGTTTTTGTTGAAATATACTGCATAGAGATATTGATATTGATAATGATGCTTCAATGTTTGAGTTTCAGTTGAGTTGATTTATATACGGTTGAAAAAAACTGGTGAAATTTGTTGATTTCTGTATATATGTTTGTTTTCGTCTTGACGTTTAAGTAGTTTTAGTTTTTATTTTACTTTTTTTCTATGTGAGAGATTTTGAAAGAATAGTAACTGGATTTAGAAGGATTTATTATTCGATTTAAATCATTGGAGAAGAAAAATGAGCTAAAAGATCAGGTAGTGATTTGAAGATATTGTGCTAGGAATTTGTTTTTTTCATTGGATTTATTTCGCGGTTAATGAATCGAAGAATTTATAAGCTTCGTATGTGTGGAAATTTAGTTAATTTGAATTTATCATGTTTTATTTTGTGTATTTATTTGATTTTAGAGTTTAATTTCCACGAAGAATGTGCTATAGTATGATAGATGCTGCAATCAAGCACTCGGTTTTTGTTTCTAATGTTTTTATGATGCGAAGGCATTTTACAGTGTTGAGATAAGTTTTTTCTGATACTAATGAATAGTCTGGATTCATGATTCGATTTGTAGACAAAAGGGAAGAGAGTTTCAAGAGGAATTATCATCGGATCTCATTGTAAGAAGTCTTTTCATAGTATTCTATATTGTGGAAGCAGCTTGGAATTGGCTTAATTTGATCTTGTAAGAAACTGTAACCTTTTGGGGCATTATGCATGTCTGGCCTTGTGGTCACTGTTGGTAACGTGGAAGAAGTACTTTCTCGCGCAGAAAGAACTAAATCTCTTGATGCCATCATTGACAAGGACAACGGATGTATACTAACTAATGGTGATGCTAACCATAGTTCCGAAACAGCTGGATTTAGAGTTGGAGAACTCTTGCTGCCGAATGGGGACTCTTATTCCGGGTCATTGCTCGGAAACATGCCAGAGGGTCAAGGGAAATATGTTTGGCAAGGTGGTTGTGTGTATGAAGGAGAATGGAGACGTGGGATGAGGCAAGGGATTGGCAAAATACAATGGCCTTCTGGAACTGTTTATGATGGTGAATTCTCAGGTGGATATATGCATGGTACTGGGACATATATTGGCTCTAATAAATTGACTTATAAGGGGAGATGGAAATTGAGTCTCAAACATGGTTTAGGATACCAAGTTTATCCTAATGGAGATGTGTTTGAAGGCTCCTGGATGCAGGGAACACCGGAAGGTCCTGGAAAATATACTTGGGCCAATGGAAATGTTTATCTAGGGAATATGAAGGGTGGAAAAATGTCAGGCAAAGGAACTCTCACTTGGACAAATGGAGACTCCTTTGAAGGAAGCTGGTTAAATGGAATGATACACGGATTTGGAGTGTATACTTGGAGAGATGGTGGTTGCTATGTAGGAACTTGGACACGGGGTTTAAAGGATGGAAAAGGATCATTTTATCCCCAAGGCAACCGGCTTCCAGCCTCACAAGAAGTTTACCTCAATGCTCTCAGAAAAAGAGGATTGTTACCAGATTTGAGAAAACAGAATCATTCTCATATACACCATGCTGCTTCTGTGGACATGGGAAGTGTCAAGGTTGGTGGCAACCGGGTATCTAATCGTAATTCTGATAAGCTATCAGAAGGAAACTTATTAAATCTACAACAGTCTCGCAACAGAAATGTTTCCTTGGAAAGACGTTGGAGTCTGGAGGTATCCATTGAGAAAGTGATTGGGCACGATTCGTCATTAGAGTTATCTGATTCTTTTAAGGAAGGGAGAGAAAACGGAAGTGAAACAAATGCTCCAATCTTAGAACGTGAATACATGCAAGGTGTCTTAATTAGTGAGCTTGTGTTGAATAATAGTTTTTCACCACCATCTAGAAGAGCGAAGCGGAGACACAAAAAGTTAGCAAAAGAGGTTAAGAGGCCTGGAGAAGCAATCATTAAAGGTCACAGGAGTTATGATTTAATGCTTAGTTTGCAGCTTGGAATCAGGTCTGTCCTTTGTTTCTAACTCTAATGCTTATTTACCTTTCTCCTTATATCAGCCAATTAATTTTCCCTTCTGTATGTAAGTATTGCTTTTGTTTAGCATTGTGTGGAATTTTCAGACTGGAGTCTGGAAAGCTATTGTAATCTAATCCTGATAGATAGTATTAGAAAAATGGAAGATAAGTCTGAAATGTTGACAAAATCAGTATTAACAACGCATCTAAATGGTCTTCTCTCTTTGGGATAGTAGATTAACTATTTATGTTTACTTGCTATTTTGAAATCCTCTGTAAAGAATGCATAGAAAGATACGCTCATTTATCATGATAAAGAATCCATATCTGGTCCGCTAAATTTGCAGTTATGTTGTTTTTGGAAATGTAACGCTGAACATAGCTAGATATTGCCAGATACACTGTGGGGAAAATTACACCTGTGCAACGACGAGAGGTTAGAGCATCAGACTTTGGCCCCCGAGCAAGCTTTTGGATGAATTTTCCTAAAGTGGGATCACAATTGACACCTACCCATCAGTCTGATGATTTTAAGTGGAAAGATTACTGCCCAATGGTTTTCAGGTTATGATACTTCCACTTTTATGTAATATGGAGAATTTCTGTGTGCTATATATGTTTCTAATATAGTCACTAGGAATTTCTTAAGACCTTCCTAGTTTCAGTGAGGTCCTATGATTCAGTTTGAAGGTTCAGTCGATCTACTATTTAAAACTCCATGGCCTAATGTATCTTGTATGATATTGTACTATGTTTTTATTTCCCATGTTGAAACAAGTATAACTTCTTGTAGGAATCTAAGGGAGATGTTCAAGATTGATGCTGCCGACTACATGATGTCCATTTGTGGAAATGATGCTCTCAGGGAACTTTCTTCTCCTGGGAAAAGTGGTAGTATCTTCTTTCTGTCTCAAGATGATCGTTTCATGATTAAGACACTCCGGAAATCTGAAGTAAAGGTGGGGAGTCTCCGTTTTTACTTTATTTATTTATTTATTTATATTCTCTAGGAAACTAGCTTGAAGTAAAGGTTTTTTTGACTAAATTCTTGCATATAGGTTCTTCTAAGAATGCTTCCCAACTATCATCATCACGTGAGATCATATGAGAACACACTCATCACAAAGTTCTTTGGGCTTCACAGAATCAAACCATCTAGTGGTCAGAAGGTAATAACAGTAATGTTCTTTCATATGCCAGAGCGCATTTTACCTCAATCCATACAAGGTTCCTTCAAAGACTGGAATGCCTTTTGAACTAACAACCATGAACCTCGTCCTCTTTTTGCAGTTTCGCTTTGTAGTAATGGGAAATATGTTTTGCACCGAGTTAAGGATTCATAGAAGATATGACTTGAAAGGATCATCACAAGGGCGTTCTGCTGATAATGTTGAAATTGATGAGAACACAACGCTTAAAGATCTGGATCTCAACTACTGCTTTTTTTTGGAACCTTCTTGGCGAGATGCTTTATTAAGGTTCGCAAATTTTATGCCATACTTTCACAGTAGTTAGTCCAAGATTTGGTTTAACTATACAAATTTGTTTCTTTTCTATCCTACTGAAAGAGCATTCTTATATAATTGGTTTACCTCTCAATGCATGATTTTATTGCATTTATATTATATTTTTGCAGGCAAATAGAGATTGATAGTAAATTTTTGGAAGCACAATGCATTATGGATTATAGCCTTTTGCTTGGTGTGCATTATCGGGCACCCCAGCATTTGAGGTCTCTCATGTCCTACAACAGAACGGACGGCCTAGGGAGTGTTGCAGAGGAAGGTGTGTATTATGAAAATTTGATCTTCCATTGGCAGTTTCTTCCAGCTCCTTTTAATTCTTTTCACAGATTTTATGAGTTAAGTATCTTTCAAGAATTCTCATCTGTTGACATACATAAGAGGTAGCCGAATCTGCGCAAAGAGAAAATAATTACTACATATTGATAGAAAAAATATTTAAGGTTAAATCACTATTTGGGGCTGAACTTGGCAACTATTTTCATATTGGGGCCTGAACTTTCTTTTGGTCTATGTTAGGTCTTGAACTTGACAATTGTTCCGACATTGTGTTTGAACTAGGCAGCTATTCTCACATTGGGCTTGAACTTTTTTTTTCCAAGTTAATCCCTGAACTTGGCAATTATTCACATATTGAGGTCTAAACTTGTTAACTATTCTTACATTGGGGCTTGAACTTTAGGGTTCTTAAGGAAATATCAAGGACTAACTTGGCCAAAAAAAAGTTTAAGCCCCAATGTGGAAACAATTGAAAAGTTTAAGGTCTAATTTGGAAAAAAAAGTTCAGGCCCCAATATAGGAACAATTGCCAAGTTCAGGCCCCAATGTGGGTATAGTTGTCAAGTTCAAGTCCTAAAAAGTGATTTAACCGAAAAATTTAAAATGTAGTTTGTTAGACAAAAAAATAAAAAAAGAAAGATGAGATGGCAAACTAACAACAAACTATGGTAAATAATTGGTACATGTATATCATGCATGGTACATAGCCTACAGCCAAATAATTGGTCTATGCAGTAGTTATCTGATTCTGATCCAATTTCTTGAATGCCTACTTTTGTAACATCCTAAAGGACAGTGGACTGATTTTGTAATCTATTGGTGTTTATATTTCAGAGGAAGATGAAATCACCAACTATCCACAAGGCCTTGTATTGGTCCCTCGTGGAACAGATGACAATAGTGTTGTTGCAGGTTCTCATATACGAGGTCGACGTTTGCGTGCATCAGCTGTAGGTGATGAAGAAGTAGACCTGCTTCTCCCTGGCACGGCAAGGTATGATAACTAAACATGTCATGCCGGCTTTTCCCGTTCTTGCAATATCAGATGACCATGAATAAATTTCTTGATTGTTGCCATAGTTGGGCTGCAATGGACTCGAGCTGAGCTCGAATGGTATAAACGTGACCCTTGAGCTTGATTCGAAACTCACAGTTCAATACTTAGCTTGAGCTCAATCGAGTATCATTTTCTAAACTTGGCTTGAGATTGCATTTGAAAATCTGATGGAATGTGTTATTTAACTTGGATTTGAATTTTAATTCTATAATCTAATGCTAGTATTAAACATATTCAAATTTAAAGCAATTATGCAGTTCCGGATTTAGATAAAAAAAATTTCAGATGTCTAATCCAGGTAAAAGTACCATGAGGCCTTTATACTAGGAGTTAGATTGCATTTCGCCTCTTTTATTAAAAAAAATTGGTAAATTAGCCCCTATACGTTAGATCAAAGAACAAACTGGTTCTTCTGTTAAAAATTTTATCAATTTCTACTGTTAAAAACTGATCACTATACATTAGCATAAGGTACGCATAGCACACCACGTGTTACCATCTAGAGATTCTATTAGTCATGTCAATTTTTAATAGTATAAATATATAAAATTTTTAATAAAAATGATCAATTTGCTCTTTTAATTCAATGTATAGAGACTAATTTTCCCACTTTTTGAGTAGAGAGAGCAAATTGCAATATGACTCCTAGGGCTTTCATGGTATTTACTGCCTAATCAACATTTATATCTATAAATAGCAATAAATTCTTAAGTTGTTTAAAGAGAAAAAGGGATAGTAGTGAGTACATACATATGCCCAAATAGGCTATTGTGAATCTCATGTAGCATGTTAGCTTTGATTCTTTATCCTTTGGGGTAATTTATTTCTTCTTTTGTTTATTTTTCTCGAACAGACTCCAAATCCAGCTCGGAGTGAACATGCCAGCAAGAGCCGAACAGATTCCAGGAAAAGAAGAAAACATGTTCCATGAATCATATGACGTTGTGTTATATCTGGGAATCATTGACATTTTACAAGAGTATAACATGACTAAGAAGATTGAACATGCCTATAAATCTCTTCAGTTCGATTCACTATCCATATCTGCCGTCGACCCTACGTTTTACTCGCAACGGTTCTTGCAATTCATTCAGAAGGTATTTCCTCTGAATTCCATGAAAACTTGATGAAAAATGTGTTGGGTCCATATTGTCTTACTGTGAGTTAAAAAAATTGAGTGATTAGGACCCATAGGAGACACCATTTGCAATACTCTCTATGGTGATATTGCTGAAATACTTTGTTGTTCTTAGGAGCCGATTTTTAATGATTATGTTTATAGTGAGTATAGTTGCCTGCCATTGTTTTTGTTTCTTGTATGATATATGTATGTATATGTACTATTGGAATACATGTTCGATGCTTTGTTCTATTCTTTCGCGACTTTTTCAAACTAGTGGAAAAGGAATAGAAAGATAACCCAGCAAAAATGATCTGATCTAATAATAGTTCTTCTACTTTGAAGCTTAGACTAAAGCCATTGTTGACATTTGTCAGTTAGTTATTAGTTGGTGTTACTGTTCTTTGTGGGTTAAACTATCTTATGGGCAGACCGACGACGAAATTAGTCTTAAAAAGATAATTTTTTTTTTATCATTACATTATTTGAGGTGGGGAAAGAAAATGAATTGATTTCAACCTGTAAATTTTGATATAAAAATAATAATTTAATCATTTGAAGTAAAATGGTACTATTATAAATTAAGAGTAAGCTAGTTCAAAAGTGACTTGAAATTTGTTAAATCGATTATCAAATATGTTGTTTTTCACTAAAATTAATTTCTGTTTTTAACGTTGAAACCAGTTAAATTGATTAAAATAAATTCATATTTCTTAATACAAAAATATTATGTGACATGATCAATAATGAATTGTTGATTTAAACGATCCTATAAGATTTTATAATGAAATCTTTAAATAGATGTCACCTTTAAGTTAAAATAAAAAAAATCATACAACTTAAACTCATCACTGATTATAAACGAATAACTTGGCCAATGTAACTACAATAAAGTCCAATCCAGCTATTTCTAAAAACACAATGAAGACTTGATTGTTCCCTTTTCTCGTGGTACTTTATAACATGCAAATAAGTAATTTTACTATATGATTCAAAATTAAATGGGTTAATTGCACAAGATTTCTCAATATCATGATTCAAAATTAAAGTATTGATATTGTATCAATCTCATCATTTCATTAACCTTTCCATTAGCTCAAGGTACTACCATGTATGAATATCTTAAATTTGACGTGTGAAAAAAAATACCCTAATTTTTAAGCGCATTATCTTTCAACACATCAATTCTAGTTTGCACTAAATCACAAAACGCCACTATGTAGTTTAACTATTTTTTTTTCAAGTAATTCTTATGATTCTTCGATCTCACCACGTGAGTTCGAGGTAAACACCCTTGTTAATGCTAGGGTTTGTGACTTAACTATTGTTGCATGATTCTAGTAAAACATCATCCAAATCACTAAAAACAAGTAACTGCATTCTGTATGAGATTTTGTTCCTTGCAATAAAAGGGTAGATAATTGAATATCTGAATTTATTGAAGCCCTCGCCCTCCCCCAAAAAAAAAAAAAAACAACAAGATAACTAGCCTATTAAATTCAATGAGAAGAAAGTATTTTGATCCTTAGCCTCAAAAAACCTTTGCTCTCAACTGCCCTAAAACACTGGCTAACCAATTTTCAAGAACCATTAGGTTTACTTTGTAGCTTTACTGGGTGGTGTGAGCACTAGCAGCTGCTTCAAAAACTCTCCAAGCCTCCGTTTCGGGTTCAGCTAGCTCCTGTGGGATCTGCATGGGTTTTTCAAGTGAGGGACACGTTATCGAAAGGAACATGTGAGATAGAAAACCTAGTGTGATGGCTAACCTTTCCGTATGTGTTAGTCTTTGTAGGAGAAGCTCCGTTTGCTAGTAACAATTGTATCACTTCCGCATGTTCACCTCGTGCTGCATGATGAAGAGGCTGACGAAAGAACACAAAGTAATCGTAAACGAGACTATGTAGTATGTAAAAAAGAACAACAATCTGGTCAATTTAAGGGTCATTTCAGTTCTGGTCATTTCAGATTCAGGTTATTTGGGTTGGTTGAGTAATCAGGTTTGGATTTTATGGCTCGGGTCGTTTTGGGTCAGGGCCAATTTTGATTTGAGCTGGACAGGTTTTGGTTTGTTGAGTGCTAAACATTCGCATTTCCATTTAATAAATAAAAACTGACAGTAAAAGTACTATAGAGGCCTCTATATTAAGAGTCGAATTACATTTTATCCCCTCTACTAAAAAAAATGAACAAATTAGTGCCTATACGTTAGATCAAAGAGCAAATTGATCATTTTGTTAAAAATTACATCCATTTCTACTATTAAAATATGGTCCCCATACATCTTGTTATTCCATCAAACACGGCAATTTTTAAGATGAATATTTTAACAAAAATGACTGATTTACTCTTTGATTTAACGTACAGAAATTAATTTGCCCATTTTTTAGTACTTTTCCGAACTTTGACCAATGTGCAAATGAATGAGCCTAATAAAACAGAATTAATACAAATGGATGCCAAATAAAACCGAATAAAAATGGGTGAAGTGCCACTAGTATCAGTACTCACAGTATCACCTTCGGCGTCAACTGAATCTAGCATCCTTTTAAGACATCCACTGTTGCTGGCTCTGTCGAGTAGAAGCTGTACTATCTCAATAAATCCTGAAAACGTCAATAGTAAAGGAAAGAAACAAAAGTCAGTACGCAATCAGATACGGAAGACTCTACACAAAAGTGGATAGCTTACCCCCGGCACAAGCATCATGCAGAGGAATAGCCCCATCTTCATCCTTGGCCTCCAAATTAGCCCCCCTTTCCAAAAGTAGCTGCAAGGGATTAATTCATCAATGATAAAGCTTTCAGGTTCGAACAAAGAAAACGACAACACCGGACGGACAACCAACCTGAACACAAGGCAGATAACCATAAAGGCAGGTAAGATGGAGAGCTGTGTCACCATCTTCTACAGGTTCATCAATGCTGCCATTAATGTTGTCTATACAATCAAGTGAACAATGAGACGTATTATTAGAAGATAAGTTAGTCAAGGACATCTTAGTGTCCAAGTGAGTCCAACTAAATCGACAAAAGAGAACAACATATCAGGTTTTCCATTCCAAGAACATGTTCAGTACCAAACAAAGAGCATAAACACTTACCATCTCAAGTGAAATCTACATGCGAGGATACATTTCTGTCATCGAGTAAAACATTGGGAAGTTTCTACTTTAGACCCACCAAAATTCATAAAATCATAAGTTAATAAATGGTAAAAATTATAGTCTCTCCCCAAATGATAAAATTTTGATTTAGTCCTTTTGAAAACTATAAAGATGTAAGCCAATAAAATTTTTTTGGCTTCGCCCCTGGAAATAAACCATAATTCAAACAACAAATCATCATACAAACTAGTAAGACACTTAAATAAACATTAGATATGCTTAGAATTTGTCTCAACTACTGCTTCTTCCACTTTTCATATATGTATTACAAGCAATGATCAATCAATCATATTTGCAAAACTTTCATTTCTAAGTCACTAAGAATATAACAGTCACACACTAGAATCAACATCAAAGATGCTTCTTTACTTCATCTATTTTCCTATAAATATTTCCATCATTGGCCCACAGAACAAAGGGCAAAGGCACTGAATTTATAATCGGAGAAATGGGTTATCTTGAAGTCGATAAAAAAACCCAAAAAATTAAGCATTTTAAGTTCCAAAGAAGGATAAGTTAGTGAAAAGGGGGGAAAGGAAACCTAGGGCGAGGCGAAGAGCGTTGAGGTCGCCGAGCTGGGCGGCGGCGGCGAGGTCGCGGAGGTGAGGAGGGATATCAGCTTCAAGGTCCATGTCGAGACCGTTTTCTTCAAAAAGAGGGTTTTCATCGTCTTCGTCATCTTCGAGCAATCCATTGCGTCTGCCTGGAACCGCCATTGTTTTTTCTTTCTTTTGATTTCTCTGTTTTTACTTTATTTTTTTTCCTTTGCTTTGGTTTATACGGGAATCAACTTAGGTCTACTCTTTTTGTATACTTTTATTTTTATATTAATATTTAGGATAAATTACACCGATATTCACTCAATTTTAATGTCAACAACAAAACAGTCACTCAATTTTCAATTCATTTACTTAATTTTAAAAGCAGTCCTACTAACCATTTTTTATTACAAACATAACGGAATTCATTTACTTAATTTTAAAATAAATTCTACTAAATATTTTTTTATTAAAGACATAAGGGAAAAATAACTTGACATTTAATCAGCTTCTTATTACCCTTTAATTGATCAATTGAAGGGTTTGTCGCCTAAGTAGGTAGTAAAAGAAAAAAGGAAGAAAAATAAAAGTTTTACCCAAAAAATTCATTAACGAGACATAAAATCATCATTAACCTAAAAATTTAATTCATATCTCTCTTTCCATCTCTCTTCTATAATAAGAAAAAACGCATGAAAGCATTAACCCAAAAATTAAAATTCTTCATAATCTTGTCTCTGATTTCATCTCTTCTTATAGGAAAAAAAAAACAAAAAAAACCTAGAACATGTAAGAGCACAAGTTAATAAGAAATGATCCTCTTCTCAATTAGTGTCCAAATATCATCTTCTTCGCCTCTAAAAAGAAAAGAAAAATCGGAAAAACTCTTCTCAAACTTAGGTATGCGGGTTTTTTTTTTATTTTGGTTAGCGAAGAGTATTTGATTTTTTCAAATGGTTGAATCAATTTTTATTAAATTAAATTAATTGATTATATTATAAAATCGATCTGATCAAGTTAAAGTTCAAGAATTAATATAACTAAATTGATTTTAAGTTTGTCAATTTATTCAATTAATCGACTTTTAATTATTAGATTTTGGTAGTGATTATTGTAGCTATCTTTTGAGCCTTGATAAAGTGGGAAAACTATAATTAGTGTTGATGGAGTTGAATTTCAATATTCAAGTCCACGAGTTTGAGAATAGCGTGATAGATTATCACATTTTTCATGATTTTTTAAATAATTAAACGTTTGGATTATTTTGAATTAGATTAATATAATTTTTAATCAATTTAAATTCAAATTATAAACTTTTATGATTATATCAAGTTAGATTCATTTTGAATTTGAATTTATAGTATCTCGAAATTTCGAATTTTGAAGTATAGGTTTATTGATTGAGTGGCCAGCATGCAGAAAAGGCCTTTTGCCCTCAACAACCAACAAAAACATTAACTATAATCTAATTTGTACATGTAAATGTAGACCTCCTATGAGCCATGAATATTAAACACTTTAAGATTGGGATTGCTTTTCCAATAAGGTGAGAGGTGTTGAGACCACCATACATGTGCCAATGCCATATCAAACCATCCTTTTATTTCTCTCCATTCTTTGATTTTGAATCCAATAGTCTTCAACCAAAGTGGGTCACATTGCTTGGCTCTTCACTATCACCAAATGAGCTCATTTATCCTCGTATTTTTTTTTACAATCACATGGTATTTTTATCTGTTTTATAATTTGAGTCTAGTTTTATTCGAATCGAAATCAGTCGGTAAAAGTTAATCTAAATACTTGCAAAATAAGTAATTTAAAACCATATATATATATATGTAAGAGTTTCTCTTGTCATCTTTTGTTGTAAAAACCTATCACGTATCAAGCTATTTAATGCAATATGTTGTCTTTAATTATTTAGACTTTTTTTTTGGTGAAGTTTGAAATAATATTGATATTCAATTTAAACTAAAATACTTTAGATAAAGACTTACATGCCATAGAATTTAAATTAAAATAAATATGAAAAAATCCCAGGAATTATCTAAATTAAGTGGCCAATTTGTTCCCTTCCACATGGGGAATCACTAGATTAGCTATATGGTTTTAAAGCTGAAATGCATGGGTGGAGGTGGAGCTGTTATATGTAATTAAACTCAAGCTTACAACTTTAGCTTTCTTGTGAACCAAAGAATCTAATCCCAACATTGTTGGTTGTGAAATTGACGGTCGCTACCTCATGTAAATACCTTTAAAAAAATTAATTTGAATATTAAAAAGAATACCTAAAACATGCAATCACGAAGTTTAAAAGAATAATTTCTATAAATTGTAAATAAATTTAAAAGGAGAAATTATTTTATGGATCCTTTTCATTACATCATTTATTATCACTTTTCAATTATTTAATAACATTTTAGCAATTTTTTCATGTTATTGACATATAATTTTGATAATTTGTTTTACTTTAAACCCGAACTTGACCCCAAACCCTAAATCTTGAACATCAAATCTCAAACCTCAAACTTCAAACCCCAAACATTAAATCTTGAATCCTAAAACCCGAATCCCTAACCTCAAAATTCCAACTTAAACCATAAGTCTTAAACTTAAACCTCAAACCTTAAACCTAAGTTTAGGGTTCAAGGTTCATGATTAGAGGTTAGGGGTTTATGGCTCGGAGTTCGAGGCTCAGGGTAAAATAAATTATTAAAATTATGTGTTAATGACATAAAAAAATTACTAAAATATCATTAAATAATTAGAAATGGACCATAAATAATTTAATTGGAGGATACATAAAATAATTCCTCCAAAAAATACCTTAATTATCCAATACACCGTTCTTTCTTCTTGACTTATCTGCTAATTACTCTTCTATATTATTATTATTATTATCTGTCTCTTTCTTCCTATCACATTAGTTGTCACATGCTTCTCCAATTCATTAAGGAATAAAAGCTGGCCCCTAGAACCTAACCCCCCCCAAAAAAAAAAGAAAAAGAACTTTCATATGGATCAAACGACGCCATGAAAATACAAAAGGTAACATACTTCACCAAAGAATTTTCTTTCTTCATTAACATAGATCAAAGTTCAATTTAAAAGAATTATGAACAAATTTAGTGGAAAAAATAATTAATGTTGCACATTGAATTTAATAATGACAATCAACTAAAGAAGATGCTGAAAAAACCAGTAGTTTTCCCTTGGAAGCAAATGATAGTACTTTATTATTAGGTTCCTTGTGAAGATCATCTTCTGGGGCTGGAAGGTTAAGATCCAATTGCAGAACAGTCCTTGGTTTCTTCCGCTGTTCGCTTGTCCGGACGACGGTGTCTAACGTTGTTGTTGCCGTTGCCGGTGTCTTCGTGGTTGGAGCATTAGTTAATGTCCTATGCCTTCTCATATGACCTCCTAGAGCTTGTCCGGACGAGAACCCGGCACCACATATCGAACATTCATGAACCCTCGGTTTTTTACTTGTAATATGAAGCGAAAGTGTCGTAGCCATTTCGTTGAATTGATCATAATGACGATGATCTTCTTTGTTGTGATTGTTATTAATATCTTGATCGTTAACTACCTTGAATTTTTTGTGGCTCGCTCGATGCCCACCGAGTGCTTGGAATGAAGGGAAACACCGGTTACATGTCTTGCACTGATGAACATCCGTCTCCACCGCCGCCGCAGTGGACGGTTCCGATGGTGGTGGTGATGGTGGTTTCACTTTCCTTGTTTGACCTTGAGATAAAAGAAGTAAACAATTCGCCATATCTTGTTCTCGTTCTTCTTTTTCTTCTGTACTGCTTTCTGCTAAATCAAAAGATGTTGTAATTGTCGGAGAAACACCAACAGCTCCGCCACCACCTCCACTAGAAGTGGTGGTGGTGGTGGTTGAAGCCACCACCGAAGTGAGAGGAGGAGACGAAGGCGGTGCTCTTGGACGTTTGGTGCGTTTACCTTTGATTATCTGCAACTGATGATCATCATCTTTGCAACAAACACCATCATCATCTTGACCCTCCATCATCATCATCATCATATCCATGAAAAGGGTTTGTGAAACACTGAGGCTGGTATTGGGTTTTGGTGACAGTTATGAGTTTCCAACCATGGAAGCCATTGACCATATATATATAGGTGTATGTATATAACATTAAAATGAATAAATAACTAAAAATGGGGAGAAGATACAATGTTTTTAATATGTGAGTAAGAGAAGGGTAAGAAAGGAGTGAGATTCGGTTGGCTTTGAAGCAAACCCATTACTTTTTTGCGACGATTCCTTGCATTAGAGTGGGAGAGGATTGGATTGCAAGCCTAGAACCACATAATTTGCGCCTCTCCACACTTTTATTTCACTGATATATACACGTTACATTTACAAATATAATGCAAGCAGCAAAAAAAAATTACTTTAGAGATAGTTTGATTGGTATGAGTATTGTTGTCAACGTAGGAGAACGTGGATTTGAATATGTTGAAGCGCATTATCTTCCTATTTATAGGTTGGGGAAAGGCTCAGTAGTTTTAGGTAATATGTCAAAAAGAACAAATATAACCCGAACCTATAATGGATCAGAATTGAATCATAAATTTTTGACAGGTTGTTGAAAATTTATCATTATATTAATTTTTAATTTTTAAAATTTTAAAAGAGCTACAATACAATTTTACTATTTTGAGAGGAAAGGCCACTTCTTGCAATTCCTTGTCTACGCCTTTGAATACAAGTATAAATATATTTTGAGCATATGCAAGATAAAATCAAATCAATATAAAACATAATGAATAGAAAACTGACAAGAACCAAACAAAACTCAGACATGGCATACGCACCAGGTGGAACTAGAGACCCACACATAAAGGTAGTAGTCGGGCGGGTTTGAGTGAGTTTAGGTCAGGTTATTTCGGTGTTTGAGTCTTTTTAGGTTTAGGTTTTTTCGTGTTTGGGCTTTTCGAATTTGGGTTATTTTGAGCTCAATCTCAAGTTCGGGTTTATTTTACATTCAATTTATTCATATTTCATGACATAAATAATATGTTTTAAGTATAAAAATTTAGAATTAAAATTTTGTTAACTATAAAAAGTTAAACCCTAATTCTTTAAAAAACTCTAATTTTTCTATTAAATAACACAAGTTTAAACTCTAATATGACTTTTAATTTTTATAATTTCTCTGATATATAAATATTTCTAAGATCTAAATACCTAAATTAGTAACTAAATTATCAAATACACATTTACATTCCAAAAATTAGATCATAGAGTTTTTGGTGTTTGTGTAATAGTGGTAATCTCATTTTCTCAAAAAAATTCATTATATATAAAATAAATAATTTATTTATTAAGGAAAAAATATTTGAAGAAAATTAATAATGAAAGATTTTATAAAATATGTAATAATGTTTGATTCTTTCTATTACTAAATTTGGGTTCAAGTTAGTTTCAAGCTTTTTTATAGTTATGATCTTTTTGAGCTCAGGTTTGATTTTTTGGTCAAATCAAGTTTAAAATGGGTTCGAGATTAGGATTTTAGAGTCGGGTTCTCGAGCTCAGGCCCATTTTTCCACCTCTACCCACACAAACACAATTGCACATGATGGAACAAAAGACCTAAGGCCTCAGCCTTTGCTAACAATGTCAATTGCCAATGCTTTATCGATTTTGGGATTATTTTGGATTGGATTAATCTAATTCATTAATTTGAATTTTAAATTTTTTATCTCATTTAGAATTAAGTGAATTTCAAGTGTGATTGTTTTGAGTTCAAATCCTTCGAGTTTTTTAAATTGAGTTATTACGAATTTGAATCATTTTAATTTTTGATCATTTTAGGATTAAACCATTTTGACTTCAATCCGGTCTAAGTTTAAATCATTTCATGTTTTAATCATTTCTCGTTAGAAAGGTTATTTTAATGATTTTTTTACTGCTAATTTGGATTAAAATTGGGAAGGGAGGAAAACAATCAAAATATAAAATTAAACACTCATTCCCATGCTTCATATATAGTAAAAAGAATGTCAACTATAAATTAGTAGGTAAAACTCCCTACACTAAGGTTATCTTAATATTAATGTTGACTTAAAAGCATAGTTCAATGTCGATTGAGTCCTAACTTGATTAGTATGGACATTGTTGTTAATATAGGAGGACATGGATTCAAGTGCGTTGAAGTGCATTATTCTCCTATTTATAAGTTGAGGAGAGACTATGGGTAGTTCTAAATATTATCTCAAAAAGAACAAAACCTATAAAAAAATTAAAAAAAAAAAACCTCAATGATTAATTAAACAACAAAGAGAATTATTAATTAAATAGGGGTTTTGGACTAATGATGTTGAGTTAAGCCACTTAATGAAGCAAGTTCATGTGAAGTTGACCCACCCCCAAATTGTGATTATTTGAAGACTATGAACCCTACAATCACGCCATCAATATGATCCAATAATATTTTATGAATCTCATAATCCCTTCACTCAATCATTAGCACTTAAGAGTTGGTATATGTGAACCAATTGATTTTTTTTAATTTATTGATAATTAATACAATTTTAAAATTGCATTAACTAACACATACCAATCTATATAGTCCATACTTATAGAGTATATAGTGTGAAATGGCATGTTCCAATTGTTCAAAATGGACTGGTTGACCTTAGCAATGTAAACAAAATCATGATTTTAAGAAATTAAATAAAATAAAACTCATGCATTAGGCATTATTCATTTTTAATACTAAACCTAATGTTAATTTGCTTTTTATTATTATTTAAGATCCAAATACGTATAATTTTTGGTATATTAAACAATATATGAACATGAAAGAAGAAATGCATAATCACATGTCTTACTCGAAAAATACTCTTTCATTGTGAATATAATTTATGCAAGTTATTTTGAGAAAATCCTTTTCATCTTAAGTAATAAAGAACAGATTATGGCATAGGTGAAAAAAATTTAATACATTTATAAAAAAAATTAGCATAAAAATCATGTATTATGATGTTTTGGGTTCAAATCCCGTTATATATATGTATGTATTTTTTTTTTCTGACATAATGTCGAGAACTATCTACAACCCCTTTCCTACCCATAAATAAAAAGATAATGGGGCGGCTTCAACGCATTCGAACCCACATCCTCCTGTATTGACTACAATGCCTATACCAATCGAGATAAGAGTCAACCCGCATAAAATAATACAATTATACGATTTAAACACCACATAAAAAATTAATTAATAACATACAATACAAAATGAATATCTAAATATATAAAATAAATATTAATTTATCAAAATTTATATAAATATATAACACTTTAAACACTAATATTATATATAACATTATGAGCAAGTGTAATGTGAAATGAATAGATTTAGAAGTCATGGAGAGATCCTTGGCGTAAGGAAATTAATATTTTTGGAACGAGGGAATTGAGAAGGGATTGAAAGAGGCACGTAAGGGCAAACGCCAGCATCACCAGTAGTCACTGACCTAAAGTAAAGCATCAAAATAATGCTTTTCTGGTTTTTCTGATTAAATTATTTCGGTTTAATTAAATAAATTAAAAAAAATTTAAAAGTAAAAAAATTCAATTTAATTGTTGATTCAATCAATTTTTTAGTTTAGTTCAATCAGTTCGTATCGATTTACTAGTAAACTAATTTGACATTTTTTTTAGATTGATGTATCAGTTGGTTCCTCGTTCAACCAACTGATCTAGCCCGATTTCCAACAACTCTGATCAAACATTCACAATCAAATATTTTTTTAAATTGTCAATTGAGTCTTAACTAAGGGCGGAGCCAGAAAATTTTTTGAGGGATGGTAGAATAAAGTTGTATATTTTTATGATTATAAAAGTGAAATTTTACCATATTAAGAGCCTACATCTTTATAATTTTTAAAGAATTAAATCAAATTTTTCTCATTCTTGGGGAGCCAAAGTGTAATTTTACCATATACTAATTTAATTTTTTTTTAATTATAAAAGGACTAAAGGTGAAAATTTCTATTTTAGGGGGCCCTTGCCAACCCCCTTGATTCCGCCCCTAGTCTTAACTCGATTTGTATGAGTATTGTTGCTAATGCAAGAGGATAAGGATTCGAGTGCGTTGAAGCACATTATCCTCTTATTTATGGATTGGAGAGGGGCTATGGGTAGTTCTAAACATTGTGTCAAAAAGAATAAATATGATCAAAACCTATCATGAGATTATTTAAAAAAAATATTTTTTAAATTTTATTATTTATTATTGTGGGAAATGTTTGGTGAAGTGCTTAAAAAATAATGGAATTTCTTTTTCTTTAATTTTGTGCTTTGCTTTGCTTTGATATGCTGTTTTCTTCTACTACTACTACTTCTCCACTTCCTTTAACTTGCAATATGTATTGGGTTTGAAATATATAAAAAAAAGTAGAGAATTAGGGTTAAAATAATGCAATTTGTTTAATATATATTTAAATTTTAAGAAAATGGATAACAAGTCTTCCTAGTTGGTGATGTATGAAATACTACATCATATTTATTGACTAGTCAATATATTTATATAGTTTTAGTAGTATGATTACACCTCATATATGTGTAAGATTAAGAAAACATTTAAGGACCTCATCTAATATATATATATATATATATATATATAACAAAGTTGAACATCCAACTTCATTAGTAGGATTAAGTGTTTATGGGTTAGATTTAGTGGTGGAGTCTGAAATTTATTCTGGGATGGAATTAAATCGTATATTTTTACGATAATAAAATGTAATTTTATTATTAATCACTTGTGTCTTTATAATTTTAAATGGTTGAATTAAATTTTTATCATTTGGAGAGCAATGTGTAATTTTACCATTATTAATTTAAAATTTTATAAATTATAAAGGGTCTAAATTAAAATTTTATCATTTTAGGGATTATGTCTCCACTACGCTTCTCCACTAGTTGGATCGAGCTAATATTTAGTATTAATAATATATATATATATATAGTTATTTAAGTCCACTTTGATTTAAAATACGAGTCATTAAATTCTACTTAAAATTTTTCATATTTATAAATAATTAATGTAAATTTACTTAAACTTAATGATATTGTTTTAATTTTTTTTATAAATATATACATGTTATTTTCATTTGATATTTATTAATTTTTAAATATAAAAAGTTAAATATTTTTAATTATTTTTTCTATTAGTCATTGAATTATATGTAAGTTGTGGTTTTAGTCTTTTTACTTTAATTTTATTATTTTTAGTCATTGTAATTTTCGAAATTTGAAATTGTAGTCTTAATTAAATGGTAGCTATTAAATTCATTAAGTTTTGTTATTTCTAAAATCTAATGTAACAAACATATTATTCACAAAAAAGCCAGTTACGGATTTAACGGTTGTTATTTGTGTCAAAATTAAAATTTCAAAATTCGAAAAGTATAGAGACCAAGAATGATCTAATTGGATAACATGAACTTAACCTACAACTTTATGCACAATACCAAGATTAATAGCAGAACTTAACCAAACATATATAATTGCTATCATTTGAGTCATGACTAAAATTTTAAAATTTGAAAAGTACAAAAGATAAAATTGATCGATTTAAAAAATACAGGACTAAAACTAATCAAATTAAAATATAAGGACTAAATACACATTTTACATATAGTAGATGGGATAATAGCATAATTTGACTCTTTTAAAAAAATTAATACAACTATAATTCAAACCCATATTATTCTTGAAAATATAAACACCGATTAATAGATACAACTTTAAGTTCATTTTTCAATATTTATATTGTAATAAATAGGAGAATGCTTTAAAAAGAGTGTAACAGCCTATGGTATTTATAAAACCCTTAATTTATTGATGAAACAACATGATTGATCTGATATTAATTGAATGAATTATTGATGAGATGGTGGTGCAACACTAATAAGAAATCTCCTTCATTAAGGGAAGTTTCATGGAACACTAATGGGAATTTAATTTAGGAGAGTTTTAATGCTGTAAATGATCACATACATTGAGAGAGGGGAAAATTATTTGTTATATATATTGTTGTAGGCTAATTTTAGCCCATTTACATCAAAACTCAATTTAGCCTTACCTAACCCACCAAAATTAAACCCAAAACCCAAAATATTAACTACCTAAAGCCCAATTTACATCAAAACCCCAATGGCCCAAACCCTAAGCCCAAATCAAAATAAAAAAACCCTAGCCCACAACTTAAACTTTTCTCAACTAAATCTTAGCCTTTTCCACCACCAACTCCACTAGTCACTCCTTTTCCACCACCAACTCCACTAGCCACACATTTTCCACCACCAAATTCACTAGCCACACTTACTCCATTACCTACTCCACTAACCACACTTGCTCCACCACCACTTGTACCTACAAATGAAGACATAAACAATAAAAAAGTATTTTGTAAATGGCTATATAAGCCTTCTCATATTTTGTATATGGGGATTTTTTTGGAGAGTTTTGGGAGAAAGTTATTGTAAAGGATTTTGGAGAGGTTTCTTTTAAAGTAATCAAGGAGAAGAGTTATTGTGAAGGCTAGTTTTGGAGAAGCTAGTTTTTTGAAGATTAATCAAAGATCAAAGCAAAGAGGTTTCTTTGTCTATTCTCATTTTAAGTTCTTTGTTTACTTATTGTTTTCCTTTCAATCTTATTTTGTTTCTTTTATCGAAAGTAAAAAAAAATAAAAGGAGGAAGCTTACCCATTTTACCGAAAAGTTTTTTGAAGTCCATTTAGTTGTATGCGGTGGTATGCCGTGATGATCCCATGACAGGACGATGGCCGACCTTGTGGCGAAAATCACCCTCTCTCCCTCTTTTTTTGTTATTATTATATTTCTTAATATTATATTATATATATTCTTTTAATATATTAGGTATATTTTAAATTCTATATTACGTATATATATATTTTATACTATTTTATTTATATATCTTTAATATTATATTATTTATATATATAAATTTTTTCCTACATGTTATCTTATGTATATATCTTAACTATATTATGTATGTATTTTTAACACTATATTATGTACATATTTTTAATATTATCACGTATTTATTTTTATATATGTACATATTGATGTAGTATTATTAATAGTATTTTTTAAAAACATCATTATTATTTCTAATATATATATTATGTACATCTTTTTATTTCTATTTTATTTTTTATTTGTCAATATTAATTATTATTATTCTAATATTTTGATATTTTAATATTTTATATTTTATATATTTTATTATTCACATCATTGTTCGCATTTTTGACAATAATATTCTTGGATTTTTTTACTATCATTTTAAAACTTTTACATTTTAATTTTAAAAATAAGGCAATGTACCAATTTTAATATTAAGTCATCAATTTCATCGCTATGTTGGGTGAAATTAATCGGCTCGTGTTAAAAACGGGACGTCCTTCTAAAAAACAAAAAAAAACTTGCAACTTCTCATTTCCTTCAATCGGATCACACTTAAATGTCAAATTGAATTCGTATTTTTGAAAATCAAGATAACATGTGTTTAATAAGATACCAATTTTGGGCGTCGTGAGGGTGCTAATACCTTCCTCGCACGTAACCGACTCCCGAACCTTAAATTTTCTCTGGATTTTAACGTAGACCTAAACTCAGCCTTTTATTTGTTTTAATAAGAGATCTAATAGGTGTCCGATCACACCTAGGAAAAAAGATCGGTGGTGACTCCCTGTTTATTTCAAAAATCAAACGTCAAATTTCAAACTTTTTTTCAATAAATTACCACAATTAGCGACCAAGCTAAGCTAAAATTTTTACGTCGCTACAGCTGGCGACTCTACTGGGGACAGCCTTTTTGAGAGTCGTGTCTGGAATTAAACACGTTTTGTCAAAATTTTCAAATTTCCTTGTTCAAAGTAAATATTTGGTTGTGATCCGAAAATCTCGTTTTCAAAATTCATGCATTTGTATCGTGCTGTAAATATTTCTTCTAACTTGCTTATTTGGTTGTTTTTCAGTTTTCAATTTTTATGGTTTTAATTTTGGTTTAGTTTCTTTAAGTGAAACGTAAAGGTTTATGAGTTGTTCCCCACACACCGTGCACGTGCATTTTTGTTGCATAACATGAGCTCTCTCTACCCGGGCTCCGTCCGTTTAAGTGAAAGTAAACGCTACGCCTTCGTGAGTTAACTCGTCCCTCCGCACAGGCTAGTGAATACTTTCGGGTTACATATGACTTATGCTTTCGTGAGTTAACTTGTCCCTCCGCATAGGCATAAGTAAATGTAATCCCTCGAATTGAACTCGTGAGCCTGTGATGGGTTATGACCGAGGCTTCGTGCTAATCTTAGCAGATGATAGTACGAGCAATTCGAGTACCTGTCTAGAATCGAGACTGCATATAATGAACCATACGAGCTATCCAATTAGAGCCATGCCGAACCTCTGTCCGCTTATAGTCACCAAAATAAGTACACGGGGAAAATGCCTTTTGCCTTTCATTTACACTGTTTATGCAAAAGAATTGGATTGGGTAGTTTAATTTGTTTTTCAAATTATATTTGTTGTGTTTACTAACCAAGTTTGTTTGTTTTATTTTATTTTCATCATGCATCATAGGCATCATATTAGGAAGGTGTTGATTAAAGGTTGGTTGCCAAAAAACGGGTTTCTGATGGAGGAGTCAATTACACAAATAACCGAGAAGAATGCCGTGGTTCGAGACTGGTCTCTAAAAACTCAGAGAGAAAAGGGGGATAGTCTAGTGGAAGGGTGTATTGCCAATTTGCCCGAACATATAACTGTAAATGTTCGCCAAAATAACCTTGAGGATTTGGTTCGAATTTGGAATCAGTGGGATTCGGACACTAGGGACATTTTCACCGAGAGGTATGGAGATATAGCTCACCGATCACCATCCGTGTGACGAACAGTTGATTCAAGCCATGGTTCGATTCGGGACCCGGCTTATCGTTGTTTCACCTTCAATCAAGAAGACATGACTCCAACCATAGAAGAGTATACTGCCTTACTCCGCATCGACAATGTACAATTCGGCAAAATATATGTGAAGGAGCCTAAGCCGATGACCTTCAAGAAAAAGTTAGTGAGACTGACAGACATGACTGATACATGGGCTGAAAAACAGATAAAGAAGAAGAATGAAACCATTTGCATTCCATGGTCCTCCCTACGAGATTTTGTTCTGAACCATCCCGACATGCTGAAAAGGGTAAATCTATTCGCTTTGGCCATTTATGGTTTGGTCATTTTCCCAAAAGTTCTCGGACATCTCGAAGTTGCAGTAGTTGATTTCTTCGAAAGGTTAAAACAAGGAGTCAACCCTGTCCCGACTATCCTAGCCGAGACCTTCAGGTCCCTGAGTACTTGTCGAAGGGTTGGAAAGGGACGATTTAGTGGATGTGCGCAATTGCTCAATGTTTAGATTTTGAGTCATTTTTGGAAAGTAGAGCACACTCCGTTCCATATGTTTTCAAAAACATTTGCCCCGCTAGAAGCTTACCTCAAGAAAGAATGGCCGAAGGAAGTTACCGAGCAACATTAGGTATCAGTCTTTCAGAATCTTCGCGCCGAGGATATAACATAGAGAGCACCCTGGATCCGTCCTTCAATTCTGCTATACAAATGTGGAAGCCAAGATTGGGTACCTTTACTCGGGTTATGGGGAGGAGTTGGATATGCTCCGCTATTAGTCCAAAGGCAATTTTCTTCGCGACAATTCCTACCCGCAACTGGAGGATTAGCACAGTTCGAGTTCGCTTTTGCGGGTGAAGGATATATGAAGAGAGTCCGAGACACTGCAAAGTCTTGGAAGGAAATTCATTTCATGGAATTAGCCTTATATGCTGATACCCTTACCCAAGATTATGACATATGGAGGAAGCAACGGGTAAATAGTCAGCAAATCTCGTCAACAAACTACACTATCCAGAATCCTTTCTCGGAGGAAACGCCGTCTGAGCTAGAGATGGCAAGACAAGAATTCGAACGAGAAAAGGCCAAGATGTCTCGGGACCTTAGTGCCCTTCAAGAAGAAAACTATCAATTGAAGATTGAAGTTCAGGTTGAAAGGTCCAGAACTGAAAAAGTATAAAGAGATGCCGAGATCGTGAGAAACGACTTAAGGGACCTTCATTTGGAAAACAAGAAATTAAGAAACACTATAAAGAATAGTGGGTTGGGTAAGTCGTCAGCAGAATGGAAGGAAGAAATTAGCAATATCAAAGGAGGAATGAAATTTTGGAAGGGAAAAGCAAAGAAAGAGGAGGAAAAAGCTGCATGCGCTGCGATAGAGTTAAAAAGGAAGAACGCTGAGTATGAAATGATGACTGCAGAATTTGTGAATAGTCAGTCTGAACATCAAGAATTAAAAAGGAAAGCACGAGATTTAGAAAATATGCTGCAATCTCGTCAACAACAGTTAGATAATCTCCTGAAGGCTCTAGAAGAAAAGAATGATCAGTACGATAGGGACATTCACGCGTATGAAGGAACTCTCCAAGAAAAAGAAATGCAACTCGACTTCTTGATCAATGAAATTCGCAGGGCGGCTATGCAAGTTGTTCAATTATCAGATGAAGCCGAAGTTCTCAGTTGCCAATTCCCTCCGAACCAAAGATCGAGTATATCGGAGTTCTTAGAGCAAGTGAAGAAACAAGGCAATGTGGCTAGAAAATTCGTGTAATTGTTGGAAAAATGGAAACTTTTTGTCATAGACTCTTTTGATAAATGAAATGCCTAAATATGGGGCTATCTTGAAATCAACACCAAATTCTTGCATATTTATTCATAACTAACATTTTGACATTCATACATTCATTCATGTATTCATTCATACATTGCATATCCCATATTCGGTCGCTAAAAGATAAAATATACAATTCGCAGTTGTAATACCACAAATCTGGAACCACGCCATTCCTATAAAACGCGCCGACAAGCTAGAGTAATGGAAGTTGAATTCAATGAGAGAATTGAAAAGATGGAAAGGGATAAAAGGGAATTACAAGAGCAACTGGCCAAATCACAACAAGAGACGAGAGACCTAATGGTGAGATCTCGAGAGGAATCACTAGAGCAAAGAGATCAGATGGCTAAAATGATGGAGATGATGACAACTTTGGTCAAAGGAAAAGGACCCATGCAGAACCCCGATGTTATGGAACCTCGGTCAAGAATTCACCACGATCAGGATCCACTCTATCCCCCGGGATTCACTCCACCGCCCGCGCATACAACACAAGGAGGGTATACTCAAGGGGAACCCACAGGCTTGGAACATCGACCTATGCCACCTGCTCCACCCACTAATTTAGGGCAAGGAATATTCGCGTCGAACCCAGGGGCTAGTCCTGCTGATCCACTAGTTCCAGATCTGGATGACCTAGCAGAGGTAGCCAAGTTGAAATTGGATAACCATGACGCAAAGTATAGGAGTCTAGAGGAAAGACTCAAAGCAATAGAAGGCACTGAAGTCTTCACCGCACTAGGTGCCAAGGAACTCAGTTTGGTACCTGATCTAATTTTGCCTCCGAAGTTCAAAGTGCCTGATTTTGAGAAGTATGATGGGACAAGGTGCCCAAAAGCACATCTCATTATGTTCTGTCAAAAAATGACTGGTTATGTGAACGAGGATAAACTACTCATACATTGCTTTCAAGATAGTCTAACAGGGTCAGCTCTTCGGTGGTACAACCAACTTAGTAGAGAAAAGATTCGATCCTGGAAGGACTTGGCGTCTGCATTCTGCGAGCAGTACAAGCATGTATCAGACATGGTGCCAGACTTGATGACCTTGCAAATAATGGAGAAAAAGCCATCAGAGACCTTCAGACAGTATGCGCAGAGATAGAGAGACGTCTCGGCTCAAGTGGAGCCCCCACTAACAAAAACAGAGATAATCGTTCTCTTTATCAACACCTTAAAGGCGTCGTTTTATGACAAATTAGTGGGAAGTGCCACGAAGGAGTTTGCGGATATTGTAATATCTGGTGAGCTCATAGAGAATGCCGTCAAGAGCGGTAGAATGGAAGGTTCAGAAGGTTCAAAAAGGGCAGCGCCTATGAAGAAGAAAGAACCAGAAGC
The DNA here is from genome assembly GCF_025698485.1 of Gossypium arboreum. Taxonomy (NCBI): domain Eukaryota; kingdom Viridiplantae; phylum Streptophyta; class Magnoliopsida; order Malvales; family Malvaceae; genus Gossypium; species Gossypium arboreum. The sequence continues at coordinate 113,330,220 of NC_069071.1, forward strand.
CCATGGTGGGAATAGGAAACCGTTATGCCCCTAATCCATATCCAAATCAACCCCGACCTCGAAATTATCCACCTCCAAATTTTTATTATCCTCCTCAAACCCCTTACTACCAAGCACCACATCCGTCCTACCCCGTATACGCCATGAACAACCAAAGACCCGTCACCACTTTTTCACAAAACACTGCACCAGTTCAAAACCAACCCAGAAACGAACCAAGACCAATAAGGCCCAACCTCGAGAGGCCATAATTTACTCCTTTCCCTGTGTTGTATGGGGAATTGTACCCAAAACTCTTGGAGAAACAATTGATATCTCCCCATTACATGGCCCCCCTTAAACCTCCATACCCGAAATGGTACGATCCAAACGCTAGTTGTGCATACCATGCGGGGAACCAGGGGCATTCTACTGAGAACTGTCTTGCTTTCAAAAGGAGAGTTCAAGGGCTCATCGATGCGGGCATTTTGCAATTTGATGGTACTGGCAGTATGACCGAGAATCCATTCCCAAACCACACCGAAGGGAATGTGAGTACAGTAGGAGAGGAGGATAAACGACAAAGTAGAAGATGGGTTTTTGAAGTAAGAACACCTCTACAGAGAATCTGGGAGGTACTAAGTGAGAAAGGGTTGCTCTGTCGTGTTAACAGAGTATCCGAAGGAAAAGATGCAAAAGGTCACAGTTTTTGTGAGTTCCATGGCATTGAAGGGCACGACATTCAGTCCTGCAAGGAATTCATAAATTTACTGCAAAATATGATGGATAACAAGGAGATTGGGATTTTTTGTAAAGCCAAAGAGGCCGACAGTGGAGAAATATGTGCCTCTGACAATCAATCATCAGGTTTCTTGTATAGCGCCGACCGACCGTTAATAATTTATTATGACGCAAAGAAGGAGCCGGTGAAACCAAAAATGATAATTGAAGTACCATCTCCTTTCCCTTATAAGGACAATAAAGCAGTACCGTGGAAGTACAATGTCAATATCATCGCACCTGAAGGGGAAAAGCTCGAAGCCACAACTGAAGGCATTGGGGAAGTAGGTCATTTTACCCGCAGTGGGTGTTGTTATTCGAAAGAAGTCGAACCAGTAAAAAAGAATAGCGATTGGAAGCAAAAAGGAAAAGCAGTGATGCACGAAGTCGAAGTCGAAGTCGAGCAAGAAATTCCACCCGTGCAAGAAACCAAAAAGCCTGTGAATGAGGAAGAAGCTCAGGAATTCTTGAAATTTATCAAGCACAGCGAGTATAGTGTGGTGGAATAATTGAGTAAGCAGCCAGCACGAATCTCAGTTTTATCTCTACTGTTAAATTCAGAGCCACACCGGAATACTTTATTGAAGGTGTTAAATCAAGCTTATGTGGCCAACAACATATCCGTTGAGAAGCTTGATAGGTGGGTAAATAATCTAAATGCGGACAATTTCATCTCTTTTAGTGATGATGAGATACCGCCAAATGGTAGGGGCTCGGTGAAAGCGTTACATATCACGACTCGATGCAAGGGTTACATAATACCGAACATATTCATCGATAATGGGTCAGCGTTAAATATTATGCCATTGGCCACGCTTTCCAGAATACCAATGGATTTGTCCTACTTAAGGCCCTGTCATTCCACGGTAAGGGCATTTGACGGAACGAGGCGTGAAGTCATGGGAAAGATCGAAATCCCTTTGGAAGTGGGCCCTTACATTTATGATGTCGAGTTCAAGTCATGGACATTACACCTCTTATAAGCGCCTTTTGGGAAGACCACGGATCCATTCTGCTGGAGCAGTCCCATCATCCCTCCATCAAAAGGTGAAATTTATCATGGACGGTTGTTTGGTCACTGTCGAGGGAGAAGAAGACATTGTCGCATCTGTCTCTACCGATGCACCGTACTTGGAAGTGAACAAAGACGCATTGGAATGTTCCTTCTGATCCCTTGAATTCGTCAATGCCACTTTTGTTGTTGAGGGAAACAGAATTCCGATGCCAAAACTGTCGAGAAATACTAAAATGGGTGTCAAATTGACCGTAGGAAGGGGAGCTTGAGCAAGAAGAGGTTTAGGGAGATATCTGCAAGGAATAGTCAGGGCTTTAAAGCCAGTGCACCACAGGGCTCGATACGGTTTGGGGTTCCAGCCTGACATGCGTCAAAGAAGAAGACAGTGGAAAAAAAATCAAGAAATAAGGATTGTAAGAACTTTGGGCCAAGAACCAGAATGGGAACCAATAGAGTACCCTCCTTTGTCAAAAACATTTACATCTGCGGGAATGATGTACCCTGAACAAGATGGTCCACGAAACACGCTATGGTTAATTGAAAAGGGTTTTCAGAATATCAGTATAAATGTCATTGATAAAGGAGCTGACGCGAGTAAAGACGTCTCAAAGATACGCCCTTGTCCCCCGGGTTTCATGTTGAACAATTGGACTGCCGAGGATCTTCTTGTAGTTTATAAGTCTTCAGAGTAATGCTCAAACGTTAACATTCTGTTATGTCCTTAAATATAATAGAATTCTTTTGTAAGAGTTTGCATTCGCTCTTTATCATTTAAATGAATATCAATAAAGATGCATTTTGTCACGATTTTTTTTCGCATTATCGCTAATTTCATAATCATTTTCTCATTTCATAGCCTATACTCACATTTGCCTCATTGCCATGACATGACATTTCTTTGTTGATTCCAATACTTGGATGCTTCTCTATAGTTTCCTTTTCCATTCAACTTTCAAGTGCTCAGATATTGACGACATGAATAAACCCGTTACGAATCTTGAAATTGATTTTGAGAAGGCTGTTTGCTTAGGAGAATTTGAAGTCGAAGAAAATGCTAAAGATTACGTCTCGTCTCCTGAATTGTTAAGAATGGTAGAACAAGAGGATAAACAGATTTTGCCTCATGAAGAATCTGTGGAAACAATAAACTTGGGCACTGAAGAAAGGAAACAAGAAGTGAAGATTGGGACTTCTATTTCAGAGAGCACTAGGCATAATTTGATCGCGTTGCTCCGTGAGTACAAAGATGTTTTCGCATGGTCATACCAGGATATGCGAGGGCTAGATGAAGATTTAGTGGTCCACAAGCTCCCATTAAAGCCGAATACAAGCCTATCCAAAGAAAAATTAAGACGGATGAGACCGAAATCTTGTTGAAAATAAAGAGAAGTCAAGAAGCAATTTGATGCTGGCTTCCTACAATCCTCAAATATCCGAATGGGTGGCTAACATAGTCCGGTACCAAAGAAAGATGGCAAAGTACGAATGTGCGTGGATTACCGTGACTGAATCGAGCAAGCCCAAAAGATAATTTTCCTTGCCACATATTGATCGTTGGTGGACAACACAAAAAAACATTCATTATTTTCTCTCATGGATTGATTCTCGGGTATAATCAGATCAAGATGGCCCCGAGGATATGGAGAAAACTACCTTCATAACAATGTGGGGAACATTCTGCTACAAGTGATGCCATTCGGGTTAAAGAATCTTTGGGGCAATATATCGGAGGGCTATGGTGGCGTTATTCCATGACATGATGCATAAAGAAATAGAGGTCTCGTTGACGATATGATTGCTAAATCCGAGGGAAGAAGAGCATGTAGTGAATCTCAAGAAGTTGTTCGACGGTGAGAAAGTTCGATTAAAGCTCAATCCACCAAATGTAGGTTTGGGGCTACCTCGGGAAGTTGCTAGGCTTCATTGTCGATGAAAGAGGTATCGAGGTTGATCCAGATAAAATAAAAGCCATTCAAGAGTTACCATCTCCGCGCACGCAAAAGGAAGTTAGAGGATTTTTAGGGAGATTAAATTACATCGCCCGATTTATCGCTCAGCTTACCAACCAATGCGACCCAATCTTTTGAATTTTTCGAAAACATAACCCTGGGGAATGGAATGAGGAATGCCAGGTGGCCTTTGATAAAATAAAGCAATATTTGTCTAGTCCTCCAGTGCTAGTACCACCAACTCCGGGAAGACCATTGATATTGTATTTAACTGTGTTTGAAAATTCAATGGGTTGCGTACTGGGGCAACACGACGAGTCAGGAAAGAAAGAAAAGGCGATCTACTACCTCAGTAAAAAGTTCACTGAATATGAGGCAAAGTATTCGTCCATTGAAAAATACTGTTGCGCTCTGGTTTGGGTAGCTCGGAGACTCAGACAATATATGTTGTATCATACGACATGGCTAATTTCAAAGCTAGACCCAATAAAATACATGATGGAATCACCGGCACTCTCAGGAAGAATGGCACGATGGCAGATCCTCCTATCAGAATATGACATTGCCTATGTAAGTCAGAAGTCGATAAAAGGGAGCGCAATAGCTGATTTCTTAGCGACTCGAATGACGGAGGAATATGAGCCCTTGAAATTTGATTTCCCAGATGAAGACTTAATGTGCATCACAGAAATGGAATCCGAGTCATCAAAAGAGAAGTCATGGAAGATGTGCCTTGATGGTGCGTCAAATGCTTTAGGGCATGGAATTGGAGCAATCCTGGTATCACTAGACGGGAATCATTATCCGTTCACTGCAAGACTGAATTTTTTTTGTACCAATAACATAGCAGAATATGAAGCCTGTATCATGGGACTTCGTGCAGCTATTGAACAAAACATCGAAATCTTAGAGGTGTACGGGGACTCAAATTTCTAGTGGTTTACCAAATCCGTGGAGAGTGGGAAGTGAGGACCCAAAATTGATTAAGCACAGTGATTTAGTAGTGAATTGATCAAAGAATTCAAAGAAATAACTTTTCATTACTTCCGCGAGAAGAAAACCAATTGGTGATGCCACGCCACCTTGGCTTCAATGTTCAAAGCAAATAAAGAAGCGAAATAATGCCCTCAAAATGAGCATATACGAGTTCACGCACCTTTGTTGTAGCATTGAGAAAGAGGCGACGACGGCCATGGTTCCATGATATCTTAGAATATATCAAGAATCAAAGCTATCCGAACAAGTGAATGAGAACGACAAAAGAACAATCGGAAGAATGGCGGCGGGATTTGTTCTTGTTGGGGATATCTGTATAAAGAGGAAAGGATCAAGTACTTTTGAGATCGTGGATGATGTTGAAGCGAAAGATACTTGAAGATGTCCATGAAGGAATCATGGGACACATGCTAATGGTTTCGATATGGCGGAAAGATTATGAGACTCGGTTACTCTTGGTTGACGATGGAAAGCGGCGCATTAGTTTTGCGGAAAATGCCACAAATGTCAACTCTACTGGCGATAAAATTCATGTAGCCCTTCGCCCTTCACATCATGACTTCTCCGTGGCCTTTTTCTATGTGGGGCATGGATGTCATAGGGCCTATTTTCCAAAGCTTCTAATGGACATCGATTCATTTTGTGGTCATTGATTACTTCACAAAATGGATAGAAGCCGCTTCGTTTGCCAATGTGACCAAGACTGCGGTTGCGGGTTTTTAAGAAGGAAATCATTTGTCGATATGGTTTGCCTGAAAGAATCATTTCAGATAGCGCCATGAATCTGAATAACAAGATGATGAAGTAAGTATGCGAGCAATTCCAAATAAAGCATCATAACTCCTCGCCCTATCGCCCAAAGATGAACGGGGCTGTTGAAGTAGCCAATAAAAATATTAAGAGGATCATTGGGAAAATGACTGAGACGTTTAAAGATTGGCACGATAAGCTTCCATTTGCTTTGTTTGCATATCGCACATCTGTACGAACATCTACGGGAGCAACTCCTTTCTCTCTGGTTTATGGAATGGAAGCTGTGCTACCTATCGAAGTTGAGATCCCTTCTCTACGAGTCTTAATGGAATCAAAGTTAGAAGAAGCAGAATGGGTACAAGCTCGATATGATCAGCTGAACCTCATTGAAGAAAAGCGTCTCAGGGCAATTTGTCACGGGCAGATGTACCAAAAAAGAATGATAGCAGCCCATGACAAGAAGGTACGACCAAGAGAATTCCATGAAGGAGAACTCGTGCTGAGAAAAATTCTCCCAATACAAAAAGATCTGCGAGGGAAATGGGCACCAAACTGGGAAGGACCGTACGTCGTAAAGAAGGCATTCTCAGGAGGAGCTTTGATCCTTACCGAGATGGATGGGAAAGAGTTGTCGAATCCAATGATTCAGATGCTGTGAAAAAATATTATGCTTAAGATGAAAACCCGAAAAGGACATCTTAAAAAAAAAAAAAGGGATCAAGGCGAAAACCCGAAAAGGGCGTATTGATTAGTACAAAAAGATTAGGATGAAAACCCGAGAGGGCGTCCTAATGAAACAAACCTGGCGGTCGAACGATAGATCAAGCAGTGAGGCTACAGTATTTGAAGCATTTCTGAAAGCTCAAAATCTTTTACACAAGAAGCCGCGCTCGAAAAGATTTTTGATTGAGGAACGAGGAAGAGTTCATGTGTTGAATATCTAGAGCATTTGTATCCGTTGAATACGATCCTTTCTTTCTTTTTGACATTTTTTACTCTCATTGTTTAACTTGCTTTGTTTGCCACATTTGAAATAGATGAATATGAAATATCATTTTTGTCCCTATCTGACCTTTTTCATGCATCTCATTATTTACATGATAAATAGTGAAATGACATACTCTAAACAAAAGAAAGATTAAGCATTACCTGGATGAAAATTTGATAAGCACAAGAGTCTCAAAGTAAGAACAAAGTTCAATCGAGGCGGAAGAGTGATATCGAAAATCTGATTATTCATGAAGCTTGAGGACGGATACATAGCACGAAGAGAAAGTCAAGAATCAAAGCAATGAACACGGATCATCAAAAATCGTGACGAAAAGGGATATATGACAAACATGCCTAAAGCTCATATCATAATCATGTAGGCATAAATGCATTTAAGATAAACATGTGCATATCATGATAACATCATGCATGACATTTATAGGTATGCCAGTAGAGCAAGAAGATGTGATGATAGCTGAAAAGACACATGAGTTCCTCCAGGATGACATGTTTTGGTAATCTAATGTTTTATTTCATTCCAAAGATCAACTCATATTGCGAGAGGTGAGTTGAGCCTCGAGGCACGCCGAGGTAATTTCAATTTATTTTTTCAATTTCGCTCTTCAAAAAAATCAACTCATATTGCGAGAGGTGAGTTGAGCCTCGAGAACGCGAGGTATTTTCAATTCTGTTTTCAAAAAATCAACTCATATTGCGAGAGGTGAGTTAAGCCTCGAGTAGTGAGGTATTTTCAATTTCTGTTTTTCAATTTCTGCTCTTCAAAAAAATCAACTCATATTGCGAGAGTTAAGTTGAGCTTCAGGGCACGCTGAGGTAATTTCAATTTATGTTTTTCAATTTCTTCTCTTCAAAAAAAAATCAACTCATATTGCGAGAGGTGAGTTGAGCCTCAGGGCACGCTGAGGTATTTTCAATTTCTGTTTTGAAGCACGCTGAGGTATTTTCAATTTCTGCTCTTCAAAAAAATCAACTCATATTGCGAGAGGTGAGTTGAGCCTCAGGGTACGCTGAGGTATTTTCGATTTCTGCTTTCCAATTTCTGCTCTTCAAAAAAATCAACTCATATTGCGAGAGGTGAGTTGAGCCTCAGGGCACGCTGAGGTATTTTCAATTTTTGTTTTTTCAATTTATGCTTTTCAAATTCTGCTTTTTAAAAAATCAACTCATATTACTAGAGGTGAGTTGAGCCTTAGGTCACATGTCGAGGTATTTTCAAAATCTGTTTTTCAAATTAAGTTTAAAAAAAACCAACTCATATGGCGAGAGGTGAGTTGAGCCTTAGCTCACGTGCTGAGCTATTTCTGTTTTAATGTCTGTTTTCAGAAAAAAAGCCAATTCATATTGTGAGAAATGAGTTGAGCTCAGGATCACATGCCAAGTAAAGAATAAAGATTGGAGCTGATTGAAGACACAAGATTTTTGTTTCTTCAAACTTTTCGTTGGAGCTGATTGAAGATATTAGATCTTACCTTTCTGAAGTCGGAGAAGAAAACACCACAAAACCTTGTCCCACTAAAGCGATAGAAGAATGGATTGAAGTTGTAGATCTTATCTTTCTGAAGTTACAGTGAAGCGGGTTGAAGCCACAAATCTCATATCCTTGAAGTTACATTGGAACAGATTGAAGCTACAAGGCATATCTCCGAATTTGCAGTGGATTGAACCAAAGCTACAAGATGCGATGGACTGGAAAAAGACTACCTGGATGAGAAGAGCACCAAAGAAGTCCATACTTAGCAAGACCGGGCAAAATTGGCCTTTCTTTGTATCTTTGCTCTATTCTCGTTACACGATAATAAGCAAAGAGGGACAGCAGTTGTAGGCCAATTTTAGCCCATTTACATCAAAACCCAATTTAGCCTTACCTAACCCACTAAAATTAAACCCAAAACCCAAAATATTAACTACCCAAAGCCCAATTTACATCAGAACCCCAATGGCCCAAACCCTAAGCCCAAATCAAAATAAAAAAATCCTAGCCCACAACTTAAACTTTTCTCAACTAAATCTTAGCCTTTTCCACCACCAACTCCACTAGCCACTCCTTTTCCACCACCAACTCCACTAGCCACACATTTTCCACCACCAAATCCACTAGCCACACTTGCTCCATTACCTACTCCACTAACCACACTTGCTCCACCACCACTTGTACCTACAAATGAAGACATAAACAATAAAAAATATTTTGTAAATGGCTATATAAGCCTTCTCATATTTTGTATATGGGGATTTTTTTGGAGAGTTTTGAGAGAAAGTTATTGTAAAGGATTTTTGGAGAGGTTTCTTTTTAAAGTAATCAAGGAGAAGAGTTATTGTGAAGGCTAGTTTTTGGAGAAGCTAGTTTTTTTTGAAGATTAATCAAAGATCAAAGCAAAAGAGGTTTCTTTGTCTATTCTCATTTTAAGTTCTTTGTTTACTTATTGTTTTCCTTTCAATCTTATTTTGTTTCTTTTATACGAAAGTAAAAAAAAAAATAAAAGGAGGAAGCTTACCCATTTTTACCGAAAAAGTTTTTTTGAAGTCCGGCTGCCGTGTACGGTGGCGCCGGCGGCGGTCCGGCGACCGGACGATGGCCGACCTTGTGGCCGAAAATCACCCACTCTCTCCCTCTCTTTTTTTTTGTTATTATTATATTTCTTAATATTATATTATATATATTCTTTTAATATATTAGGTATATTTTAAATTCTATATTACGTATATATATATTTTATACTATTTTATTTATATATCTTTAATATTATATTATTTATATATATAAATTTTTTTCCTACATGTTATCTTATGTATATATCTTAACTATATTATGTATGTATTTTAACACTATATTATGTACATATTTTTAATATTATCACGTATTTATTTTTATATATGTACATATTGATGTAGTATTATTAATAGTATTTTTTAAAAACATCATTATTATTTCTAATATATATATTATGTACATCTTTTTATTTCTATTTTATTTTTATTTGTCAATATTAATTATTATTATTCTAATATTTTGATATTTTAATATTTTATATTTTATATATTTTATTATTCATATCATTGTTCACATTTTTGACAATAATATTCTTGGATTTTTTTACTATCATTTTAAAAACTTTTTACATTTTAATTTTAAAAATAAGGCAATGTACCAATTTTAACATTAAGTCATCAATTTCATCGCTATGTTGGGTGAAATTAATCGGCTCGTGTTAAAAGCGGACGTCCTTCTAAAAACAAAAAAACTTGCAACTTCTCATTTTCTTCAATCGGATCACACTTAAATGTCAAATTGAATTCGTATTTTGAAAATCAAGACAACATGTGTTTAATAAGATACCAATTTTGGGCGTCGCGAGGTGCTAATACCTTCCTCGCACGTAACCGACTCCCGAACCTTAAATTTTCTCTGGATTTTAACGTAGACTTAAACTCAGCCTTTTATTTGTTTTAATAAGAGATCTAATAGGTGTCCGATCACACCTAGGAAAAAAGATCGGTGGCGACTCCCTGTTTATTTCAAAAATCAAACGTCAAAATTCAAACTTTTTTTCAATAAATTACCACAATTAGCGACCAAGCTAAGCTAAAATTTTTACGTCGCTACATATATATATATATATATATATATATATATATATATATTACTTCATTACAATAGATATTGTTGAGTTGGGTTGGGAGTCAACTCAATGCAGTATTTGAGTTTAGTGTTTATGGGTCGGGTTGGGTCGAGTTTAAGTATGATATTAGTTTATTTTATGTTTGTTTAAGTCTGGTTCGGCCCGAAATATGAGTTTAAAATTTTGTCTAAATCCACTCATATTTGTAAAATATTAACTCAAGCCTAATTTAGACCTATCCATATTATAATTTAAATATTTTTAAAAATATTTATATTATATTATATTATATTATATTAATATTAATATTAATATTAATAATTTTATTTTTATTTATTGAATTTTTATATATTCATCTTAACATTATTTTAATGCTTACATTAGAGTAGTTTTTATATTTAGTATAAGTTTTTTTAATGTGTTATAAATTATATAAAATATAAAATGACATTGTCGAAACCATTTTTAAAATTTAAAGAAAAACGGGGAATCGACTTTTTGAAAATAAAAGGTGGAGCCGCCACCAATCTTTTTTGTTTAGGTGTGATTGGATCACCAAGAATTTTGGTCATTTTAATAAAACATTTTGGTTTACCAAAACAACGATTTTGGTCTACGAAATTTTGAGAAAACAGGTTCGGGAGTCGGTTACGTATGAGGAAGGATTAGCACTCTCATTACGCCCAAAATCGGTACCAAATTAATTAAATACTATCCTTATGTTTGAGATTTAAAAGAGTTTTTGAAATGTGATTTCTTTTGAAGCATTTGAATGGCTCGAGTTGGTTGTCAAAATTCTCTTGTTTCGGAGGAATGCAGCATCACATCCAGCACGATAGGACACGATCCTTTATACCCCCGAAAACAACGATAAATTTTGACTTCCGAAAGTTTAGACGTTGAAAATTACAAAAGGATGCCCAATTATTAAGTCCAACAAAAAATCGAAACCCAGCACGGTAGGGCACGATTTCTCGAATTTCCAAACTTTGAACATTGTCTTATTTTAGAATTTAGAAAACGTGAGTGAATTTCTAAAGGGATATTCGATTGTTTTGAACAAACGGGAAATTGCAACCCAGCACGATAGGGCACGATCCCCCAAATTGCCAAACATTAAACGTTGCCTTCGTTTTAAAGAATTTTTAAAGACATGAGTGAAATTCCAAAGGAATACTCGATTATTTTGAACAAACGGGAAATTGCAACCCAGCACGATAGGGCACGATTCTCCGAATTGCCAAACATAGAACATTGCCTTCGTTTTAAAGAATTTTTAAATGAATAATTATAAAACTAGCTTAAAACATATTAATTTGACTTGAAATAGAATAGAATAATTAGTTAAAATTTTTTTTTAAGAAAGAAGTTGAAAATCATAATGCGACATTTGTAGACTAAAGGAAAAATAGAACTTGAGGTAATATGCACACATAAAATACAATGCCAATTGACAAACTAATAACTAAGCATAACTGATCAAAAAAAATATAATCAAACTCGCAAGCATGGATGACAAACAATTAATATAACAAATAAAACAATAAATAAATGATATACAACAATGTATGGCACCATATAAATCAATCCACAAAACATGTACAAAACAAAATAGAATTTAGAAGTTGATGTGGTATAAGATATTTTCCAACATAATGATGAATTAATGAACACATAACTTATAATATATGAATTGAAGAATTTAAAATAATTTGTAAAAATAAACTAGAGATATACATACAAAATTGTTAAAATACGTGTTATAAAATAAATATTTTAAAATCAAATAATGTACAAGGTGTCAAAATAAAAAGTACATACAATAAAGGAGAACTTAATAATATATAAACATGAATGGGTGGCCAAGATGCATGATAAAATAGAATTTTAGAAAATACACACAATAGATTTACAATACATTTGCTTAAATAGATTAAGAAATAATTATTTGTAAGAAAAACTTGTACTTAATAATATATTTAAGATTAAATTAATTTTATTATAAATTATATATGATAGATTAAAGAAAATACTTATATATAAAGAAAACTATATGTACAAAATGCATGGGTTTAGTAATGTATATAGATTAAACATAGGCATCAATAAATATATATACATATATAATAATAATTTAAAAGATATATTATGTAGGATTATGTAATACAATATAAGAAAATTTAAAAAATATATATATATAAAATAATATAAGATTAATAATATGCATAAAATAAGATTAACTTTATTATAAAGTGTATATATATATATATATATATATATATATATATGATAGTGTATAAAAAGAAGCATTACAATAGTGATTTTACAATCATGAAAATAACTTAAAATGTAAATAATAAGTAAACAAGGATCAAAAAGATGTTGAATGTATCTAAAAAAAAAAGGTGATAATGAACCACAAAATAAATAAATAAAAAAGGGAAACTCAATTAAAATAGAATTAAAATGGAAGGGACAAATTATAAATGTAATAAACTGTTAAAAAATAAAAAAAAAACCAGCGTACAACATGTGTGAATGCGCAGGGACCAAATCTGGAAATAATCCAAACCCCAAAACGCAGCGCTGAAGCACAGACCAAAGTGCAAATAAGCGCAAGTTACAGGGATAATTTAAAAAAAAAAAAAGAAATACAAATGTAAACTGATTGAAATGCAGCGCAAAAGGGGGAGGGCCAATCTTGCAAATAACCCATCACCGTAAAAAACACGCGGGTCCTGAGGGTATTCGGGAACGGATCGGGTCGGGGCTTTTATCAAACGACGTCGTTTTTGAACCATTTAGATTGGTTGAAACGATGCCGTTTTTGTTTCCTTAAAAAAGCCAAATCATGCCTTCATTCAGCCAAATCTCTTATGCAACCCTAGCCTTTTCTTTCTTCCTTTTAGCCGAACCCTAAGTCCCCTTCTCAAGCATCAAACCGCCATCAAGAACGGCGCCTCGTGCTTCTGGCTTCGACTTGTCGCTCTTTGGCTTCAAAATCCCCCATTTAGCTTCGATTTCGACGAAGCAAGAGAGGATCAACAGCGGATTTGCAAGGTCAGGTCTCGTTTTCCCTTTTCTTTTGTTTTTAAATGCAAAAAATGAGAAAGAAAAAATGAAGGAACGCAATAGATCCAGAGACTCAAAACAGAAATCACCTTTCTTTGCTTTTTTCTATTTGATCGTTTCGTATGCGTAGTGTGTCTATATTTCGTAACCCCTTACAAAGATTAAAAATCTTGGCTTTATAGCCGGAAAGAAAGAAAGAAAAAAAGTAGATAAAAAATACAATATTTGTTCTTTGAAGAAAAAAAGTAGATAAAAAATACAATATTTGTTCTTTGTTTTGCTGTGCGTTCATCCTTTTTGCAGGTACAGGTGTGCGTGGCGAGAGTACGGGGTGTGCTGGCGTACGGAGCGCAGGCGTGGCTGCTGAAATGCTGGAGCGTACGGAGGTGTTGTCTGGTTGCGGCGCAAGCATTAGGCTAGGGTTTGCCTTGGCTGAGATTTGGTTTAGGCATTGGGCCTATTGGGCCATCAGGGTTTTGGGTTAGGGATTTGTAATTGGGCTAGTTATTTTTTTGGGTTTTGTTATGTAATTGGACATTTAATGGACAATTTTGGTTTTTTTGTTTCTTTATTTGGTCTTGATGTGAACCCGGGCAAATTGGCATGCTTACAGACATAATATAAAATATTATAAACTTAAAATCGGGTCGTGCTAAGCTTGAGGCCTAAATGTTCAAGCCCGGGCCCGACCCATATTTTAAATGGGTTATTTTTCCTCAAACCTTCTCAAATTTCAAGCGGGCTTTCGGACCTAGAAAAATAGCCCGATCCATGAAAGTATATTTGAGTCCTACTTAATACTCCTGTATGGGTTTGGTTTGCTTAATTTTCACTTTTCTTATTTGTCCTTTGTCTCATTTGGTCATTCACAACTTTTTTTTTGGTTAAATCATCGTTTGGGGTCTAAACTTATAAATATTATCATATTGGGATTTTTTTAGTTCAAATTAGGCTCTGAACTTGGCAATTATTTCCGTATTGGGGCATGAACTAGACAATTATTCCCACACTGACACTTGAACTTTTTTTTTGTCCAAATTAGTCTTTGAACTTGGCAATTGTTCTCATATTTTAGCCTAAACTGGGCAATTATTCCCACATTGGGGCATAAACTTTAAGGTTTTCAAAGACTAACTTTGATAAAAAAAGTTCAAGCATTGATGTGTGAATAATTGCCAAGTTCAGGGCCTAACTTGAATGAAAAAAATTTAAGCCTCAATGTTGGAACAATTGTTGAGTTCAAAGTTTAACTTTGATAAAAAAGAATTCACACCCTAATGTGAGAAAAATTGTCAAGTTCAGATCCAAAAACACTTCTAAAAACACTCTTTCTAACACATAGTGTTCAAATGAATCATTGTATGATGGAAGTAGTTGTTTTTAAGAAAAATCCATGTCAATGTTTTAACTGAAATAGTTAACGGTGCTACCTATTTAGACTAACTAAGCATTATAATCAACCACACTAGATCACTTCGAATTAATGTGCTATATGACAAATAAAAAAAACTATAATTAATGTGAATTTTGAAAAAAAAAAGCTATCATTGTTAGTAAAAATATCATGAAGGTCATATATTAAGAGTTAAATTGCATTTTATCATTTCTACTAAAAAAATAGACAAATTAATCCTTCTACGTTAGATCAAAGAGCAAACCGGTCATTCTAGTAGAAAGTCCATTCGTTTTTACTATTAAGTGTAAGGTGACTAATGGAGCAACAAGACATTGACGCTTGGCATTTCACATGTACCTCGTGTTAACAAAGAGAGGCTAGTTTAAGCAAAAAGGATGAAAATTTTAATATGGATGGACTAATTCAAGCAACTAGAAAGTAATACATAATCACGTAACAATAGATATAAATATAATTTTTAACAGAATGACCAATTTACTCTTTAATTCTTGAACAGCAGATTCTAAAAAACATCGAATCATAAAACATCATCTCTTGAAGTTTCAATTGCATGGTGATTGGCTAACAATCACTTACAAAGCCGAGTTGTTTGACTAAATTATTATGTAGATGTGTTTTTCAATCTCAGCCGCAAATTATTATGTATTATTTAAAATAGAGTGCCTACTTTTCTTTTGTTTGATTGCATAATATCACATGGAATTTACAAGAATCGACTTATTGTAATATTTTCATTTTTCTTTAGTGATAAGTAATTGGGTATTAAAATTATGATTTAAAATTGACATTTCTTGGACGGTTGTTATTAAATATCAAGATTAGACACTCTCTAGAACTTATAATATACAATTTGGTTAAGTAAGTTTGGAGGTTGTCACTTTTTAAGTGTCTACTTAATCGAGTCACACTTATTCATATGCCATTAATTAAGAAGTTTGAATGAACAGTGCGGTACGTTTTGTTTATTTTTTGTTTTACACTACAGTATAGTTACGATTGATTTTTCACTAATCGCAGATAAATACACCGTCCATTCAAATTCACTCTGAAATAATACATATTTTTATATAATTTAACATGATGAGTAATTTTTTTTTTAAAATGTTTGTATTGTGTTGTTAAAAAAATGGTAATCAAAATTTCTGATTGATTTATTTGAAGTTGTCTTTTGGGCGAAATTCTATGATACATTAAAAAATGTTCATTAAAATTTCTAATTATTTTTTTTGAAATGTAACAAATAATCACAAGTATCAAACTATTACAAATGAATTGTTCGAGTGACCATCAAGTAGAATCTAAATTATTACAACACAAATGAACTAAATACTGGTATAATCCAAACTGTAACTGACAATTACACACACATTTCAATTAATGCTACCCTACCCAGGCCTAATTTTTTTCCTAGATTTTCATGGCTAAAAAAAAAAAAAAAAATCTTTTATTGTGTTTTTCTTTTATATTTTTATAAGATTATTATTTGATATATTTGCAGTGAAATATTTTGAGTTAAAAATTATCATATATATTTTATTTTTAAAATATTAATTAAGGACATATATAATGAATTTTTAATTTTACTAGTGAAATTTTTTAAAAATTTTATCATTAATATACCAAATAATTATTTTTAAATATTATATATAAAATTATAATAATAACTACTAAAAAAGAAAGTAACATGGTATCTGTATTTTTTTAATATAAAACTTATATTTGACAAAAGTTATATATTTTGGTACTTAAAGGTACTAACATTAACTTTTTAATTTATGTTTTAAAGTTAATTTGAAGATTCATAGTTAGCTAATAATATTACCAATTATCTATGATCAAATAAAAAAGGCTAAAATTGAATTTAATCACATCTATTGTACTGTATTTGACAAATTAAGTGTAAAATTAAACAAATTCACAATTAAAACTAAATTTATTCTATTAAATAAAATCATGAAAAATTTAAACCTAATAATATCAGTAATTAACTTTCATAAAATTACTTCTAAAATCCATATTAAATACTAAAAGATACCAAAATATATAGCTTTTTGTAAAATACATATATCGGAGACTTCAAATAATACAAGTATCACATTAAAAAATAACAAATACCGAATGATGTATTAAACGTTTATTTCTCCATTGAAAATAAAATAAAAGATAAGTTTGTACTGAAATTAAACTGTTTTTATGTTTAAAATATTTTAAACATTATTATCATGAATATAAAAAATTAATTTTTAAAAAGAATTTGCTAGAAGAAGTATAGATGCAATCATAAATAATATATTTTAAATAATTATAATTAGAATCAAATTAGTAGAAAATACGTATGCAATTAAAAGCCACATTATACTTACATATGATGGTTATATCAAAATTTCAAAATCTCGATTTCAATCAAGTCTTCATTGAATATAAAATTTGAATTTTAATAACTCAAGTTTGTTATAATATTAAACACAATTTTTTTGGTCGATTGAACCTTAGTTTAGTAGGTGTTACTGGAGTCGCAACAATTACAAGAGTGTAAGTTTGAGTGTACTTAAGTATGTAAAAATATACTTTTGTGTATAAAAAAATACAGTTTGTTTGGTCACATAAGCCTATCATCCAACCAAATAGAATCCTATCCAAACTAGAAAAATTAAAGCTAATTTTGGGTTTATATACTATTCGATATCTGAATTTGACATCAATGTCTAATTTGATACCTGAGTTTAGTTTTAATATTTATTTTAGTACCTAAGTTTTTCCAATTTGATATTTTAATTTTTTCTCCCAATTAAATATCTGAGTTTGATTTTAATGTTCAATTTAGTCACTAAATTTTTTTATCCTAATTAAGTACTTATATTTTTTTAACAGAGTACACGTGTCAAATATTCATTAGATCACATGATGCAATTTAATATAAATACTAAATTTAACGTTGAAACTAAACTCAAATACCAAATTAAAAAAAAAAAAAAAACTCAAAACTAATAATTTTCAAACAAACAATTAATTTCAATTCCATCCCTTTCCATTTATGTTCATTTATTGCCTAAAAGATAAAAAAAAGCTTCAACATTTTATGAAGAGAATGGTTTGCAGCCGTTAAGATCACACAATCACTGGGTCCTCATTCCACGTGTCACAATCATGCCCTTCTAAGTTTCAAAATTCTAATTTTTTAAAATGCTAAAAAAGGAATAATTTCTAGTGTATCCATGTTTGACACGTGGCAGGTAATCATTTACCTGAAACTCTCCCTCCTCGCTGTCATA
The DNA here is from genome assembly GCF_025698485.1 of Gossypium arboreum. Taxonomy (NCBI): domain Eukaryota; kingdom Viridiplantae; phylum Streptophyta; class Magnoliopsida; order Malvales; family Malvaceae; genus Gossypium; species Gossypium arboreum. Next base: position 113,348,084 of record NC_069071.1, read on the forward strand.
TGTGGATGACCGTTACCTCAGGTAAAACGTATTTCCCGAAAATTCCAAAAAATAATTATTTCACAGCCTGTCACTCACCAATGCCTTCCAAATAAAAATATTCCAATTTTAGTATTTAATTTAATTTGGGTTTAATTATCACTTAAATGTAATTATTTAATATTTTATTTTATATTTAAATTAATTAAAATAGCTTAAAATAATATATAAAAATATCTATATTATTATTTAAACTATTTATTGAATTAGTGTTATGAGCGAGTTAGATATTAATAATATTACAAAAATTGTTTCACCTGCATTGTTTGTATATATATTGATAATATCGTTGATTAAGTTAGTGTCACAAGTTAACTCGATATTAACTCAAGAAAATAACAATACCATTTAGGAGGTCGAAATTAAATTGAACTTTTTTGTGAGGTTAAAATGTAATTTTTTTAATATGATGTATTCATTTATTTAAAATTTTCACTCATAATTAGAAATAATTTTATTATTTAAAATATTATATTCTAAATACACACGTGGATTTTATAAAATATTTTTTAAAAATTGATTTACCGAACATCTAGCACCTTCAATAGCCACAGTTATTTTAACCGGTAACGGGCTATTCCCGGTGACCAAGGACCACTCCTTCCAAATATAAGTAAGGCCTTAAGCTGAGAAGTGGAAAACCAGAAATACTCTTGTATCATCACTCTCCCACCCCGACCGCTTGATTTTGATCAGACGGTAATCATGCCGATCAGAAACATAGCCGTTGGCCGGCCTGAAGAAGCTACTCATCCAGATGCTCTTAAAGCAGCTTTAGCTGAGTTCATATCAACGTTAATCTTCGTTTTTGCTGGATCTGGTTCAGGCATGGCTTTTAATAAGCTGACCGACGGCGGTGCAACAACTCCGGCTGGTCTCGTTGCCGCCTCTCTAGCTCACGGATTTGCGCTTTTCGTCGCTGTCTCAGTCGGTGCTAACATCTCCGGTGGCCATGTGAATCCCGCCGTTACATTCGGTGCTTTCGTTGGCGGGAACATTACTCTTTTACGTGGTATCCTTTATTGGATTGCTCAACTCCTTGGCTCAACCGTCGCTTGCCTGTTACTTAAGTTCGCCACTAGTGGCCTGGTAAAATTTATCATAGCTACCTTTCCCTCCAAATCCTACGCCATTTCGTTACTATTTAATAGTTTAGGGTTAATTACATCATATGCTCTCAAACTATGGGTTAAATTCTAATTTAGTCCTTAAATTTCAGAATACACAAACTAAAGTATTGTTTCGATCAGGACTTCTCGTTAGATCTGACATTTTCAGAAATATTTATTAGTTCAATCTTCGCTCGTGAAAATAAAATATATGTTAGTTTTTCTCTTCGACGAGCATCTCTAGAATGATCATTGTTATCGATAGTAAATACACTAATTTCAAAAAAATAAAATAAATTTGAGATGATATTTTGACAACTAAATCAACAAAAAGACTTAATCAGATTTCAAATTAAAATATGATTTCAATCAGTTTCTTTTACTGATTCAGTCATTATCTTTCGCAAAATACCAGTTCGTATTTATTAATTCATTTGCGTTTTGTTATGGTGCTTCGCAGGGAGTACCAGCTTTCGGACTATCATCCGGCGTGGGAGCATTAAACGCGTTCGTTTTCGAGATCGTGATGACTTTCGGACTGGTGTACACCGTTTACGCCACAGCCGTCGATCCTAAACGAGGCAACTTGGGAGTGATCGCACCGTTGGCGATCGGTTTAATCGTGGGAGCCAATATTTTAGCTGGTGGGGCATTCGACGGAGCCTCAATGAACCCAGCCGTTTCATTTGGACCAGCCTTGGTTAGCTGGTCCTGGGAAAACCACTGGGTGTATTGGGCTGGACCACTTATTGGTGGTGGGCTCGCTGGTCTCGTCTATGAGTTCATCTTCATTAACCAGACCCATGAACAACTCCCCAATTATTAGTCAATAAAATTTCCGGTGTATTTAATTTTTGTTCAGCTTTCTTTTGTGTTTAATTTGTGGCCGTTGATCTTGTTTACTTTTATTATTATAATCTTCTATCAATGATCATCGTGCATGGCTGATGGTATTTTCAATTTGGAAAAAAACTGGTATTTGAGTGATAATATTTATTTATGAAAAAAAAAAAACCTTGGCCGTAAATGTTTTAATTTGTGTTGGTCGTTTCTTTTTTTTTAAAGATATATATTTTTCATTTTAATTTAATTACATTTATAAAATCATAAAAATATTAAAAATATTAATTTTGTTAACTAATGAATGATATTTTTAAACAATAATTAACTCGATTTCAATTTAACTTTATCTAATCCTTTAAATTAATCCTTAATTAAATCCTTTTATGATGAATGCTCTTGAAGGCTGTAGAAGCTACATAATATCACACATACCTTATATGATGACCAAGTACACCATATTACCTTTTTTTTATTTTATTATAATTTAAGATAAGCTACAAAATAGTCAAGCATATTTTAAATTATATTTTGGTCATTAAATTTTAATTTATTATGTTTTAATCGTTAATGTTATTAATTTATAACATTTTAATTATTGTATCGTGATATGATATTTGTGGTGTAATAAAAGTTTGATGTGACACAAATTATGTCGTTAAATGCTGACATATCATCATGTAATCACCGTATAATAAAAACATGTTTTTTTAAATGAACTTTTTTCTGATTTTTTTCTTTAATTCTATTTTTATATTTTTTTTTCCTTATTCTCATCGGTGTTCTCTTATCTCTCGAACTCTCCCTCTCTCAAAGCTACATTCATGATCATTGGTCGCTCGCTTCGGTGCTGTCATCGACGTTGCCTCTAGTGAAGATACACTAAATGCTCCCTTGACCGCTTCTCCACAAATCCCGATCCAGTTTTCTTCAAAACATACTAAAATCGTTAGATATAAAACCGAACTTTTGGACTATCCAAGCCTAAATCTCCATCATCTGTTGTTAGATTGACTCGAATTTTTTATATGTGCTCTTCACCGATGCCTTCTTCACTATCGGGATCAGCAAGCAAGTTGTCAAAGTACCTCAAACCCCTTGACCTGAATCTGACCCCTTTTTTTGCTTCGTTGTTCTCTTCTATTTTTTTGACACCTTTTTCTTTGTTGCAAGTTTGATCTTTGACTCAATGTGGTGTTTTTGTGTTTATTAATTGTTGTTTGTTTCGGGGGGTTTTGGTTGATTTAAATATAGATGATGTTGTTGGGGTTTGCTGTGAGTGGTGCTAATAATCTCTTGAACTAGTGATAAGAATAATTTTTGTAAATATGAGAGTTTAGGTTTAATACTAAGTAAACCCATTTCACACATCCAATTAAAAGGAGATTAGGAGTAGTGGTGAAGGTGACATTGTTGGAGAGGTTGCTCGTATTGAATAGTGGGGAATTTTGTTGCAAATTCAAGTTGGACTTCGTGACTGTCCCTGTGACGAAGCTGTCATTGTTTTGTTTCCATCTTGTTTGGTTTGATAGATTACGAGGGACTTATTGAATTCATTTTTTTTATAGCTCCAAGATAAAAATTAAGATTTATTTTTAAATTTATATTTAATCACTTTGAATCATATCCATTAAAAATGTAGATGAAGCTTGAGTGAGGAAGTGTGTTTCGAGAGGGTGAGTTGGAAGAGACAAGAGAACCATAAAAAGAATGGAAAGAACAGGAAAAAAAAAAAGGCAAAATAAGAAAAAGGAAATGAAATAAAAAGGGGAAAAAGTTCATTTTTTTTCTTAAAATTGTATTTAAATTATGTGGTGATACGTGAATGACATGTTAATATTTAATGATATAATTTATGTCACTTTAAACTTCCGTTACTCCACTAACGTCAGATAACGATACTGTAATAAAATATTACAAATCAATAATATTAATGATTAAAACATAATAAATTAAAATTTAATAATTGAAATATAATTTAAATAATACATAGCGATTATTTTTATAATTTACCCTATAACTTTAATCATTGCTGAGCAAAATCAATACAATTGTGGATTGATGTTAAGTGTGTCCCACATAATGGTGAGCATTGAGGACATAGAGATTCTTTGGGTCTCAATAATGAGAGGACAAATGCAACAAGGCACGTGAAAGCTTCAGAAAAATCTGGACCGATGCCCCATTTTACTGAATTCACTTTGTTACCAGAGAAGAGGACCCAATTTTGTTTGTCACATTGCTGCCATTTCCATGCCACTTTTTGGGGTGACTTGTTTTCAAACCCGTAAAGCTGAGAGAACTATAATCACTAATTCAACTTTTACTATCACTCTGTTAAATTATTTGGATTTTTATTACTATAGGTTGAAAGATTAGTCTGTATTGCTGTTGGTGCAATAATTAAAAATGTGAATTCGAGCACGTTTTAGTTTAAGTTTGAGGAACGATAGATAATAGTAGAAATTGTATCAAAAAGGTTATAAAGTGTATTAAGGGTCTGTTTTTTTAAGAGAAATATTCGAAGTGTCATTTGTTGAATAGTAGGTTGAAACCCCAACAATGGTAGGTATTATTCTTGTGGTGGGGGATTTGTCTCCTACCTCTACAGAGAGCCTTGTAGGGTTTAAAGAGGGAGAGTACTTTGATTGGTAGAGATATAAAGATATGACCTACCAATTTAGTGCATAATATTAATTTTGTAGTCACATGTGTGTAGGGGGATTTGAATCAGTTGGTCTATATGCCATGCATATGTGATTACATAATTAATGTTGCGCACAATATTGACATATCTCCGGTGAGCCTTGTAGATTGTATCTCTCTATCTCTACCCCCAATATATAGGTGGTTTTTTTAATTAATGTTATGCACTATATTAACACCTCCCCTGTGAGCCTTGCAAGTTGTATCGCTATATCTTATAAACTAAGACGCTTTCTCTCTATGACCCTACTACAAGACTCAAGGCAAATGTAGGAGACAAAAGCTTGACATCAAGACAATACCTTTCATTATTGGGGGTTTAATAAACTATCCAACAGATAACACTTCAAAGATTTCTCTTAAAAGAAACAACCTCCTCAATAAGATTTTAAATTACCGTAAAATTAACCATTAAAAAGTATGAAAATTTAACTTCCTAATTTTTTCTATGTCATGACAAGTCATCATGTTTAATTTCCTTACCATTTATGATTTTATCTATTCACTTTAAAAGTAAATGCATAACCATTAAATTGTTCATTTTTGTAAATGTGAATTTAATTTATTCCTAATCTTATAATATCGAGACTCACAAAATAATTTAACCCCCTCATGCTTTGCATCTTTCCTAACACGAAACCCATATTTTAATTTTACATTTTATATTTAAGATTTGCTGTAGCCTCCTTTCAATAACCTATATTCTTTCTTTAAAAGTGCAAAATATTTTACCATTATACCAATTTTTAAAAACTATTATAACACAAAAATATACATAATTATACTCTTTGACACCTACCAATACAATTTAGAGGTGTGCATGGGCCGGACCAAACCTAGACAAAATTTTAGGCCCATTTTCTAGGCTCGGGCCTGGCCTGAAAATGGGCCTAAAATTTTCTAAACTCAACAAAATAAAATTATTAAGCCCAGAGCTGGCCCGACCGACCCATATTAATTTTTTTTAGCATATTTCATTAAATAAAAAATTTTAAAATATAATAAATCAAATATATTTAAAAACATAAAAAAATATTAAAACAAGAAACAAATAAAAAATGAGATTACAATAATTCTTAAAACAATACACAAATTGAAAATATAAAAAAAAAGTGTTATATTAAAATTGAAAATAAAATTTAAATATGATTAAAAATAAAAAAATATATTTAGTATATAATTTGGGCCGGACAGAGCCGAGCTCGAGCCAAAAAAGGTTTACCCAAGGCTCGGCCCATTTTCTAAACTGGACTCATTTTTTTGCCCAAACCCATATTTCGGGCCAATATTTTTACCCGAACCCTCCCATTTTTCGGGCGACCCTTTAGGTCAGGCCGGGTAACTCGACCCATGCACACCTCTAGTCCTATTTTTAGTGCCTAATAAAGTAAACAATCTTTATCTCCTAACCCTAAAAGCTTTAAAGTAGCCTTTAGGGACATTTGACACCTTGGTATAGGACCCCTTTTGATTCCTTTTTTTAATTACTTGAAGCAAATGGGTGGGATATGGTATAAAGGTGACATTAAATTGGGAAGGGCCATTGTCCTTGAAAAGGATGATCAGGGTGGATTATGGAGCCTAGTGTACATAAAAAATTTCATATAGTATGGTGTGGCTGTTACAAAATAAATGTCTTTTATCACACAATGTTGTTGGGACACTTTCAATGAAGGATAGGCCATTGTTCCTCAAGTTTTAAATATTTAACAATATGTACACAATAATGGTACCTAAAAAGGTATATGTATTTATATATATAATGCCGAAAGTTAATGGGAGAAAAAGACAACTTCATTTGAGGTGACCCTTACTCTATTTTCACATGGAGTGATGACCCAATGACTTGGATTTGTGAGGGAGTGATATTGAATTTAGCTTTGGGAAGCTGGGATGAAATTGTAGTGCAAAGGTAGAAGTTAGAGTTGTAATATTATTTGAAGAGGTAATTATGAACCTGAAATAAATGAGTTTTCATGGATCATAAAATAAATATGAAGATAAAAAAAAATCAGTTTATTTGTATATTTATGTAGATTGGGAATCAACTCATATAAACAACGAATAAGAAAAATTCTTCTAAAGAGGATAAAAATTACGGGCAAAGGAGGCTTCGCTATTACTAAAATTTGTATTGTAAGGTGAAAAGAAAAGAAATATAAATAAGCTAATTGAACCTTAACTCAATTGTTAATATTGTTATTGTAAAAATGAGGACGTGAATTCAAGCGCGTTTGAATTACATATTTTCTTTCGATGAGGAGATTATGAGTAGAAATAAATATTATAAAAAATTATTTAATTAGAATTTAATATTCAAATATACCAACATTTATATAGCATATAAGATACGTAAAATGATGTAGTATATACAAAGTTTCATATTTTCAGCTGTTGGGACTATGAAGTTCCATCTCTCGTTCATTGTGTGGCTGCACTGGTCTTGCATTTTGTTCTGCATACTGAAAAAAAAAAAAAGAAAAAAAAAGAAGAAGTTAGAATTGCTTTGTGAATTTCAAATTTCAAATAATGTTCATCATGGTTTAAGTTAAATTCATGCACACGTACATCATGAACAGCCTCTCGAATTGTATGTACTTGTTCCTTCGAAACAGTTGCTATCTGGTATTATAGGATCGCATTTTCAGACAATAAATTAAAAAGGAAAACCAAACATGACTAAAAAACGCTTTAAAACATGACAAGTCATTATTTCTTAAGATTGTACACCCTTAACTAATAGGCTAAACTCGTGGGTCCAATTTGCTTCTTATTCAATGGTCGAATCAATTAAATCATCAATTTTCAGTTTGATTGATTTGATTAGTTTGTCTAATTCAACCATCAATTTAATTGATTGTATTCACAAATCAATTAATATTTTATCTTATTTCAAATCAATATATCAATAGATTTTCAATCTAACTAATTTGATCAACTAATTCAACCTAACTCTCGAAACAATACTTTTACCTTCTTGTTAATAATCCAAATGACATTTTCAGTGCAAGGAGGGACAGTCAAAGAACCAATGTATCTATAATATTCCACGCCATCAATTTCTATAAGGTTTGGATCAGTCACCCCCATTGATCTTTGTTGGACCTCATCAGTCATATCTGTAATGTTGCTTATGAGCTGCAAAATTTTTCATAATCAAATTAATGATAAAATCATATTTCCATCATCTACTAATTCTCTATAATCATCATGGAAAATTTTTTTTCACCTTGCATAGGAAATCATTAGGTGAACCATCTTCGTAAAGTAGTGCAGAAACAGCTAATCCGCTCTTCACATTAGGGTCCGCGGCTTTATGCACCATATGTGCCTCCAAGGCATACCTGATTATACATATATATATATATCAACGATATGAACTTTGTGAATTATATAAAAATTAGGCCACATTATCACATAAAAAATATATTTTCTCTAAAACAATTTAAGTGATGATATAGCACAATATTAAAATGTTACATTATCACAAGGACCAAAATTGAATTTTTTTAAATCAAATTTAAAGATTAATATAGAAAAAAAAATTCATAAACAAAGTATGGGAAAGTTGCCAATTAAGGGATGTGACCTTTTGCCATTAATGGTATGTTCAGAAGGTGAGTGCCAATGAACTTGTAGGAGAACATATTCGATTCCATCGATTGTAATTGAACCTGCTTTATGATCCGGCCATTGAAGCTACATATTCAAAGAACAAAATTGAAAAAAAAATATTTCACAAAGTTTTATTAATTCTCTATTATAATTAATGCTATGCTTTAGTTCAAATCAAATAATTAATTAAATTTCTTTTAAAATGATAAATTGGTAGAAAATAATATTTTGATATGTATAATTTCACAGCTAAAAGTATCAATGGAGGCCCCCAAAATTTAACAAATTAATTCAAAAAGTAAACTAATCATTCATTTTTACTGCTAAAGACCAATCTCTATATGTTAGAATGAGTTATACATGGCACATTACGCGCAACTGTTTAGTTATTCTATCAACTAGACCAGTTTTTAACAATAGGAATGGATGAAATGTTTAACATAAAAAACCAGTTTGCTTTTTGATCTAACATATATATAGGCTAATATTCTTATTTTTGTTTTTTTGAGTGAAGGAGGTAAAATGCAATCTAATTCCTTTACCTAATTTTACATTATAAATGACATAGGAAATATAGTGAATAAATCCTTAAAACGAATATAATAGGGACTAAAACCAGAATTTGACCGTTTTTAGAAACATGGAAACAATGATATATATAGTTTATCGTGTGTGTGTGTGTTGGATTGTTGAATTTGTTACCGAAATATCATGGCCTCTGTTTTTGATAATTGATTCTGCAGGCTTGTAATTCTTCTCTATCTTTACAGATTTCGTTATTATTTTCACTCTATCATTTGTTAAATCGATTGGAGACTGTATGGCACCATTTTTGCAAGCAGCCCATTCTTTCTTAAGATCTCCCCAATGATGTGGCCCTTTCGCACCATTCTCATTGTAATCGAATTCCCTCTCATCCTCTGCAATTCATTTCATTCTCACACACATATATATATATACAATGTATGCAATCCAGAAAAAGAAAAGAAGAAGATAAATGTAGTATGTTTTTGACATTACCTACTTCTTCGTCGTTGTGGGCAACAGAAGCAGAGAAGCAGAGAAACAGAACTGAAAATCTGAGAAAAAGTGGAATGAAAATGGGTTGTTTTTGGCCCTTCATGCTTGATCTTTTTGAGCCTAAAAAACCCATTGATTCTCTAAAAATGTTGGGTGAGATGGTTTGTGGGGAATGATTATGGAGGATATTTATAGTTTTCTTCGGAAAATAACAGAAGGTGAGATTTCCTAGGAGTTTCAAGGTAACCAATTATTGTTATTGATTTAAGTGGACCTCAACGAAGATAACAAAAACATTTGCCAAAAAGATACACATGGTTGTTACCATGGCCAAAGATAAAAAATTTATAAGGGTAAAATTAAATTGTATAATTTTACGATAATAAAAATATAATTTTATCATATTAATATCTATAATTTTATAATTTTAAAGGATTAGATCAAATTTTTATCATTTTAGAAGGGTCAAAGTGTAATTTTATCTTTATCAATTTATTTTTTTAAATTTTAAAAGGACCTAAATAGAAAATTTTCCACTTACTATTAATAGAGAAACTTTAAATAAGGCAAGAGGTTGTTTGATTTTGTTTTTATTTTATTCAATTTTATTTAAATACAAAGGCAATTATAGAGGTAGAGATTGAATTTTAAATGTTTATGTCAATCAACTTGAAATTTAATTAAGTTATTATAGTGAACCAGTGGAATGATAGAGTTTTTATTTTAATTTACCACAATGGGGCATGAGTAAATACAATACAATAGACCCGTAAATTTTAATATAAATATAAAAATTAGAATTTAAAATTGTTCCAATCTAGCTAAATCTTTAAAAGTCAATTATCCAAATTCGCTCAATTCAAACTTGAAAATGATTAAAACCAGGAACAACTTGAACTTAAAATTGACTTGAATGGACTTCAAAATTTGTTCCATCTATTCATAGGAAAAAAATCTAGTTGCTCAATGATGTGCTATAATTTTACATATGCAATTAGGCCATTTTTATGCTTACTTTAACTTGTATTTAAATGGAATTGAGTCTTTTAGTTGTTGGTAATTAGAGACGTTGCATTTAGCATTAGTTGCGTTTTTATGTCGTTTTTAGTGTTTTTAGGACTATTCTAGTTTTATGTAAAAAATGGTACTTATGTCGTGCTTAAATTGGTTATGTAGGAGAGCTAGGAGGATCATGATAAGCAAGGCTTGAGATATTTTGGTGAAACAAGACAATGTCTCAACTTGATATAACACCTCTAATTTGAATCCGTCGCCGGAACAGGGTTACGAAGCATTACCAAAGGTTACAGAACAAATAATAGACATTTCACATCATACAGTGTTCATATCAGAAATCAATCATAAAGTCCCTTATAAGAGCCCTCGAGGCCCAAAATACGCGCTAGAATCGAGTCGAGACTAAACCGGGAACTTAGAGAACTTTTTTGTAAAACTTCAAAATTTTTCCTAGGTGCAGGGGACATACGCCCGTGTGCTAGTCCGTGTGAACATTTTAATTTACATTAATTAGGTGCAGGGGCCACACGGCCAAGTCACACGCCCTTATGCTAGGTCGTGTGCCACACACGGCTGAGACACATGCTCGTGTCTCTGCTCGTGTGAAAATACCTGAGCATTTTGTTTTGCAATTTTAAAGATGCAGGGGACACACGGCCGAACCACACGCCCGTGTGTCCCACACGCCCGTGTGTCCCACACGCCCGTGTGTCACACACGGCTGAGACACGCCCGTTTGGACAAAAATAGGCCATTTCCAAGGCCACATTTCTCACCCAATTTGTCTTGTACCTACATCAACACTTTAACACATTCACCAACCAATTCAAAACATTTAAACCAAGCCAAAGCCAAGTCTTATGCATGACATATCATATATATTCAAATATCCAACTTTGCTTTTTTCCGAACAAACCAACTTACCAAATTGATCAAATATTCATTTAAACATGTTTATACCTAATATACTAATCCAAACACACACATTCCAAACATAATGTAATCTCTTATATATACATTAAAACATGCCATCACTAGCCATTCTAATGGCTAATTACAACCAAAAATTTCATTTGTCAACATTGGTCTATTAACCTATACATGCCATTATACCTAAAGGAAATGTTGCTACTTATACCGAATGAGCCGATGGACGGTGTGATGTAACTCCGACCAAGTTCCAACCTTTATGAGCTTCTGAGTACTATAAAACAGAAGAAATAAAATAGAGTAAGCATTTAATGCTTAGTAAGTTTGTATAACGGGAAATTAACTTACTATTCATTTACGTTTAAGGTAAGCATACAAACACATTCCAAACAACTTGCCTAAAAGCCTAAGCACATAATTTCACCAAACATGTTAGTTATTTATTTCACATGAATATCAAGAACTTATATGAGCTCATAACATATCAATTTCCATGTATTTTATGTATATGCGGGTAATGATTCATTTTGAATTCATATGTTCTCATGTCAAGAATTTCACCTGTTGAATCATTTGAAATCTCGATGGATACATGGGTAGTACACATAAAGTGTACAATGCCGTAAATCTTTTAATTCATATTTAGGAATGCTCATACGAGTACATAAACAGACAGCTCACTCTCAAGCCATATAACAGGAAGCTCATGTGAGCCATGTAACAAGAAGCTTATCCGGGCCATATAACAGGAAGCTCTGAAGAGCCATATTCAGGAAGCTCATTCGAGCCTATAATAGGTAGCTCCGAAGAGCCATTAATCGGGGAGCTCCAGATAGCCATATATCGAGAAGTTCAAGTGAGCCATATAGGGAAGCTCACAAAGAGCCTTTAATTGGTAAGCTCGCGAAGAGCCATATATCGGGACGCTCATAAGAGCTGCGGTGTGTCCACAACACATGTAAGATCACAACCGATTAGGATGCTCCAAAGAGCTATTAATGGGAAGCTCGTAAGAACAATATAATGGGAAACTTGAGAGGGCTTATAACGGGACGCTCTTTCGAGCTATGGTGTGTTCGCAACATATGCTAGATGACAACCAATCGAGAACTTTGTATCCAATCGAATTTCATTCATTCAAACGAGACATAATATTTGTCGGATATTTCCAGATATGTAATCAAATTTCATATACATGGCCATTACACAATTTGCATGTTCAACATTCAATTCAAATATATAATTGTACACAATTTAGTTACACGAACTTACCTCGATAATTGTTCGTGTTCATAAGCTACTAATTCGATACTTTTTATTTTTCTTGATCCAATTCTAAACTAGGTCTATCCGAATCTATATGAGTAAATTTAACTCAATTTAATGCAATTCACATTCAATTCAATCCAATTCACGTCTTAGGAAAAATTACCATTTTGCCTCTATACTTTCAATTAATGACGATTTCGTCCCTAGGCTCAAAAAATGAAATTCATGAAATTTAATTCTTGTTACAAGCTTAGCCGATTTTTACATATAACATTTACAGCCCATGTATTTCAAAAATTCAGAATTTTTTCATGAATTTTACATCTTCTCAATTTAGTCCCTAAATTATAATTTCATCAAAATTCATTTTACAAAAGTTATTTATCTATAAAAAATCCTTTCATTTTCTACCATAAATTTCATAATTCATCTATATTTATCTATGTAAAAACCCTAGTATCTTGATAATTTTGCAAATTAATCCCCGAGATAGCTAAATTAAGCTACTACGATCTCGGAAATGTAAAAATCATTAAAAACAGTACAAGAATTCATACCTAATCAAGCCAAAACAACTTTCTTGAACTCAAGTCTCTATGGATTGGGTTTCCATGTCTTATTTTAGGAAATATGATATAAAATGATGATATTTTATTAATTTAATCATTTATCATCTTTTATTTTTCATCTTTCCAATTTAATCCTTTTGCTTTTCTTAATTTCCCATGATGACTAATAATCCTTATCCACTAACTCCACTAAATGGTCTATTTTCCATATAAGGACCTCTAATTTTGAATTCCATAGCTATTTGATCCTTTTAGCTACTAGAACTTAACTTTTGCATTTTATGCAATTTGGTCATTTTTATCGAATTAGACATAAAATCAGTAAAATTTCTTTACGAAATTTTCATGCAATATTTTAATCATAATGCAAATCATGAAATAATATTAAAATAAATTTTCTTTCGGACTCAGATTTGTGGTCCCGAAACCAATCTTCTAATTTCACTAAAAACAGGCTGTTACACTTGACATTGGTCAATATTGCAACTTAAGTTACTTTTTTGGAATGCTAGGAGATCCTCAGATTGAACGTCATGACATTGACGGAGATGAGGTCGCGACTTGAAAGATTGTCGAAAATGAGGAGTTGATTTTCAAGCCTGACATCACAACATGATTTGATCGAAGGTGTGATATTGAGTGGCCATAACTTGAAGGAGACATGGATAGAGAGTTAAGTCACGACGTGGAAAGCATTGAATTCTTGAATTTGGGCCGCAATGTTGTGACATTATGCTCCATGAAGTCGTGACATCGATACCAAAGATTAACCAATGAGGAGTCTTTCGAAAATGTCACAACGTTGTGAGGATGGGGGTCGCAATGTGTAATAGGGAAAAAATAGCCATTTAATATCTTTTAGCCTCCTACTATAGATATATGGTTTGTATCAGAATTAAAGGGTTTTTGGAGAAAAAGGGAGAAACTTTTAAAGACTTTTGAGAATTAAAAAGAATAGAACAATTTCTGAAGTTTGTTGAGGTTTTCATTTTCAACTCTTTCTTGTGGATGGCAATGTGATTATGGATATCAAAGCAAGCTCTAGCTCTGATTGTGGATTCTTCTTTATGAATGAGCAATTCCAAACTCTTTTCTTTGATTCATTTCCATTCTTTTAATGTTTTGAATGGTTGCATGTGCTTTGAATATCATGATGTGATGGAAATATTTGATGGTTGATTGGGATGGTAGTTGTTAATTGTAGTTGAGATGCATGTCTGATGGTTGTTTGATTGTATTAATATGCTTAGTAAGCTAGAATTGGTGGCTCTAGTTGAAAAAATGGGTAGATAAGATCAAACAGAGAGTCTATTGTGTAAAATCTTAATACAATCATACCAAATAGTGAGACTGAGAGGTGAACTATTAACTAGGTGAAAACACGAGGAGATCCTAGGTGATAATTATTAAGAGTGATTGAGATTGAGAGGAGATTTCCATTTAGGAATGGAAATCAAGACAATCTTACATGTATGTTAGCTCAATTAATAATTGCACTAATAATCCTTAAATCAAGTTAGTAATTGGCTAGCTAGTAAGTTCATAGCAATCCATTAATCCCTGTGGAGATGATCTTTGGAATGCTTACAAGAGTATTTCATTGAAAAAATACTACTATATTACTATTTGACACCATTATGCTTGTGAATATTCCATGTTGAAAAGTGAGAAATATGTGTTTTAGAAGTGAAAAGTACATAACCTTCGTTAATAATATTCTCTCATTTTCTTTTGTTTTTAATTTTAGTCCATTTATCATAGTTTTTGTCTACACTTTTTGTGTTTTTGTTTTGTCCACTTCATTTTTTTTGAAAATAGTGGTGGTTTTAATTTTAGTTTTAAATTTTTAGTCATGTTCTGGCATATATATGAGATTTGTCAAGGTAAGGGTGTCGCCATACCTATTGAGAACCATTCTTAGAGGGCTTTAGCTTGATAGAGCACAATGATGCAATAGGTCTCTTAAGACTCTTGGTAGTGGTTTCTTTGGTGATCAGAGTTTATAGTTAAGTTGGTCTAATGATGTTAATGCTAGGATGCAATTTTCAACCTTTTGATTAAGATGATGCATTTCTAAATTCTTGCAGTGTTGCAGTTATTACCAATTTTTCTTTCTCCTTTTTTGGGATAATTCAATAGACGTGGCATTTATGCATCAATTTTGTAATGTCATATTTACCATTTGTATTATGTGTCATGTCTTTGTATTTTTATTGTTTATGGTTCCTATTAATGGAAATATTTTCTTAAAAAACAAAAGACTTGAACCCAAAATCACTTGAATTCTAAATGACCCAACTCAGAAAACTCAATTGACAACTTGAATGAACCGAACCCAAAATAACATGAACTTGAAATGACCTGAGCTAATGATAACCCAAATTCTAAATTATCCTAACTTGGACTTGTTTGAAAATTTTAGAATCAGAACTGATGAAGTTGAGATTGACCTAATCCATAATCAACTCAAACCACTCAATTAACATGTTCACAATACATTTATTTCTCACTCTTTATTTATTAAGTGTGTTAGTTGACTAAATATGAGTTTGATATGTATATTAAATATGATTTTTTTTTTTTTGCAAAAAACAATTGGTTTGGGATTTTCCAAAAAGAAGAAGGGAAGTTAAAAAGAAAAAAAAAATTCAAAAAGAAAAAAAAACATACAGATTATTTGTGAAAAATGACCAAATTTTTTCATTTGAAATTATGATTTAACGTGTCATACCATGTAACACCCCTAACCCGTATCTGTTGCCAGAATAGGGTTACGAAGCATTACCATAAATACGTAACTTAAATCATACATTTCCAATCATTTCATTAAACATAGAAAATTCCATTCATACACATATGTATCATCCTATAATCGAGCCTTTTTGGCCCTAGAAACACTTTAAAAACGATTCAAGACTAAATCGAAAACATTTGAAACATTGAGGAAAAAATTAGAAAATTTCACACTGGAGGGGTCACACGGCCATGTGACTCACAAGGTTGAGACACATGCCCGTGTCTCAGGCCGTGTCACACTCGAAATAGGGACATACGGCCTTGTCTCAACCCGTGTCCGTGCTCGTATAACTCACTGACTTGGGTCACACGGCCAAGCCACATGCCTGTGTTCCAGGCCGTGTAACTCTCGAAATGCAACCTTTAAACCAGTAGGGGACACACGACAGTGTCACATGGTCGTATGTCACACACGGCTGAGATACACGCCCGTTTCTTAGGCCGTGTGGACAAGAAATAGGCCAATTCCAAGCCATTTAGTACACACCTACAAGCCTTTTTCACATACAATCAAGCTTCAAAACATACCTAAAACATGCATAATAAGGTGAATTCAAAATGACATTTATTCATACAACTAATATGCCAATAGACAACTCAATCATAACGATCAAATATACTTAAACATATGCATAATTTAGCAATTCATCAACCATACATTTCTAACCTAATTCCATACCAATCTTACCACAATGACCATATGCCAAAATCACATTCAAACATACCAAATTGGTCATTCAAAACATAAATTCAATTGACCATTTCAACACCAACCATTAAAGCCCTCAAAATGACATAAATCTAGCCATTTCCAAATGGTTCCAACAACCAACATATATACAAACCATATTTCAATCATGCACATCTATTTAAAACGTTTCCAAAGCATACCATAACTTGACCATGTTGAGGTCAATTCATTAACTACCATTTTTGGCCATTCAAGCATGCATTAACACATTGTCAAAATAACACACATCAATAAGGCATTAAAAGTACCAAGGTTACAACAACCAAAATGACATATACATGCCAAACTCATCAACTAATATAAATCACAAGTCCACCTATACATGCCATTATAACCCTGATCAAGACATCAAAATCTACCAATATAATCGCTGGATAGTGTGATAGATCTCCGATGAGCTTCCAACCTGATCGAGCCTTCGATAATTTGTAAAGTAAGAGAAAGATTACTACGTAAGCAATGAATGCTTAGTAAGTTCGTATAAGCTTTAAATATAACATTTCATTTTAACAATGAACTTTACAAAATTGGATAAACCTTTACGAATGTCATAAGATTAATAAAGCCTATATAACACCATCAAACTCATAAGCTAGCATAATTGTTCAAAATACATATGAAATCAATCGTATATATATATATAAACATAACATTTAATTCATCATTGATACCATATGATCATGTTTCATTCCTTTTGCTTATTTGACGTTTCCAATACCAAGAGTTTAATATAAGCCTATTCAAGCATCATCAAACTCACATGTTAGAAAATTCATTGACAATCATATAAGCTCAATTATAACACAAATTAACTTTCAAAGGATACATTACATAAGCACCACCATTTTCCTATAGTTATGAACCTTTTCATTAAGTCACTTACTGTTCTATTCCTTTTCTTACTTATCTCATTGGCATAGTACAAAATCAAAACATAAAATTTACCTTATATGTTCCTGTCATCCACAATATCATCAAGTGAATTGAAATATTCAATTCAAACTCAAATATAATACAATTCCATTAAAATTACTAAACAAGTTACCTTACCAAGATTTAAAATCAGATGAACGACTTACGGATAAGAGTACATCGTCAGTCCAACCATAACACGCTGACACTCATAAGAACTGGTCCAACTGAATCACGCCAATGCTCATAAGAGCTAGTCCAACCGTAACATGCCAATGCTCATAAGAGCTAGTCCAACCGTAACATGCCAATTCTCATAAGATCTAGTCCAATCAAATTACGCCAATGCTCATAAGAGCTAGCCCAACTGTAACACGCCAATGCTCATAAGAGCTAATCTAACCGAAACACACCAAAAAGAGAGTATAACACAAGAGTTCGCAACAAATGCTGAACCTCGGTTTACTCGAGAAATAAATATATACATCCTCCAAACCATCTCCACACCAATCCACTACAACATACCATATCACGACTGTACTCTATCCCGCGTTCAATCCAATCGGAGCAATCAAATTCAATAGCATCTCTCAAATAATAATTCATTATCAACAATTGAATATGTATTTTATATCATGTTATACTATTCAAAAATTCCTATAGATGTTAAATTTTAACCGTACGAACTTACCTGGCTAAATTGCAGAAATATCAAAGTATATGGGGCTTTTTGATAATTTTTCATTCTTCTCGATTTTCCACTTGATCTTGATCTAAATTAATAATTCCATTCAATTTATTAATTTAGATACTAAAAAAAATTATTTTATATAATTTAGTCATTTTGACATTTTTACAAAAGTACCCCTAGCATTTTACTTTTATTCAATTTAGTCGCTGAGCCTAAAATATTCAATCCAATCGGAGCAATCAAAGTCAATAGCATCTCTCAAATAATAATTCATTACCAAAAATTGAATATGTATTTTATATCATGTTATACTATTAAAAAATTCCTATAGATGTTAAATTTTAACCGTGCGAACTTACCTGGCTAAATTGCAGAAATGTCAAAGTATATGGGGCTTTTTGATAATTTTTCATTCTCCTCGATTTTTCACTTGATCTTGATATAAATTAATAATTTCATTCAATTTATTAATTTAGATACTAAAACAATTTTTTTATATAATTTAGTCATTTTTGACTTTTTACAAAAGTACCCCTAACATTTTACTTTTATTCAATTTAGTACCCCTAACATTTTATATAATTTAGTCCTTCCTTAGTTCCAATTCATGAGGGGCTAAAAGATTAGAACCCGAAATGTTCATTTCCTTCTGAACCGTAGAAAGTTTATGAATCAAGTTTATCCTACGAGTAATGATGTGGCCATAGACCGACTTATTCCAATCCTTTAGATCATCCGTGAATAGGGCTAGAGATTCTGACATAGAACCTCTAAAATCCCACCGACCTTTAACAAATTCCCCAAAAGCTGGATGTTCAGTCCACCCCGCAAGAAATCGAAACGGTCTTCCTCTAGGCAAGGTGAACTCTGGTTTTAGATTTAAGAGAAAGGGTCTATGGTCAGACTTAATCTTTGGCAAATGAGTAATCAAGCTACTTGGGAAGTTTTTAAACCAAGCTTCATTTTCCAAGGCACGGTCCAACCTTTCAAAGAGACTGCCCTGGTGCCAAGTAAAAGGAGGACCTTTAAATCTCAGGTCATGCAACTTAGACAAGTCCATGAAATCACCAAAATGAGGACATCTCTTCCCCAGTGAGAGGCCCCTTATTTTTTCATTAGAAGACAAAATTACATTGAAGTCACCGATAATCACCCACGGAATATGACCCATATAACCCTAAAAGCTTTAAAGTAGCCTTTAGGGACATTTGACACCTTGGTATAGTACCCCTTTTGAGTCTTTTTTTAATTACTTGAAGCAAATGGGAAGGATATGGTATAAAGGTGACCTTAAATTGGGAAGGGCTATTGTGCTTGAAGAGGATGATGAAGGTGGATTATGAGGCCTAGTGTACAAAAATAATCTCATATATTATGGTGTGGTTGTTACAAAATAAATGTTTGTATTACACAATGTTGTTGGGACACTTTCAATGAAGGATAGGCTATTGTTCCCTAAGTTTTAAATATTTAACAATATGCACATAATAGTGGTACCAAAACGGTATGTATTTATATATATAATGCCGAAAAATAATGGGAGAGAAAGACAACTTTATTTGAGGGTGACCCTTACTCTATTTTCACATGGAGTGATGACCTAATGGCTTAGATTTATGAGGGAGTGATAACGAATTTAGCTTTGGGAAGATGGGATGAAATTGTAGTGGAAAGGTAAAAGTTGAGTTGTAATATTATAGCAAGAGGTAATTATGAACTTGAAATAAATGGGTTTTTGTAGACTATAAAATAGATATGGAAGATAAAAAAAAATCAATCTATTTGTATATTTATGTATGTTGGGGATCAACCCGTATAAACAACGAACATAAAAAGTAAAAAAGATCGAACACACATATTTTACATGAAAAATTTCTTTAAATAGGATAAAAATTACAAGCAAAAGAAGCTTTGTCACTGCTAAAACTTGTACTATAGGGTGAAAAGAAAAGAAGAAAAGAAAAAGATTGGGTGTTCTGCTGTAAGGCTTAGATTTATTCAATCTAATTCTCATTATTTTTATTTTAAAGTACTCACTATAATTGTCACAATTAAAAGTACTATAAATAAGCTAATTAAACCTTAACTTAATTGGTAACATTGTTTTTTTTTTAACAATTAATTGGTAACATTGTTATTGTTATAAAAAATTTGAGCATGTTTGAATCACATATTTTCCTTCGATTTATGATTTGCGGAGATTATAGATAGAAATAAATATTATAAAAAATTATTTAATTAGAATTTAAAACTCAAATATACCAACATTTATATAGCATATACGAAACGTAAAATGGTGTAGTAAATACAACGTTTTAGATTTTCAGCTGTTGGGACCATGAAGTTCCATCTCTCGTTCATTGTTTGCCTGCACTGGTCTTGCATTTTGTTCTGCATACTGAAAATAAAAATAAAATTAGTTAGAATTGCTTTGGGAATTTCAAATTTCAAATAATGTTCATCATGGTTTAAGTTAAATTCATGCATACTTACATCATGAACAGCCTCTCGGATTGCATGTACTTGTTCCTTCGAAACAGTTGCTATCTGGTATTATAGGATCGCATTTTCAGACAACAAATTAAAAAAGAAAACCAAACATGACCTAAAAAACGTTTTAAAACATGACAAGTCATTATTTATTAAGATTGTACACCCTTAATTAATACGCTAAACCCTAGGGGTCCAATTTGCCTCTATATCTATAGTACTTTTACTCAATAGTCGAATTAATTAGATCATCGATTTTTAATCTGATTGATTTGACTGGTTTGTCTAATTCAACTATCAATTTAATCGATTGTATTGTTCACAAATTAGTTGATATTTTATCTTATTTAAAACTAATATATTAACATATTTTCAATCCAACTGATTTGATCAACTAATCCAATCTAACTCTCGAAAAAAAGCTTTTACCTTCTTGTTAATAATCCAAATGACATTTTCAGTGCAAGGAGGGACAGTCAAAGAACCAATGTATCTATAATACTCCACGTCATCAATTTCTATAAGGTTTGGATCAGTCACCCCCATTGATCTTTGTTGGACCACATCAATCATATCTGTAATGTTGCTTATGAGCTGCAAAATTTTTCGTAATCAAATTAATGATAAAATCATATTTCCATGATCTACTAATTCTTCATAATCATCATGGAATTTTTTTTTTTTCACCTTTTGTAGGAAATCATTAGGTAAACCATCTTCGTAAAGTAGTGCAGAAACAGCTAAACTGCTCTTCACATTAGGGTCCGCGGCTTTATGCACCATATGTGCCTCCAAGGCATACCTAATTATACATATATATGAACAATACGAACCTTGTGAGTTATACGAAAATTGTGCCACATTATCATATAAAAAAATATATTTTTTCTAAAACGATTTAAGTGATGATATAGCACAATCTTAAAATGTTACATCATCATAAGGATCAAAATTGAAATTTTTTTTATCAAATTTAAAGATTAATATGGAAAAAAAATCATAAACAAAGTATGGGAAAGTTGCCAATTAAGGGAAGTGACCTTTTGCCATTAATGGTATGTTCAGAAGGTGAGTGCCAATGAACTTGTAGGAGAACATATTCAATTCCATCGATTATAATTGAACCCGCTTTATGATCCGGCCATTGAAGCTACAAATTCAAAGAACAAAATTGAAAAAAAAAATATTTCACGAGTTATATTAATTCTCTATTATAATTAATGTTATGCTTTAGTTCAAATCAAATAATTAATTAAATTTTATTTAAAATGATAAATTGGTAGAAAATAATATTTTGATATGTATAATTTCACAGGTAAAAGTATCAATGGATGCCCCAAAATATTGACAAATTAAATCAAAAAGTAAATTGATCATTCATTTTTACTACTAAAAATTGATCTCTATATGTTAGAATGAGTTTTACATTGCACATTACGTGCAACTATTAAGTTATTCTGTCAACTAGACCAATTTTTAACAACAGGACTGGATGAATGTTTAACATAAAAAACCAGTTTGCTCTTCGATCTAATATACATAGGTCTCAATTTTTTTTTTTTGAGTAAAAGAGGTAAAATGCAATCTAACTCCTTATACAAAGGCTTTCATGATACTTTCACCTAATTTCACATTATAAATGACATAGGAAATATAGAGACTAAATCCTTAAAACGAATATAGTAGGGACTAAAACCAGAATTTGGCCATTTCTAGAAACATGGAAACAATGATATATATAGTTTATCGTGTGTGTGTGTGTGTGTTGGATTGTTGAATTTGTTACCGAAATATCATGGCCTCTGTTTTTGATAATTGATTCTGCAGGCTTGTAATTCTTCTCTAGCTTTACAGATTTCGTTATTATTTTCACTCTATCATTTGTTAAATCGATTGGGGACTGCATAGCACCATTTTTGCAAGCGGCCCATTCTGTCTTAAGATCTCCCCAATGAAGTGGCCCTTTCGAACTATTCTCCTTGTAATCGAATTCCCTCTCATCCTCTGCAATTCATTTCATTCTCATATATATATATATACAATGTATGCAATCCAGAAAAAAGAAAAGAAGAAGAAGATAAATGTACTATGTTTTTGACATTACCTACTTCTTCATCGTTGTGGGCAACAGAAGCAGAGAAGCAGAGAAACAGAACTGAAAATATGAGAAAAAGTGGAATGAAAATGGGTTGCTTTTGGCCCTTCATGCTTGATCTTTTTAAGCCTAAAAAACCCATCGATTCTCTGAAAATGTTAGGTGAGATGGTTTGTGGGGAATGATTATGGAGGATATTTATAGTTTTCTTGGGAAAATAACAGGTGAATTTTCCTTGGAGTTTCATGGTAACCAATTATTGTTATTGATTTGAGTGGACCTTAATGAACGTAAGAAAAACATTTGCCAAAAAGATATACATGGTTGTTACCATGGCCAAAGATAGAAATGTAATTTTATTATTTTAATATTTATATTTTTATAATTTTTAAAGGATTAAATCAAATTTTATTATTTTTAGAAGGGTCAAAGTACAATTTTACCTTTATTATTTTAAAATTTTTAAATTTTAGAAGGACCTAAATAGAAAAGTTTCCACTTACTATTAATAGAGAAAACTTTAAATAAGGTACGAGGTTGTTTGATTTTGTTTTTATTTTATTCAATTTTATTTTAGTACAAGCAAGCAATTATATACATAGAGATTGAATTTTAAATCTTTATGTCGATTCAGGTGTCTAATAAGTTTTTCTATTCACCTTCTTTCATTGTTTTTTTATCTTTTTCATCTTATTCTATTTATGTTTCCACTTTTCAAATTTTTTGTTAGATCAAAATTTGATTTCACTTTAAATTGTATTTGATTCTATTTAATCGGCAGAATTAAAATAGGATGTATAAACAATATCAGCTTGAAATTCAATTAAGTTATGGTAGTGAACTAGTGGCATGATAGAGTTTCTATTTTAATTTACCACAATGGGACATGAGTAAATACAATATAATAGACCTGTAAATTTTAATATAAATATAAAACTTAGATTTAAAAGTCAACTATCCGGATTTGCTCAATTCAAACTAGAAACAACTCGAACTTAAAATTGACTTGAATAGATATCAAAATTTGCTCCATATTTTCATAGAAAAAAAATTTAGTTGCTCAATGATGTGCAATAATTTTACATATGCAATTAGGCCATTTTAATGCGTACTTTAGCTTGTTTCTTTAATGAAATTGTGTCTTTTAGTTGTTAGTAATTAGAGACGTTGCATTTAGCATTAGTTGCATTTTTATGTCGTTTTTAGTGTTTTTAGTACTATTCTAGTTTTATGTAGAAAATGGTATTTTTTTCGTGCTTAAATTGGTTATGTAGGAGAGCTAGGAGGATCATGACAAGTAAGGCTTGAGAGATTTTGGTGAAACAAGACAATGTCTCGACATGACATTGGTCAATGTTGCAACTTAAGTTACTATTTTGGAATGCTAGGAGATGCTCAGATTGAATGTCACGACATTGATCGAGATGAGGTCGCAACTTGAAAGATTGTCAAAAATGAGGAGTTGATTCTCAAGCCTGACGTCACGACATGAGTTGATCGAAGGTGTGATGTTGATTGGCCATAGCTTGAAGGAGACATGGACAGAGAGTTAAGTCGCGACATGGAAAGCATTGAAGTCTCAACTTTGGGCCGCAATGTATGCTCCATGAAGTCACGAAGTCGATACCAAACATTAGCAAATGAGGAGTCTTTCGACAATGTCACAACGTTGTAGGGATGGGGGTCGCGATGTTTAATAGGGAAAAATGGCCATTTAATATTTTTTTAGCCTTCTACTATAGATATATGGTTTGTATTAGAATTAAAGGACTTCTGGAGAAAAAGGGAGAAACTTTTAAAGACTTTTGAGAATTAGAAAGAATAGAACAATTCTTGAAGTTTGTTGAGGTTTCCATTTCCAGCTCTAATTGTGGATTCTTCTTTATGACTGAGCAATTCTAAACTCTTTTCTTTGATTCTTTCCATTCTTTTAATGTTTAGAATGGTTGCATGTGCTTTGAATATCATGATGTGATGGAAATCTTTGATGGTTGATAGGGATGGTAGTTGTTAATTGTAGTTGAGATGCATGTTTGATGGTTGTTTGATTGTTTTAATATGCTTAGTAAGCTAGAATTGGTGGCTCTAGTTGCAAAAATAGGTAGATGAGATCAAGCAGAGAGTCTATCGTGTAAAACTTTAATACGATCATGTCAAATAGTGGGACCGAAAAGTGAACTATTAACTAGTTGAGAGTACGTAAGAGGAAATCTTAACTGGTAATTATTAAGTGTGATTGAGACCGAGAGGAGATTTCCATTTACGAATGAAAATCAAGACAATCTAAGCATGTATGTTAGCTTAATTAGTAATTGCATTAACAATCCTCAAATCAAGCTCAATTAGTAATTGCATTAACAGTCCTCAAATCAAGTTATTAATTAGCTAGCTAGTAAGTTGTACAACTAGTTCATAGTTATCTATCAATCCTTGTGGAGACAATCCTTGGAATGCTTACAAGAGTATTTCATTGAAAAAATACTACTATATTACAACTTGACACCATTATGCTTGCTGTTATTCCATGTTGAAAAGTGAGAAATATATGATTTATAAAATAAATGTACACGGGCTTCGTTAAAAATATTCTCTCATTTTCTTTTGTTTTTTCAATATACTTTATCATAGGTTTTTGTTTACATTTTCGTGGTTTTTGTTTTGTCCATTCTTTTTTTCTGAAGATAGTGGTGTTTTTAATTTAAGTTTTAAATTTTTAGTCATGTTCTAGGATATATATGAGATTTGTCAAGATAAGGGTGCCACCAGACCTATTAAGAACCGTTCTCTGAAGGTTTTAGCATGATAGAGCACAATGATGCAGTAGGTCTCTTAAAACTCTTGGCAGTGGTTTCTTTGGTGATCAGAGTTTATAGCTAAGTTGGTCTAATAATGGTGAGGTCAGGATGCAATTTTCATCAGTTTGATCTAGATGATGCATCTCTAAATTCTTGCAGTGTTGCGATTACTACCAACTTGTCTTTCTCCTCTTTTGGGATTATTCAATGGATGTGGCATTTGTGCATCAATTTTGTAATTTCATATTTATCATTTGCATTATGTGTCATGTCTTTGTATTCTTATTGTTCATGGCTCCTATTAATGGAAATATTTTCTTAAAAAAAGAAAAGACTTGAACCCAAAATCACTTGAATTCTAAATGACCCAACTCAAAAAACTCAACTGACAACTTGAATGAACCGAACCCAGAATAACATGAACTTGAAATGACTTGAACTAATGATAACCCGAATTCTAAATCATCCTAACTAGGAATTGTTTGAAAATTTTAGAATCAGAACTAATGAAGCCGAGATTGACCTAATCCATAGTCAACTCAACCCATTCAATTAGGTGACTATTGATGCAGTTTACCCTAATTCATTATTTAAAAAACTTTTTATTTAATTGGTTTTTTATGAGAGAAAAAAAAATAATGGAATAAAGTCTTAACTTAGTTGGCACCATTGTTATTGAAACAATTAGAAGAATGTGGATTTGAGGTCGCTTAAGTGTGTGTTTTCCTCTGATTTAAAGGTTGAAGGGGGTTTATGAGTAGAATTAAGCATTGCATCAATATATATATAAAATTAGGATAGGATATACAAATGTCTTTGTTACAATTTTTAAGAATCGAGATCAAATTACACAACGTGTAAACACTAAGTGTTAAAATTTTCAGAACCAATACCAAGTTGGCATAATGTGGGAACATTGAGGGTTAAAAGTGTTATTACAAAAATTTTGGAACTATCACGTCATGTTTCAATTAATGGCATTTAATGGAAATGGACAAAAAAATAAAATTGATAATTGAGTGATCATTTTGATGTAATTTACCCAATTCATTATTTTAAAAAACTTAAATTTATTTTATTTTCTTAGGAGAAAAAATTAATGGAATAAATTAATACCCAATTTTTAATTTTACCTAATCAAAACTCATAAAATTTTATTTTAAGCATCCTAAAACTTAATTGCTATTAACTCTTAGCATTAAGCAAATTCTTTTTGTTAAAAAGTAGCTTAAGATGAGAAGATTTTGAATATTACATTATATAGAAAAATAATTAAATTAAGGTATTAAAAGTGATATAAATAGATTGATTGAATTTTAATTTTAGTTAGTATTGTTATTATTGTATAGTAACGAAACTGCAGGTTCAAACGGACTTAACTGTATTATTTTCTATATTATCAAAAAATATATATAAGTAATATAGGATATACAAATGTATGGACATTAATATAACATAAATGATTAAAAAAATAAAAGAATTTAAGGGGAAATTTCAGTATAAGCTTCTAGATTTCATATGGGACTGTAAAGTTCTACTTCTCTTTGATTTAGTGGCTGCACTGGTCTTGCATTTTCTTCTGCTTTCTGAAAAGAAAATGGATTACAACAACAAAAATAAATGTTAGATTTGCTTAGAAATTGCTTAGAAATTGCTCATTTCAAGAAGGTTTAATGCCTATTTTTGCCCATAATGAAATTCTCACTTTAACTTTTTTACCATTTTTATTAAAAACGATTTCAATGTGAATAGGTGAAAGATTAAAGTGAGAATTTCACTACAAGTTAACGGGCAAACACATGAGAATTTTTTTAAACAGAGATGATGAAGGAGCTAACATGAGCAGAAAAATAATAGAAAATGACAACATGAGAAGAATTTCATTATAGTAAAATCCAAAACAAGTATTAATCCTTTCGAGAATGTCGACCATTCTTAAGCTTAATTGATGTTAGAATATCAAATTAATAAGCATCTTTACTTACATCATGCACAAGTTCACGGATTGCATGAACTTGCTCCTTTGAAACTTGTTTTACCTACGTAATATAGATTAAAACAATCAAATGAGTAAATTATTTTTCGTATGTTTACTTAATAATTACTTTAAACTTGAAAAAATGTTAATTTGTCGTGTTTAAGAAACGCGAGGAAAGAAAAAACCCAAAATTACTAAATTTTTTAGTTGCCGTTTACAAATTTACCTGTTTGCTGCATAATTAAACATACAAGGAGTGAAGTACTCTTTTTTTTTTTTAATATTAGAGGGACTAGTTTACTTCTAAGTTTATAGTAAAGTAACTTGTAATGTAATTTGGGCTTTCCTTAAGGGTCTATTAGATATTATACCTGCTTCTGGACTGACCAAATGACACCTTCAGTGCAAGGAGGGACAGTCAAAGAACCAATGTATCTGTAATACGCCTTGCCACCCATCCTTATATCAATATGGGTTGGATCAACAAACCCCAATGGCTTTTCATGGATTTGACCATTCGTGGCACTAATGTTGCCTAAGAGCTGTAAAAGAAAATCATAAGCAAACTTAATGATAAAAACTGTTGATGACAAAATACAGGTTTGACGGTTTATAACAGTTCACTCGAAAAACGAAAGATGGGTAAGAATTTGGGGAGTTTCTGGAGTAGCCGAGAAGAGCTATCCTTTCTCCTAGTTTTCTTTTGGGTTAAGGATGAGACCTCGTTTGGGTTAAAAGGGGTAATTTATTTAGCTCTTAAGTCTCGTCGGACAAGTGTGGAGCACAATGTAGCAGTTTGTGAGGTAGGATGCCGGTGAGGTCATCCTCAATATTGACAAGGCAAAATTTTCATAAGCAATTAATGATAAAACCTATTGATGGGGAAATACATGTTTGATAGTTGATGGTGGTTCACTCGAAGACCAAAAGCGGCATAGGTGGATAGGGTTGGAAGAGTTTTTGGAGTAGCGGAGAAGAGCTATCCTTTTCTCCTAGTTTTCTTTTATGTTGAGAATGAGGATTTGCTTTTTAGGTCTCCCAAGTCCCCTGGGACAAGTGTGGGCTGTAAAAGGCCATGCGTAGGTCATGTGTCAGTAGCCATGTAGTATTTGGCGAGGTAGGATGTTGTTAATCAAGCAAAATTTCCGTGCGTAATGATTGATTTGACGAAGTCTTTCAAGTACGAAACGATGGAAACGTACACTAGCTCCACAAATTGATTTGAATTTGGAAGGCATCATAATAATCTCATGTTTGTCTAATTATTTTGGAAATTGATGTGTTTTTGTTTACCTTCGAGAGGAAAGCATCGGGTTTACCATACTTGTAAAGTAGTCCAACAACAGCTAGATTGTGCTTCACTTTAGGGTCCTTGGCTTGGTGCATCAAATGTACCTCCAAAGCGTATCTAATTATTGTCCAAAACCATAAATACGTCAACATGGTGAGTTTGGTATAATGACATAATCTTTCCTCAATCGAATTTAAACTTTCAATGCTACAATAATAACTGTACCAACTAAATTAACCTCAGTAGACTGATATATAAACATTTTAAGTGTTTGTTTAAATGAGAAGAGAGAAAAGGGACCTTCTGCCATCAATGGCATGTTCAGAAGGAGAGTGCCAATGAGCCTGTTGAAGAAAGTATTCTGTGCCATTGATTTTGATAGAACCCGCACTCTTCAGCCAATGAATTTGCAACTATCAAAAAAAAATATATTTAATGTATTTTATATCTGTTTTACAATCCATATAATGTATATAATAACTTTCGATTTCTTACCGAAATATCGTGGCCTCGGTTCTTAACAATCAATTCTGTGGGCTTATATAACATCTCTAGCCTTCCAGGATTCTTTATTACCTTCGCCTTACGACTCAGAATATCAATTGGTGATTGAATTTTTCCAGTTTTGCAATCAGACCATTCTTTCTTAATATTTCCCCATTGACTGGGTCCTTTCCCACTTTCCTCCGAGTAACTAAATTCTTTTTCATCCTCTGTGCATTCAATTCATATCCATATATATATATATATATATATACATCAAAATGTACAATGCATGCAAATAAAAAAAACAAAACAAAAAATGTTGTTTGGTTTTGACATTACCAACTTCTTGAGCTGAAACTGAGGTGGAATGGGAGTGAAACAGGGCCGAAAAGATAAGTAAAACATGAATAAAAGCTGGTATGGTTCGGTTCTTCATGTTTTGATCTTTCAATGCCAAAAGATCAACGGTTTTCTTTTCTTTTTTGTTGGGGGAAAACAGAGTGGAGAAATTTTCTACGATTTTCTGTTCTTTTTTTCTCAGCAAAGATTCGAATTTATTAAGAAAATTTTTACGATTTTCATGCGTAACCAACCTTTATTATTAATTTGAATGGACCATAAGAAACCCACTTATTGCTGGCTGTTTTCACTAAGTTAATAAGAAATTCTATATTATTTAATTTTTTTAATTATTAATTATTAATATTTATTCTAGGTGTGCTGGAAACTTTAATTTTTGATGACACATTTTGTTAAAGAAATATTTTGATACCAATTTTGCATGGTAACGTGGCTATGTTGTCCATGTCCCTCGAAATTACTGTAATTATAATGATATTATTATAACACCTTAACACGAGTTAATATTGAGTTGAAGATGTATAACTTAAAATTATATGGTAACAATATAATTTAATGTTGAAATGGTTGATAACCTTAAATTTAAAATCACCAGATAACAAAAATTATAATGTTAATTTTAACAGAGAATTAAGTAGAAGTCGACATCTTTTGTCTTTGAGTTTGTCATAAAAACTTAGCAAAATGGCAAGGATCAAGGTAGAGGTTGAGGTCAGGGTCGGGGTGGAGGTCGATACAGAGACAAAGATAGAGGCATCCTTGTTGAAGCTATGCTGGGCTATTTGTACTTTCCGGTCCAGGTGAAGGACCTAACTTCGTAAATGTAGAGGTTTATCCTAGATTGCTCGAATAATGGATGAAGGTTTGATGCACAAAGTAGACCATTAATGTAAAATTTTTTTTATACGGTTGCACAACTTGGTTTCCTAGCTATTAGTTGTATTTATGTTATTGTACTAAATAAACATTAAAATTTGTCGATTGAGTCTTAACTCAATTGGTATGGGTATTGTTGCCAATGCAGGAGGATATGGGTTTGAGTGCTCTGAAACTCATTATCCTCCTAATTATAGGTTGGGAGAGAGACTCTGGATAGTTTTAACCATTGTGTCAAAAAGACAGACATAATCAGAAATCTATAATAGAATTATTAAAAAAATAAATATTAAAACTTGTCATAATTCATTTCCACTTATTTCATTTTACGATCATTGTGTTATTCATTTATGCTACATATTATCTATAAATTCTTTTTTTAACAATCTCATTATAGATTCTGATCATATTTGTTCTTTTTGACATAATGTCTAGAACTACCCATAGTTCCATCTCAACCGATAAATAGGAGGATAAGACTGAATTCACGTCATCCTACATTGGCAACAATGCGCATGCCAATCGAGCTAAGACTGAATTGGCATGTTATATCTAAATTCTAAAATTTATATATACACCAAAAAGAACTTGAAACTTTGAGAGTTGATATGATCCTTATGAAAATGTAATTCTCGTATCTTTTATCTACTTTTTCCTATGCATTTAAAATAAACGTGTTAGACTACGTGAATAGCTTAGTAAGTACTCAACTGAATTCAATCTTACCATTTATAACTAAATTAAATTTATAACTAATAGTTTTACTTTAACACATATAATCACTAATCAACTTTCATATTCATATATCAAAATGTTTTTCCTATGTCACAAACATAACATAAACACTTAATTCACATATTTCTTTTAACATTTAATCGAATGTATTATTGGAACCTATATATAATTAAAACATTATTTTTACTTTTACATATATGTTTTGCAGTCCTTAGTGAATCGTAGAGGAGTTAATAATTTCAATACATTGTAGGGATTTAGGCTAAACACAAACTCCTGGCCTAAAATAGAATTTTGATAACAATAATTCAAAAA
The DNA here is from genome assembly GCF_025698485.1 of Gossypium arboreum. Classification (NCBI taxonomy): domain Eukaryota; kingdom Viridiplantae; phylum Streptophyta; class Magnoliopsida; order Malvales; family Malvaceae; genus Gossypium; species Gossypium arboreum. Next base: position 113,379,769 of record NC_069071.1, read on the forward strand.
AAAAAACGAGAACTCTAGTAAACATATCACATAACCCAATACTACTCTCCTAATCCTTTTCGAATCCCTGTATCACCAACCCGATTCCCATCCAAATCCCCAACCCCTCTCAACTTTGAAATCATTTTATTCTCATATATCGTATTTTCTCTGAGTTCATTAAGGCATTTATTCACATATCACTTTCATATAACATACTTGATATGTCACGCATATATCACTTTGTATCATATAACTTATTTACTTTGAATCACATAAATACATTTACTATAGTTTTATTTCACATATTCACTTTATTCACAATTCATCATAATACTTAGCATTTTAAGTTTCGATTCACAACCATTAAGCACTTTACTTTCTTACAACTGTTGGACAAAACACGTTAACGAACAAATATAAATATAAATATTTATATTAAATACAATATCTAAACAAATAATATAAACAAATATTTATATTTATGTAAAACACCGATCTAAACAAAACAAATTAAATAAATATTTATATTTATTTAAAACATCGAATCTGAAAAACAATTAAATCGATGCTCAAAGTAAGCCACTTGAGAATGATAATATTTTTTCTTTTTGACACAATGCCTAGAACTACTCATAGCCACACCCAACCCATAAATAGGAGGATAATGTGTTTCAATGCACTTGAACTCATGTCCTCCTGTGCATGCCAATCGAGCTAAGACTGAATCGACATATTATATCTAAATTCTGAAATTTAGATATGAGACCTTTATAACGGTATACCATATGCTCAAAATAAATTAATGAGTGATAAATGAGAAATTGATGCTCAAAGTAAGCCATTTGTAAATATTTGTTGAGGAAAAGAAAATTTTAAATCCCACATTGGTTAAATACCAAGTGTGAGATATGTACATATATAAGAACGTAATTGAAAATTATTAAATGACTAAGCTTGAAACTCTAACTCGCACGTAAGTAAGCTTAAAACTCTAACTCGCACGTAAGGGGGTGCAATCCAAACCTGCTAAGGTTGGGGGCATGCTCACACGACATGGGGTGTTTGGTTGAGCCATTTGGTTCACCATATTATGGGATAATAGTAGACTTTAGTGGGCTTTATTTTGTGGGCCTTAAACTGACCTTTAGACCTCTTAGTAGGGCCATTGATATTTCTCCCCAACAAAAAGCAAATGAATAAACAAGATAATTTTGATTATTTATAGGTTACCATATCTATAAATAGTGGTGGAGTCAGAATTAAAATGTATATTTTTACGATAGTAAACATATAATTTTATTATTTTAATAGTCTATATCTTTATAATTTTAAAAATATTAAATCAAATTTTTATCATTTTTAAGGACCAAAATATACTAATTTAAAATTTTATAAATTATACAAGACTTAAATTAAAATTTTACCATTTTGAAATCATAGAACCTAAGTTTCAACTATGCTCGGCCACTGTCTACAAGGGTCTCCAGATTGATAGATAAATTATGATGCTAGTCTTATCCCACATTTCACCATGGCGAATCATTTTCACCAACTATTACTAAAAAGTTTATATTTAACATGACACCCATATAAAATCTTATTTTAATCAATTTATGCCTTATGAATTATGATTGGGCAGTTCCAAAGGCAAAAACATATGACAATATTTTTTGTCTAAACAAAATACAAATTATTAAGTAGAGATTGAAAATTATTACTTGTTCCCTAAGTTAGATGAAGATACACTAATTACCCTAAATTTTATTTATTAATTAAGTCTTAACTATAAAATAAATTCTTACTACATTTATTGGAGGTGCGCTTAGAGACTCAGAGGTAAATTGGCTATATAAATACTCGATGATATTTAGTAAGGATACTATTTTTAAAGTAGAGTCAAGAGAGATTTTGAAAGAATTTCTCATAGCTTGAGAAAAGGGATTTAGACAGGTAGAGGTCGAATATGATAATGTATTACTAGTGGACTTGCTTTTGGCTGGTGGGGGAGATAATAGCAATTTAGTCAAGTTACATTTGTTGCTTAAGAGAAGGAGGTGAAAAGTAAGAATTTACCATATACCGGTGAATTATAATGGGGTTACCGATCAAATGACTAAGTATACTGCAACCAGAAGTTCAAGTTTACAGGTATTCAACAATCCCCTAATTACGGCGAAAGGCTTATTGTTTGTTAATCGAATTGTATCGATGTCGAGTTAGATTTTAACTAGTTAATATTTTCGCTTTATGGTATTCCTTTCTTCCGAAAAAAAAAATTCAGCCTTTATTGATTACTTATTGTTATACTATTTTTGTATTTCCATTCTTATTTATTCACTAATTTTCAATATAATTAGCTATAGGAGTATATTTAAACTATATATAAAAGTCCAATAATGCTGTTTATCTTTTGGATAAAATTTACTGACTATATCTTGACTTAGATTGTCCATAAAAGAAGAAGAAGAAGAAGAATGCTTATATAATTACAAAAAAAGTAGAGTATTATAATGTATATCTGACATGCAAACATTGAAATAGTGTAATAATTTTCAAAGTTATGGACCTCACCCTGCCAAATATTAATCAAAAGAGTCAATAAAGTAATCTTTCAGTGGTCCCTCATGTATTTTTCTTTAAACAAGTGGGTCCATTTACTAAATAATTTTATAAAACACAAAATCATGTCTCCAGTCCATTCTTTAAAAAATGGGTATAATTCATTCTTTACAAAAATAAGATTAAATGCCTACCTTGAATACATAGTTGGTTTAAGATTCATATTTAAAATTTGTGATTGTTTTTCTTAATGATGTCGCCTTTAAAGTTTAAATTTATAATTTTTTCATGAATGTAGTATGTCTTATTATTATATTTAATATTTATTGGCATATTTAAATCTTATTTGTAAAATTATTCTTTTCATTAAAATAATAAGATAAAACTCGAACAACAAATGTAATTAATACTATTTAAACTTAAACTATATCAAAACGATAAATACTTTTGACGATCGTGCTATCACATAGAGTTTAACATCTATTTGTGGTTTTAGTTCTACTTGAGTGGTTGCTTTACATATTGATGAGGAAAAGAATATGAAAACAGCTTGTTTATCAAAAAAACAATAATAATATTCAAAGGAAGAATTTCGTTATCCATGATTTGATAGTATTCGGTGCTTTGCCAGTTTTTTGGATTTTACTTTTTTTTTCTTTTTCTGAATAAAACAATGTATATTACATCAACCACTTTGACAAATTTATCACAAGGCATATATATGGGTGAAACTCCACATCAGCTATAATTTAATTCGAATGATTTTAATTTTTATATTTTTCGAATTTTAAAATTTTAGTCTTGATAAAATGATAACGATTAAATTTATTTGATTAGATTTTATTAATAATCTCGTATTATGCTTAAAATTGTAGATTTTGTCATTCTTAGTCGTTATATTTTTGAATTTTTAAAATTTCAGTTTTAGTGTAAACAATAGTTGTTAAATTTATTAACTAATTTTTTAAGTACTATATGAAAATAGTAAACTAGTATAACATTACACATATGATAATAAATCTGCCACATCAAAATTTAAAATAATAAATTTTAATAAATTTAATAATTATCATTTAATTTTAATTAAAATTTAAAAATTTAAAAATCTAAATTAAAATATAAAGACTAAACTTACAATTTATACTTGACAACTAACACCAAAATGTAATCATTATAAGTTACAATTAAATTAATTAATATATAGTTTAAAAAGTATAGATAGATGCATGTTAGACCTATTTCCTATGTTGGATATAGCTTTTGACTTTTGGATAAACGAGTGCTTAAATTCTTTTATATAGTCTTCACTTGGATTAATGCTTGCTATATCAATGCTATTGAGCACCCCCAAGCAATTACAAAGCCGAAAGAAGAAAATATATATTAGGTATCGAATTAAGTTTTAGCTTGATTAATATTAGTGTTGTTGTTAGTATAGAAGGGTGTTGATTCAAGACGTTAAAATATATTATCCTCATATTTAAGGGGTTGGAAAGTGACTATAAATAATTTTAAATATCATTTAAAAAATAAATATGATAAAATTTATAATATTATGATAGTGAAGTAAAACTTCTATTAAAATATAGATTTTATTTATATTATTTTAAAAAAAGTAAAATAAGATTTTGTAAATATCCAGCAGCCATTAGGGCCGCAATGGTGGCTAACGCCGCTGCTTTTCCTCCCAAGTTGTACAATCTCTTTCTATGTTAGTAGGGAATTAAAAAGTAAAGTGTGAAAAATTTAGTTTTTATTTTTTTTTAAATTCAATTTTAATTGTTAACATTATTAGAAAAATTTATTAAAATTGTTCATCTGAAATTTTAAAATAAAAAAAATATTCTATTTTGTTTCTTTTGGGTTACTTTTTCTTGTTTTATTAAATGTTTTCATAGTGGTATTTTGGTGGATAAATTTCGTTAGGTGATAATAAGTGAAAACCTGTGTGTAAGTAAAGTTTGTTTTGCTTTGCAATAGTCTACTCTATTTGCTCTAAAAGCGGTGACATCTAGCATTGTCATTGTTAACCAGAGTTCAGTATTAGCACAATTTAACTGTGGCGGGGGCTAAGATGCTATTATTAGTGATTGATCACGATGGTGCATTTCTAGTAGTTTTTCGGTATTGCTAATTTAATTATCCTTATTGTGTATATATCTCTCTTCCACATGGACACAACATCCAACTATTAGAATAATGTGAATAAGCTATTACTAGCGGTTAATTATGATGATGTATTTTTTTATCAGACATTTTTTTTTGCTTATACTTAGTGAACTGTATCGTCAACATAATTTATTAACACGTTAATTTTTATGTTTCATTTTAAAAACTTTTACAAATGATTTACCACTAAACTAATAGATTGTTGGTAGAACTTGGGTTTAACTTAAATTGATAGTAGGGTTTCATAAGTTTAAAATTGAGGAATGAGTTGCACTTTCTTGAGGGATACATAAAAATAAATAATAACAAAAAGTATGAGAAAAATGGCAGTTAACAGTTAGATCCATTCATGTTTTGTTTTATTAAATTGAAGAGAGATTGATAACGTGGCATTAGTTATGTTTGTTTATTTGTCCCCATGAATGTCCATAAAAAGAAGAGCATTGAATAGGCAATGCCAATGCCCAATGCCCTTTTGGACAGACCCGGATTCATCGCTGACCACGCCTCTCTTCTATTTTTTATTCTTTAATTTTAACCTACATAAATCATTATTTGGGTTTAAACTTATTTCTAAGTTGATACTTGATACTTGAATTTGATAAATATTTTTATATTATGGTTTAAATTTGGTAATTATTTTCATACTGAAACTTGAATTTTAGGGTTTTAAGGAAATAATAAGGACTAACTTAAAAAAGAATTCAAGTCTCAATATGAAAATAATTGTCAAGTTCAACGCCTAACTTGAAAAAAAAAAGTATGATAAGGATATCCAATTGAGCTAACTTTTAATAAAAATTGTTGATTATATTTATTGAAAATGTTGATTAAAATATTAATTTTTAATAATGTTAGTGCTAATTGCTGGTGTTTATGTAAGCAATTTAACACCAAAGTTTGATAAGGAAACCCAATTGAGCAAACTTTTTAGTTTTCATAAAATATGATAACTAGATTCTAATAAACTGAAGTAAAGAGAGTATTAAGAAGTACACATAGACTGTTACGCAGGTAAACTTGACTATAGGTCGGATCGGGTCACTACAAAAATGGGCCTAAAATTTCACTCAAGCCCAACCAAAAAAAAAATACTAAACTTGAGTTCAACTTACTTGTATTAAATTTTTTTATTTTACTTTTTATATAAAACAAATTTTAAAAATATAATAAATTAAATACACTAAAAATATTAAAATAAATGTTTCCTAACAAATTGAAAATATATTAAAAAAAAGTTTTTATACTTATATAATATCCAAATAATAACAATAAATAGTAGCAATACAATAGCAAAATGTCAGCAAAACAACCTAAAAATGCCAACAAACAACAACAAAACAACATTAAACAATAGCAAAAAGAATTTACGTAAATTCAAACCAAGTCAAACCCGGGCCAAAAATCTTACCCAAGGCCCAACCTGTTTAGAAAACGAGTATTATTTTTTTTTGTTCAAACCCATTTTTCGAGCCTATATTTTATCCAAACCCTTTCAATTTTTGGACGGACCTTCAAACCTGAACAAATGACCTGACCCATTATCAGATTTACATGTCAGTTACCATGCCAACATCATTAAAAAATTAATATTTTAATCAGAATTTTTATTAAATATAATTTTTATTTTTATTTTAATATAATATCTAAACCACAACCGAAATTAATTGACTGTATATTTTTCCGCAAACAATTTTTTTTTTTGTTGTTGTAAAGTCTAGATTCTAGAATCTATGCTAGTCAATTTTATTAGAATGTTCTTTTTTCTTCAATGGAAATTTCAATAGGATCTTTTCTTTATCCATTTTCTCAAATTTGGCACATCATTAATGTTGCACTCTTTAGGGTCAGATATGCAAAAATATCATATTTTGATGGACATTGTAGTGTGTGCATATATATGATCAACATGTAAAATGTTCAAAATAGCCGAAAATATATAATAATAAAAAATTTCAAACTATTTAGAGATAAATATTAAATTTATACATAATTTTTTGTCTAATGTATAATTTGATATCTGAATTTTGATTTGGTACAATTATATATATGGAACTTGAATTATGGTTCATATGTATACATAAAATTTGATTTTATTCAATTGTACACACTCAAAGAAATTAATACATACATTTATTTTTATATTGGATTAATATAATTGTTTGATGATGCAATATATCAATGTAAATGGTGTTAGTTCGATATTATTGTTAATGATTTGTAAAAACTGAATCAAGTCAAAATTTTGTGTATAAAATCATAAAAAATCAAAGTTCATGTATAATATTACATATCGGATTAAAGTTCATGCATAGTTTTTATATTTAACCTAACTATTTAACTACTCTCGACTCTTGTTTAATGTGTTGTAGTACTTTATTGTTAAGAGAACGGTCTCTTTTGAAGGAAACTTCATCCTAATAAATAAAATGCCGAAATTTGAAGAATTCATGTGTCCTAATCTTAAATGAGGCAATTTCGAAAATTCTAACACATGCATTATGTGAATGTCAATGTTACACATGTCAGATGGAAATTTATACTATGGTAGATTGTTAGCTGTCCTTCAAGTATTGTTCCACACTTCATACTCTACAACATCTGAAACAACTTTGAGCTCAGAAATAATTTTGTCTCAACGCTATCGGATAGGAAAGAAAGGATTAATTGATAATATTCATAGAATTCAAGGAAGCCAGAATAACCCATTTCACTTGGTCGTTGTATGAATATGTTAAACAACATTATCTTGAAATTAAGAACACAAAGACTAAGTTTTCAAAGTTGGAAGAATATAACCGATTAAGTCTTAACTCAACTGGTATGGGCATTGTTGCCAACGCAGGGGGACATAAGTTTGAGTGCGTTGAAGCGCATTATCCTCCTATTTATGGGTTGAGGAGGGGCTTTGGATAGTTTTTGGTATTGCTCAAAAAGAAGTTGGGGCAATATTGAACAATTTTGGAAGCATTAGACATGAAACCAATGTTGTCTGAAGCGAACCGGACCGATTCGGGTATCTATCTAAAGAGAGACAAAAAAATTTAGTTGAATGGTTTTTATAACTTGGTAACTTTTCCTACATTGGGCCTGAACTTTTTCTTTTATTCAAATTAGGCTTTAAACTTGGCAATTGTTCCTATACTGGAGCTTGAACTTTTTTTAGGCATAATGTGAGAACAATTGTCAAGTTCAAGATCTAACTTAGATAAAAAAAAATTCAGGTTCCAATGTAAAAAAAATTACTAAGTTCAAATCCTAAATGGTTATTTAATTTTTTTATATTTTTATAGTATTTTAAAAAAAATTAATAATTTATTTTTTTCTAAACGAGTTAGACTAGGAATTAATAGTTCGACTAGTTCAACCATACAACAAGACATTGCATGAAACAAGGAAAAACAAGTTTGGGAAGTGGGAAGTGGGAAATGGATAGAGGAATATTCATGCTAGTATGCAAGAAGCTTGACTTTAAAACAATATCTCTAAAGATCTGCTCCCTGTTCCCTGCTCATAAACGGCTCCTCCATTTCACTTATTACCCACTCTACTTTAAACCAACTATACCTTCCAATAAAATGACTAAAAAAAAAACTCCCTCCATCACCCACCATTATCAATAAAGCTTTTTTGCTACAACACCATTTTCCTCGAGTGAAGTGAGCCTTATTTCTCTCCCTTCCCTCCCTCTTTTAGTCTCAATGAAACCCCAAAAAGTCCATTATTACAATGATTATAAAGCAAAGTGCATATGAACCACACTGTTACTAAAACAAACCCTAAAACCCCCAAACACACACTAGTGTTGTAATAACCAAACAATGTTGTCCATCAGCTGCATTGTCTTGTTCTTCCTCCTCTCCTCATTTTTTCCCTTCACTATATCCACATTCAACCTCACCGTTCCTATCCCACATCCCAATCCCAACGAAGTTGCTCAAGAAGTTCAAAGGTATGTATATATACATATATGTATGTGTAAAGATATATCAATGTTCATCACAATAGTTTCGTTTTTTTTTTTCACATGTTGTAGGAGAGTAAATGCTTCGATTTCAAGAAGGGAAACCTTACAAACAACCCAAAAAGATATATCCAGTTGTTTAACAGGTAACCCCATTGATGATTGTTGGAAATGTGACCCTGATTGGCCTAACAATCGACAACGGTTAGCCGATTGTGCCATCGGTTTCGGTCAATACGCTAAGGGAGGCAAAGGTGGTGAGTATTACATCGTGACGGATTCGTCCGATGACGATGCCGTGACACCAAGGCCAGGAACACTTAGGTATGCAGTGATACAAGAAGAGCCATTGTGGATTGTGTTCCCTAGTAATATGCACATTAAGCTCAAACAAGAACTTATATTTAATAGCTATAAGACATTGGATGGACGTGGGGCTAATGTGCATATTACCGGCGGTGGGTGTATTACTTTGCAATATATCAGCAATGTCATTATCCACAATGTACACATCCACCATTGTTATCAATCAGGTATGGAAAGTGTTTTTTTTTTTTTTGCATTAAATTTTCTGATATGAAATAATTTCACTGGTAAAGTTGGTTGTAGAAATTGATTATCGGAAATATTTGTGTTTTTTATAATCATGCTCGACATTTTCTTCTGAAAACTCTTTAAATACATGAAAATTTTCAAATTAAAAAAAGTTAAAGATACCCACATCTGATACTTTCACCTGAGTCCGAGTAAGATAACTCTCGAGCTTTGCTTTGCTTTTTTTTTTTTTGTAATTTTTCAGCTAAATTGGAATTTGATTGTCGGGTGATACTAACTTAATCAATACTTTAAATATAGATTAAAAATTTTATGTAGATATAAATTAAAAGTTAGGGACTTATTTGAATATAGGTTAAAATTAATAGTTTCTTAAGTAACAAATAAAGTTTAAAAGCTATAAAATAAAAATATAAAACATCTCCAAACAAAGTGACAAACTTTAAATACTTAAATAAATATTTTAGCTTTATTCACTGTTGTCTTCATGAATATAACAGTCCAGTGGTAGTGAAGGAATACAAAATTTTAAGGAATACAGTTTATGTTTAAGGTTTGTGACTATTTTTATATTAATGTTGTTTTAATATTTGAATCTGTTATTTTTCTTTTGAAAATATAATGTGCCATTGATAATGTAGATTTTCTAATACAACTGGATTAAAATATATCTATAGTAAAGCACGTTACATCTTTAAAAGAGGATTCGGGTTCAAATTTTAGACATCATATTGTTAAGAGTAATATTTTAATTTCAAAAATAAAATATTAATACAAATTTTATGGATATGGAATAACTTGCTAATGCAGATTATATGATTGATTTCCTTCACTTTTTTGAACCAAAATATCCTATACTAAAGTTGTAGGGATCTTTTCCTTTTCTTTTCTGAAAGTAGGGGTCCCAGATCAAAAACAAAAAATTAGGGTAAATTACTGTGAAAGTCACTTAACTAAGAGTTTTTTTTTTGGGTCGTCCATCAATTATTCAATTTGTTTTTTTTATCACTAGCTGGTTAATATAAAAATAAAAATACCTAAAATTTTAAGATAGGTGGATGACCAAATAAGACAAAATTGAATAGTTAAGTGATTATTGATGTAATTTTTTTTTAATATCTTTGATGTTGGAGTAATGAAAATGTTGGATTACAGGTGAGGCAAATGTAAGATCAAGTCCAACACATTTCGGGTGGAGAACAGAATCTGATGGTGATGGGATCTCCATCTTTGGAGCAAAAGACATATGGATAGATCATTGCTCCTTATCACATTGCAAAGACGGGTTGATTGATGCAGTGATGGGATCAACAGGGATCACCATATCCAACAATTTCTTCTCTCATCACAATGAAGTGATGTTGTTGGGTCATAGTGATGACTATGAGCCTGATTCAGGGATGCAAGTCACCATTGCCTTTAACCATTTCGGTGAAAAGCTGGTTCAAAGGATGCCTAGGTGCCGACGAGGGTACATTCATGTGGTTAATAATGATTTCACTCAATGGGAGATGTATGCTATTGGTGGTAGTGGAAACCCCACCATTAATAGCCAAGGGAACCGTTATACTGCCCCTAGTAATCCCAATGCCAAACAGGTAAAAAAATGGGTTAATATAAGTTTTAGTCCCTGAATTTGGCAATAAGTTCACTTTGGTATCTATTTTTTTTGTCCACTTTAGTACCTGAACTTAACAACTGGATCTGTTTTGGTCCTTGAACTTAGCAAAAGTAAAGTTCGATAATTTGAGTGTTATGTCATCAAATTTTGATCAAATCCAAGTTCAAAGATCAAACTAGACTTAGTTGCTAAGTTCAAATACAAAAATAGATTTTTAAAAAAAAAGTACCAAAGTTACCTTAATTGTCAAATTTAGGGACTAAAAGTTATATTAACCCCAAAAAAACCCTTACACTTTTTTGCTTTTTATTATATTTGAAAATATACTGTAATAATAGAAAATTAAGTTCACTTTGGTACTTATATATATTTTTATCTAAACTTTGACAATTAGGTTCATTTTGGTCCTTGAACTTAGTAGAGGTACACGTCATTGGAATTCAAATTCAAAGACGAAAATGAACCTAGTTGTCAAGTTTAAGTAACAAAGTAGGAAAAAAAAAAAGAAGTATCAAAGTGGACCTAATAGCCAAATTCAGGGACTAAAACTTATATTAACCCGAAAAACCCCTTACACTAATTGCTTTTTTGGAATGTTTGAAAATAAGCCTGTAATTACGGGAAATTATGTTTGGTTGGTTTTTCAAGGTGGGGTCTTTTGAAAGTGAAAGCACTTGAGATGGTTTTGAAGGGTCTGTTTTTATTTATTTATTTAAAGCTGGAAACCATGGCTGCAACTTTGGACATAGTTTGGAATCTTTTTTACACTTTTCAATGAGAGATAAGGTCTTTCATGAAACAGTTACTAGCATCCTTCTTGGTTCATTAAAACAAAAGGGTTCCATGTAGCTATATCTTGCTTTTCTTTTTTCTTAAACCTTTGGTTAAATTATTTGATGGGTCCTTGACGGTGGTATCTATTTAAAGATTTCATTACAGTGAGATTTTATAGGATTATTTTAAATCAAACTTCAATTAAGTCGGAGTTTATCTTTTAACCAATTCAACTGGTTTCTACACTAAAAAAGGAGAGAAATTGATTTCCAAGAAAAAATAACGTACTCAATAATTAATTTAACAAGTTCTAAGCCACCAGCATAATTTTTTAATTTTTGACATGTTTCAATCAAACGACTATAATCTCTTCATTTTTGCCTTTTTAACCATAGTCGTTGATTTAGAAAAGATCCTTTGGGGTCTTACCCTATTAAGATCTCACCTTAAACATTATTCTCCTTGTACATTATGAGCAATTTAGTATTATTAAGATTTTTAAAGTGGTAATGACGGTGGTGTAGGTGACAAAGAGAGTGGATACAGATGAAGGAGATTGGAAAGGGTGGAATTGGAGATCAGAAGGTGATGTGATGGTGAATGGAGCTTACTTTGTTGCCTCCGGTGAAGGTGTTGAGTTTAAGTATGAAAAAGCTTATAGTGTTGAGCCTAAATCAGCTGTCCTCATTGACCAACTCACCATGCACTCCGGTGTTCTTGGAGTTGGTGGCAGGTATGTTTTTGAGTTCGAATTATTTCGAGTTTAAAAATTTCAACTCACTTTTTAAATTTTTTGAATTTGATATCTGGACTGTTTGAATTTTGAGCATTTGGGTTCAAGAGGGGTTAGCTCATATAACATTTTGTTGGGGATTACGGCTTTTTTCTCAAAACCCTATATCCTTTTAGACATAATAATTTATTATCTTTCTAGTCCCTTGGCCATCCCCATCAACCATCTTTGGGTCCCAACTCTCAACAAGGTTGGTGGGAAATGATTTGAGCTCAGGCGCCTTAGCAATAAAAAGAACAATATACATGTTTCAACAATAATAAGTAGATGAAAATCTAAAATTTTGAAATGAAATGATGAAAACAGGGACAACAATTTGGGGAAGTGGAGCAGCGGAGCCAACGGCGGTGGAAGCGGTTTTGACTCGGGTGATGACGAAGACGACGACTATTCTGATGACATGTCGGGAAGCGACATATCGTTATCAACTCCATTTTTACCTCTTTTCATTGCAATGTCAAGCTTTTTGTTGTTGTGTTTTGAACCTATTACATCACCCATGTTGTGACAAAGAGGACCAAGTTTAAAATCACTTGGTTTCACTTCTAAATTGTTGTACCAGCTTTCAAAGAAGAAGAAAATGGCTGGCCTTTTCATTTATCTGAATTCACCAATTAACTTCCTCCATTAATGCTCCCTTTTTCTCTCTCTCTCTCCTATTAAAAAGATTAGATAGTACCTGATTCTTTCATGAAGTTCCTTTAATGGTTGCTGACCAGATACGATTAGATAGATGTTTTCTGTTGTTCAATCCTATTGTTGCTCGTAATTGATATTTCTTTTTAATTTGTTACAAAAAAAAAAAACCGATAAAAAGACTTTTTTTTGTTTCTCTCAATTTTGATGTTAAGCAATTGGTTTCTTTTAAAAAAAATTTGAGTAATTTAGACTATATCAATTTCAAAAAGTGAGAAACTAAGGATTAATAATCATAACATTAATATTTTTTTTGTCGATTGTACATTTTTTTGGTATAATAATAAATTTAGCCTTCAAAATTTATACATTTTGTCAGTTTGGTCCTAATTTAATAAATTTAGCCCGTAATATTCATATATTTTGTCAATTTAGTCTTGATTGTACAAATTTATCTCGAACATTTACACGGAATATATAAACATCGAGGGCTAAGTTTGTTATTATACTAATTAAAATTAGCGTAAACTACCAATATAGTCACTTTTATTTATCTCATGTTACATTTTAGTCACTTATGTTGAAATGAGCGTTTTAGCCACTTGCATTATTGCGTTGTAACATTTTAGTCATTGAGTCATTAACGGTGTAACGGTAAGCTGGCGTAATATTTTTTTTATTTTGAGCAATTTAATTTTTTTCTTTTATGTTCTTTTAGCTTTTCTTTTCTTTTTCCACTATATTTTGTTTCCCCCTCTGTTTTTCTCCCTTCATCATTTCTTTTAACGTATTTTTTCTATGTTTTCCATTTGTTAAAACTAGTCCCTATACTTTTATTTTTTTTGAACAATTTAAATTTTTTTGAGTGAGGTAAGCTTGTGAACTAGTTTTAACAAATGGAAAATATAGAAAAACAACGTTAAAAGAAATGAAGAAGGGAGAAAAATAGAGGGAGAAGCAGAAGAGAATGAAAAAATAAAGAAAAAAATTAAATTGCTCAAAATGAAAAAAATATATGAACCAATTGTAGAATTTAACCTAAAATTTTCATTTAAAATGATGATTTAACGTGTCACGTCAGCTCATCATTACATCGTTAACGATAATTAACGGCTCAATGATTGAAATGTTACAACACAGTAACATAAGTGACTAAAACGTAACATTTTAAACATAAGTGACTAAAATGTAACATGAGGCAAACAAAATTTACCCTTAAAATTATATACAAGTGACAAAAAAAATTAATGTCATGATTAATTGTCTCTAGTTACTCACTTTTGAAATTGACAAGGATTAAATTGCTCCAAGTTTTTGAAAGGGACCAATTTGCATAATAACAAAATTGTTTGTATAATAACAACATTAATATTTTTCATCAAATTTACATAAACCTATTGGTATAATAACAAATTTAGCCTTCAAAATTTACACATTCTATTTTTTATATATATTTTTGAATCTTTTAATTTTTTTAAATCTTATATAATTTTGATAATTTTTCAGAATCAAGATCAAATTGATAAAATATGTAAACATTAAGAGCTTAATTTATTATTATATCAATTAAAATTATGAATAATTGACGAAAAATACTATCATCATAATTAATTATCTTTAATTACTCACTTTTAAAATTAACAGAGATTATCAAACTATTATTTTATTAAACCCAACCTAACAAACTAGTTCAAAGTATTTCTATTCAATCACGGATTCAATTTATCATTAATTTCAAATTTAATCCCGGAAAAATCTCTATTTTTTTTTCTTATTGACAAATTCAAAGAACATGTCCGTTATTGGCATTTAAATTGAATTGTCTTTGTGTCCAATCTGTTTCCCAAAACATGACATGGCACTGTCATACAAAAACATTTCTAACAGGTATAAGTTCTTGCAAAAATGGCTGTCTTGTCAGGTTTTTTTTTTTAATTATCTCCAGTTACTTCAATTTGAATAATTTACCTTTTTCTCCTTTTAAAAAGAAAACTTAGAAAAATGAAAATTTCAAGAAGTTCATGTAATTTTGAAATTTAATTTTATATTTTAATTTTAAAATTTTAATTTTTTTATTTTATAATTTTTAAAATTTTAAAATTTAAATTCAATTATTTATTTCGTCATTTTTAATTATATGACTATCAAATATATATATATTTTTTAATTTCATAATATTACACAGACTAATTTAATAAAAATTCAATAATATTAACAATTAAAGGTGAATTTTGAATTTTAAAATAAAATACAATGATTAAATTTATTTTTTTAAAAAATACAGAGATTTATGATATATTTTAACATATATTCTAATACAAACAAAAAATATTGATTTTTTTGGTTAAATTTAAAACTCAAAAGGCCATTCTTCATTTCAACATGTTTGTTATTTTTATAGTGCTTCATGTTTTTCTATTTAATTATAATTATTTTTTAATTTCAAAAGGAATCAGATATTGTAGTTTAAATCAAATCCTCATAAATTTGAGCTCTTTGTAAATATTTTACTTAAAGAACCTAATTGAAAGAACTGCCCTTCTTTCTTAAAAAAAACCCATAATTTTAATTAAATTATATATATATATATTTTTACATAATTTTTAAATTACTATTCTTTTTAAAATGTATCATTCATTTAAATTATACATACTTTACATAATCTAATTATTTATTAAATTACATTTAAAAATTAAAACCATTACCAGCACCTCTTACCCAAAGGAATCCCCTCCTCATATTGTAATTAGTACAAATACATGTATAAATTAATGATTTTATAATATTTTAATTTTGTTAAATAATGTGCAATAGTACTAATTTATTACATTAGACCTTATATTTTTGTAAATTGATGATTTTGTAATATATTAGTCATTGATGTTGGTCCAATTTTAATTAATAAACCAATATTCTAATTATAAAGACAACATACATAAAAAAAAAAAAAAGACAAGTATGCCAATTTATTTCTATACATAAAAGCAAAATTTAACATCTACTATAAAATTTTCAAATTGAGCCTTAACTCGATTGACACCATTATTATTGCAATAATTAGTAGAATGTGAGTTTATATTGCAATAATTAGTAGAATGTGAGTTTATACATGCTTAAATGCGTTTTACAGAAATTATTGGCATTAACAGGGAAGAGGAAGTGAAATACAAACCATAATCGAACCCTTGACTTCATGCGAAAATAAAACTATCAAACAACCTAAATGTTATGCTTCAAACATTTTTAATATCCAGCAATCTACTTATCAGTAATCACATTCCATTAAAATGAGGAAATTATAAGGTACCAAATGCCTACTTTAGTTGCTGTAAAGTTTATGATTCTAACATTTTAATATACAGCAATCAGATTCCCAGTAATCAGATTCCAATGAAACTAGGACATGGTAAGGCCTCGAATGCCACCTTAATCCGGGTATTTTTCAATGATCAAATTGAATACAAATTTGGGGAGAAGAAAAGAATAAAGAGAGGGTTGAGAGAAGGAATACCATTAAAATGGAGGAGTCTGCTTGAATCTAACTCCAACTAATCGGTTAGACTGTAACCATATGGTCTCCACCTCTTTCCGCTGCTGCATCCGCTAGTTTTTTCCATATCATTTCTCGTTGCTCTTCCAAATCTCTGGCTTTGGCTTTTTTCTCTGCAAACCGTGCCTCGCACTCATCGAACAACTCGGCATCCATTTCCAAGAACATCTTCAACACATTTGCTGTTAACCCATGAATGTCCTCATTCCAATGATGTTGGATATTCCGTTCCAATGCCTCAAAGATTATCGGTAATATCACCCGCCGATTATGGGCAATTAAGCCCACAATGTGCTCATTATTCCACAAGAAGAGAGCTCTTTCTGAAACCTGCAATATAAAAGGGTTTTAGGAAGAGTCCTGAAGAAAAGTTCTTATGTTATAACTAAGACCAAAAGCAAGTCTTAAAGAAGCCAGTAACTTCAGATTAACCTGCGATTTTATCATTGTATTAACTTGTAATTTCATAAATTCTAAACGGATTAAGTTGCAATTTTACCATTTTGAGCAATAAGGCCTCTACCTCCCCCACCCCTACTCTGCCTTTGAACCTGCTCCCTCCCTCAATTCTAAATTTTGATCGGCACAGTAAGATGCTAACTCGTAAACATAAATTCCAAAACAACTCAAAACTCCTTTGTATCCTTATTGACAAAAGGTAAGCTATCATGTATGAAACTTAGCTCATAAAAAAATGGTTAAGCAGTGTCCTGATTATATGGTATTTAAGGCAAAAAAGTCATCTAAAAAACCAAATGAAAAAGGAAAAGAAGTACAAAGACTGAAGGAGAGTCGATCAATTAAGGTATAGTCATCAGATAGAATAGTTATAGTTAAGGGAGTCATGATGATGCCACAAGGTCTAGAGAATATACAGCCGAGAAGGTTTATTGAGCCAATCAATAAGTAGTGTGATATCTAGAAACCAGTAAATGTAGAAGAAATTATATTCCAATCTTGGTGAAATTATGTCATGAATTCGTGATTCAAGCAGCCATGCAAGATCAACACATGTAAGAGGAAACAACAGAAAACTTCCTAAGCAACCACAAGTAGATGTTTGGATCATCATATATCGGTTCGTAAGCTCTAAAATAAGTGATTGGTTGGCAATAAGATATTAACTATGGATAAAGAGGAAGACAGGAAAAATCAATGATGTAAGACATTCTATAAAGCAAAAGAAATTGAATTTTGTTTGATAAAGTACCATGGAAGCCCCTATACTAGGAGTCAGATTGCATTTTGTTCCCCCCAACTAAAAAATTGGTCAAATTAATTCCTATACGTTAGATCAAAGAGCAAATCGATCGCTCTATTAAAAATTTCATCCATTTCTCCTGTTAAAAATTGGTCCCTATACATTAACATGAGGTACATGTGTTACACCACGTCTCTATCAAGTTATTCCATCGTACACGTCAGTTTTTAACTATACAAATGAATGAAATTTGCAACAGAAGTGACCAATTTGCTCATTA
The DNA here is from genome assembly GCF_025698485.1 of Gossypium arboreum. NCBI lineage: Eukaryota > Viridiplantae > Streptophyta > Magnoliopsida > Malvales > Malvaceae > Gossypium > Gossypium arboreum. Next base: position 113,397,853 of record NC_069071.1, read on the forward strand.
ATCTAAGGTACAGGGACTAATTAACCCATGTTTTGAGTAGAGGGAGCAAAATGCAATCTGACTCCTAGTATAGGGGCCTCCATGGTAGTTTTACCACTTGTTTTCTTTCTGACAGAATCTCAGCCAACACAAAACCATGATAGAAGAGCCCTATCAAAAAAACATAAATAAACTACACCATGGGAGAAAATAGAAACTAGTAACTTACAACTTGGACACTGAGCTATTCTATAGTCCTCAATGAGTGCAAGTATAATGTTCAAAACTAGGCAACATCCTAACACAGTTGGCATCAAAATCAATTACTATCACAATGGTTTCTAAGGTGATTGACTACTTAAACTATTGGTAATTAGTAGATACATAATGTCGAACTCAAGATACAAAAAGGCCCTTAAAGTTACCTGAAAATGAGCACTATTGAGGCATCGTGCAATCTGTCTGAAAAGTGGAACAATACATCGTTGGAACTCGGCAGTCTGCGTTGCTTCGAGTACTTCCTCAAGTTCTCCAAGGAAAAGAACTTCCTTTTGACAATTAATCATTGGCCAATACTTCAATAACCCTCTAATAACTTTATCAGCAAGCTTATAATCTTTCTCAACAAACTGTACTACACAATAAGACAATTGCTGGTGATATGTCGAAACAGCTTTTGGCTTATGCAAAGGAATCAATACTCTAACAAGGAACAACTTATGTTCTTCTTTCATGGGCAAAGTGAAACCATGAATAATACTTCCTAAAATCTCCAAAAGCTCACCAATACCACTATGTCTCTGGGTTTCATATATAAACCTATAGAAAATGTTATTTATGGCTTTCCTAATTAAGGGTCTATGCACCATGAATTTACCGTAAATCCTATGAAGAACCATTTTTAAATACTCTCTTTCCCTGGGATCCTCTGAACCAAACAAATCAATTAACTTGGAAACAAAGGTATGATCAATGTATTTTTTGGCAACTTTGGTGTCTGTATCTGAAGAAACAATGTATCTCAAAAGAAGCTCGTAAACAAGCTGTAAATGCGGCCACGAGGGTTCCAAATAAGGTTCCTCGTCTTCAGGATCCTTGGCTTCTTGCCCCGTGTTTTCGTGAGACGCCGGTGGGAGACATCGGAAAATGTTGACTACAACCATTTTAATCATCTCTTCCTGACACCGCTCCGTGATTTTACTCGACCCGGATTGAATGAAATCGACGAGTTCAAGCAACGTTTGCCGTTTGATTTCTTTCTCACGGACCAATTTCAAGGTATTAGAGAAATCCAATCGGAAGCAACAAATTTGCAATTTCCGCAGGAACAGGTTTTGCCTATCGGAAACGGCTACGTCTTTGAATAACGGCAAGGGTTCAACGGCGAACATCGGTGGCAGTGTCGTACGGGGGCAGGGATTTGAGGATTTTGCGTTATGTCCAGGCCGGGAAGCATAGTTGACAACTACAGAGGAATTCGTACCCGAAACGGGATGACCGGAGCCGGGTAAACCGTACCCGTGTAAAGATCCATCAATGGAATCTGATTTCGAATGCTTCTTATGCCCTCCTTTAATTATTTTCTTAAACATACTGAATCCCACGATAAACGTTAACAAAATCCTAATGAGGATTAGGAATTCGACGGTGTGATTTAGCGCTTTCAATGGATCGGCATGCATGGAATGTTGGTCACCGTTGATTGATCTAAAGAAAGGAGAACGGAGACTTCATCGGTTTTGTCACCGTTGGTTGATCGGGAAACTGGAGATCGTCATCAGAAAAGGGAGTTCGCCGGAATGTTGGTCAGTTGATCTAACGGCGGTGGTTTTTCCGACAATTAATCAACAAAGTAATTTGTGGTAAAACAAAAAAAAAAGGAAAAAGGTGAGTGAGATAAGTGGAGGGTAATTAAGGGAAGGAAAGCTTAAAAAAATGGTTGCAATTAACGGATTTTTATTTTACAAATTAAATTATATTATTTTTAAAATATTTTTGTTATTTTATATTTTTATATAAAAATATAAACACTTACTAACTTACTATAATTTAAATAAAAACTTTTACTCTTTTAAATTCCGTAATTTATCCCTCAATCAAAATCTCATTTATTATTATATTTATTAATATAATTATGCTTTTTACCCGCATAACATTTCTAAATCTATTCATGAATCGAAACAAGCTATAATTCGATTTCAAAAATATTTTAAATTCAAACTTATTTTCAGTTTGATTAATTCAAAATAATTATTTCACTGTTAAAATTATTAAAACATTTTATATATTTTTATAATCAAATTCAATTTTAAAATATTTTTATTATTTAAAATTAAATTCGAAACATAAAAATGGGTTGCCGGATCATAGACAGATCAAATCTTGTCCTAAATGAAACACATTTGGTTCAACATGTTGAATGGATAGGGACAAACTACATGTGAACGTTGAAAAGACTAATATTTTGGTTCAACTATGAAAATATTTTGGAATAATATCAAATTTAACCTTCCTCGTTTATAATTTTATCAATTTAATCTTTATTCTTTTTTAAGTTAAATTTATTCTTAATTTTTAAAAATAAAAAAAAAATATCAACATTTCAAAAAGAGTCAAATTGTTGTTTATAATTTTATTGTGTTCTAAAGACAACGAAAATCTTCACATGCAACATGGCAATATGCCGAAATGAGATTCTGATGTTCATTCAACATCTTCTGCATTTTTATGTACAAGGAAACGAAAATTGATTTAGACATTTAGTCGGTTTGTTTTCGAATAATAATCGAACCGACCCATCGAAGATTACTTGCGTAACAAGATATGCATATGATATTTACCTCTATGATACAACTTTCTAATAGACATGGCCATGTAACTCCTCGATACCGACTTGTCCCGATGCAAAATTTTAATGATATATAACCCGGATATTGTCATCATATTTGTTCCCAACCCATCAACAGCTTCCAAACACCTTCCTCAATTTTTCGTCTTGGAGTAGATAAGCTAGCTCCTTCATCGAGTAGGACTCGGTATACCTCCCACTCTTGATCTCCGATCACGTGTCTCCCAATCTCCGCCTGGAAAAGAAAGAATGCGAAACGTTAATCTGAATATTATAAATGTTCGAGGACACGGCATACCCATCAAGTACACCATATCCTACGACACTTTAACAGCAAAAAAGAGGAAAACCAGGAAGCATATATGCTTACCAAGAAGATGCAAGTGTTGAGCATCTTTAAAGCAAGGGTAATGTCATGAAAAACGAGCGGTCGACCCTTGCTCGATAACTCAACAGGGTTTGCCACTAGAAGCTCTGTATCAGGACCTCGGCTCACAACAACTACACGGAGTGGTCGAAGCAGTTCCATCTGTAGCCGTGAAGACAATGCACGTTGCATGCTAGGATCAATGATCTTCTTCCCATCGGCTTGTGTTATAAACAAGTCGATCTCGCACTTTCTTCCTTGTTTTATATAAAACCGTCCATATGAGATCTAGTTTACATCATATAAACAAGGGCAGTAAGATGGCGATACTTGTGTTTCGGTTTTACATAGGCTAAGAATTTTACCTGAATGTTGTAATCCTTCAGAGTTCTCATTATGTCATAAAGAAGACCTTTATGGTCTTGACAAACGATCTGAACGAGCGTGTGAGCCGGACTGAACGAGTTGTCCATTGTGACGGAAACGTTGTTAGAAGTACGTAATACAACATCATTCGTTATTGCGGATGAGAGAAATGGAGATGCTTGAGAACATGCGGTAACTTCAGGTCCAACTTTTTCGACATTGCAGCTAATTATAGCAGCCTGCATAACATCTACCAACGCTTCATACGTCTCCTCCTGCCGCATTTTTGTATGTAATAGTTCCCTAGGAGAAAAACAATCGAATATATACAAGATGCATTAGCTTATCGAAGATAGTATCTTCGTAAAACCGATTTGAATCTGCAAAATACGAAGTTCAAGCATATACATGCATTCCCAATCCATTTTTGCAGTCACTTAAAAGAAGCCTAACTGATCAAAGCAAATCGAACATAATACGTATATAACCAAAGGGAACTTGTAATACAAAACCTTGTATCAGTGACAAAGAACAAGTTCATCACCGTCCCGACCGGAGTTGTCGATACCTTCACTTTCTTTATATCGAGTTCGAGATTACAAAGAACTGTTGTGATATCTGCCATGAAAAAGCACCTATAATTCATTCACTAAATATAGTTTAGACCCACATTTTCAATGCACAAATTCATCTATGATTGACGAAACTAACAAAGAGGAAAGTTAAAAGTTAAATTCTGATATCAGTCCCTGTACTTTTGACTTCTCAAATTTTAAAATTTCAGTCCTCAACAAACAATAAATTGTTAAATTCATTAAGTTTGGTTATTTCCAAAATTTTATGGTTATTTCCAAAATTTTATGGGACAAACATATTATCATAAGTCTCATGCCATGTTAGCTTGTTATTTTCATATAGTACTCACTAAAACCTAGTTAATAGATTAACTACCGTCATTTGCAACAAAATTGAAATTTCAAAATTCGAAGATATAAAGAACTTGGAATTTCAAATCGGAGAAGATATACTAAATCTATAACAGTTCGCATAGCAAAAGACTAGTAATTGATTTTAACCAAACGAATTTAACTACTAGCGTTTGAGTCAGAGTAAAATACAGGGACTAAATCCACAAATTTCACAGAGTATAAAGACTAAAGAATTTAACCAAAAATAAAAGATCTTAGCAATCCTAAAATTCAATATAATGAAAGAACCCCGAATCAAGAACAAAAGCTTACCATGTGAAAGGCCTTTTCTATCATAACAAAAAAGCTTGATAAGAAACACATCTGTAACCATTGAAGACTGTAATTCAGAACTGTAATATGAAATACCAAAAGCTGAAGAACAAGAAGGGCAAGTCCCAATTAATCTGTTCTTCAACAATTCCCATCTACAAGTATCCCATTTTATAATTGGCTTAGGAATCACCCAAAGCACTATGTAACACCATTTCCCATCTGTTGACACATCTTCACAAAAAAAAAAAAAAGACCATAAAAAAGTCAAAATATCAAATTCTCAATATCTTCACAAAATCAAAACTGAAATACAAAACTGGGTTTTTAGTTTTTTACCCCCTCTAACAATGGTGAGACCAAAAAAGAGTAAGATACGGCATAAATCACAGCCTAAACCGGTTTTGTCAGGGCAGTTAATGGTGATGACACTGGGTTCTGCTTCATTCTTTGATTGATTTATGATCACTACGTCGTCGTGTAGGATACCCATAGCTTTGTTCTTATTCTAAGCTTTCAGAAAAACAAAAAAACCATTGAATGATTCTTGATTTTTATTCATTCGGGGGCTGGGAGTGCTTTCATTTGGCTGTTTTTGAAGGTCCCAGAGAATATTAAGTGTAAAAGTACTTGCATTTTTACTTCCTAATTAAAAAAATTAGTAAATTAATTTTTCTACGAGTAAATCGCTCTTTTCTTTTCTTTTTTTTAATTTTCGTCCATTTGTGCACCTCATACTGGTGCTAATGTAATGGAGGAAATTTTTAATAAAATAATTAATTTACTTTTTAATTATTAGAAAATAGAAAAGACAGTATGCAATCTCCAGAACACTTTGGTTCATATTGCATTAGTGACGAAAATAAATTATTAAAAAATTAAAAAAATTAAAAATTATAAAATTAGGTTCAATTATGAGCTTAGTTGATTTTTAACTCAACTCGATCGATTCTTCTTATTGTTTCGGATTGATGTATTGGTCGATTTTCAATCTAAATTTAATTTCAACATTATTGAAAATAAATATAATTATTTATAGGACATAAGTTTTGCTAATTTTTTATATGTATATAAGTTTTAATAAAATTACTATTTCTATTAGATAAATTTTGAAACAAAATTTATTCATGCCATATTTGTATAATAATATCTATTTTATTTCATATTTTAATCATTTTATGGTAAAGTTATCACGGAAACCTTTATACTGGAGCAAGATTATATTTTATTCCATCTACTCAAAAAATATCTAAATTAGTTCTTGTAAGTTAATTTAAAGAGCAAATTGATCATTTCTATTAAAAGTTTTATCTATTTATTCTATTAAAAACTAGCGCGGCTGGCGCAATAATTAGACATTGATACGTGACATGCCACATATATTTCATACTAATGTATAGGGACTAGTTTTTAATAACAAATAAATAAAATTTTTAACAAAATGATTATTTTACTCTTTAATCTAAAATATAAAATTAATTTAATAATTTTTAATAAAATAAATAAAATATAATTTAACTCTTATTATCGGGGATTCCTCTATAATTCTACCAAGTTTTTTATGGAATTTAATATCAACCGGAAATGAAGATATTTTGATTTTACCTGTTACTTTCACTCCATTGGGTCAGCATTTACGTTACCCGAGCGTGACTCACCTGCACACGGGCTACCGCCATCACGTGTCGTATTTTTTGGATGGTCCCCATTGGTCACGTGACTTTCTAAGGCTTTAAAACCTAGGTTCCTGGGAAAAGTTACCTTTTGTCATCTGTCAACTATACGTCACCGTTTCGAGTTTTTTTTTCTAATAATAATATTAAAATTAATACAAAGTTTCTCATCCAACAAGATCTCACCACTTGTTAATGATCAATCCAGCAAAGCACAAGCGAAAACTACATTTTTTATTTTAAATACATATTTTCATTATTTATTTATTTTTTAAACTCGATATTTATAGATGTTAAAATCTTCATAAAATTAATTTTCCATAAAATTTATACTCAAAATTTATGAAAAAGTATATCATACTTGACCCCAACACTCACAGATGTCAAAATTAGAGTACTTTCATAAATATATGGCAATCTGATTCTCATCATTTAGAACATATTAAACTAACCTTGCATTAACTTCGACATTATTCTCTCAAGAATCTTGTACTTACACCGATACAAATTTAACTTATGATATACCAAGGTTAAAGTATCTAAAAAGTCCCTATAATATAGGGGTTAGGATTAAATTAATACTAAACCCCACACCGTAAACTCTAAACTTTTAAGCCTAAATCAAAACAATTACTAAATTGCTAGACATTCATATTCAAGTTTCAATCCCTTGTACCCTAACTCTACCGATACAAATGCTTTTCATCAATGTTGTCTTTCACAAGTGTTTAAACATTATTTGGATACAAAAGTATATTCAAAAAGAACCCAGAACCCTTAATTGGGTTTATGATTTATCAAATGTTTAACTTTAGTTTGGAGAGGGGGATGAATCAAGATTTAGGGTTAATGGAGTTAGGGTTTAAAGAATATTGTATATATTAGGGTTTAAAGAGTATTGCATATAAATTAATAAAAAAAACTTTGATCTACGAACATGGAATATATTAATTGAATTGTTAAAATATTTATCATACAAAAAATTATGAATGTGTGCGAACTATTTTACTCGTACACATGCCAAGTTGAAAGACAAAAGGCAGAGCTTGGATGAATCAATAACTAAGGCCAAGTTGAAGTCCAAGAGCAGCATGGATAAGAAACAATGCCATTATCCCACTGCCTAAAATCCCATGCACATTTCTCAATCCAGGTTTACCCTACAAAATGATACCATCATAGTATAGAAAAATAAACATAATAATGAAAAAGAGATTGTCTGTTTAAGGATCAAACAAAATGTTTTCATCAATTTACCTCAAACAATGTTGGCAGAATGGTTTGGATTGTCAATAGGGTAAGACCAATGAAACCTGTAACAGCATGTGTACTGCAAAAAAACACAAAGATGACATTCATGCTGGCTTATATACATTTCAAGAATTATAAAGATGGAAGGTAAAAGTACCATGGAGACCCTTGTACTAGGAGTCAGATTGCATTTTGCTCCCTTTATTCAAAAATGGGCAAATTAGTCCATATGCATTAGATCAAAGAGCAAACTAATTATTTCTGTTAAAAATTTTTATCAATTTCTATTGTTAAAAACTAGTGTGGCTCACGTGTACCTCATTCTGATGTACATGAACCAGTTTTTAACAGTAAAATAGATATAACTTTTAACAGAAAGACCAGTTTGCTATTTAATCAAATGTGGAGGGACAAATTTATCTCTTTATTAAGTAGAGCAAGCAAAATGCAATCTTACTTTTAGTACAAGAGCTTCCATGATACTTTTACATAAAGATGGAATTATATATGATTACCTTTCAAAAATAGGTTTGTCTGAAGTTAAAAGAGATGTTACTCCACCTGTTGCTCCTAAAGCAAAGAAGAAAAACATACCACCTAGAAGCTTTGGGTGCAAATCTTTAGCCTTGGCCTTTTCCTCCTAACATGATCAGAAAAATTAAAACCATTACGATATGGTTGATCTTTCACGGTTTTCTAGTTTTTTCCGTCATTCACAACTGAAAACCAGTTTGGGTTTTTAAGACTTTCTTACCACATCATCGGAATAACGAATGCGGAAGCCTAGATATGTTCCATACCCTCCCATGGCAAAAAGCACTACTGCCTAATAACATATGAAAAAAAACATAGCTAAGAATAATGTGAAAGGTAAAGCAATTTCCAACAGATAAATTGAGAAACAAGGCATAGAATCTTTATACCATATTGCCTGGGTGCCCCCAATGGACAAGCCAATCAGGTAGATTCCATGATTTCACTAGCTCAACAAAAGGACCAAAGAGAGACCTTACAGTCCCAGCTGCTTGTAAACATATTCAAAGCTTGAAATAATTAGCAATGATCCAAATTCTACCTCTCTATCTACTAGTTTATCCAACACATCAATCAAATTCCATGGAGCTTAACAGCAATCATGGTGAAAAACACTTTGTTGAGGGGAGGTCAGACTCGCTCTGGGAAAAATCTTCTCAAATGACAGAGGTATTGTACCCGGGGTGTTATCCTTGATTTTATCTCCCAACTCGGCCCATGAACCCATCGAGGGCTCTCCGCGGAGTGGAAGACAAAACCCAAGCATAGACACCCGAGGCATGATAACTCCACCGTTTGAAGGGTCTGTCACCTCCTAACACTTGGAAAACATTTCCAGAGAGTCCGACCGCCTATCAGCAACATCCCATAGACTTCCTCTTTGATATGGAACTGACAGAGTATTTCAAACAACATATTACCACAAAAGTTGTTAATACATTCGCATATGACATTTACATTCTCAATTTTTCTACATTAGAGAATCATTTGAAAAGATCATATAAAACATTCTAGAAAAGAAAATATGAGAGCAGCCATGGACTAAACCAGAAAGTCAAAACGAAGCAACTGCAGCATATATTAGTTACTATATACCTCCAGGAAGAGCAGCCAAAACTAGTAAAGGCAAAGGAGTGAAAGAGTACAATAATGTTTCACTAGACTCCTCCATTTCTTCCACTTTCACATCATCTCCTCCATTATCAACTTCGCTAAGCTCATTTTTTGCAGCAAAACATTGACTGAGCATAACATTTGTCTTTCTTTTTGCTTGCAATACTAAAGGCAAACACTTGGTGGGCATGCCAAAAGAGGTAGGCAAGGGATAAGGAAATGAAGCTGCAACAGTAGGGAGGATAGGGGTAGGCCTTGTACATAAGGCATGGAATCCATTTGCCAAAGCCATTTATGAAACAAGAAAAACAAAAGTTGGGGAAAAGAGCAAAGGAATGAAAGAATGTCAGAGCTTGAAGACGAGGATTAGAGGAAAGAGCTAAAGTGAGAGAGGAAAGGTGAAGAAAGAGACACGCCAATAGATTGTGGAACCTTTACACGTGCTCTCCATACGCTTCCTTTCCTTTCTAGATTGTTTCAATGTTTTGAGAGTCGTTCCCAGACTCGGTTCGAGTCAATTCATATCGATTCATAGGCTAATGATTTTATGTCTCTCATTCATTCGGTTTAGAATGTTTTAACCATAATTTTGAAGGTCAATTCAATTAATTTAAATTTAAATTTGATTTAATAATAAAAAGTTAATAATCTAAAATTTATTCATCAAATGTAAATTTAAATTTAAATTTAACTCAAATTCGAAAAAAATTTACACTTTAAAGTAATTAGAATTCAAAATGACCCAAATAAATAAATCCAAAATGACCTCAACTTGAAGCAATCGGTACCCATAGTAACTCAATCCGAAAAATTAAAGTCTCAAACCTAAAATAATCCGAACCTAAAGCAAAAACAATCCTAACTCAAAATCAACCCAAACTTGAATTGATCTAAACTCGAAATTAACCTAACCCAAAATAATCTCGAAAATTTTATGACCCAAATTAATCAAATTCAAAACAACCCGAACTATCAAATTATATTTCAACCTTTTAGTTACTACAAAAGAACATTGATTTAGAAAAAAAGAAAAAAATCCACTATTCAATAGTTGTGTATTATCATGATTCAGCAATTCATGAAAATTCTACAATGGGTGACGTTTTAGCTAGAAAATTTGACATTGATATAAAATTTGAAATTTTAATATAATTTAAAAATTTTGGTATGAGCTTTTAGAGAGAAAAAAAACATCTTTAAAGTTAAAACCGAGTTAAATCTTGAGTTTTTCTACTTGAATGGACCTTTTATTAAGTTGATTAAGGTGAAAAATGGAAAGAATCAGCCACGAATCTCATAGACAACGTACTTTGAACCGTGAGTAATTCAGTATATGAGAACAGGAAAATTTGCACTGAAAACTAATCAAACCATCAACATTTCAAGAAATGCTATATAGGAGGTTATTATTTGCAGGAAACTCCTTAGCTGCAACTTGTTAAGTTCCCATGTTTCAAATTCCCAACTCACTGAATCTTTAAAGCTCTGAACTCAATGGGCAAATTTTGGTGGACAATGTTCCACCTAAAGTTCCTACAAAACCTCATACAAGATTCCGAGATACTCGATGTTTTACGGAAACCAAAAGATATACACAGTCACTGAAAGTCATTTGTACAAATTCTAGCACTAGATAGAAAAAAAAGAAAAAACCTATTGCTTCAATGTCTTTCTACTGTGAGTCACTGGAAAAAAACTTACACAACTATTACCTTACCTATCAAAAGTTATATAGGTTTTCGGTGATATCACAACGAAAACATTGAAGTCTTTATTTTGTGTTCGACCAGGAATGGATGACTTCACTCCCCAAATCCTGTGGCCGTGCATGAAACAAGCCAACATCCCCAATGCAAGCAACGAGCTTTCTCTGTTCTAATCGACATCATTGGATGCTAAAACCAATCCACCACTTTGCTCTTGGCAAACAATCTGCAATTACGAGTATAACTTAACAATGGTACATCAGCACACATTTTAAATCTTATCGAGGGTCAGTTGGCTCCTTGAAGAGAAGTCTTTGAAATGTCATCCGCCGGGCAACCGACTGCATCCCCAACAACCAAAGGTATGTCCCCCGAAGGAGGGTGTTGTCTCCTGTGCTCTACCGAGAGCCAGCGTGCAATGAGCGGCTGCCCTGAGGGCTCTTGGCAGAGCACGGGAGACAAAACCCTCTCCCTAGGGATAATTCCTTCGGTTGTTGGGGGTCCGATTGGTTGTCTGGCCGATACTTCGAGAACTTCTCCAAAGAAACTGACCGACCCTCAACAAATCTTAAAATGGAAGTAGTAGACATCTTCACTATTTCAAAAGTAGAGGTAGGGCTCCCTATGCCATATCGAGGACTCTCAAAGTTTAGGCTGACATCAGTTTAGGCTTAATAAGCAACCAGAAACCCGAGAGTATCGAATATAATATACTGTAAGAATGGAGATTACTCATTGAAAAGCCATTTACCTTAATGTTAATGCAGAATACAAAGAATCTCTCTCTTTTATCCCACCGAAGTTTATCTATCAACTCGGAGAATGTTGTTGCATATTCTACTGCTGGTTGTTGACTCTCTTTGAGGATCAAGTGTCCATTGACCGTCAACAACAAATTTTATCTGCAATTTAAACAAAATGATGGAATGAAAGTCTTAAACGGTATCACTTACTATCATTCAAAAAACAAAGTATCAGTTTTAGGATTTCTATAGGAATCTAAACAGCATAACATAAGCAGGGCAGCCCTTTGAAGTGAATTGAAAACCAAATGGTTTGGATATATGAAACAAAATGTGTCGAAGTAAATACATTAATATGTCGGTTGCGAATATAGCAATGTAGCCACTAAGACAAAGTTATTATGTTATTCAGTGGTTCATAATACCTCGTATACCCCGGGATAAAGCCATAGCACCGTTGACCATATTTTGGACTTACTGGCAAGTATGTGAAACGTAATAAGTTCGAAAATCATATACTAATAATAGCAAAATGTGATCGCACATAACATATAATTTAATCTAAAAATACCAATAATCAATCAAAAAAGTTATTCGACAAAAGAGAACATGGAACACCTTGATTCAAGGGGGGTTTTAGTGGTAGAAGATGGCTTAGGATCCAATTTAATCCGATGATGCCAACCATTGAAGCTACCAGATACTTCCACAATTTCACCATCTCCAGTGTATTCGAGTTGCACCTATTATTGTAGTAAAAAATTCAGTTTTGTTTGGTTTGATATCTACTTGAAGAAAAAACTATAATAACAAGAAGCAAGAAAATTATAGGGGAGATCAACACAAAAGGATAATATAATCTCATTCTCCGAATGATTTTAGTAAGAAAATAATAGGGTTAAATCATTATTCGGGGTCTGAACTTGGCAACACTCTCACATTGAGGCCTGAACTTTTTTTAATCCATGTTTGTCCTTAAAACTTGATATTGTTCCCATATTGGAGGTTTGAACTAGGAAATTGTTCCCACATCAGGGCTTAAACTTTTTTCTGTCCAAGTTAGTCCCTAAACTAGGTAATTGCTTCCCATACTGGGGACCAAACTTTAGGGTTTTCAAGGAAATAGCAGGGACTAACTTGGACCAAACAAAAGTTCAGGCCCCAATGTGGGAGTAGTTGCCAAGTTCAAGCCCCAAAGATTTAACCCAAAATAATATTATGATCCTTAAAAATATATATAAACAAAATAGTGGAAAACAGAAAAAGAATGAAGAAGCCAACCAAGACTGCTACAAAAATGTACCTCTTGTAGCCCCAATAAGCTTTCTTCAGCAGCAAGCAATTCAGCATCCTTCTCAGAGACAAGTTTTTGAGCTTTTTGGATCTCTGTTTCAGCCTTGTTTTGCATGGAAGCCAAAGCAATCTAGAGAAAAAAAGAGTGGTAAGGAAAGTTATACTGAAATGAACCCTCAAAAAATGTGTAGCAAAAATGTGTATGTCGGACTTTATACAGTACATGTGCAAGAATCATAAAAAATGGTTTACAAAGAAACATGCCTTCGGAAAATAACTAATGTACCTTTTCCTTTTCAATCTGCTCCTTCAATAGGGATAATTCTAATTCCTTCTGGTGCTATTCACACGAAGAGAAGCAATAAAGACGTTAATGGTTTATTTATGTTAAGGAAAAAAACTTTATATACCGACAAAACTACAGAGAAATAGTTAGTGGTAAGAGACATTATACATTAAAATTATATACCAGCAAAAACTTGAGATAATTAATCTCAATTATGGTGTCCCTTCCAGTGGTCTGCAACAAAGAGGAACATACAATGAGATATTATATGTGAAAATAAACACTGAATTTAAACCGAATTAGAAATTGAAAAACCTTGGAATCCAAATCCTCCCTCGAATCATCACTGTTTAGTGTTTGAGCTTCCATCTTGTCATAACTGCAAATAAATTAAATTCTGGTTCAACTATGTTACTTGGACAACACAGTAAGTTAAATTTCTTTTTTCCCAAGATTTCTATGTATTTGGAGGGTCCTTGGAGGATTGTCAAACACAGGTATTTTGAGAAAAAAGAAGAGTCGAAGCAACATAAAAGTTTAATGACACTAAACCACTCACTGATCAGAAAGTAATACGAGCTTAATGAATGGCTAACCTCCAAGGAAGATAATCCATTGCTACGGGAGGAGCAACCTGCTTGGCAACTGTTGCACTTCCATTCGATTTGAAGACAGCATCATAGGCATTTCTCGAGTGATCTTCACTTCCTGTCCTTGATTGAGTTGCTACTTCATCATTAGTTTCATTTAATTTCTCGTTAACAGTATCTGCATAGCAAGCACCTACAGATACTTAACTTCATGTTTCGAACCGACCAAATAAAAAAAGTGGCAAATTTTCAATTTTGAAACATCCATTATCATTCTTTCCAGGAATGTACTAGCGTATTGAGGAAATACTAACAGCTGCTATTTATCTACTGAAACTTACACTCGATTGCATCCAAATCTCCATTCTGAACAAATCTCACAACTTTTTCCTCCAAAATTGACATGGCCGGAGATTCTTCAGGCATGAAACTACTATCATCAGAATTCTGGTCCAGATTAACACTCAAACTCCCAGAATAGTTTTCCTCGAACGGGAGCAAAGTTGATGCGGAAACATCTTCAAGCACAGTGCTTTCCATTTCCATTTGATCTCCTGAAGTATACACTGTAGTTTCCCTCATGCAATTATGGTTATCGGAATCAATATCCTCTGCAACCAACTTATTCTCCGTGTTGAAAACTTTGGTTGACAAAGGAACAACTTCGATTGCATTCTCCCTCTTTAGATATTGACCTTCAAAACAATAGAAACAGGTTACCACCAACACTAAAGTTTGATTAAAGCGAGAGGGTTCATGCATTGGTAAAGAAATTTATATTGACCTTCAAAAGTATCTTCCGAATCACTGTTGGCATTGTGCTTTTGAACTACACTTGTATCTGCAATAAGTCCATCGGTTTCTGGTGAGCTCGAAAGAAGCTTTTGGATAAGCTTGTATCCTCTCCTTCGAACAATGTTAGCCAGATCATTCCTAAAGAGGAACAATTAAGCAACAAGGTTTAAACTTGGTTCCTTTCATTTCAATCATTAGTAATTTAGAAACATATATATCTCCAAAATAAAAACTTGGTGTGATTCAAGGCCAAAAGGTTTAAACCTTTTTCATACAAACCCCCCAATTTCCCTAACAAATTAAATAACAGACAAAAACTTGATCTTAATCAAGACCAAAAGGTTAAACTTTTCATACAAACCCCAAATTTCCCTAACAATTCAAATAACAAATCAGAACTTTGGTCTTAATCAAGGCTAAAAAGCTTACATTTTTCATTCAAACCCACAATTTCCATAACAATTCAAATAAACAATCACAACTTGGTTTTATTCAAAGCCAAAGTTCAAACTTTTTTCATACAAACCCCACAATTTCCCTAACAATTAAGACCAAAAGGTTAAACATTTCATACAAACCCCCCAATTTCCCTAACAAATCAGAACTTGGTCTCAATCAAGGCCAAAAGGTTTAAACTTTTTTCATACAAACCCTCAATTTCCTTCACAATCCAAATAAACAATCAAATTTTGGTTTCAATCAAAGCCAAAGTTTGAACTTTTAATACAACCCACAATTTCCTTCACGATTCAAATAAACAATCAGGACTTTGTTTCAAGGCCAAAAGGTTAAACTTTTTCATACAAACCCCTAATTTCCCTAACAATTCAAATGAACCCTTTTCAAATGAAACAAAATAAATTAACAAAAACTATGAATTTTCAACAGTAAAATCACCTTCCATGCTGAGAAAGTTCTTTGAAGGAAGGAACATGACCCTCTGGAAGCCCAACCTCAGCTACAAATTCCCTTATATCATTACACAGTTCCTCATTACTCTTTACCTTTCTTCCACTCCTAATTCAAAGAAACAAATAACAAAACCAATGAGGAAACTAAAAACGCAATTGAACCATTAATAAAAATAAAAAAAACTTTATACAAAAAAGTACAAACCTAGGTCTTTTAATAGAAAAGGCACATATTTTTAAGCTTCTTCTAGGTCTAAATTCATGGGTTTTCCAGCTTATCCATTGTTGTGGCTTTGATGAGAAGATGGGTTTATGAGAAGAGAAGGAAATGAAAGTTGGAAATTGAAACAAAGCTGCCATTGTGAGTGAAACCTTGTTGTAGCATTGAATACTTTATTATCGTTCTATAATGTTTTCATGTCAGACAAAGCAGTCTTAGATTTGGGATACACAGGCTTTATAATATATAATTAATGATTTCAGGTTTGAGGCTTGCCGAAAACAAGGTGGTGGGTTGCTGGTGTTTTACAAGATTTTTTAGTTTAATAGTATCAATAGAGTTATTTTAAACTGTCAATTTGATGATTTTGTTGAAATGAAATGTCAGTAAAACATTATCTTTAAGATTTTTTTGTTCCAGTTTTTTCTGTGTTTTCCTTTTAGATAACTTTGAACAAGTATTGTCATTTGGAAGGCCCAAAAGGGAGGGTTTTTCTTGCCAAAATAGCCCACAAAGTTGTTTCCAATGCTGGGTTTTGAAGACAAATTGAGTAGCATAAAAGAAACATATTTAAAAGATGATCTTGTTTTTTTTTTTTTTTAATTTCTCAAAGTATCTATCAGAGCGAGTCTAATAAATTAATTATGCACATTCTATAAACCGTCAAGAGGTAAATATTGACCACGAGTTTTAAAATTATTCCATACCCAATGCGAGGATCAAACCCTCGACTACTGGTTAATGTAAAGGAGACTTTTCCCATTTTACCAACTCTCGTGCTTTGAAATTTCATTTCACTTGTTTTGAAGTTTATATAATATTTTTTTTATAAATTATGTAAACTTTATACTATAAAATATTAAAAGATATATTAATTTATTTATGTTTAGAAATTTAGCAAATAAATAAATGTAGACAAATATAAACAAATTTAAATTAACTATTTATAAATATGAACATATTTTAGTTTTTAAGTCGAGTTGATATTGAACAATTATATATAATATTGATGGAGGAAAGGCTTCTATTTTTTGACCAACCTTCTCGAAGCGTCATTCACCTGCCGACGATGGACATCGAAAGGATTGCTTTCTCAAGGACTATTACTTTAGCTTTAGTAGGCTTTAACCCTCTTTTGTAACCAAAAAGAAAGAAAGTACAAAGCAACTAAAAATATGTAAAATGCATATAAAATCTATACTATATATTAAATGTTAATTGAGTTAGAAATTATCAAATATCTCTTCATTTTATGAAATAAAATTGTTATTTTAAGGGTATTTATGTCTTTTAATATATATATATGGTAATACTAATTATGAAATTTGAACTCACGACATCATATTTTTAAATTTTGACTACTTAATATTTTAATATATATATATATATATGGTAATACTAATTATGAAATTTGAACTCACGACATCATATTTTTAAATTTTGACTACTTAATTATACAATTTCAACTAAAGTTATATTATAAATTTGTTAAATATTTATGTCTTTTTTTATAAAACTAAAACATATATACACATACAATAATTATGAGATTTGAACCAAAGACGTCATAATCTTAATTATCATTACTTTATAATTTCAATCAAAATTACATATGACTTTTATAACAAATTTTAATAAATTTATTATATAATTATTTTCATCCACATCCTGAATATGTTATAATCTAATAATAATAGAATTAATCTATTTTAAAATTAAAAAATTGATGAAATTGATTTATTGAAAACATCCTTATTTTTCACTTCACCAACAAGTCTAGTAAATTTATTTATAGTTTGACCCTCCAATTTTTGCTCACATTTGAATTTGGGAGTTTTTTTTCCACCGCCACTATTGCAAAGAGAAGGAAAATTACAAACAAAAAGAAAATGAAACCCCACATTTGCTTGCTTCAAGAAAATTAGCATTTTCTTCTAGAAAAAAATTATATTTTCTATTGGGACCATAGATGAACTTTAGCATTTTCTTGATATTTGCAAAGAAAATTATGGCTTTAAATAAATTCGTCCAAATAATAAAATATATAGTTTTTATTTAGGAGAGAATTTTACTTAATAGGATAAATATCAAATTTATACATATATTTTGGTTCAATGTGTAATTTGATACATGAATTCGATTTCGTGCAATTATACATATTTAAAGAAATGAATACATATATTTATTTTCATATTGAACTAATATAATTATTTGTGTATGCAATATATTAATATAAAATAGTGTTACTTGATAATATTGTTAGTGATTTTGTGAAAATTAAATTAAATCAAAGCTTCGTTTATAAAATCACACAAAATCAAAATCTATGTATAACATTGCAAATTGGATCAAAGTTCATATATAGTTTTATATTAATCCCAAATTAATATGGTTTGACACGCTTTCATAATTTTTCCTATGGCTGATATTATTTTTATTTAGTGAAGGTTCACTTATAATGGTTGGATTGTTAAAATATTAGTTGTAAAAAAATTACGGAAGTGTGTAAAATCATAATTTTACATACGCATAAATAGATTATTCTCCTTTTATTTATCATAAAATGCAAAAGTATTCTTTTTAATGTTTTAGTATTTTTTGAATAGTAAAATAAATTTTTGTTAGTGATGGATCGAGCTTGACAATATTATTTGAAGAGAGTAAATTGGGCTTACAAGATACCATTAAGTTAGCAAAATATGATTGTGGAATAAGTAAGGTTTAAACATGGAAAGTTGAGAGTGGAGAAAGAGGAGGGCCATACATTAAGTATTTATGAAGCCATGAATAGGAAAATTGGAACAAATCCTAAGAGTGAGTGTGCAATGGCAGGTGATGGTTAGTAAGGTGGAATAAGATTAAATGTGATTAAGAATAAAGCTAATCTAAGAAATACGAGTTAAAATACTAAAAGTCCCTCATAAGTTGTGAATGGATCCTATTCATAAATTTTAAGAATAGGAGTAATGACATGAATTTTGGGGTTTCAGAAGAGATTATTAATTTTTAAATTAATAAACTTTAATTGTTGTTTGGGTAATAATGAGTAGTGAACTACAATTAAAGAATGGAAGAAGCACTTAATAATTTTAGGGTAGGTTAAGAGATCTTTTAACTAACTTCAAATCTAATCTGTGCTCTTTAGAGCATTCAAGTATGAAAATAACTTCAAAATATTGTCATATTTTGCGGTTATTTATACTTCTTTTTCTTTGGTGTAATAGCACATTATGAAATTTTTTTTATAAAACATCTTTTGAAGAATGTGCCTTCTCGAATAATATTGTTCTAATGATTAGTTATTCTGCAATGGAATCATTCTTGAAAAAGATTGTTTTAAATGGCAATTATTCTTAGAGCAGAGTTATATTGAGGACACATGGCAACACAACAAGCTACCCGAAAGACGCTCTTCTGATAAGTGTCAAAAGTAACATAATTTAACTTTATTTTTAGTGCATTTTTAGGTGATTATGTGATATTAATTGTGAATTATATACTCCTAATCCTTTTATATTCATGTTTTGATGCTTAATAGGGCAATTGGGAGCAATAGGAGTGAAAAACTAGTGGAAATTAGAACATTGGAGCATTCTAGAAGCTACACACATGCAACAGACTTTTACACGGGCAATCTACATGGCTATGTGATCATACGGGTGTGTATCCAGGGCGTGTTGATCTTGGGAACCGTGTGCACTAACAATTGAAAATCACGATATTTAGGATTTTTTAACATTTTAAGAAGACATAAATAAGGTAATAAAGTAGGGAAGTGTTGGAAAATCAGATTTGGAAAACACAGTCGAAAATAGGTTTAAGGGAAAATCAAAATTTTAATTTTTTTTCTAAAAACAAGAACTTGATTGTATTATCTAAAAATCATACATTTATGATTCATTTAGGATGAACACTTCGACCCAATAATCTTCTCTGCTATTCTCAAGCTCACGTCTGCCAAGTCTGGACTTACTTCGAATCAGAAAAATTTTCACAAAATTACCAATGGAACAATTTCGTAATTTCTCTAAACTTATTGAGTCACAAAATTATTCTAAACCAACTATTTTAAATAAAGTTTGTTGTTACTAAATAAATATTAAATATTGACATCCGTAATTATGCCAAATCAATTTTGTTATTAATTTTAGAAGCACATTTTCTCACAAAATAAATTTATAATTTTATCAACCTTGTAATTTCGATTGCGGAATTACCAAAGAAACTTTCAAATGAGGTTATGGGTTTTTGATAGCTACTTGTTACATCAGATGACTTATAAGTTTATATAACAAAATTTAATTCAAATTTTGAATAAAAAAATTAAAAAATTTCAGACGACACCGTTCTAGCCAAGGCAATGAACACGTCTGACTATAAAAGTCAATCATGAATTTATGGAGGATGAAATTAAAGAAGATTCTAAACTCAAAGAGAAGGTAACGACATCATATCATTAAAGATTAAACACATTTTCAATAACTTATATGGAAGATTGTTGATATATAAATATATGAACGACAAATTTTCCAAAGATATTTCTTTTGGGAATTCATAATTTGATTTTATTGCTCAAAAATTCATGTGATTGGATGACATATTAATCACATTTATTAGCAATCTGTATTTTAGCTAGGAACCAATCCAACTTTTATTAGAAGAAATGTGAACATATTTAATATTCTAGTTATAGAAAATATATATTTAATTATATGTCTTTCCCCATAAAATTTTCTCTTTTTTTTTTTTGTTTATGCCGTTTCCTTCTTATTTATCGCCCGCCTTTTTTTCTCTCTCATCAACCCTTTCTTTCTTTATTTTTCTCATTCACTACACACGACTTCTCTCTTTTCAGTTTGCAAATCTATTTTTTGGGTATTTTTGTTGTCTTCACAAGTTGTGATAGATAGATGACGGCACATGTTGTTCAATAAAACTTCATCGACCACTAGTAGTTTTTCTTGGAAAGTGTGTGGTTCTTTTATTAACTTCTTATTTTATTTCTGATTTGAGAGTATTTCAGAATAATAAATAATTTCATATGTTAATTTGGACACGTGTTGTCTTAAATTTTATATCTTTTTTGTTTGTTTTTTCATTGTTTAATAAACCTTTAGTTTTAGAAGTTTTTGTCTGTTCTTGTAGCATATTTTTTAGTCTTGCTTATGAATGTAATTTTAGTTTTACAAGTGATTTTAGGAATGATTTTATTGCCCTCCTCTCTAGTTTGGTGAATGCTCGATTCTTTTGTTGATTTTTGCTCGTCGATTTGAACCAACCAGGGCTAATTTCATTATCGTATTAAGTGCTTACAATCACTCCAAATATATCGTGCTTGAGTTGTGACAAAACCAATTGTCAACGTGTCATAATATTCTATTAATGCTGAGACTAAAGCCTTTATTGTATTGATAGAGTTTGACATTCATCATCTACGACGAGTGTTTGCTATTTTTTTTCCGTCTGAATTTTATGATTCCATTCATTGAATGAATTAATGAATTTACCTTTCAAAAAAATTATAAATCTTTCCCTTAATTAATATTTTAACTTTTTAAGTGTCATTATAATGACAAGTGGTTCTAACCCGAGACTAATATTGTTTGAATTAAGAGTGATATTTAAATAAAACATTTTTAATAATAATGACATCAAATTCGATCTTGATTCGATGCTTAGTTCAAATATAATAAATTTATATACAGACTGCAATTCCTATATAATATATT
Source organism: Gossypium arboreum (assembly GCF_025698485.1). Classification (NCBI taxonomy): domain Eukaryota; kingdom Viridiplantae; phylum Streptophyta; class Magnoliopsida; order Malvales; family Malvaceae; genus Gossypium; species Gossypium arboreum. The sequence goes on from NC_069071.1 coordinate 113,419,498, forward strand.
TAGTTACGTATATATATAAATTTCACGATAAATATAAGATTTGATTTTACTCTTATATTTATAAATTTATGTTTTCAAATTTTACTTCCATGAATTTATTTATATTTCTTCAATGATTAAAGGAATCTTTAATTTGAAGATTATAAATATAAAGGATTAATTTAGTTTCAATGGACATCTATAGATACGTCACAAATCATATATGACTATTTTCCTTTGAACAAACTAAAAGTGTATAAACTATCTTTCAATATATATAACTATAGGCTATCATTTTCAATGTAAATTGTGTCTCATTACTTCTAATTTTAGTTGACTTTCGTATTCTTTTAAGCAACGAAATAGTAAACCAAGATGGCTAATTAGGTTTTAATAGTGTTGGACAAAGGTTTGAGGCTGAATTTTAAAGATTTAGAGTTGAGTATTATCGTGTATAATTATAATGTGAGTTTATTTTATTTTATGTGTATGTTTTTTGTGTGGGTTTTATCTGATTTTTAAAAAAATTAATCTAGTTTTTATATAATTTTTCATCCGTTGTGCATTGTATTAGTTTGAATTCTATATTATAATTAGTCGAATATATATTTATATTTGTAATCGTACTATTTTTTTACTAGAAAATTTTAATAAAGAAAACACTAAGTTAAGGCTTAATAATTTGGTCTTTTAGAGGTCTCCTTTGCATTAATTAAGAGTTAGATTGTATTTTATTCTCTTAATAAAAATAGACAAATTAATCATTATACATTAAAAAAAAAGTAAATTGGTCTTTTTGTTAAAAAATTATCTATTTCTATTGTTAAAAACTGGTCCATGTATGTCAGAATGAGATATATGTGGCACTCCACGTGTAACTTTCAAGCTACTCTATCAGTCGTGCCAATATTTAACAATAGAAATAGATAAAAATTTTTAACATAAAATATCAATTTACTCTTCGATTTAATATATAAAAATTAATTTATTTATTTTTTAAGTAAAAAGAAATAAAATGCATCTATCAACACCGTAATATGTGAAAACCGTCGTATGGAAACTTCTTTTCATATAAAAGAAGGCTTGCCATTTTGACTTTTGTTTTCACACATCCTTAACTCTTTATATATGTAACCATAATTTTTTGTTAGGTGTTACTTTAAAGCAGCTCTTGTTTTCTTCAAAAACCCAAAGTATATAACATAGAGATGGGAAGAGCTCCTTGTTGCGACAAATCTAATGTGAAGAAAGGTCCCTGGTCACCTGAAGAGGATGCAATGCTCAAAGACTTCATACACAAACATGGAACTGGTGGCAACTGGATTTCTCTCCCACAAAAAGCTGGTATGCATATGTATGTATGTATGTATGTATGTATGTTTTTTAATGTGTTTGGGTTTTATGTTATAGGTCTAAGGAGATGTGGGAAAAGTTGCAGATTAAGATGGCTGAACTATCTAAGGCCTAATATTAAACATGGAAAATTCTCTGATGATGAAGATAGGATAATCTGCAATCTGTTTGCAAGCATTGGTAGCAGGTATATATATGTTTATACACATATTAATCATATTTCTTGATGTGGGTCTTTTTTTGCTTTTTGCTTTTAGTATCTTGTTTGTTTCCTGAGAAAATTAACTAAGAAAGGAAAAGACAAACTTTTTTCTATGTTAAATTTCAAGAATTTTCTTTTTACAGGTGGTCAATTATAGCAGCTAACTTACCAGGTAGAACTGATAATGATATCAAGAACTATTGGAACACAAAGTTGAAGAAGAAACTTTTTGGCATGGTTCCTCATAGCTATTCCTCGTCAAGTTTTTCAAACATTACCACTGCTGGATCAGTTCTCCAATCACAGCAACAACGGGGGTTTTCCGCCAACCGGCTTGGCCGGAACAAAGACTCGGAGTTTGGATACGGTGGTGGCAGTGGTGAAAATCATGGTGATCAACAAATTGGCAACTTGGAGAGTTGTTTCTACAATGAAGGTGATAAAAATTACCACCACAACCTCATGGACTCATCTGGGGATGTTGCTAATGGATTTTCGAGTTCGGTCGGTTCAATCGGTTCAACTTTCGATTCAAACTTTTTGTATGGTGAAACAACATCATTAGATTATGGGATAGAGGGAATTAACCAGCAAATTAGTAGTACTTCTTCAAGTTGTGAAGGCTTTGGTTTTTATCAACACAATGCAAATGATTATCCATGTTAATTTGACAATTCGGGTTTGTGAATGTCATAATATCGTATTTCATAAATTATTAAAGGGTAAAAGTATAATTTCATTATTATATTGACATGTAATTTCATAAAAAATTAAGGAGTTAAATAATAAATTTATTATCTTTTTGGGGCCAAGACTACTGCCATGTTCAATTCAACCGATCAATCTAATTAAGTTGCGATAATTTTATTAAAACGTTTTCTTTAATTTAAATGAAATTCCGTTGGTTAACTTTGAATAAAGTCAAGCATAAGGTGAGGGGTTTTTGGATCTTTGTGGAATTATTCCACAAAGTCTGTCAATTTTATATATTTTTAGTACAATAAGCTAATAAAAATCTATGAAATGTGGGCACAATAAGCCAAAATCAATACATTAAAATAAGTTATCATTAAATAGTGGCCAATGTTGATTGTTGTAATGACTCAAGTGTAAAACATATTAATTTCATAAATATTTGTTTAGTTTATTGATAAATTATAGAATTTTTGGTTTTATGAATTTAATTTTTTGATAATTTTAAATATTAAAATAAAATTAATTAGAAATTTGTTTCGTACAATATTTTTAGTGACAAAGATTATGAGTGATTTAAATAAAAAAAGATTGTTACGGAAAAGAGTATCTTTTCTTTGCGATGATGGAGAGAGTTTATAGAGGGGGCTTGCTATGTGGAATGAGTATTTTACTATAGGGGCGGTGTCGGGGTAGGAGTCCTGGCCCCTCTAAACGGAAAATTGTAAGTTTGACTCTTGAAGTTTTATAAAATTACAATTTAGTACATGATAAAAATTACATTTTGACCTCCCAAAGGTATAAACTAATAAAATGTTAAAATTAAAATTTAAATCTTATAAAAATATGTAACTTAATTTCGGCTCTCAGAAAAAATTCTAACTTTGCCCTTGCCTTACCAAGTAGAGGTAGGGACTAAATGTAATAAGAAAGAACTAAATATAGTTGTAATTTGTCTTGAAGAGTTGGTATAGGATCTCTGAGATGTAACATGAATTCACTTTTTCTAAATTATCTCGAATTTGACAGTAATTACGTGACCCTGAGTTAAGCGAGCTTTTATTTAAGTTAGCCTCTTTTGTTTTGATAAATTTTTTGACGGTCTGCTTTTGAACGAGACAAAATTTTAAAATGTTAAAGACTTTTTGACAATAAGTAGCATGGAACATGGAAAGCAAGTTCCAATTTCAGTTGGAGAGGAAAAAAAAAGTAGGACAGCAATAATAAATAAACCCAACTAGCTTACACTTATATACATGCATACATAAATAAACCCAACTAGCTTTTATATATATATATATATATATATATATATATATATAATTGCAAAGTGGAAGAGAATCCTCATGGGGAAGGCAGTCCAAAGAGCTCCAAAATCATATGATCTAAAAGATAATGATGCCTTTGGGTACTTCTTTCAATTATATTGGCTAAATCAAAGAGAGTGAAATATAATATAGTTCTTCTGCCATAAGAAACATAAAAAAAAATCCATTGACCTTTTCACATTTTGTTTTATTACATAAAAAATCTAATGGATTTTAAAGATAAATTATTTCTAAGCATTTCATATCCATAGTATAGGATTAAATCGTAAAAATTACTTGTTAACGGTGTGGGAAAAAAATATGGATTATTTTTGAAACATTTCTTATAGTAACATCATAGACTTTCTTGAAATATGAAAATGTAATGATTTTTTTTCTCACCCCTTTTCATCCTTCATACCAACTAAAGGCCAAGGATAATATTAATAATGTTTGAGCATGCAGAAGTATATTTATCCTCCTAATTAAAGGTTGAGATAAGTTATGGATAGTTTTAGGCATTTTATAATAAAAAAAATGTACAAAGACTAAATCCATAAATTAAATATAGTAAAGGGACTAAAACCACAATTTAACCCAAACTTTAAAAGAAATGATCTTCAACCCAATTAAAGCCCAATTTTATCTATGAAAAAGGCCCTAAGAACCTATAACATTCAAAGTGAATTAAGTCCAAAATATAATCATCTTGGTTATGCTAGGAAGGTTAAGGTTTATTGATTTTTATTACTAGTTCTCTCTCAAATTATTTTAAATTTAAAACCTATTATATATAAAACCTATCTTAAAGTCAAAGTAGCTTAGTTACATGATTAAATTATGTTATTGAGGTGGATTGAGTTTTAGTTTGATTGATATCGATATTATCATTTTATATTTAAGGGTTGGAGAGGGACTATGGGTAGTTCTAAGTATTATATCAAAAAAATTCATCCATTCTTATTGTTTAAAATTGGCATGGCTGACCAGAAAGTTATATATGACATGTCGTATGTACCTCATTCTGACGTACAAGAACCAATTTTTAATAGTAAAAATAGATGAAATTTTTTACTCTTTAATATAACGCATAAAGACTAATTTTCTTATTTTTTAAGTAAAAAAAGTAAATTGCAATTCGAATCTTAATGCAAGGGCCTCTATTATATTTTTACCATACACATATGATATATTTATGTAATTTTCCTGTGGGGTCCAATCACAATCAGCACAGAATTCTCAGCAATAGCAGAAGAAATTTGCAGGTGGAAGCAGAAAGGACATGGCAGGCTGCAAGAAGGGGACTTTGAAAACCCAAAGTGACTAAACAAAAGTATTGTTGAAGCACAGTGAATTTTATATAAAGATTTCATCTTTTTACCAATGTTGTATTGTTGTCAAAGTGCATTACACAGCAGGCAGCACCTAAGCAACAACATCATAAAAACAAAAAAGAAGAAAGTGCATGCCTTGTTGGCTCTTTTCTTCAATTCCAAATGCTTCTTTGGACTGACTCACTTTCCCCCACACTTTGCTTTTCCTTTTTCCCTTTTTATTTTTTATTTTTTATTTTTTACATTTTGCCCTTTGTTTCCTCTTTTTTACGTTTGCATTACATCAAACTTTATTCACAATTATATATATAGGGAAAAGTAGAAATTTTGATTTAAAATTAAATTTTTAATTTTTGAAAGGGGTAAATATTTTTTCAAAAAATCTATTTAAAATAAGTTAAAGAGGATTAAATTGAATTGTTTAAATTTAGTAGACACTCAAATACAAATTAAATCATTCAACTAAGGGGGTCAAAGCCCCTACCAATCCATTTGGCTATGTCTCGTATGTATGTATTCCAATTAGGACTTACTAAAATGGTTAGTTTGAGGTTTTGAGAACATTTATCTTTGGCTTGAGTCTAATCATTTGTAAAGTTTACGTGTGCAAAATAGCTTTGAAAATAACAATCAATACATGATTTACCTAAGATAAGATTTGAATTTAAGACATCAAAATTTCAAGATCTCAACATTTATCAATGGTGCAAGCTCTCATTACGAGATTAATGTTTCATGAAGTTCAAGTTTTGGATGCACATTTCTCTTTTATTTACCCCTCTTATAGGTTGATTTTGACATAAGATGCTAAGCTATTAAGAATTTTGATATCAAAATTTTAGAGATAACAACCCATACACGAGTTAATATGATGAGAGTTGAATTTAAGGCATCAAAATTTCAAGATCTCAAATTTTACTAATAGTTCAAATCCTCATTACGAGATTAAAGTTTAATGAAATTAAAGTTTTTGATGCACATTTCTCCTTTATTTACCCCTCCATAGTTGTGGAGATAACAACCCCTCCATGATTTTCGTAAGATATGAGTAGAACTTAGGGCATTAAAATTTTAAGATGTTAGAGTTGTGTGACTCAAATTCTAAGCGATTGCTTGCAAGTTAAGTTAAACAAAAATATATTTTCTTTCTAGAAGATTTAGTATTTATTAGTATAATATATTTAGCATTTATTAGTATAGTTTATTTGACTTGCTAATTTAGCTTATAAATAGGTTCTTTTACAATCTTAGAAAATACACCCATTAGAAATTAGAACTCATAACACATTTAGAGAATTTTGTGTTTACGTTTTGAGGGTTCTTTGCTTTCGGGTTTTCGGGGTTTAGTTTTTTATCTCCATCTTTTGTACTCTTCGTTCTTTTGTCATTATAGTAAAATTATCTTTGCCCGTGGTTTTTTATCCTCTTTGGAGGGGTTTTTCCACGTTAAATTTATGTGTTCAATTTCTCAATTTATTCTGCTATTTTACTTGTTCGCTGCTTAATCGGATCGAAATCCTAACAAGTGGTATCAGAGCTAGTTTAATTTTCATAGATCAGCCCGTTCAAAGATGGCAACAACAAGGTTTGAAATTGAGAAGTTCGATGGTGAGACAAACTTCAATCTGTAGCAAGTTCGGATGATGGCAATTCTAGTTCAATCAGGCTTGAAAAAGGTTGTTACTGGGAAAAAAGCCTGAGAATCTAAACAAAACAAAATGGGAAGAGCTTGATGAAAAGGCTTTGTCTACAATCCAGTTGTGCCTCGCGAATACGGTATTGCAAGAGGTATTGATGGAGAAGACCTCATCTGCCTTGTGGAAAAAGTTAGAAACTCTTTATGCGACTAAGCCTCTGGCTAACCGTTTAGTGTTGAAACAACGTCTATTTACATTTCGCATGAACGAATGTGAGGTTCTTAAAGATAACATTAGTCAATTCATTACTCTTTTAAATGATTTAAAGAATGTTGAGGTTCATATTAAAGATGAAGATCAGGCTATGCTATTATTGTACTCTTTACCCCCTTCATACAAGTCTTTCAAGGAGACCCTGATTTACGGCAGAGACAAAATCTCGTTCGAAGATGTGAATGGTCATTTGTTGAGTAGAGACAAAATCGACAATGAGTTTAGTTTGGATAGCAAGGCAGATAGGCAACCTTCTGTTTTGGAAGCATCAAAGAAACGAGACAAAAGGTGTCGCTATTGTAAAAAGTTAGGTCACGTCAAAGCAGATTGTTATAAATTGCGAAATAAAAGAACTGTTGAGAGTAACGAGGAAGATGTAGCTGGTGCTAATTTGGCTGATGAAAACGATAATGATTTCTTGCTAGTGTCAATGAGCAATAACTCCAAGCTCATGTCCGAGTGGATCCTAGATTCGGGATGTTCTTTCCACATGTGTCCCAATAGAGAATGGTTCTCTATATACAGTTCGGTTGAAGGTGGAGTTGTGTGCATGGGAAACGATTCATCTAGTAAGGTAATTGGTATTGGTACTGTTAAAATTAGGATACACGATGGGACGATTGTGACACTCTCAGATGTTAGGTATGTACCTGATTTACGAAAGAATCTCATCTCATTGAGTATTTTAGACTTGAAAGGATGCAGAATTAACATCGAGTCGAGTGGCATTAAAGTATCTCGTGGAGCTCTCATTTTGTTAAAAGGTAAAAGAACCAGCAGTCTTTATATTTTGGAAGGTTCTACAGTGACCGGTGAAATCGGACGTCCCTCGTCCTTTACGGAGTCGAAGTCAACTCGTTTGGAGCAGAGGCAACTTGGTCATAGGAGGGAAAAATGTATGACTGTTTCGTTAAAGAGAGGTTCTCTTTTGGATGCAAGTTTTGAATAGTTAGGGCATTGTATTCGTGAAAATCAGACCCGAGTTAGTTTTGTTTTGGTAGTGCACAAGTCGAAGGCTAGAAGTCTTCCAACTTCTAAGCACAGATTCGGCTCAATTAATTCCCTGCATAGTTCAAGATAGGCCCGTAGCGGGCTTTGGCAAAGATGGCGTTGAAAGAATTCGTGTCAAGGTGGAGATTGTTAGAGTTGTGTGACCCAAATTCTAAGAGATTGCTTACAAGTCAAGTTAAACAAAAATATATTTTCTTTCTAGAAGATTTAGTATTTATTAGTATAATATATTTAACATTTATTAGTATAGTTTATTTGACTTGCTAATTTAGCTTATAAATGGCTCTTTTACAATCTTAGAAAATACACCCATTAGAAATAAGAACTCATAACACATTTAGAGAATTTTGTGTTTACGTTTTGAGGGTTCTTTGCTTTCGGGTTTTCGGGGTTTAGTTTTTTATTTCCATCTTTTGTACTCTTCGTTCTTTTGCCATTATAGTAAAATTATCTTTGCCCGTGGTTTTTTATCCTCTTTGGAGGGGTTTTTCCACGTTAAATTTGTGTGTTCAATTTCTCAATTTATTCCGCTATTTTATTTGTTCGCTGCTTAATCAGGTCGAAATCCTAACATAAGATCTCAACCTTTTTCGACGGTTCAATAATAGTATTAGAATTTCATGAAATTCAAGTTCTTTATGCACATTTACCTCTCTTATAGGCTAATTTTGACATGTTAAGCTATTAAGAATTTGACGTCAAAATTATTAGGTTCAAGACTCATCATATGTAAATACTACGTGAATTACAAAATAGTTTTAGAGAACCCATATATAATTTAATTAAGATGGGAGTTGAACTTAGAGCATCAAAATTTTAAAGTCTCAACTTTTACTGACAATGCAAATCCTCGTTACGATATTAGACAAAATTCAAATTTCAGATAGACTTTTCTCTGTTATAATTACCCCTCCAATAGGTTGATTTTGACATAAGATGCTAAGCTATTTAGTTCAATAATTCAACATGCACATGCACCACAAACTTCTTTTTTCTAGACTCAGCACCGATTCATTCAAAACGTTACCCACAAATCTTTTCAAACTTTTCTTTTTAAATTATTTTGGTTTGGGGGTTTTGGGTTCGGCCCCATTTGGGATTAAATCAAACATTATTGTATAGCTAACTTCATAGCTAGGAACAATGCTTTTAGACTTTGGTTGCCTCAAACAATAGTTTTCACATGCTTCTGTGTTAGATTGGGACTTCTCATATATTAGAGTCCATTTATCTTTATTAAAGTTAGATTTTTAATGTCTTAATCAATTGCAGAATGGAAAACTACTCTTCCACTTATGAGTTAGGCTAATAAGTATTGAAAACGAGGGATGGATATGAATATTTTTTTAGAAATTAAATATTTGAGTAATTCTTAGTTTATGAATTTCTTATCAAACAAATAATTAATTAAAATGTTATTCTGTTGATGGAAGGTTGATTCTTTTGGAAGAAATTTTTGAAATATTGTTTGTTTGGAATCGATAAATCCCTCAACAGATTGATTTTGTATTCAGACTCTGTAAATAGTCTAAGGCTACTTGAAGAGGCAACAGTCCAACAAAATTAGAACACCTCGTCAAGATGGATAATGCGAGTAAGATTTGACCTCACAAGTGCCCTAGAACATGGTAGCATAATTGTTCACAAATACTCTATATATTGGAGGGGATAAGCTCAAACCCTAGCAAACATAAATGCTCACATTTCCTTGATAAGTGATCGTTCTCTACACATGGTTTGCCCTAATAAGAGACTCTCACTTTATTAAACTTATCACTTTTTCAAACTCTCCACAAATTAAAAAAAATAAAACCAAATAAAAAAATTTACTAACCCAAAAAATTACTACCCTAAAATGATTGCATTAACAATTGAGTTAATCTTCAAGTTTGAAGATATTTTATCTTGACATTATCAACATCAATTTTATTTTAAGAAAGCTTTAGTTCCAGTGATGAAAATGACCTAATCTTTTTTTTCTGTTATGTTTCTTCCTTTAAAATTTTTCATGCATGAACCATGATCTCATGGTAGGGAATACCACACATGTTGAGCATATGCAAAGGGTCAACTCTTGTTTCTTAAGGCAACAAGCTTTTTGAGTTTGCTTTTATAGGGCTGCTAATGTTTCCAATGCTCATCCAACATACTTTTGGATAGGTTAAAATATGTTTTGGTAAAATTTGAAATTTAGTTTTTATATTTTTATTTTAAATTTCATACTGTTAATTTTTTGTTATTGTGAAAATTTTAACAGTGTTAACTGTTGAATCTAAATTTTGAAATTTGAGAATTAGACGAATTAAATTTCTGAAAATAAAAGTATAGATATTAAATTCTAAATTTTCAAAGAATATAAAGACTAATAGCATATTTTAAACATTCGGATATGACAATTCATTCCTCAATAAACACTAAATCACACTTGGAATAACAACAATTAAAATTAATTTCGAATTCAATCATTAAACAATTTATTTCAAAAAAATAATATACAAAAAATTAAAATTAAAATTTTGCATTTTATTTTTCATTTAGCATGCTAAAAAAGAACCCATTAGGTGGGTGGAAGAAAGGGATTTTTTAATACCAATTGTGACATACAGCTTAGCTTTAGCAATCAATCTCTCCATGACCCATACTACACAAAGGAGATGACCATACCATGTCCGTACAACAAGAACTCGTTGAGTTGAATGGTTAATAACTAAGGTGATTAATTCAATAATAACTTTATTAGTTGAAATATATTGAAATTATTAAATGGTTAAAATACATTATAAGTTTTTGTATTTTTTATAAATTTTGAATTTAGTCTTTATATTTTTATTTTAAAGAAATTAGTCTCTTTACTTTTTCGGACTTCAAAATTCAAATCTAACTGTTAACACTCTTAAAATTATTTTTATTAAATTCAAGTTCATTATAATGTCATTTTATAGTCACATTACTATCAAGTAGGGGCGAAGCCAAAAAATCATTTTAAGGAAAGTGGAATTAAGTTGTATATTTTTACGATAGTAAGAATGCAATTTCAGTATTTTAATAACCTATATCTTTATAATTTTAAAAGATTAAATCAAATTTCTATTATGTGAGAGGCAGAGTGCAAATTTATCATTACTAATTTAAAATTTTATAAATTATAAATGGGATAAAATGAAATTTTCTCATTTTAGAGAGGGTCGGGGTCCTGCTAGCTCCCTTGGCTTTGCCCTTGCTATCTAGTGTATATTTTTTTTAATTTCAAAATGCCACACTAATAAATTCAAAAAAAAAATTAACAATTGGATTTGAATTTTCGAAATTTGAAATGTAGAGAGATTAAATTCCTAGGGGCAAAGCTAAATTCAACAAAATTAACAATTATACCTGAATTTTGGAGGACCAAAAATTTATAATCCAGTCCTAATCCCCCTAAAAAATATTTCTACCTTCATCCCGTCTAAGAACTTTAAGATCTTTGGTCCGAGCCTTGCCCTGTGTAAATATATGGATTCTATCTCAGATTTATTTTGATTAATAAGTTACTTTGAGTTCAATTAGTTATTGATTAATTCTTTTAAACTATTATAACTAAAATTTATACTTTACCAACAAATGTTGGATGCAATAATAAGACATATTGCACTATAAAAAATACTTAAACTTTAAATTGAAAATAATATTATTAAAAAATAATCACAAACCCAAAATAATTAATCTCGGTAGAGCATAAAAGTAACTTACAATATAAATTCACTAAAAAAAACCCTTACTTTTATTAACTAAAAGACAAATTGGATCAAATTGATATATAAAGCCACTAACATTAATCATTAATCATTTAAAATACGAACAAATTCCCCCTCTTTAAATTTGCTTCAATGTAATTAACCCTACTTTAATCTCCAAATAATTTTGTTCCTCAATTCCCCAACCTGACTTAATTACATGCCTAAAAAGTTAAGTGTGATGTTAATGATTTTCGTTAAGGGTTATTTATTGAAAGGTTAAATTTTGCATAAGTCTCTATATTCTTCGTATATTTAAAATTTAGTTTTCTATTTTTATTTTAAAGAATTTAATTCCTCAATTTTTTTTTAATTTAAAAAAGTGAGTCCAATTGTTAGCATTGTTAAAATTCTTTCTTTAAATTCAGATTCATTACAACATCATTTTTTTTTAGTTACATGACTATCAAGTGTGTGAGTTTTATTTTAAAATGTCATATCAACAAATTTAAAAGAAAATTTTTAATTGTGTTGAGGGGACTAACTCCTTCAAGAGAAGTTTTTGAAATGTCATTTGTCGGCTAGTCAACTGGTGGTACCATACTTGCAAGTATGTTGCTTAAGTGCCTCATGTTTGTGGTTCAAGACCCTTGTTCGAGTCCCCCTTACTTAGGCAACTTCATGATTATTCTCACACACAATATTGACACCTCTCCCTTGAGCTTTACAAGTTCACCAACTAAGGTGTTCCTAACTCTGTAAACCAAACCTACCAGGCAACCATTTACGACACGTTGGCTCTTGGCAGAGGACGGGAGACAACCCTCACTGAGGGATAATACCTTCGATTGTTGAGGGATCGATCAATTGCTCGACAAACAACCCTTTGAAAACTTCTTCTAAATGAATAGTCTTCCTCAACAAACGATGTTAACAATTGAACATAAATTTGAAATCTAAAAATATAAAACTAAAATTTTAATAATAAAAATATATAGAATAAATTTCAAATAATGAAAATCACGTAGACATTTATCATATTTTAACCTTATTAAAAACATACTTAAGGATCTGAATGTAGATTTTAAGATTCCAATTCAAGGTCTACAAAGATTTAATTAATCACAAATATTAAAATTCAGAAAAGATTTATTAAAGCATGTGACACAATCACTTTTTTCTCCCCTTTAAATGAGGAAAATATTTGGCCAAGGTTTCTTCATGCATGCCATTAGATATAGTGGAAACCACTTAAGTGAATAGAATATGTCGATTCTTTTTTATTAATTAATTAATTGGTTCTTACAAAAGAAAATTAATTTAAGAGTAAATTGTGTCAAAGTCACTAAACTATTAGTATGTTTATATTTTGATTAATCAACTTTAAAAAGCTAAGAAATAATCACTATATTGTTTGAATGTTTTCATTTAAGTCACTCAACTGTTAAGTCTATTTTTCTTAAACTCCTATCCGCGAGCTTCGAGCGATGATTGACTATCGGTAGAGTGAAATAGTACTCATCGATGAGGAGAAAAATATAGCTTAGATTCAAATTGATCTGATGGCGGGTGTTGAAGAAAAAAGTTGTCCAGATTTTGATTCACAGATTCGTGACATTTAAATTTGTTTCATGAAAAAACTAAACTGTAAAAGAGAAGAGAAAATTTACCCTTTTGATTGGTGCTGAAGGTGAGATCAGAGAAGGCCATAACAGAGATTTTAACAACCCAATGAATTAAATGAAAATTTTCAAATAGTTTAATGACCATTTTATAACTTTTTAAAATTAAGTGACCAAAGTATAAAATCACTAATAGTTCAATAACCTTGAATGTAATTTATTCAAAATTTTATTAATCTGCTTTCTGTATAAAATATTAGATTACAATACATCCACAATGTAGGTGAAAAGAAATTATATAAAAGATATATTTATAAAAATATTATGTTAAAACATACGAGGCTCTACAGAGCATAGTCCCATAATGTATAAGTATTTTATAAGTTTTATATAAGAATAAATAAAGATAAAAACACCCTCGTAATAATATCAAATATTTTATAAACAAAATGCGTGTTTAGTCGTTTTTCCAATTAAGTTTGTGTCAAATTAACTCATGATACAAATTTAATCATAGTTTTAAATATATAATATAAATTATCGCATTTCAAATTTTTGAAAATAAAATAAAATTATTAATAAGGTGTTAGTTTAATGGTAAATTGAGATCCACAAAACTTTGAGTTTTGTGGCATAGAAAAAGTCAAATTGAATTCATAATTTGACACTAATTAGAAAGGTAATGGATCTTAGCAAATCAATTGAAAATTGAGTTCATAATAATTGTGATTAAATTTTGTACAATTTGCATTATTGGATGTACGTTTTAGAATTGTAAATTATTTTTATTAATTTAATAATTATCCAACTTAGATTTTTTTTTTCATATTTAATATTTTTATGAGTTATGCCATGGAAGATAAGGGGAGAGCTTCCATTGAAGTAGCGAAAAAAAGTTGAAAAGGTGCAAACCTGTAAAGTATGGAATATTCCCTTTATTACAATAAAAAAAACCAGAAATTTCATAATCAATTCGTTTTCTTTTAAGAAGTTAATTACAACGTACTGGTATCAGCGTTATTGTTATTGCAAGAGTACGTGAGTTTAAGTATGTTGAAGCGGATTATCTTTCTATTTAAACCACTATCCGTAAAGTATCTAATAGTTATCATAAAATAAAAGAAACTAAATAAGTGAGATACATGATACTTTCTTAATTTCACCCGTCAATATATCAAATAATAATATTAATTTTGTTTTATCATTTCATGTTAAAATTGGTGGTGTTAAATATTAGGGTAAACTATTTTGAATGTCACTAAATTATTAGTAAGTTTATGTTTTAGTCACTCAACTTTAAAAGATTACAGAATGATCATTAAACTATTCGAAAGTTTTCATATTAAAATTTTTGTTGTGTGGCATTCTCCGTTTGCATCGTTTGCACAAATCGAAAGCTCTTTTTCTCATTCTTTTTTACAGTTCAATTTTTTTCATAAAACAATTTTGAACGTCATGAATCAGTGAATCAAAATCTAAAAAACTTTCTTCTTCAACATTTGACACTGATTGTCAGATTATCTTAGACTTAAGGTATGTTCTTCTACTCGTCAACGGATACCAATCTACTATATTGTTCGTCAAATTATCACTTAAAACTCGTTAATTAACAACTCATTAATTTAAATAAAAACTTTTAAATAATTTAACAATTAATTTATAACTTTTATAAGTTAAATTACTAAAATTTAAATTTATTAACAATTTAGCGATGTTACCAAAATAATTGGGAATCTTCACTAGTCAAGAGAGTGGCTTGAATGGCAGGCCAAGTGCCCAAGTCCCATAAAATTTGACTTATTTTTTTCCAGCTTTTGCAGGGAGCTACTAAAAGCTGAGTGTCCTATCATCTGCTGCATTTTTCAATGGTTGGTTGGTTGGGGACCATGATTTGAAAATCAAATCCCATCTGAAAATTTTTAAAAGTATAAATTATTAATAATTAAAAGAAATATATAATTTTACAAATAAAAAAATCCTTGATGGGAACGAATCTAAACACCATGAAAAAGTTCAAATTTTTAAAACATTTTATCAATTCACTAATTTTCCGATTTAATTTATATAATTATTAGGATCAAATCGATAAATATACCTATTTATATTTTCTTTTATCAAATGATATTTTCCTAAATAAAAGGTAATAAAAATACAAGGAAAAGGGAATTTTTCAGTGTCAGGTTTCTGCAAAGTGCAAAACAATATTGTATTTTACGCCATCAGAAATAAATAAATTAATTAATAAAAATACAGAAATAAAAACCCAAAGGCGTGATTAAAGTAACTGTGACATATAATGTGGAGTAATGAATACAGTTGATGTTGGCAGCTGAAAGCAACTGTTGTGAATATAAAAAATAAAAAAATTGGACAAAATTAAATTCAGAGGAAAAATAAAGGTTTTAATTTCTAAAATAAATTATTGTAAATAAATTTGAAGAACTCTAATTGCATTAAAAAAACTATAATCTCTTTAATCACCGTTTAATTATTTTACTTGAATTGAAAAAAAAACACATTAATTACAAATATATTAATTTACGATTTAATTTTATTTTAAGTCATTATATTATTCGTATATTTTAAATTTAATCTCTATATTCTTTTAATTTAATAATTGAAGTTATTTTGATTTGGTTTATGCGTATTCAAAAATTTTGTTCATCTGATCAATGTTACACATTCGAAAGTATTGTATTTGTAGTGAAAATTGATATTATTTTTTTGACTAATTTTCAAAAATTAAAATAAAAAATAAATTTCAAATATATAAAAATTATAAGTACTAATTATTAATTTTTTACGACAAATTATTTCATGTAAATAAAAATTAGGGTTAAAATAAAAAAATGGTTTGAAATCCAATTGTTAAAATTCATAAATAAGATGATAATGTGTTTTAGCACAGTCAACTTATATTCTCTTACATTGACAACAATATCCATACCAATCAAATTAAGACTCAATTATAACCATAAATTTATTAATGCTTTTACAACTGTTAAACTTCCAAATATACCTTTAAAAAAAGTAGTTTTAATCTCATTTTTCCTTTTATATAAAAGACAAAGATTAAGCCTCAAGATTACTCCTTTATTCCTTTAATTAATGAGATGCTTAGTGGATACATATAGAATGATTGCACTTAATCAATACTAGCATTAGTATTATATTGGTATAAATATTAAATTTATATATGAATTTCGGTTTAATATGTAATTTGATACATAGATTTTGATTTTACGTGATTATACATTTGAAACTTAAATTATGGTTCAACTGTACACATTAAATAAATGAATATATATATTTATTTTCATATTTAATTAATATAATTATTTGTAGATGTAATATATCAACGTAAAATATTGCTAATCGTTGATATTTATTAAGTTGAGTGGTAATTTTTTTAAAATTTGATTGAATTCGATTCGATTTTAGATTTAAATAAAATCCAATTTAACTATCGATTATCAAAAGGTGGTTCTTTGATTATGTGGTAATGTGAATGCCTTTTAGATTATGTGTTTTAACATGTATTGGAATTAAACCGGATTAAACTTGACTTACGATTTTTTTTAAGGTATATAGTATATCTTTTTATTTTGAATTTGAATTTGACTTTGAAGATAAAACTTGACCCGATCACTCTAAACTTTAATCCAATTCAATTCAGTTTGATAATAAAAAGTCAACAATATAAAACTTAATTAACTCAAACCTAGAACAATTCAAATTCGAAATAGTCTAAAATTAAAATGATTTGAACAAGTAATTTAAAATGGCTCAAACTTAACCTAAAATCTATCAATACTCAAAATAATTCAAATTTAAAATTAATTCAGTCTTTTTTTCGAATTTGAAGCCACCCTGTTCAAACTGTCAAATTGATTTAGGGTTAGTTTAGTATTATTTTTGAAAAATTAAATTCTAAGGTGCGATGAAAAAGTATTTTTGAAAATTGTGGTTTAAAAATTTGTGTTTAATATTATTGTCAAAAGTACTACAAAAATTTAAATATTTTATTTTAGACATAATGTTTTAACTAAAAAATAAGTTACTTTAAATCATATTAAATTTCATTAATATTATAATATACGAACTATCAATTTTAAATAATTAATATAAATTATTTATAAAATTTAATTTCAATATATAAATTATAATTTTTGGTATCATGCCATATAAAACATTTATTGTTAATATAAAATATAAATTTTAAATAATTTCTCACCAATAAGCATAAAGAAAACTTAAGAAGAGGGATTGAAGTGAAAACCTAAAATCACTTATATCCCAAAATTAATTTGAAATAATTTAAATCTAAAATTATCTAAATGAAACTATTCATAAAAATATTTAAAACTCAAATTAATTCAAAATTAAAATTATCTTAATACAAAATTAACTTAAAATAATCAAAAGATTTTAAAACTTAAAATAACTTGTGGTATCTAAGTTGTTAATAAATCTTTAAAAAAAAGCATTGGTAGAGGAGCTTTAGCTTTATGGATTCAGTTGAGTTTCCCTCAAAGTTGAAAGACAAAAACTGGAAGATAATATTAATAACACATCTAAGGACATAGCTGAAGGGGCAGGCAAGACCCTTTTCGACAGAATAGATGAATTACTATTTTAGTATCTTTTAAACATAAAAAATTCAATTTAATCCCTTTTAGATTGTTTTAAAGAAAGAAATTGTAATTTTGACCCTTTCAAAATTAAAAAATACAATTTGAATCATTTTTAATATAATTTTTTTTCTTTGATACTTAAAAAATTTTTAATTTTATCTCCACCATAGTCACATAATTTTTAAAATTTTCCCCTCCTCAACTCAAGTCCACCTCCAAGGGTTGGAAATAAAAAGTATGGCGGAAATAAAGGAAGACTGACAGGCAACCGCAGTACAAGGAAAAAGGTTCAAACTTGCCTTTGAACAACTTACCAAAAGCTTGATCAACAAGCCGAAAAAAAAAGGATTAGAAATATGGGAAAAATCAAACTGTTCACATACATAAATTATTCATTGGAACATAAACAGTAACAAGATTGATGTTTGGTAGTAGTAGTGGTTGTTGTAACTAATAAGAAAACAACTGTTAAAACACTGATCTTTCATGTTTATTTCAGCACTAATAACCTATTGTTTTCAGTCAAAAACACCCCATCTCTAATTATTCACACAGCATGGTTTTGTCGGGTGAAAAAAAAAAAACCCTCATCTGTCACTATCCATGGTTTTTACACTTCAAGCCACCCAAAAATAAACCCAAACCCCAAACACCATCATCCATTGATGTTTTAAAAGCAACCTCCGAAAAAACATAGGATTTAAAAGGAAACAATAAGAGTAATATATATAGATATTAACGAAGAGAGAGTGTTTTTTCATGTATTTTCATTTTTTTTCATAAAAAAGGATTTTTTTTTTTTTTTACAAATGTCAAAAGATTCAGAAGAGATAAAGAGGATAGAACAATGGAAATGGTCTGAAATGCAAGGCCTTGAACTTGTTTCTGATCCTTCTTTAAACCCCAAAATTCAAACAGAAGAAGCTTCTTCATCATCATCTTGTTCAAAGCTTGAAAGTGACAACAATGGTGGAAATGAAGAGAAGCTACAAAAAGAAGTGCCTTCAATTGGGTTCAATGAATTATTTAGATTTGCAGATGGGTTAGATTATGTATTAATGGGAATTGGTTCACTTGGAGCTCTTGTTCATGGCTGTTCTTTACCTATTTTCCTTCGTTTCTTTGCTGATCTTGTTAATTCCTTTGGTTCTAATGCTAATAATATGGACAAGATGATGCAAGAAGTTCTGAAGGTTTCACCTTTAAACCCCCAAAGTTTTCATTTTTTATTTTGGTTTAAGTCCATGTATTCTCATTAAGCTTTTTGTTCCATTTAGTATGCATTTTATTTCCTTGTGGTGGGTGCTGCAATTTGGGCATCTTCATGGGCAGGTTAGTAAAAAACATTGAAACTGTCTCTTTTTTTTTTAAGATTTTTTTTTTATTTTGGTCCCTGGGGTTTAATTGTTGAAAACAAAAAGATTGAAACTTCTTTTTGTTGTTGTAGAAATTTCATGTTGGATGTGGACTGGTGAAAGACAAACAACAAAGATGAGAATTAAGTATCTAGAAGCAGCTTTGAATCAAGACATTCAATATTTTGATACTGAAGTTAGAACATCTGATGTTGTTTTTGCCATTAATACTGATGCTGTAATGGTTCAAGATGCTATTAGTGAGAAGGTATATTCATAAAGTTTCGATCACTTTTGGATTCTATGGGGGATCAATTTGAACTGTTTTATTTTGGTTTTTGGTTGCAGTTGGGTAATTTCATTCATTACATGGCAACATTTGTGTCTGGCTTTGTGGTGGGTTTCACAGCAGTATGGCAATTAGCTTTGGTTACACTTGGAGTTGTTCCATTAATTGCTGTAATTGGAGCAATACATACCATAACATTAGCTAAGCTCTCTGCAAAAACACAAGAAGCTTTATCACAAGGTGGGAACATTGTGGAACAGGTAAGAAAGATAACCTTTCTCCGAGTAAAGTACTATGAAGGTTCTTGTATTAAAAGTCAGATTGCATTTTGCCTCATCTATTAAAAGCATAGGCAAATTAGTTCTTGGAAACTGAGGTACACGTGACTCATCTATTCTGTTCGCTCTTTCATCTAGGATACATGGATTTATTTGCCTAATTTTTGAGTAAATGGAGCAAAATGCAATTTGACTCCTACTATATGGACCCTCATGATACTATTACCTTCTTTTTCCTCTGTTTCAAAATCTGGGTATTTGCTAATGTGACTTAAATTGCAGACAATAGTTCAAATCCGGATTGTTTTGGCTTTTGTCGGTGAATCGAAAGCATTACAAGCTTACTCATCAGCATTGAAAATAGCAAAAAAGATAGGTTACAAAACTGGATTTGCAAAGGGAATGGGATTGGGGGCAACCTACTTTGTCGTGTTCTGTTCTTATGCTTTGCTTCTTTGGTATGGAGGTTATCTGGTTAGACATCATTACACTAATGGAGGACTTGCCATTGCCACCATGTTTGCAGTTATGATTGGTGGATTGTAAGTACACTGTTTTTCGGTAAAAATATCATGAAAGTCTTTGTACCAAGAGTTAGATTGCATTTTATTCCATTTACTCAAAAAATGAGCAAATTAGTTTTTGATCAAATGTACAATGAGTAATTTACTCCCTTTTTGAGTAGTGAGAGCAAAATGTAATCCGGCTTCTAGTATAAGGTCCTCATAGTACTTTTACCACTGTTTTTCATTTTTTTTTTTGGGGGGGTGGTTGAACTGTGTTTTAAGTCAAAGATTAAAACTTTGAATTGATAGGGGTTTGGGACAGTCTGCACCAAGCATGTCTGCATTTGCAAAGGCTAAAGTGGCAGCAGCAAAAATTTTCCGTATTATCGATCATAAACCCGGTATCGATAGAGATAGCGAGTCGGGTTTGGAGTTGGAATCGGTTACCGGATTAGTCGAGTTGAAAAATGTGGATTTTGCATACCCTTCAAGACCCAATGTAAAGATTCTTAACAATGTTTCCTTATGTGTTCCTTCTGGAAAAACCATAGCTTTGGTTGGAAGTAGCGGTTCGGGGAAAAGCACCGTGGTGTCACTTATTGAGAGATTTTACGATCCTACTTCAGGTAAACTATGAGATTAAAATGAGGGTGCCATCGTGTTTTAAAGTGTCGGTTAATACGATGTGCTTTTGTAGGGGAAGTGATGCTAGATGGACATGACATAAAGACATTAAAGCTAAGATGGTTAAGGTCACAAATAGGACTTGTAAGCCAAGAGCCTGCACTTTTTGCTACCACCATTAAAGAAAACATCCTTTTAGGGAGGCCCGATGCGAACGATATCGAGATTGAAGAAGCTGCGAGGGTGGCTAATGCTCATTCGTTCATTGTGAAGCTACCTGATGGTTTCGACACTCAGGTTCAGTTCATTTGATGTCGGTTTAATAATTGCTTTCCGTTTCACCTAATATTTGGATAATGGCAGGTTGGGGAGAGAGGACTTCAACTCTCAGGTGGACAGAAGCAAAGAATCGCTATAGCAAGGGCAATGTTGAAGAATCCAGCAATCTTGTTATTGGATGAAGCTACTAGTGCACTAGATTCTGAGTCCGAAAAGCTGGTGCAAGAGGCCCTTGATCGGTTTATGATTGGGAGGACTACTCTCGTAATTGCTCATCGGCTTTCAACCATTCGGAAGGCTGATCTTGTAGCTGTACTCCAGGATGGAAGTGTTTCGGAAATCGGTACGCATGATGAACTTATGGCCAAAGGAGAAAACGGTGCCTATGCTAAACTCATTCGGATGCAAGAGGCAGCACACGAAACCGCCCTTAATAATGCTAGAAAAAGTAGTGCAAGGTAGCTTCCGGTCTCATGTGTTAATGCAGTCTTGCTTGTTTTAGAATGTTATCGGTTGTTATGATTCTTCTGCAGGCCATCTAGTGCTCGGAACTCAGTAAGCTCACCCATCATTGCCCGGAATTCATCATATGGCCGCTCACCATATTCACGCAGGCTGTCTGACTTCTCTACTTCGGATTTTAGCCTTTCCCTTGAGGGATACCACTCTAATTACCGAATGGAAAAGCTTGATTTCAAGGAGCAAGCGGGTTCCTTCTGGCGTCTTGTGAAAATGAATTCACCCGAATGGATTTATGCTTTAGTTGGTTCTATAGGATCCGTTGTTTGCGGCTCCCTTAGCGCTTTCTTTGCTTATGTGCTGAGTGCTGTTCTCAGTGTTTACTACAACCCAGACCATGCTTACATGATTCGAGAAATCGGGAAATACTGCTATCTGTTAATTGGACTTTCATCGGCTGCACTTCTCTTCAACACACTGCAGCATTCTTTTTGGGATATTGTGGGAGAAAATCTCACGAAACGGGTGCGAGAGAAGATGCTGACTGCAGTGCTGAAAAATGAAATGGCCTGGTTCGATCAGGAGGAAAACGAGAGTGCTAGGATTGCTGCAAGGTTAGCTCTTGATGCGAACAATGTACGATCAGCTATTGGAGACCGGATTTCAGTTATCGTGCAGAACACGGCACTCATGCTTGTTGCTTGCACTGCTGGTTTTGTTTTGCAGTGGCGCCTTGCCCTTGTCCTCATTGCAGTCTTCCCTGTGGTTGTAGCAGCCACGGTTTTGCAGGTTTGTTTCTAAATCCAACTAAAAACTGATTAAAAGCCGATCAATTACCTCACAATCAACTGTATTTCTTGAAATTTTCGACAGAAAATGTTTATGAAAGGTTTCTCAGGAGATTTAGAAGCTGCTCATGCCAAGGCCACTCAACTAGCTGGAGAAGCCATTGCCAATGTAAGAACTGTTGCTGCATTCAATTCCGAGAACAAAATCGTTCGCCTTTTCTCCTCAAACCTTCAAACTCCATTGAAACACTGCTTTTGGAAAGGACAAATTGCAGGAAGCGGGTTCGGGGTAGCTCAGTTTGCACTATATGCTTCTTATGCACTTGGTCTTTGGTATGCTTCATGGCTTGTGAAGCATGGGATCTCTGATTTTTCCAAAACAATCCGAGTCTTTATGGTTCTTATGGTCTCTGCCAATGGTGCAGCCGAAACATTGACCCTGGCTCCAGACTTCATCAAAGGAGGTCGAGCCATGCAATCAGTCTTTGAACTTCTTGACCGTAAAACTGAGATTGAGCCTGATGACCCGGATGCCACACAAGTTCCAGACCGGCTTCGTGGAGAAGTTGAACTAAAGCATGTAGACTTCTCTTACCCTTCACGTCCTGACATCCCAATTTTCCGGGACCTTAATCTCCGCGCCCGAGCCGGAAAAACCCTTGCCCTTGTTGGTCCAAGTGGATGTGGTAAAAGCTCGGTTATTGCACTTATACAGAGATTTTACGAGCCCTCATCCGGACGTGTTATGATAGATGGAAAAGACATAAGGAAATACCACCTCAAATCGCTGAGAAAACACATTTCAATCGTTCCACAAGAGCCTTGCCTCTTTGCTACCACTATTTACGAAAACATCGCCTACGGACATGAATCTGCAAGCGAGGGTGAGATCATTGAGGCAGCTACACTAGCCAACGCCCACAAGTTCATATCCTCAATGCCTGATGGTTACAAAACGTTTGTTGGGGAGAGAGGGGTTCAACTTTCAGGAGGCCAAAAACAGAGAATCGCCATCGCAAGGGCTCTAGTGAGGAAAGCAGAGCTTATGCTGCTCGATGAAGCAACCAGTGCCCTCGATGCTGAATCTGAGAGATCAGTCCAAGAGGCTCTACACCGTGCTTGCTCGGGTAAAACTACGATTGTGGTGGCTCATCGGTTATCAACAATCAGAAATGCTCATGTCATTGCAGTAATTGATGATGGGAAAGTTGCAGAGCAAGGATCCCATTCACATTTACTCAAAAACTATCCTGATGGATGTTATGCACGGATGATACAATTACAAAGGTTCACAAATAGCCAAGTTTTTGAAATGACCTCAGGCTCAAGTTCATCAAAACAAAAGGAAGTCAATGAAAGAGAAGGTTAATGAAGAGAACAGTAGGGGGAAAAGGGGGCATATCCTATACCCTCTTCAAGATATTTTTTGGGTGTTTACTTTTGGATTTAATGTTTGGATATAGTATATAATATATGTTCATTATCTTCATGGATCTTTTTTAAAGAAATGATAATGACAAATGAAGTTCCTTTGAGATTGATTGAAATGGATTGGTTTTAAGGGAAGTCAAGGCTCAAACCAATGGTTGTCTAAAAGCAGACCAGACATTGACTTAGCTGTCACACCTTGTATGGAATTCAATCACTTTCACAAGTTTGATCACATGGATATAATTCAAGGGTGATTGTGGATGAGGACCTTAAGAGGAATGACACATTTGGTACTTTAATCCAAGCTTTTGAATGAATGGATTCATGGCAATTAGGGCATTTATCCCATGGGTTAAAGATGACAAGCTGAATACATGCCAAGATTCTTAACCCTCCCACAAAAATATGCTAATTTTTGTCATCTTTCATTAACTTGACAACTAAGGTATGTTTACATTGAAAGACACTTTTCTACACAAATCATGATTTTAAATAATAATAAAAATTAATAAACAAGCAATTTTTCAACCGAACTTTAATTTTAAATTGAGATTTTAAGTTAAAAAGCCAAAAAATTTAAATTTTGAAAAAACGCTTTTCAATAAAATTACTTTTTTATCCACTCATTAAATATTCTACTTTATAACACGTCTAAAATAGCCATTTTATGTTCTCATAAGCAATTATGGACAATAATGGTAAACATTATCAAATTTTTCAAAAATATTTTTTCACAGAATTTTTCAACCTCAATGGAAAACTGGCCCTAAGTCTATTTTTGCACCTGAACTTAGCAACAAAGTTCATTTTGGTCCCTGAACTTATAAAAATGTAAAAGTTCGATTACATGACACTTTAAGATTATGCTACACCATCACTTGAAAAAAGTAAACTTAATGATATGACATAATCTCAAAGTGCCACATCATTGGACTTTTACAATTTTCCAAGTTCAAAGATCAAAATGAACCTAATTGACAAGTTCAAGTATCAAACTAGACATAGTTGCTAAGTTCGAGGGCCAAAATTTGCATTAACCCTATCCTCTAAAAGGAAAGAAATGGACAAGGTTGTTGCATTTTCTAACTTGGATATGCATCATAATTCACTACTACCCTCTTCCCTATTACAGCTTTACTGTCTAACAATGAAGAAAGAACAAATGCAGTATAAGAACTTCTAAACTTGCTTAAATCCTAATAAGCTACAATTTCTAGTATATCCTTCTATTTAAGGTTCATAAGCATTCTTCAAGCAACAAAGAAATGGTAACCAAGTAAGAAATACTGCTAATGTCAAGCAGTTTTCATTGGATATTTTACAAACTGGCTCATTAACCTGATAAGGAAGAAACAAATAATACTCAGTAAGACAGTTGGAGACCAATAAGTGATCTATCATCATCTTCATCATATGATCCACCACATCGACCCCAACTGAAGACTTTAAGATATGATAACACAAAAGAAAAACAAATGAACTAAACCAATTACGCGGACAAGCATTAGTATATGGAAGCAAAATTGATTTAAAAGCAGTAACGCAACCGGTCTTCATGGAATGGAAGACCTCTCATGGCACCAGCCATCATGGATGGGAGCCAAAACATAAAAGTGGCTCACATTGACATTAATGCCGGTCCATTATCCGGCATACCCATCCCAGCAGCCAACTCAGCATCGAGTTGAGTATGTGGTGCAGGCCCCGACATTTGCTTCAAACTGCACCAAACAAAGATTATCTCAAACAAAGCATTCTTTCATCTATGAAAAATAAGCTAAGTGCTAACTGCAAGCGTTAGTATCATGTAAGTCACTTATGCTAAATTCGTTAAATATGTAACTCGGCACGTAATCTCAAAGTTGACTTCGTTTAGAATTAGAACATAAGTAGCATATGCATGCCAAGTCATAATGTAATTTGATACCAAATTCAATGACTCATAATGTAAATAACCCAAAATTGCTCACCGTTTCTTGTGACGTTTCGTCTTGAAATGTTCATCCCTCACAGACGAATTCGCAAAATATCGGCTGAAATTAATAGAAAATAACAATATATGTTTAAATTAACAAAACGAATTCTACCATATTACAATTTCAATTTTCTTTTTCATTTTTGTAGTAACAAAAACAATACCTTAATCGAATTAATGAAAATTAAATTCATAAACAATTATATACTTACTCGCAGTGTAAGCAGTAATATTGTCCCATTCCAGGCAAATCTTCATCGCGAGGTAACGGCTTCTTCTCGGTATCACTCTTTTGCAGCTCATCATAAACGAGGTCGTCACGTGAATGGAGAAAACTCATCGTCAAGGAAAAGAAAATAGATTTAAGTGGAAAAACTTTGATCATAAAATAATGAAAATTTAATTCAATGAAACCGAAAATTTAAAAAAAGGATATCTTTGAGAAGGAATTTGTCACGGCGAGCTGTTTTGTGGGAAAATCTTCGCTTCTTTACTTTCCTGCTTGGACATTTTCCTCCCATTGTTTCCTTTCGATGGGAACTTAGGGTTTTGCAGTAGGACTCCTTGAGAAAACCCTAATCGAACAAGGAGTATAAAAGAGGAGAGAGGGGCGCGAGGCGGTGCTTGTCTTTGACTTTTATTTGACTTGGTTGATTAATGAACGATGTCGTTTCAGCGTCACACCCTCTTATTTGTGCCTTCAACCTACCATTAATAAGATTACGTTTTCCTCGCTCAAATTCAAAGATTTACAGAATACTCATTGAATTGTTTGAAAATTGTTATTTAAGTTAATTGGATGGTTGAAATTATTGCTATATATCTCTTTTTGCTTGCACCGCTTATACTAATTGAAAGTTCTCTTTCTCCTCTTTTTCTACAATTTAATTTTTTTTCATGAAATAACTTTAAACGTCACAAATTTATCACAAATTAATAGATCAAAATTCAAATAACTTTATTCTACAAACTACACTAACCATCAGATCAACTTAAATCTAAAGTATGTTTTTCTACCCATCGATGAATTCTAATCTACTATATGTTTTTCTACCCATCGATGAATTCTAATCTACTATACCAAACGTTAAATCATCACTTGAAACTCACTAGCAAATTTAAAAAAAAAAACATGACAACCTAATAATTTAAATAAAAATTTTCAAATATTCATAAAAACTTTCGAATAGGTAATTTATCCAAAACTTTAAACCCCCAAACTTAAATCACCATCCATTTTAAAATTGTATTTAATATATTTAATTAGAATATATAAATATATATATATATATAAAATCTAAGTTTAAAACACCCTCTTAATAAATTCTATTATTTTCAAAAACTTTTCTTTTGATTTTGATTTTTTAGATTTAACTCCTAACAGCAATTCAATGAAGGAAAAAATACCATTTACTTTAAAAAATATTTATGCTAACACAATGTTTCAATGTGTATGACAGTAAGTATTATGGAAGTAGAGATTGTCTTTGTGCCATTATAATATAAGTTCATTGACTAGTTCATTCTATGATTCTGTATTCTAATACAAATAAGGTAATTTTCTACTAAAGTGAGGTCAACATAACAAGGCAATATAGGACAGAAACAATTACAAAAGCAAGATCATAAAGATGTAAAAAAGCTGAAGGACTTGCTGGAACCGATACCCTACAAAAACCCTTCGAGAAAACGGAGTAATCCCAGCTTATCGTGGTGGTAAATATTGTGAGTTGAGGATCATCTTACAGGGGAACCTTCTGGCATATTACTTTACACAATGTACAAATTGGATTGTTTGTGCATGGAACTTGACTATCAATGTTCATGCTTCACACGTGCTTTTAGAATTCCGGGGAGAGGCGGTGACGTAGGAGGTCTGCCCGGTGTGTTTGTCATTGGGGGTGGAACAATCTGTTGTTGGTATATCGCGGACATGCTAGAGCCTTCACCATCTGCAGAAAAATTGTGTGCCATTTCGTCACTCCCTGGTCTCTTGCAGAATTTCATTGCCTTTAAAACATAGTTGTCGTCGTGGAGCTCGAATGGAGTGCTGTAAATAGAACGCCAATAAGATGAAAAAGAAAAGGTAACAAATAAATCTAACTAGTAACTACCCCTCTACCCTGATGGGCCGTTCTTTCTCTCTCTTTAGCATTGTACGGTTTTACCATAATGGATGTGCTAGGCTGTTCTTACCTATTGAAGTCAAAATGCACCAACTGCATATCTTCCGATATTTCTACCTCGACAGTTGCATGAGGGCGTGTCTACAATTTCCAGATGACAAGAGAAACAAGAGATGAGAAATTAAAACACTTTGTATCAGTTCAGTAAGTGCTTACTTCATTGATAGCCCACTAGCCTTAATAAAGAAACCTCATTGTGCTCCTTTTTCCTTCAAGTTTTTTGCAGTTAAGAGTTATGGAAAGTGATATAGGTTTGATAATGCCACAGGACTGTTAATACAGACATTTCGAAACTCTTGTTCAAGAAGGAGAAATAAGCATACAAATCCATCATCATATTCCACTTGTCCAGTGGAAAAAGACATGGTAGAGCTTCTGGTTTTAAGTCATCAAGTAGGTGAACTCAAGCTGTTTTACAGGCAATAAATTTTAAAGCCCAAACAGAGTTAACCAAAGAACCAAATACTGGTTATAGAAAAGGAAAAATTGAAGTAAAACAAGCATATATATGCAAATCCTAACAAAACCAGCGCTCACTCGAAAACCGTAATGAAAAGATAATTGAATTGAGTAACAGATGACATGAAAAGGTGGCTGATCATACATTTTTAATTAAACAGAAATATGGAGAATCATTAAATTTAAGATCGGTTCATAAACCCTAAACCCTAATAAACAAAGAATTGTGGCAAAGCTTCAATGATTGGAGTTTCTAATTTTGTACAAGAATGAAAGACTTGAGAAGACAACAAACCTGCACCAGGATAAAAGGTAAAGCCACACCCCCATTCGGACGATTTCCTGAGCTGTACAATTGCTCATTTCGCTGTATCAAATTCTGAAGACCTACAAACTAAGAAACAAGACAACTATTTTAACAAAAGATGGCATGCAAAACGACCAAGTGAAACTCGATGTCCTAAAGCATCTTTCTCTCTCTCTAAATGCAAGTTGATGATAGCACAAATATGGAACTCTCAACAAAAGGGCATGTGAAAGTAATTTTTATTTACAAACATGTGAAAATTAAGTATGCTCTTCTTACCTGTTCCTCCAATTCATGAAGATAGGCAGCTTTTTTTTCAATCCTATTTCTCAGTCCAAGCCGTTCAGTCTGTATTAATTAATTTGAGAAGCTTGTTAAGCTAAAAATTACATTCTTGGCAGATTAAACCTACTTAACATAAGAAACTTAAAAATGGAGCCATATTGTCACCTTTAGATCTTCTATATCACTCAAACTAGTACGCGGAAGTCCCTTCCACTGTATTTCTTTTTTATCCTTAGATATAATATCCATCGCCATTAGTACATTCAGGGCATCATAAACCCTTCGCCGAATGTTTTTCTCATCATACTGCTGCTGTTGGATATAAAAATAAAATGAAATATATATAAAACAAACAAACAGACAGACAGACAGACAAAGGAGATTCAATGGTGTTAGTTTCACTCTCTTAGGGTAAAAGATAGAAGTTTAGGTTGTCGAGATCAAGGAATCCAATACTGACATGTCGAAAGAATTGCAAACCTGATCTGGTGATGCTATGTTATTGCCTGGATCAGTAAACTCAGCAACAAGTTCATCTGCCACCTGGGAAAAGCTTTCACTCTCAGATATAGACATAGGCTTAGAGCTAAGTTGTTATAAGCAGACAAAGTAGTAACGGTCCAACACTTTGAAACTTTAGGAAATGAATGCATAAGTCCAAGTGCAGGAAAGTGTGTGTTTGCTAGCACGACAAGAAAATACTAGCATTTAAGAATCACATTTTGATATGATGTCAATTTGAAAGATAAACAGTATCATTCTGCTTGAAAGTTTGAAAGGTACATGAATTGTAAGCATCAATAATGGAACTCAGTTGATGCTCAAAATAACAAAATCACTTTATACATGCCACTAGTGATTAGTAAGAAATCAGTGTATAACAAAGAAGTTGACAAGAAAGGAATAACTGGAATATCAATTTGTCGAGTCTACTCTTCATTTATAGCTCATTTGCACATTAGAAGCTTCTACGAGGCAATTTTGGAGTTATACATAAAAAAATTCTATATCTTACTAGTATCATAGTCTCGCAATTAAGAGTTATGGCATGCAAATCCTGACCCACAAGGAAGAATCAAATGCATAACTAGTTCAGACCCTGGTTAGGCAACAATCTCTATATCTAATCCATAAACGCAATATCAAAGAAAATGAAATTTAGCTTCTGAATATAGCACATAACAAAGAAAGAATAAATTCAAGAAAAAATTTGAACATTTTGGCAAAATGGCTTGAGCATATATATACAACCATAAGCACTGATGCAATGACCATTAATAAGTTTACCAAAACCAACAAACATGAATGAAAGAGCAACTTTCAGAAACCAACGGACCTCATTGTACGTGGTTCTTCCCTTGCTCTCCACTTTTTCACAAACTGAATGAAACCAAAGACAGTTCAAACAAGAAATTAGATAGCTAAGCCACAACTGCTAACTCAACTACAATATGCATGGCAGAATAAGGAGCACAATATGTGATTGAACTTTTAATGCAATCTTTTACGACCAAAAAATTACACCTTTCATGCTAAATTGACGGAGTCCTCTGCCACTCTTATCACCACCAACTGCACGTTGACCTCTCTTTTTCTTTTTACTACTGAAATTAAAATTGGCAATCAGTTAAATCATGGAATACTCTGATCATCATAACAACATAGTATGATCAGTCCAGTGCTAAGCAGTATGAACAAACCAAATGCAGTCACCAAAAAGTTCAAAAGTTTCACTGATATAAATTCTTTGGTATTATAGCCCATAAACAATGTCCATTTCAAGCATAATGCAATAATGTTTACCAACTTCAACCATAAACAAACACAAATTTACATTATGAAAGCACAACTGAAGACTTCTTCTTCCATCTACCCCAGACCCTCCTCCCCCCCCCCCCTTTTGTTCAAAAACCCACAATTAAATCAAACCATTAAACATAATTATCATAATCTCAAGCTAAAAGGGCACCTAGAAAAGAAGGAAACACTCACCCAACAGCACCTTGAGATCCAGCATCATCTCCGTGAACATCGAGATGGTTCAACCTTAAAAAAGTGTTCTCACTAGCAGGCGTCGCCATAGCTAGCTCACTCCTGCTCGAAGGAGAGCCGACACTACCACTAGTCGAAACGGATTGACCCGAAACAGTGGTGCCCCACGACCTAGAAGCACCTATCGTAGTTCGGTTTTGATCCCCATCTTCTTGGTGGTTATGGTTTTGAACACTGTTACTACCAGTTACCATACCTAAAGAAACCAAACCCAGAGGTCAAAATTAAAAATCAAGTGAAGTTTTAGGGGTTTTGAGACCTTAAGAAAAGTGGACACTGGAGTTGAAGGGACGTCAATGAGCATAATCAGTAATAGCTTGGCACCAAAAATTGTTGATCGTTATCTGTT
Organism: Gossypium arboreum; assembly: GCF_025698485.1. Taxonomy (NCBI): domain Eukaryota; kingdom Viridiplantae; phylum Streptophyta; class Magnoliopsida; order Malvales; family Malvaceae; genus Gossypium; species Gossypium arboreum. Next base: position 113,450,878 of record NC_069071.1, read on the forward strand.
TGATTAAATTCCTGAAAGAAACGAAGAATGAGTATGAAATTGAGGAAGGAGGGATTCTAATAAGGGAATGCAGGAAAAGCCAAATTTCAACATTCAACTTTCCAAAGGCTTTGAAGAGCTGTGAACGAAGGTAGTGGAAAAGAGGGAAATTTTATTTGTGAGGGTTTGGTTTTTTTGGTTGAAGAATTAAAGTGGGGTTGAATAGATTGGTCCAAAGGGCCCAAATTGGGTTCAAGGATTGATATGGGTTCTAACAAATAAGGGTTAATATATTATTTGGTATCTAAGTTTAGATTTAATGTTTAATTTGGTACTCAATTTTGGCTTCAACGTTCAATTTAGTACCTGAGTTTTTTTCTTTGTCCTAATTAAGTGTGTGTATATATATTAATAGAGCATACTTGTCAAACATTCATTGGCCACATGATGTCCCTTGGCCTAAGTGCCAAATTGAACTTTGAAGTTAAGCTCAAGTATCAAATTGAGACCAAAAAAAAAAAAAAATTGAACTTTGTAGCCAAATTCATGTACCGACTTAAGTCAATTAAAATTTAATAAAATCGAATAGGATACGATTTAGTGCAATCGTATGGAGAGATTCGAGTTTTTTTTTTTTCTTTGCTTAGTTTATCTTTTACTAACCCAAAATCAAAGTTATTTTTGCTTAAACTCAGTTTTAATTCAATTCATATATTTTTTTGTCTAAGTACTTATGTCCAATAGTCACGTTGGGTTCTAACTAAATTTAAAATTGAGTTGAATTAGAACACTAAATGAGGACCAAAGTCTTCCAAAGTTACAAGAATCAAATTGGATACCTTAGAGGTATCAAACTCCCTACTATTTAACTCGTAATTCAACCGTAACTATTTTTTAGATTAAAATATGTTTATAAGTTTTATACTTTTCAAAAATTTAAAATTTAATCCTTGTACTTTTATTAGAAATAGTCCTCTATTTTTAAATTTCAAAATTCATGTTCATCTATTAACACTATTAATTTTTTGTTAAACTTGTTAGTGTGCATTTTGAAACCAAAAGAAAAAAAAACCTTACTTGGTAACTATATAATTAAAAATGACATTGTAATAAACTTGAATTTAAAAAAAATTAACAGTGTTAATAGTTACACTGAATGTTGAAATCTAAAAAGTACAATGACTAAATTCTAAATTTTTGAAAATTACAATAACTTATATCATATTTTAACTTTTATCATTAGTGAAAATTTATGAAATTAGCAAAATAGGAAAAAAGAAGAAGAAAAAATGGTAGAAATGAAAGAAGAAGGTTATTTAATGGATTCAAACAAGAATTTGGGATGCTTCATAAATCATAAATAAATAAACTAATGTCATTGGATTCATAAAGTGGGGGGTGCATTTGATTAAAGCTTTTAACTTACCTAAATCTCATTTAATATCTCATTAAAAGTTTACCTAATCACAACATTTTCTTCATGTGGTCTAGGGGTGTATCTAAGGATGTATCTAGGGGTGTTGGTAGTGTCCGACCTTCTTAAAATGAAATTTTTTTAAGATTTTAAATTAGTAAACATAAAATTATGTATTGATCCGTTTAAAAATGATAAAATTTGATTTAATCCTTTAAAAATTATAAAAATATAGGCTATTAAAATGGTGAAATTACATTTTTACTATCTTAAAAATTACAATTTATTTTTTGCTCTTTAAAAAAAATTCTGACTTCACCTCTAACGTGTGCTAAAAGTGTTTTAATTGGATCCTAGACTCAATAGATTAAACTCGTTTAGTGGAGTTTTATCGTTCATGTTATATAAGTCATTCTAAAAAATATATATAAAAAGGGATCATCTTTAAGTCATTTAATATAACTTCAAAAGTGTATAAGTACAAATATGGAAGTCTGAAAAGAAGATTTTGATAGCTTGAAGTTCTTTCTTAAAACCCTAAAAAATTGAAAAACTTCAATAAATTCTAAAGAATGTAGCATCTTTTTGACACAATGATTAAGATTACCCATAGTTTCCCTCAACACTTAAATAGAAGGATAATACACTTTAATACACTTGAATTCAAGTTCTCTTGCACTGACAAAAATATCCATGCCGATTGAACTAATGCTCAATTGACAATAAACCGATTGTTCTAAACATTAAAAAATAGTTTTATAATTATACCTAAGTGACCCAACCCAATAAAAACTAAAATCTAGCCCAAGTGTCCAATAAAAAAACACTAACATAAACTAAAAACCCAACCCAAATATAAAAAATATAACCCAAACCCAAACCCAAATTAATATTTATAAATTTATAGTCACAACTTTATATAATTTAGTTATAATTTTAATGTATATTATATAAATAATACATAAATAATTTAATCAAAAACCTAAATCCTGCTTCATTTACCAATTCCCAAATCTGAAATTCCTATCCCAAAGCCTAGCACCATTTGCACCGCCATCAGCCCCTCCTCGACTGTCACCTACTACTGCAGGCCACACGACCACACCCGTCCAGCGTCCACCACCAGCAAGCAATTGAAAGCAAAGTAGCTAGGATAATGCGGCCATGGAAGGCAAGAATCGAAAACAAAGAAGAAAAGGAAAGGAAAGCAAGCTTTATCACGTAATAGAAGGTTTGAGTGTTTAAAAGAGATTTCACATGCAAGTTGGTTGGATTAATTAGGCTAATCTCTAATTTTTGGTTTATTTGATTATTGTTATAAAAAAATTGAATCGATTTAGTGTGCACTTTTTTTTTTCACCTTCTATTTTCTTTCATGATCTTATTGATTCAACCATAAATTTTTTTATGATATGTTCTTAATTGAACAAAATTCTAATCTACTAAAGGTGAATTACTCTAAACACAATTATTGTACAATTTCGTTTTTGATGTTTTCTTTTAGAAAAGATACTTTATTTTTGAAATTATATATTTCAAAATAATTACAAATATGTCAATATTAGTACGTGTGACTGATGTGGACAATTATTTTTAAAACTTTTGTAAAATTTTTAAATTTTTTAATTTTAAGAAATACATGTTACCATGTCACTTTCATTAAAATTTTAATAGTCGTTAAAATTTTCAATAAAATTTAAAAATATACTTCAGGAAAAGGATTGTATAAAACAGTGACGCCACGTCATCTTTATCCCTTTTCAGTAGTTTTATGCCACATCAATACTCTTATCCTGAATTTTAGGATTTTATCCAGAAAAAAATCAAATCCAAATTAAAATACTAAAATTCAGGATAAAATCCTAAAATTCAGGATAAGAATACTGATATGACATAAAACTATTGGAAAGGGATACAGATGACGTGGCGTCACTGTTTCATAAAATCATTTCTCTACACTTCACGTTTAAGAAAAACAAATTTAATATAAAATGTTTTAAAATAATACAATTATAATAAAAAATGCATAGGACAGCACTAACTATATTTATTTATTAATTTAGTCCCTATAATTCTACTCCAATTCAAGAAATTACGTGGTGGATATAATAAAAAACTGATATTAAAAGCAAATAATTCTCGACACTAAGATCACATGGTTGAATTAAAAAAAGTTGATTTGCGTAATTGTGAAAGAAATCACCTTTTCACTAAAGCTATTTATAGACCCAATTTTTGTCAAAATATTAACACTCAGTTCTCCTTTTGTTTTTCCTAAAGGAAATTAAGGATTTAATTAAATTAAAAAAAATCAAGCGAAATAGATTGTACGAAATAAGTTGAATAAGTATATGTGAGTGGAGAGTCGTGGTATGAACACAAAGAGAGTAAGTAAGATTGTTTTTGAATGTATAGTAATATGTATTTTTTTTGCGAAGTTGAAAATATTAGTAGAGCCTCAACAAACCGGGATAAAGACAAGCATAAAACTTTTTAGTTCAACGAGTCGTGGTGAGCTATAAGTGAGTGCATTTGTATATCATATTTTAGCATGAATTATGAGATTTAAAGAGTCAAACTGAGGCTTGCAAATCCCAATTATAGTATGTGAATCTCGACTTTTTCCTGGTACAACTTCTTGCAATTTTGTTTGAATTGTTGATATCCATGTTGTGCAAATTTAAAATGTATGTGTATATATAATATATTTACGTATAGGGGCTTTGTTATTTATATATAATATATATGAGTTTTGTTGTTATATATATAATATATATTTACGAGCATGGGTGTTATATGTATAATATATATGCGTGATTTTACTATACATAATATATATGTGTAGGTTTCATTATATATGATATATACACATACATACATATATATATATATATATATATATATATGCAGTTAGAGCTTTTGTATTATCTAATATATATAAATCTTTATGGGACTTTTAATGTATGCTAAAAAGGGGTGAAGTCAGAACAAATTTTTAAAGGGGTTGAATGAAAATTTAATTTTTTATAGTCTATATTTTTATAATTATTAAAGGATTAAATCGAATTTTTATAATTTAAGGGGAGGCCAACGTACAATTTTACCTTTACTAATTTAAAATTTTTTAAAAATTTCAAGAGCCTAAATATAAATTTTTCTTTTTAGGGGGGCCAGGGCCACTGCCAGCCCCCCCTTGTATCCGCCTCTATGCTAAAGTTGATGTGACAAAGATCACCAAATAGGTATGCATATATATGTAATATATATTTATATATGGTTATGTAGTACTTGTGAATGGATATAAAAATAAATAATATAATGTGGACTTTTATAACATGTGAATTTTATTGATAATGCACATTTATGCATGCACGAACCCCTAAGTGAATTACGAGTTTTATGATATTGTGAGTTTTGATTAGTGCAAATTATATTATTGTGAAATGCTAAGAACAAGCTCAACAGTAGTGTGAGCCAATTATATTGTGTAATAAAATGTGATTAAATAGATATGTTGGTAATGTGAGCACTTCAAACTGTTGGATATCATTGACATGCCATAGGATTGTGAGTACGCACCCCTTTTATTTTGTGTTGGGCATCGTGGCCCAAAGATAACGTTGGAGAGATAATGAAATTTCGAGCATAGCTCCATTCACCATAGATAACGTGGTGTGTTTGGAGAGTATGAACATTCATGCTACACATGAAGATAGCGTACAACTTTATGAGTCATGTGGAGTGTTTTGGAGATTTGTTTATCTAATGAATATATAATTTAACTATGTTTCATATTCATGAATTGCCAATATATCACTATGTTGAGTATGTAAATAATTGTGTTATATGTGAATTTTTCTAGTATGTTCAAATCCTTACATGTTTGGTGTGTTTAGTTGTGTTGTATGCATGTGTATTCACTGAGCTTTAACCAGCTCACACTCCTTACTTTATATTGTAGATAAATAGTTCGCGAATTAGTGAGGATGGTGGCAAATCGATGATCCATTGCAATGCATTTTCTTAAAGCATTTGTGTTGAGCTTTTAAACTTCGAAGTAAAGGGAATGTGAGTCGTTCCAAGGGTTTAGTTCTAGAATTGAACTTAAAATTTTAAATTTTTAACGGTGTAGCGACGTAAAAATTTAGCTTAGCTTTCGGTTGGTCGCTAATTGTGGCGATTTATTAAACATTTGAAAACCAACTTTCGATTTTATTAAAAAGGGAGTCGCCACCGATCTTTTTCCTAGGTGTGATCGGACACCTACTAAATCATCTCTTTGAAAAGAAAATTTATTTGAACAAAAAATGAGGGCCAAATTTGGGTCTCGTAAAAATCGAAAAATAGGGTTCGGAGTCGGTTCACATACGAGGAAGGTATTAGCACCCTCGCGACGCCCAAAATTGGTATCTTGTTAAACACGTGTTATTTTAATGTTCAAAATACGAATTCAATTTAAAATTTAATCGTGATCCGATTGGAAAGACGAGAACTTTCAATTTTAATTTTCGAGAAGGACATACCATTTTAACACGAGTCGACTAATGTTCACCCAACATAGCGATGAAATCGACGATTTAATGTTAAATCGGTATGTTTCCTTGTTTATTAGAGTAAATAAAATAAGGAATGTGTATAAAATATTTTAGAATAGTGAATAGCGACATAATACTGAAATGGGCGGGCAGCAAGAAAATGAGGTTAGAAATACATCAAGGTATAATAATATAATGATATACTGAAAGGAATACTACATGTAAAATGTGTATACAAGAATAAAATATATGTACAAATATTATCGATAAATGTAGTAGGAATAAACAAATGTAATAATAAAATATATACAATATGATATAAAGAATAAACATATACATATAATAGAGTTTAAAATATATATATACATGGGGTAACATGAAAATATATAATGAAGTGGTATATACAAAATATAACTAATAATATTGAAAATACATGTCCATAATAAATAAAACATACACACGATATGATATTAAAACATTTACATATTATGTACACACATAATTACGATGTTAAAGACATATTAATATTAATAACAATACTAATATTACGTAGGGTATACCTATATAAATATATATTGAAGATATATACATATTTAATAAAATACATGAATAATACGATATTTGATATATACGTAATATGTATAATAAAAATAATATATACATAATATATTCATACATAAGAAAACATATACTATGGTTAACGATAATAACAATGATGATATAAAAATGTATACATACAACAACACATTCACTATATTAACAATCATAATAGTAATGGTATTAAAAATACAAAGAACAACAATGTAACATAACAAAAATATATGTAAATCTATACACATAAATAAAAATATACACTATTATAGTAATGATAATAATAAATATAATAATAATATCAAAATATAAAAGTAAGCATAGCATTAAAATATTAGAATAAAGTAGCTGAAAATATTAAACATAAATACATACATATATATATATATATATATACGCATATAATAAAAATATATATTACTACTGCTAATAATAATAATAATAATAATAATAATAATAATAATAATAATAATAATAATAATAATAATAATAATAATAATGATGATGATATTAATAGTATAAAAATGACAAGGGTATTTAATAAAGAAATGAAGATAAACAAAAAAAGGACTAAAATTAGACTAAAAACAAAGTTGTGGGGCGGATTTGAAAATAAAAGGGAAGGATAGGGTTTATTCGAACACGCGCTAAACATTGAGGGGCCCATACAGCAATTTTCCCTAGCTACTAAAAGCAGCTGCTAGACGTGGGGACCATAATGAAATCGAGGCAAAACAATGGGGCGAATTTAAAATATAAAAACTTGATTATAAAAGCGTTGAAAAGCGGAGGGCCAATGCATAAATAGCCCTCCCTTAAAAACACGCGATCCCACAGTGGACGGGTCGGGTCGACCGACCAGCATCAAAACGGCGTCGTTTTACGCTTTAAAGGGGGTCCAAAGCAGTGCGTTTGGACCCCTATATAAGTCAAATTTTTTGTTTTGTTTTCATTTGAAACATAAGAAAGAAAAAAAAAAAAAGGAGGAGAGAAAGAGGAACGGGAAAGAAGAGAGGGAGGGGAAAGCTCAGGTCATGGGGCGGTCCACCGGACGGCCATCGGAGGTCCGGCCGTGGCCTAAACCACTGCATGATGGCGGAAAAGGTAAAAATCTTATTTTTTATTCTTTTTTATTTTGTTATTTTATTGTATTTTTTGATAAATATATGTGTATGAATTCGGCCAAAAAACGAAATTAGAAAAGAAAAAAATCACCTTAGATCGGTTCTGATTTTAGCTCCTGATTTGTTGATCTTGGTTTTTTGTGTTGATATCTATCTCGGACTGGTATTCTTGTTATATCTACTGGCTTTTTCGAAATATATGTGTATTCAAAGATCTAAAAAAAAAAAAAAGAAAAAGGCCTCTTTACAGTGTTTCATTCGGCTTTTTATAGCCTATTTCGTTACATATTTTGTTATTATTTTTTTGCTATTCTTGCTTCTGCTTTGCTTGTCTGTTGCTTTTTGCAGGGCATGGCCAGTGTTGGTGGTGGGAGTGTCAGACGGTATGGGCAGTGCCAGGTCTTGGGCAGAGGAGGAAGTGGTCTGGGATGGTGCTGGTGTCAGAGGAGTGGAGGAGGCTGGAGAGGGGAAAGCGGCTGAAGACTTTGGTGGCTAGGGTTTGCTGCTGAAAAAATTTTTTTAGATAGTGGGCTTGGGTTGTTGAGATTAGTGGGTATGGGTTAGCGGGCTTCTGACTTGGGTTTAAGATTGGGCCTCTGGGTTTTGGGGTTTGGGTCTGGTTGTAAAGGGTTTAATATTTGTAATGGGTATTGGATTTTGGGCCTAAAATTGGCCTGTACAGCTGCCCCTCTTTGCTCATTGTCGTGTAACGGGAATAGAGCAAAGACATAAAGAAAGGCCAATTTTGCTCCGTCTTGCCGAGTCTTGACTTTATCGGTGCTTTTCTTGTCCAAATAGTTTCCTTCTAGTCCATCTCATCTTGTAGCTTTGGTTCAATCCACTGCATTTTCTGATATACGTCTTGTAACTTCAATCTTCTCTAATGTAACTTTAAGGATATGAAATTTGCAGCTTCAATCGCTCTTTTATCACTTGATGAGGCGAGATTCGTGATCTTCTCTTACGTAACTCTAGCGAGGCAAGATCGATATCCTCGATCGACTTTATGCAACTTCAAGGAGACCGGACTGCAACTTTGACCTACTTCACCGCACTTCAGGGTATCCAAATCTCAGCAGGTGAACAGAGGCTCAACATATTCCTCGCAATATGGGTTGATTTTTGAAACATAGAAATTAAAAGCAGAAATTAAAAGGCTCAACTCACCTCTCGCAACATGAGTTAATAATTTGAAAAGTAGATTTTGAGGAACGAAAATTAAAGGCTCAACTCACCTCTCGCAATATGAGTTGATCTTTTGAAAAGTTGATTTTGAGGAACGAAAATTAAAGGCTCAACTCACCTCTCGCAATATGAGTTGATCTTTGAAAAGTAGATTTTGAAAAACGAAAATTAAAGGCTCAACTCACCTTTCGCAATATGAATTAACTTTTGAAAATAGAATTTGAAAATACCTTAGCGTGCCGCAAGGCTCAACTCACTTCTCGCAATATGAGTTGATTTTAGATTTAATAGGAATTGAAATTACCTCAGCGTGCCCCGAGGTTCAACTCACTTCTCGCGATATGAGTTGATTTTTGAAACATAAATTGAAATTACCTCAACGTGTCTTGAGGCTCAACTCACCTCTCGCAATATGAGTTGATTTTCCTGGAAACATGAACTAAAAAGCAGAAATTGAAAATACCTCAGCGTGCCCTGAGGCTCAACTCACTTCTCACAATATGAGTTGATTTTTGAAACATAAATTGAAATTACCTCAACGTGTCTTGAAGCTCAACTCACCTCTCGCAATATGAGCTGATTTTCTTGGAAAACATGAATTAAAAAGTAGAAATTGAAAATACCACAGCGTGCCCTGAGGCTCAACTCACTTCTCGCGATATGAGTTGATTTTTGAAAAAAACAAAATTGGAGGACAGAAATTGAACATCAAAAATATCAAAACCTGTCATTTGGTAGAATTCAAGTGTCTTTTCATTTGATTCAATGTGACTCTCATTCCAGATTTCTTGCTCTGCTGGAGTACCTGTATATGCCATGCATGATGCACATGTTTGTCTTAAATACCTTTATGCCTACATGATTATGCAGTGCTCTTTAAGTATGTTTGTCGTATGTCTTTTTTCGTCTCGATTCTTGTGATGGTCTGCATTCATTACTTCGGCTCTTTGCCATGTACATGTCTTCAAGCTTCACGGGTAATCGACGTTTCTCAGGTGTCACTCTTTTGTCCCCAATTGAACTTTGTTCCTACTTTGAGGCTCTTGCGCTTATTAAATTTTCATCCAGGTAATGCTTAACATTTCTTTTGTTTAGAGCATGTCATTTCACCATTTATCATGTAAATAAACACGTAATGATATGCATGAAAATGGTCAGGCAGGGACAAAAAGGATATCTCATATTCCTTTATTTCAAATGTGGCAAACAAAGAAAGTTAACTAATGATAGTACAAATGTGCAAAGAAAAGATCGTATTCAATGAATACAAATGCTTTAGATATTTGACACATGAACTCTTCACGTTCCTCAATCAAGAATCTTTTAGAGTATGGCTCATTGCGTAGAAGATTTGAGCTTTCGAGATGCTTCAAATCTGTAGTCTCACCGTTTGTCGTGCAGCTTTAGAACGCCTTGCCTTGTAAGCCGAATATTTGCTTCATTAGAACGCCCTCTTGGGTTTTCATTCTAATCTTTTATGTTTAACCAAAGTGCCCTTTTCGGGTTTTCGCTCTGATCCCTTCCTCTTTTTTTTTTTTTTTTTTTTTAGATGCCCTTTTCGAGTTTTCATCTCAAGCATAATATTTCTTCACTGCATCTGAGTTCACTGGATTCGACAACTCTTTCCCATCCATCTCGGTAAGGATCAAAGCTCCTCCTGAGAATGCCTTTTTTACGACGTACGGTCCTTCCCAGTTTGGTGCCCATTTCCCTCGCAGATCTTTTTGTATTGGGAGAATTTTTCTCAGCACGAGTTCTCCTTCGTGGAATTCTCTTGGTCGTACCTTCTTGTCATGGGCTGCGATCATTCTCTTTTGGTACATTTGCCCGTGACAAATTGCCTTTAGACGTTTTTCTTCAATGAGGTTCAACTGATCATATCTAGCTCGAATCCATTCTCGCTTCTTCTAACTCGATTCCATCAATACTGCAGAGAGGGATCTCAACCTCGATGGGTAGCACGACTTCCATTCCATAGACTAGAGAGAAAGGAGTTGCTCCGTAGATGTTCATACAGATGTGCGATATGCAAACAAAGCAAATGGAAGTTTCGTGCCAATCTTTATATGTCTCACCATTTTCCCAATGATCCTCTTAATGTTCTTGTTAGCTGCTTCAACAGCCCCGTTCATCTTTGGGCGATGGGGCGAGGAATTATGATGCTTTATTTTGAATTGCTCGCACATTTCTTTCATCATCTTATTATTTAGATTCGTGGCATTATCTGAAATAATTCTTTCAGGCAAACCATACCGGCAAATGATTTCCCTTTTCAAAAACTTGCAAACTGCAGTCTTCGTCACATTGGCAAACGAAGCAGCTTCTATCCATTTTGTGAAGTAATCGATAACCACAAAAATGAATCGATGTCCATTTGATGCTTTTGGAGAAATTGGCCCTATAACATCCATGCCCCACATAGAAAAAGGCCACGGAGAAGTCATGACGTGAAGGGCGAAGGGCTACATGAATTTTATCGCCATAGATTTGACATTTGTGGCATTTTCGGCAAAACTAATACGATCGCTTTCCATCGTCAACCAAGAGTAACCGAGTCTCATAATCTTTCGCCATCTGAAACCATTGGCATGTGTCCCATGATTCCTTCATGGACATCTTCAAGTATCTTTCGGCTTCGACATCATCCACGCATCTCAAAAGTATTTGATCCTTTCCCTTTATATAGGATATCCCCATCAAGAACGAATCCATTGCCATTCTTCCGATTGTTCTTTTGTCGTTCTCATTTGCTTGTTCGGGATAGCTTTGATTCTTGATATATTCTAAGATATCGTAGAACCATGGTCGTCCGTCGCCTCTTTCTCGATGCTACAACGATTAATGCGGGGACCTCATATATGCTCATTTTGAGGGGCATTATTTCTGCTTCTTTACTTGCTTTGAACATTGAAGCCAAAGTGGCCAAGGCATCCGCCAGTTGGTTCTCTTCTCGTGGGAAGTAATGAAAAGTTATTTCTTTGAATTCCTTGATTAATCCAGCCACTAAATTGCTGTACTTAATCAATTTTGAATCCCTCACTTCCCACTCTCCACGAATTTGGTAAATCACTAGGGCTGAGTCCCCGTACACCTCCAAGATCTCGATGTTTCGTTCGATAGCTGCACGAAGCCCCATGATACAGGCCTCATATTCTGCGATATTATTGGTACAGAAGAAGTTCAGTCTTGCGGTGAAAGGATAATGATTCCCGTCTGGTGATACCAGGATTACTCCGATTCCATGCCCTAACGCATTCGACGCACCATCAAAGCACATCTTCCATGACCTCTCTTTTGATAACTCGGATTCTATTTCTGAGATGCACATTAAGTCTTCGTCTGGGAAATCGAATCTTAAAGGCTCATATTCTTCATTGTTCGAGTTGCTAGAAAATCAGCTATTGCGCTTCCTTTTATTGACTTGACTTACATAGGCAATGTCATATTCGAGAGGAGAATCGCCATCGCGCCATTCTTCCTGATAGTGCCGGCGATTCCATCATGTATTTTATCGGGTCCAGCTTTGAAATCAACCATATCGTATAGTACAACATGTATTGTCTAAGTCTCCGAGCTACCCAAACCAAGGCACAACAATATTTCTCAATGGACGAATACTTTGCCTCATAATCAGTGAACTTTTTGCTGAGGTAGTAGATCGCTTTTTCTTTCTTTCCTGACTCGTCGTGTTGCCCCAGTATGCAACCCATTGAACTTTCGAACACAGTCAAATACAATATCAAAGGTCTTCGGGGTTGGCGGTACTAGCAATTGGAGGACTAGACAAATATTGTTTTATCTTATCAAAGGCCACCGGCATTCCTCGTTCCATTCTCCGGGTTATGTTTTCGAAGAAGCCGAAAGATTGGGTCGCATTGGTTGGTAAGTTGAGCGATAAATCGGGCAATGTAGTTTAATCTCCCTAAAAATCCTCTAACCTCCTTTTGCGTGCGCGGAGGTGGTAATTCTTGGATGGCTTTTATTTTATCTGGATCAACCTCAATACCTCTTTTACGACAATTAAGCCTAGCAACTTTCCGAGGTAGCCCGAATGTACATTTGGTGGATTAAGCTTTAGTTGAAACTTTCTCAGCCTCTCGAACAACTTCTTGAGGTTCACCACATGCTCTTCTTCCCCTCGGGATTTAGCAATCATGTCGTCGACGTAGACCTCTATTTCTTTGTGCATCATGTCATGGAATAACGTTACCATAGCCCTCTGATATGTTGCCCCAGCATTCTTTAACCCGAATGGCATCACCTTGTAGCAAAACGTTCCTCACATTGTTATGAAGGTAGTTTTCTCCATATCCTCAGGGGCCATCTTGATCTGATTATACCCCGAGAATCCGTCCATGAAAGAAAACAATGAATGCTTTCTTTGTGTTGTCCACCAACGTGTCAATATGTGGCAAGGGAAAATTATCTTTTGGGCTTGCTCGATTCGGTCATGATAATCCACGCACATTCGTACTTTTCCATCTTTCTTTGGTACCGGACTATGTTAGCCACCCATTCGGATATTTGGAGGATTGTAGGAAGCCGTCAAACCGCTTTTGACTTCCTCTTTTATCTTCAACACATTTCGTGTCTCATCCGTCTTAATTTTTTTGGATGGGCTTGCATTCGGCTTTAATGGGAGCTTATGGACCACTAAATCTTCATCTAGCCTGGCATGTCCTGGTATGACCATGCGAAAACATCTTTGTATTCATGAGTAAAGTGATCAAACTATGCCCGTACTCTCTCGAAATAGAAGTCCCAATCTTCACTTCTTGTTTCCTCTCTTGATTGCCCAAATTTATTGTTTCCACAGATTCTTCATGAGGCGAATCTGTTTATCCTCTTGCTCCACCATTCTTAACAATTCAGAGACGAGACATAATCTTGACATTTTCTTGACTTCAAATTCTCCTAAGCAAACAGCCTTCTCAAAATCGATTTGAGGATTAAGAAGCAGGCTTATTCATGTCGTCAATATCCGAGCACCTGAAAGTTGAAATGGAAAAGGAAGCTATAGGGGGACATCCAAGTATTGGAAATAACGAACAAAATGTTATGTCATGGTAATGAGGCAAATGTAAAGATAGGCTATGAAATGAGAAAATGATCATGAAATTAGTGATAACGAAAAATCGTGACAAAATGCATCTTCATCGATATTCATTTAAATGATAAAGAGCGAATGAAAGCTCTTACAAAAGAATTCTATTATATCTAAGGACACAATAGAAGGTTAATGTTTAGCATTACTCTGAAGACTTATAAACTACAAGAAGCTCCTCAGTAGTCCAATTGTTCAACATAAAACCAGGAGGGCAAAGGCGTATCCTCGAGACATCTTTACTTACACCAGCTTCTTTGTCGATGACACTTATATTGACATTCTGAAAACCCCTTTCAATTAACCCCAGCATGTTTCGTAGATCATCTTGTCCAGGGTACAACATTCCATGAGATGTAAATGTTTTTGACAAATGAGGGTACTCTATCGGTTCCCATTCGGTTCTCGGCCTAAAGTTCTTGCAATTCTTCTCTCTTGATCCTTCTTCCACTGTCTTCTTCTTTGGCGCATGTCGTTGGAACCCCAAACCGTGTCGGGCCTTGTGGTACATCGGCTTTAAAGCCCTAACTATTCCTTGTAGATGTCTCCCTAAACCTCTTCTCGCACGAGCTCCTCTTCCTCAAATCAACTTGACACCCATTCGGTATTTTTCGACGGTTTGGCATCGAATTTTGTTTCCTTCAATGATGAAAGTGGCATTGACGAATTCGAGGATCGAAAGGAACATTCCATTGTGTCCTTGCTTACTTCGGTATGGCCCATCAGCGAGATAGATGCGACAATGTCTTCTTCACCTCGACGTGACCAAACGACCATCCATGATAAATTTCAACTTTTGATGGAGGGATGATGGAACTGCTCCAGAGAATGGATCCAAGGTCTTCCCAAAAGGCGCTTATAAGAGGTGTAATGTCCATGACTTGGAACTCGACCTCATAGATGTAAGGGCCCACTTCCAAAGGGATTTCGATCTTTCCCATGACTTGGCGCCTCGTCGTCGAATGCCCTTACCATGGAATGACAGGGGCCTTAAGTAGGACAAATCCATCGGTGATTCGGAAAGCGTGGCCAATGGCATGACGTTTAATCTTGACCCATTATCGATGAGTACGTTCGGTATTATGTAGCCCTTGCGGTGAGTCGTGATATGCGTGCGCTTTCACCGAAACCTCTACCATTTGGCGGTATCTCATCATCGATAAAGAGATGAAATTGTCCGCATTCAGATTGTTTACCCATCTGTCAAATTTTTCGACAGATATGTTGTTGGCCACATAAGCTTGATTTAACACCTTCAATAAAGCATTCCGATGTGGCTCTGAATTTAACAGTAGAGATAGAACTGAGATTCGTGCTGGCTGCTTGCTCAATTGTTCCACCACACTATACTCGCTGTGCTTAATAAATTTCAAGAATTCTTGAGCTTCTTCCTCATTCACAGGCTTTTTAGTTTCTTGTACGGGTGGAATTTCTTGCTCGACCTCGACTTCGTGCATCACTGTTTTCCCTTTTTGTTTCAAGTCGCTACTTTTCTTTATCGGTTCAACTTCTTTAGAATAGCACCGCCCATCGCGGGTAAAATGACCTACTTCCCCAATGTCTTGATTGTGACTTGAGCTTTTCACCTTCGGTGTAACGATGTTGACATCGTACTTCCACTGAGATCTTGTTTTATTGTCCTTATAAGGGAAAGGAGATGGTACTTCAATTATCATTTTGGTTTCACCGGCTCCTTCTTGGCGTCATAATAGATTATTAACGATTGATCGGCGCTATATGGGAAACCCGATGATTGATTGTCGAGGCACATATTTCTCCACCGTCGGCCTCTTTGGCTTTACAAAAATCCCAATCTCCTTATTGTCCATCATACTTTGCAATAAACTTCAATTCCTTACAGATTGAATGTTATGCTCCCCAATACCATGGAGCTTACAAAAGCGTGACCTTTGCATCTTCTCCTTTGGATACTCCGTTAAAACGACGGAGCAACCCTTTCTCACTTAGTATCTCCTGATTCTCTGCAGAGGTGTTCGTGCTTGAAACCCATCTTCTATTTTGTTGTTTATCCTCCTCTCCTGCAAGCTCACATTCCCTTGGTGTGGTTTGGGAATGGATTCCGGTCTTCTTGCCAAGTACCATCGAATCGCAAAATGCCCGCATCGATGAGCCCTTGAACTCTCCTTTTGAAAGCAAGACAATTCTCGATAGAATGCCTGGTTCCCCGCATGGTAGGCGCAACTAGCATTTGGATCGTACCATTTGGGTATGGAGGTTTAAGGAGGCCATGTAATGGGAGATATCAATTGTTTCTCCGAAGTTTTGGGTACAGTTCCCCATATGACACGGGAATAGGGGTGAATTCTTGTCTCTCGAGATTAGGCCTTGTTGGTCTTGGTTCATTTCGGGTTGGCTTTGAGTGGGCGAGTGTTTTGTGGAAAGCGTGGTGACGGGCCTTTGGTTATTCATGGCGTATCTGAGGTAGGACGGAAGTGATGCTTGGTAGTAAGGTGTTTGAGGAGGGTAATGGAAATTGGGGTGGATAATTTCGAGGTCGGGGTTGGTTAGAATCTGAATTGGGAATGTAATGACTCCAGTTCCCACCATGTGGGCTTCGCTCTTTCTTCCTTCTGTGCCGCTTTTCTTGAGCCTTGATCCTTCCATTCTGCGCTCTTGACGGCATTCTCTATGAGTTCACCGATATTACGATATCCGAAAAATCCTTCGTAGCACTTCCCACCAACTTGTCATAGAACGGTGCTTTCGAGTATTGATGAAAAGGATCTGTTATCTCGGTCTTAGTCGATGGAGGCTCCACTTGGGCGAGATATCTCTCCATCTTTGCGTATATTGTCTAAAGGATTCTGCTGGTTTCTTCTCCATCATTTGCAAGGTCATACGGTGCGCATCATCTCGATACATGCTTGTCTTGATCGCAAAATCTCGACGCCAAGTCTTTCGAGATCGAATCTTTTCTCTACTAAGTTGATTATACCAACGGAGAGTGACCTGTTAGACTATCTTGAAAGCAATGTATGAGTAGTTTATCCTCGTTCACATAACCAGTCATTTTTCGACAAAACATGACCAAATGCGCCTTTGGACATCTTGTCCCATCATACTTCTCAAAATCAGGTACTTTAAACTTTGGGGGCAAAATCAGATCGGGTACCAAACTGAGCTCTTTGGCACCTAGTGCGGAGAAGACTTGATTTTCTATCGCTTTGAGTCTTTCCTCTAGACTCCTATATTTTGCGTCATGGTTATCCGATTTCAACTTGGCTACCTCTGCTGGGTCATCCGGATCTGGAACTAGTGGATCGCAGGACTAGCCCCTGGTTTGACGCGAATATTCACGCCCCAAATTAGCGGGTGGAGCGGTGGCATAGGTCGATGTTCCAAGCCGGTGGGTTCCCTTGAGTGCACCCTCTTTGTGTTGTATATGCGAATGGTGGAGTGAATCACGGGGATAGAGTGGATCCCGATCGTGGTGAATTCTTGATCGAGATTCTTCAATGTCGGGGCTCGCATGGGTCCTTTCCCTTTAACTAGAGTGACATCATCTCCATCATTTTGGCCATTTGATCTCTTTGCTCGAGTGATTCTTCTCGAGATCTCATCATTAGGTCTCTCGTCTCTTGTTGTGATTTGGCCATTGCTCTTGTAATTCTTTTGAGTCCTTTCCATCCTTTCAATTCTCTCATTGAATTCACTTCCATCACTCTAGCTTGTCGGTAGCGTTTTATCTTGATGACGTGGTTCGATCTTGTGGTATTACAACTGCGAATCATATATTTTGTCTTCACGACCGAGTATGGGATATGCAATGTATGGATGAATGCATGAATGAATGTACAAATGTCAAAATGTTAACATGTTAATTATGCAAGGAATGCAAAAATTGGTGTTAATTTCAAGGTAGCCCCATATTTAGGCATTTCATTGATCAACATAGCCTATTACACAAAGTTTCCATTTTCAATGGTTACACAAATTTCTAGCCACATAGCCTTGTTTCTTTACTTGCTCTAAAACTCGATATGTTCGATCTTTGGCTCGGAGGAATTGGTAATCGAGAACTTGGCTTCATCGATAATTGAACAACTTGCATAGCCGCTTATGCAATTTCATTGATCAAGAAGCGAGTTGCATTTCCTTTTCCTTGAGAGTTCCTTCATACGCGTGAATGTCCCTATCGTATCGCTCACTCTTTTCTTCTAGAGCCTTCGAAGGTTATCTAATTGTTGTTGATGAGATTGCGGCATATTTTCTAGATCTCGTGTTTTCCTTTTAATTCTTGATGTTCGAATGACTTTTCGCCAATTCTGCGATCGCTATTTCATACTCGGCGTTCTTCCTTCTTAACTCTATCAAAGCGCTTGCACCTTTTCCTCTTCTTTCTTTGCTTTTCCTTCCAAAACTCCATTCCTCCCTTGACATTGCTAATTTCTTCCTTCCATTCTCATTGTCGACTTGCCCAACCCGCTATTCTTTATAGTGTTTCTTAATTTCTTATTTTCCAAATGAAGGTCCCTTAAGTCGTTTCTCACAATCTCGGCTTCTCTTTGTACCTTTTCAGTTCTGGATCTTTCAACCTGAATTTCAATCTTCAGTTGATAGTTTTCTTCTTGAAGGGCACTAAGGTCTCGAGACATCTTGGCCTTTTCTCGCTCGAATTCTTGTCTTGCCATTTCTAGCTCAGACGGCATTTCCTTCGAGAAAGGATTCTGGATGGGGTGGTTTGTTGTCGAGATTTGCTGACTATTTACCCGTTGCTTCCTCCATACGTTGTAATCTTGGGTAAGGGTATCAGCATACAAGGCTAATTCCATGAAATGAATTTTCTTCCAAGACTTTGCAGTGTCTCGGACTCTCTTCATATATCCTTCACCCGTGAAAGCGAACTCGAACTGTGCTAATCCTCCAGTTGCGGGGAGGAATTGTCGCGAAGAAAATTGCCTTTGAACCAATAGCGGAGCATATCCAACTCCTCCCCATAACCCAAGTAAAGGTACCCAATCTTGGCTTCCACATTTGTATAGCAGAACAGAAGGACGGATCCAGGGTGCTCTCCATGTTATATCCTCGGCGCGAAGATTCTGAAAGACTGATACCCAATGTTGCTCGGTGGCTTCCTTCGGCCATTCTTTCTTGAGGAAAGCTTCTAGCGGGGAGAATGTTTTAGAAAACATATGGAATGGAGTCGCTCTACCTTCCGAAGTGACTCAAAATCAAACATTGAGCAATAGCGCATCCGATAAATCGTCCCTCCCTTTTCTTCGACAACTACTCGGGGACCTGAAGGTCTCGGCTAGGATGGTTGGGACGGGTTGATTCCTTGTTTTAACCTTTCAAGAAATCGACTCTGCCACTTGAGATGTCCGAGAATCTTTGGGAAAATAACCGGACCATAAATGGCCAGCGAATAGATTTACCCTTTTCACATGTCGGGATGGTTCGAGTCAAATCTCGTAGGGAGGACCATGGAATGCAAATGGTTTCGTTCTTCTTCTTCATCATTTTTCAGCCCATGCATCGGTCATGTCTCGGTCTTACTAACTTTTCTTGAAGGTCATCGGCTTAGGCTCCTTCACATATATTTTGCCGAATTGTACATTGTCGATGCGGAGTAAAGTAGCATACTCTTCTATAGTTGGAGTCATGTCTTCTTGATTGAAGGTGAAACACTGATAAGCTGGGTCCCAGAACCGAACCATGGCTTGAATCAACTGTTCGTCTACACGGATGGTAATCAGGTGAGCTATATCTCCATACCTCTCAGTGAAAACGTCTCTAGTGTCTGAATCCCACTGATTCCAAATTCGAACCAAGTCCTCAAAGTTATTTTGGCGAACATTTACGTTATATGTTCGGACAAATTGGCGACACACCCTTTCACTAGACTATCCCCTTTTCTTTCGAGTTTTTAGAGACCGGTCCGAACCACGGCATTACGCTTTGTTATTTGTGTAATTGACTCCTCCATCGAAACCCGTTTTTTTTGGCAACCAACCTTTAATCAACACCTTCCTAATATGATGCCTATGATGCATGATGAAAATAAAAACAAACAAACTTGGTTAGTAAACACAACAAATACAATTTAAAAAACAAACTAAACTACCCAATCCAATTATTTTGCATAAACAGTGTAAATGAAAGGTAAAAGGCATTTTCCCCGTGTACTTATTTTGGTGACTATAAGCGGACAGAGGTTCGGCATGGCTCTAATTGGATAGCTCGTATGGTTCATTATATGTAGTCTCGGTTCTAGACAGGTACTCGAATTGCTCGTACTATCATCTGCTAAGATTAGCACGAAGCCTCGGTCATAACCCATCACAGGCTCACGAGTTCAATTCGAGGGATTACATTTACTTATGCCTATGCGGAGGGACAAGTTAACTCACGAAAGCATAAGTCATATGTAACCCGAAAGTATTCACTAGCTCATGTGGAGGGACGAGTTAACTCACGAAGGCGTAGCGTTTACTTTCACTTAAGCAGACGGGGCCGGGTAAAGAGCTCATGTTATGCGAAAATGCAAGTGCATGGTGTGTGGGGAAAAACTCATGAACCTTTACATTTTACTTAAACCAAACCAAAATTAAAACCATAAAAATCGAAAACTAAAAAACAACCAAATAAGCAAGTTAGAAGAAACATTTACGACATGATGCAAATGCATGAATTTTGAAAACGAGATTTTCGGATCACGACCAAATATTTACTTTGAACAAAGAAATTTGAAAATTTTGACAAAACGTGTTTGATTCGACTCGACTCGCAAGGCTATGTCCCCAGTGGAGTCGCCAGCTGTATCGACGTAAAAATTTAGCTTAGCTTTCGGTTGGTCGCTAATTGTGGCGATTTATTAAACATTTGAAAACCAACTTTCGATTTTATTAAAAAGGAGTCGCCATAGATCTTTTTCCTAGGTGTGATCGGACACCTACTAAATCATCTCTTTTGAAAAGAAAATTTATTTGAACAAAAAATGAGGCCAAATTTGGGTCTACGCAAAAATCGAAAAAATAGGGTTCGGAGTCGATTCACATACGAGGAAGGTATTAGCACCCTCATGACGCCCAAAATTGGTATCTTGTTAAACACGTGTTGTTTTAATGTTCGAAAATACGAATTCAATTTAAAATTTAATCGTGATCCGATTGGAAAGACGAGAACTTTCAATTTTTAATTTTCGAGAAGGACATACCATTTTAACACGAGTCGACTAATGTTCACCCAACATAGCGATGAAATCGACGATTTAATGTTAAATCGGTATGTTTCCTTGTTTATTAGAGTAAATAAAATAAGGAATGTGTATAAAATATTTTTAGAATAGTGAATAGCGACATAATACGAAATGGGCGGGCAACAAGAAAATGAGGGTTAGAAATACATCAAGGTATAATAATATAATGATATACGAAAGGAATACTACATGTAAAATGTGTATACAAGAATAAAATATATGTACAAATATTATCGATAAATGTAGTAGGAATAAACAAATGTAATAATAAAATATATACAATATGATATAAAGAATAAACATATACATATAATAGAGTTTAAAATATATATATACATGGGGTAACATGAAAATATGTACGTAGAGTGGTATATACAAAATATAACTAATAATATTGAAAATACATGTCCATAATAAATAAAACATACACACGATATGATATTAAAACATTTACATATTATGTACACACATAATTACGATGTTAAAGACATATTAATATTAATAACAATACTAATATTACGTAGGGTATACCTATATAAATATATATTGAAGATATATACATATTTAATAAAATACATGAATAATACGATATTTGATATATACGTAATATGTATAATAAAAATAATATATACATAATATATTCATACATAAGAAAACATATACTATGGTTAACGATAATAACAATGATGATATAAAATGTATACATACAACAACACATTCACTATATTAACAATCATAATAGTAATGGTATTAAAAATACAAAGAACAACAATGTAACATAACAAAAATATATGTAAATCTATACACATAAATAAAATATACACTATTATAGTAATGATAATAATAAATATAATAATAATATCAAAATATAAAAGTAAGCATAGCATTAAAATATTAGAATAAAGTAGCTGAAAATATTAAACATAAATACATACATATATATATATATATACGCGCATATAATAAAATATATATTACTACTACTAATAATAATAATAATAATAATAATAATAATAATAATAATAATAATAATAATGATGATGATATTAATAGTATAAAAATGACAAGGGTATTTAATAAAGAAATGAAGATAAACAAAAAAGGACTAAAATTAGACTAAAAACAAAGTTGTGGGGCGGATTTGAAAATAAAAGGGAAGGATAGGGTTTATTCGAACACGCGCTAAACATTGAGGGGCCCATACAGCAATTTTCCCTAGCTACTAAAACGCTGCGCAGCGTGGGGGACCATAATGAAATCAGGGCAAAACAGCGGGGCCGAATTTAAAATATAAAAAAACTTGATTATAAAAGCGTTGAAAAAGCGGAGGGGCCAATGCAAAATAGCCCTCCCTTAAAAACACGGATCCTTGGTGGACGGGTCGGTCGACCGACCCGCATCAAAACAGCGTCGTTTTACGCTTTAAAGGGGGTCCAAAGCGGTGCGTTTGGACCCCTATATAAGTCAAATTTTTTGTTTTGTTTTCATTTGAAACATAAGAAAGAAAAAAAAAAAGGAGGAGAGAAAGAGAGGCAGGGAAAGAAGAGAGGGAGGGGAAAGCTCAGGTCATGGGGGCAGTCACCGGACGACCACCGGAGGTCCATGGCCGTTGCCAGCCCAAACCACCGCATGTGATGGTAGGAAAGGTAAAAATCTTATTTTTTATTCTTTTTTATTTTGTTATTTTATTGTATTTTTGATAAATATATGTGTATGAATTACCCAAAAACGAAATTAGAAAAGAAAAAATCACCTTAGATCGGTTCGATTTTAGCTCTGATTTGTTGATCTTGGTTTTTGTGTTGATATCTATCTCGACTGGTATTCTTGTTATATCTCTGGCTTTTTGAAATATATGTGTATTCAAAGATCTAAAAAAAAAAAAAAGAAAAAGGCCTCTTTACTGAGTGTTTCATTCGGCTTTTTATAGCCTATTTAGTTACATATTTTGTTATTATTTTTTGCTATTCTTGCTTCGCTTTGCTTGTCTGTTGCTTTTTGCGAGGCATGGCGGTGTTGGTGGTGGGAGTGTCGACGGTATGGGCGGTGCAGTCTTGGGCGAGGAGGAAGTGGTGCAGGATGGTCTTGGTGTCGGAGGAGTGGAGGAGGTGGAGAGGAGAGCGGTGAAGACTTTGGTGGCTAGGGTTTCTTCTTTGAAAAAATTTTTTAGATAGTGGGCTTGGGTTGTTGAGATTAGTGGCTATGGGTTAGCGGGCTTGACTTGGGTTTAAGATTGGGCCTCTGGGTTTTGGGGTTTGGATGCAGTTGTAAAGGGTTTAATATTTGTAATGGGTATTGGATTTTGGGCCTAAAATTGGCCTGTACAAACGGGTTATTCTATTGCGATATAATTTTGTTTTTGATGGTTTTTTTAAAAGAAAAGATACTTTACTTTTGAAACTATATATTTTGAAATAATTATGAATATATATATATATTAATATGTGTGGTAGTATTTATTGATGTGGACAATTATTTTAAAACTTTTATAAAGTTTTTAATTTTTTTAATTTTAGGACACGCGGAACTTCTACTTGAGTTACCATGTCACTTTCATTAAGATTTTAATAGTCCGATTAATTTTTCGGTAAAATTTAATTCACCTTTAAGAAAAACAAATTTAATATAAAATGTTATAAAATAATACAATTATTACGAACACAATAAGATCTTTGAATAAAAAATGATAGGACAGCACTAACTACAATTTTTTAATTATTTAGTCCCTATAATTCTACTCCAATTCAAGAAATCACGTGGTGGATATAATAAAAAACTGATATTAAAAGCAAATAATTCACGACACTAAGATTACATGGTTGAATTAAAAAAAGTTGATTGTGTAATTGTGAAGGAAATTACCTTTTCACTAAAGCTATTTATAGACCCAATTTTTGTCAGAATATTTGCACTCATTTCTCCTTTGGCTTTTCCTTCATCAAAATGGCCTCCTTCAAAGAGATCATATCAACACTCCCAAGAAGAAAAGGCTGGACTGACTATGATATTTTTTTGTATCAAGGCTTTTGGTGTGACACATTTTTTATTGAAGGAGTAATGAGAGCTCAACAAAGTTTTCGATCTCAACCTTCTGATATCGTCATATGCAGTGCACCGAAAACTGGAACAACGTGGTTAAAGTCCCTCACTTTCGCCATTGTAACAAGATCCACCTTCGATGATTCCACTAACCCTTTACTTAGCAATCTATCACATGATTGTGTACCCTTTTTAGAGGTTGATTTAGCCCAATCTTCCTCCAATCGAGACCCTAAAAATCCTTTGTTAGCCACACATGTCCCTTACTCTTCTTTACCAAGATCAATAATTGATTCTAGTTGTAAAATTGTTTACATTTGTAGGGACCCTAAGGATTCATTTGTTTCGAATTATCTCTTCTTTGTTAGGATCTTGGCATCTAAAGACATGATGCCCCTTGCTTTAGAAGAGGCCTTTGAGCTTTATTGCCAAGGTGTAAGCCCTTACGGACCTTATTGGGACCATGTTCTAGGGTTTTTGAAAGCAAGTTTGGACTGACCTGATAAGATTCTTTTCTTGAAATACGAAGAAATGATGGAAGATACTGCTGTATACGTTAAGAAATTAGCTGATTTCATCGGTTATCCTTTCTCTTTTGAAGAAATTGAAAAAGGATCAGTCGAAAAAATTGTAAACATGTGTAGTTTCGGGAATTTAAGCAATTTGGAAGTGAATAAAAGCGGAAAACACCGTGAGGGAACTCTAGGGGTGATTGAAAACAAGATCTATTTCCGAAAAGGTAAGGTTGGGGATTGGGAGAATTATTTGACACCTGAAATGGCTGCTCAGTTGGACTCGATAACGTTGCAAAAGCTAAATGGTTCAGGCTTAACTCTGTGATTGAATCATAAAGCAGCCATGGGGTACATTTTCCCTGCGATTTCAACATATTATGTTTCTAGAAATAATTTGTGATGCTTTTTGCAAGTAGCAACACTTCTCATGTTGTTCATATTAACATCAATAAAAAGCATAGTTGATTCAATATATGAAATGTGATTAAAAATAACATGTAAAAGATTATACGAATTGAATTATACGAGTTCAAAGGACCGATATAAAAATTAAAAAAATAAATAGATTCAATATAGAAATGATATGATTAAATGATATGAACTGAAATGGAAATGATTGTGTTTTTTTATAGTGGAAAAAATAGCATGGTATGTTATAATGATTTGCCGATTTTCATAATGTATGAATCGAGATATATGACATGAAGAGATGAAATTCAAATGTTTGAATCTTGAATATGTTTTGATTACATTCTTGTCTAATTAATGTTTTTTTTGGTATGACTTGATCATAAAGGTATCGCTGATATTTATCGCTTAGTATACAACATCCTATCTGTAACTCTTGACTCAACAATGTTTATATAGTTCCTTTACGTTTTGATATATGACATATACCTAAGTTTTGAGTTGGTTTTATATCTTGGATGGTCATTTGGAAAATTGGATAGTTGATGTCAATTTGAATTTATGAATATGAAATGTTTAAGTTATCATGAACATTATGTGATGTTTAAATGGTTAAGTGGTGTAAATGGTCATATGTATTAAGTTAGGTTTAAGGTATGAATGGTTAAATTGATAAACATGAATGGTAATGATATAGCAAAGGTAGTATATTAAGTGTTGATGTAGGTATTATGCTTGAACGGATTGGTTTCGCATTAGTTATTTTGGTTAGGTTAGTATGGATTGGTACCATATAAACATTTCAAAACAATATGTCACATTGTAACAAGAAATTGATAGTGAATAACGTCGCGACCTGGAATCTCCCAAGTAGTGTCTTCAACTTGATAGTTTTAACATTTTACATTTTAGTTCTTAAACGACTTTAGGTTATCGAAAGAGCTTTTGTATGCTCGTATAAATCCTAGATATGTTTGTATAATATGATATAATGATGTGTTGATCATAAATACAAGTATAAACTATTGAAGTGATAAAATTTAGATCGTAGTTGCTCTAACAACGAATGTGACATCCTATAATTTGGACCTGTAAATCAAGTTGGGTATGGGGTGTTAATGCGGGTTTGGAGAAGAAGAATAGCACTTTGTATTATAAATTTAAAAATAAAAACCCAATCAGTTTAGTAAATGGAGTTAGAGAAGAAATAATGGGTTTAGAAAAGAAGTAGAGTACTTTGTATTATAGGCCATTAATGGTAGAAGTTTTTATGATTCTCAAGAATGAAAGCACTGTTACCCAAGCCCTGATTTTGTTTCTTGGAAATTCGAGCAACAAAAATCGGTCTAATAATTATAATTAGTTAGACTTTTCTAGACAATAAAATAGTATTACGTACCAATTTTATAAACTACTAACAATATCTATTTGATAGTTAAAAGTTTTTTTTTTTTTACATAAAATGAATATTTAGAAAATTTTAATTTATGCCAAACTTTTTTTGCTTTAGTCAAACTATTCTGCTTAAAAGCAATAGAACAATAGTTCCAGTTAAACAATACAATTGTCACAAAAGCTAATATAACATGAAAACCAGACATTCCAATAACATTCACCACCACGCCTTGAACATAACCCTACAATTAATACCTGCTGACGCTAATGTTTCTACCATTTCATTGCCATGCTGCTCTGCTTTTGAAAATGGTACCTTACCCACATAGGTTAGTCTCCTTTCCATATCTGTGAATGTAGTTTGTTGCGACCAAGGCCTCCTGTCTTTGTTCAATAACCAATTATACGCCACCAGTGACCCAATTTCAACAATAATCAAACCAATTCACCTCAACCTTATTTCAATTATTACATCCAACGCAGTAATTATTGCTCCTAATTTAGCTGAATCTGCATCAATGGCATCACATGGTCCCGAGAATAAAGCTTTTACATTTCCTTCCTCGTCTTTAAGAACACCTCCACAGCCTATAGCTTCCTCAGTTGCCATTTCGCTTACATTAAACTTCAGCTACCCATGAGGAGGATAACGCCAACCCAGTGTAACGGGTTTGGAATCGAACCTGCAATTAGAAGGACTTAACCACCATAATCTCTCTTGTACTATACACTCATCGAAAGCAGCTCTTACCCACAACAATGCTTTCATCTTGGAATGAAATATCAGCGTATCCATAGACAACACCTTTCTTTCAAACACCATCTCGTTCCTTGCGAGCCAAACAGACCAACATGATGCCGCTATTGCTTTCAACCAAAGATTTTTGATAGTACCATGTAACTTCGCATTAAAACATAGAGAGTAAAATTCTTCAAAACCGCTCACCATTTTCCAGCCAACTTCCCACCAATTAAATATCCTTCTCCAAAAACCCACAATAAAATTGCATTTAAAGAACAAATGGTCCGCTTTCTCCTGTTCACGTTCACACCATGGGCATACATTCATTATGTTTTGCTGATGCACCCTTCTCTTCACCAAGAAATCCTTTGTGGGAATTCTGTCGATTGCAAACATCCATAGTAAGTTTCGCACTCTAGGAGAGACTGTTAATTTCTAGATTTTATCAAAAGCAAAAATGATGTCATCCCCTTCTCCCTCGATCAGCAAATTTATGCCAAACTTAACATACATAATCTACATGAATGGAGTATGAAATATGACGGCGAGATTATTAAAATATTAATTGTATAAAAAGTTGTATAAAAAGTTACTAAATTATGCAAAACCACTTTAATTTTACACCCGTGTAAGTGAATCTCTCATCTTATTTTATTTTTAAGTATTATATTAATAATTTTTATCTTACATATTTTATTTATGTTTTTTGGGTACATGTTTTATCTTAAGATTTGTATAATTCTTTACACAATAATATTCATTTTACATAGTTATAAAAATCATAAATTTTACATAACTTTTGATATATTATTATATTTTGGTTTATGTTTATTTCTATGTGACATGATAATTCTAATTATTTGAATATTTTTATGTACGCCAAATAAATTTAAAATAATCTGAATTGATTTAACTCGAATAGGATACAAAGGTTTTACTTATATAGTGTACAAATCATATTAAAATTAATCTAACTTTACGAAGCATAATGAGCAGGTATGTTCTAGTCATATATTAAATATATGATATAACTCTTGTACATACTTTTTTTTACATCATTTTAGTCCTTTTTTATCATTTTAGTTTTGAATCATCAAATTTCAATTAAATTACCTTTTTTTTTTGGACGTAAAAGTTGACCTAACAAGTAAAACTTTAACGTGATTGACGTGGTAGCCTGTATAGTAGTACACGTGTACTTTATTGTTGACGTAGATGATTATTTTCAAAATTTTTATGAACTTTTTGAATTTTTATTTTTATTTAATTTCATGAAGTACGCGCAGACTTTCATGTGTGTCACCACGTCACTTCTGTTAAAATTTTAATAGTCCAATTAATTTTTCCGTTCAAAGAAAAACAATTTAACAAAAATTTGAAAATTTAAAACAAACCGATCCAAAAAAAGTATTAAAATAAATGCATTTAAGAAAAGAGAAATTATTTGGTACATTGTCGATAGAGCTTTTATACTCCACAAACAGAATCAGGGATTGATAAGTATCCTATAAAGATATAATAAAATATTAATTTTTAAGATTACTTATGAAATAAAAAATACACTTCACCTCAATTATTGTCAACAAAACCTGATTCCAAATCTTTTAAAATAATACAAAAAATCTATCAACTAGATTGTTTAGTGACAAAATCATGAATAAAGATACAAATCTTTCCATTAAAGGAACCTTTAAATATATTTGAATAAAATCAAATCAAATTGAAAATCAATCTGATTGGAATAAAATAAAATCGAGATATTTTCCTTTTAATGCAGATTCTTGTATAATTTTTGTTAAGAAAAATAAATTTTGTTAAGAAAAATAACATTTTGGGCCCAACAGGTCCAAACATTTCGCATCGCCCATGTCGTGAGAGTGCACCCCCAACCACTGTTGAGGTTGGACATGCACCCCCTATGCGCAAGACAAAATTTCAAGTTTAGACATTTAATTACTTTTCAAGTGGGTTGTTATCTATATACATATCTCAACTTGATATTTAACCAATGTGGGTTCTAAGTTTTTCTTTTTCCCAACAAATATTTATAAGTGGCTTACTTTGAGTATCAATTTATCATTCATCACTCAACTATTTTGAGGATATGATATACCGTTGTAAAGGTCTCATGAAGTAGAATATAAAACTATAATTTTATGATTCAACTCTCCATCTTTACCAATCGAGAAGTTTCCAAAAATTACATATTTTCTAACAAAATTTTAACGACATTGACGTGGTAGCCTGTATAGTAGTGCATGTGTACTTTATTGCTAATGTGAACAATTATTTTCAAAACTTTTATGAACTTTTTGAATTTTTATTTTTGTTTAATTTTATGAAGTACAGGCGGACTTTCATGTATATCACCACCTCATTTTCGTTAAAATTTTAATAGTTCAATTAATTTTTTCGTTTGAAAAAAAGTAATTTAACTAAAATTTGAAAATTTAAAATAAACCGATTCAAAAATATTAAGACAAATGCATTTAAGAAAAAGGAAATTATTTAATATACTATTTGTAGAGTTTTTATATTCTACAAGTAAAATTAAAACTGATAAATTTCTTATAGAGATATAATAAAAAAAAATATACGTCAAATTTTCAAATCACATCACCCTAAACAAAAAATTTCGACAAATACTGCCAAAAAACCTGATTCCAAATCTTTTAAAATAATACAAAAAAATCTGGTTGCTGACAAAATCAAGCATGGGACAGACCTTGACAATTGCTAAATAAGTACTAGCTACACTTTTTATTTATTTAGTCCCTATAATTCTATTCCAACTCAAGAAATTAGGTGGTGGATATAATAAAAAAACTGTGGTTATAAGCAAATAATTCTCGTGACTAAAATCACATGGTTGAATTACAAAAAAATTATTGTGTAATTGTGAAAGAAATTACCTTTTCTCTAAAGCTATTTATAGACCCAATTTTTGTCAAAATATTTGCACTCATTTCCCCTTTCTTTTTCCTTTATGAATATGACCTCCTTCAAAGAGATTATATCAACACTCCCAAGAAGAAAAAGTTGGAATGACTCAAACGACTTTTTTTTGTATCAAGGCTTTTGGTGTTACTCGTTTTTCATTGAAGGAGTGATGTCGGCTCAACAAAATTTTCAATCTCAACCTTCCGATATCGTCATATGCAGTGCACCGAAAACTGGAACAACATGGTTAAAGTCCCTCACTTTCGCCATTGTCACAAGAACCAACTTCGATGGTTCCACTAACCCTTTACTTGCCAATCTATCACATGATTGTGTACCCTTTTTAGAGGTTGATTTAGCCCAATCTTCCACCAATCGAGACCCTAAAAATCCTTTGTTAGCCACACATGTCCCTTACTCTTCTTTACCAAGATCAATAATTGATTCCAGTTGTAAAATTGTTTACATTTGTAGGAACCCTAAGGATTCATTCGTTTCGTTTTATCACTTCATTGCTAGGCGCTTGGCATCCAAAGACATGAAGCCCCTTGCTTTAGAAGAGGCCTTTGAGCTTTATTGCCAAGGTGTAAGCAATTATGGACCTTATTGGGACCATGTTCTAGGGTTTTGGAAACCAAGTTTGGACCGACCTGATAAGATTCTTTTCTTGAAATACGAAGAAATGATAGAAGATACTGTTTTATACGTTGAGAAATTAGCTGGTTTCATCGGTTATCCTTTCTCTTCTGAAGAAATCAAAAAAGGGTCAGTCGACAAGATCGTAAGCATGTGTAGTTTCGAGAACTTAAGCAATTTGGAAGTGAATAAAAGTGGCAAACACCGTGAAGGAACTCCAGGGGTGATTGAAAACAAGATCTATTTCCGAAAAGGTAAGGTTGGGGATTGGGAGAATTATTTGACACCTGAAATGGCTGCTCGGTTGGACTCGATAACGTTGCAGAAGCTAAATGGTTCAGGCTTAACTCTGTGATTGAATCATAAAGCAGCCATGGGGTACATTGTCCCTTCTCTGCAATTTCGACATATTATGTTTCTAAAAATAATTTGTGTATGCTTTTTGCAAGTAGCAACACTTCTCTCGTGTTGTTCATGTTAAGATCAATAAAAAGTATAGTTGGTTCAATTGAAATTGATTCAATCAATATAATATGATATAAGTGTTTTGATTTTGTTAGTTTAATTTTTATAGATAAGCTACACCAACTCTACTAAGCTTTGTATAAAATTACATTTCGGCTACCCAACTTTCAAAATTTATATCATAGTCACTAAAATTATCAAATTGTTACATTTTTGTCATTTAACTGTTAACTTCTGTTAAAAAAGTAACATTGCACCTTAATTCAAAAGATTGCTCCGACAATGGATGTGACATCTCATAACTCGGACCTGCAATCAGGTTGGGTATGGAGTGTTACAAGAAATGTGGGTTTGAAGAAGAAGAATAACACTTTGTATTATAAATTTAAAAACAAAAACCCAATCAGTCTAGTAATTGGAGTTAGAGAAGAAATGATAGGTTTAGAAAGGAAATAGAATACTTTGTACTATAAATTAAAAGAAAAAAAATCTAAAATTTCAAAAAATTGAAACTTATCAAAGAATCCAAATAAATATCATATAATAGAACATTTTGCTCTTCTCTCTTGCCCGATAGCCCGTTGACGGTAGAAATTTTTATGATTCTCAAGAATGAAAGCAATGTTACCCAAGCCCTGATTTTGTTTCTTGGAAATTCAAGCAGCAATAATCGGTCTAATAATTGTAATTAGTTAGACTTTCCTAGATAATATAATACTAGTACGTAACCAACATTATAAACTACTAACAATATATATTTGACGGTTAAATTTTTTTTACATAGAACGAATATTTAGAAAATTTTAATTTATAACTTGACATACATGATCTATATGAATGGAGCATGAAATATGACGATGAGATTGTTAAAATATTAATTGTATAAAAAATTACTAAATTATGCAAAACCACTTTAATTTTATAACCGTGTAAGTGAATCTCTCCTCGTATTTTATTTTTTTATTATTATATTATTTTTTTTTCAGTTTTGCAGCATAAAATGTTTCTAATAATTGAGAGTGGCGCGCTTAAAAAGTCCGTGGTGCCTGCACCTTTCTTCTGAAATTAGGATGTCCAGAGATGGTTTTATCTCCGTTTCGGAAGCAGATATGCTCGGTTTCATAATGGGATTTGCGCTGGCGTTTTTAGGTTTGTAAAGGCCTGGTTTGTTTAAGGCATAGTGGTGATTTTGGAGAAGAATTTGGAGTGTTGTTGATGTGTATCCACTGGAGAGTTGATAAGCTATTTTGTGTTGTTATGAGGGTTTTGTGTTGGTTTTGTTTTTTGGGTTGAGTTTTGTTTAACTGATGAGGATATTGGGGTTCTGGTGGGTGGTTGTTTGTTGTTATCAGTTTATGTTTGGTTGTTGGTTCTTGGGTAAGGGTCATTTTCGTTGGGGGTTAGCATTTCTTGCAAATGCTGAATTTGTAATTTCTTGATTGAGAAAAAAAAAATCAAATTTCAATCAAATAACTTTTCTTTGGGCGTAAAAATTGATTGAACAAGTAAAATTTGTTGGACAAAATACGTTAATGAACAAATATAAATATAAATATAAATAATTATGTAAGAAAATAAAACAACTTAATATCAAAAAATATTTATACACATGTAAAACCAAATTTAACTAAAGCAAATTAAATAAATATTTGTATTTATTTAAAACATCAAATTTGAAATGAAGGAATAAACAAGATTTCTGAAAAACCAAAAATCGAATAAAGGGATTCGAGTTTTACTAGATGTTTAGGCATGTTTTCACAATTTCCTTAAGATAGATTTGGCCGCTCCTATGATACTTTAAGAAACGTTGGTCAATTGTCTCTTAGGATACAACAACAAAATAATTGCGGCAGTAGTGCCTTTGCAGTGATCAATGAACAAGTCTTGCCTTCTTCTATCATCGAAATATTTGAAAAATTGGAGAGAAAAGAAAAGAATTTTGAGAGTGAAAATTTGTTATTTCTTTGTGACTGTGTGTGTAAAATTCTTTAGACTTTTATAGGTATTTAATATGGAGGAATTTTGGAAATTTCCATGAATAAAAATACAAATCTTTCCATTAAAGGAGCCTTTAAATCAATTTCAATAAAATCAAATTGATTGATTGGAATAAAATCAAATCGAGATATTTTCCTTTTAATACTTTGCTAAGAAAAAAAAAAATTCTTGTTGGGCTTAAAATATATATAGGCTCATCTTGGGCCAAATTGATCCAAACATTTTGAATTGACAATGTCGAGTGTGTGCATTCCCAACCCTTAGCAAGTTTGGATCTACACCCCCTATGAGTAAGGCAATGTTTCAAGCTTAAGTATTCAATTACCTTTCAAGTGGGTTCTCATATATATACATATCTCATACTTGGTTTTTAACCAATGTGAGATCTAAGCTTTTGTTTTCCTCAACTAATATTCACAAGTGGCTTAGTTTGAGCATCAATTTCTCATTCATCACTCAACCATTTTATGCATATGATATAAAACCATAATTTTATGATTCAACTCTCCACCTTTACCAATCGAGAATATGCCTCAAAGTTTTCAAAAATTACATATTTTCCAACAAAATTTTAACGGCATTGATGTGGTAGCTTGTATAGTAGTGCATGTGTACTTTATTGCTGATGTGGACGATTGTTTTCAAAACTTTTATGAACTATTTGAATTTTTATTTTTGTTTAATTTTATGAATTACACGCGGACTTTCATGTGTATCACCACATCACTTTCGTTAAAATTTTAATAGTTCAATTAATTTTTTCGTTCGAAAAAAATCAATTTAACTAAAATTTAAAAATTTAAAACAAACCGATCCAAAAAGTAATAAGACAAATGCATTTAAGAAAAAGAAAAATTATTTGATACATATCTGTAGAAATTTTATACTCCACAAGCAAAATCAAAGACTAAGAAATATCTTATAGAAATATAATAAAAAAAACATATATCAAAATTTCAAGACCACTTAAAAAATAAAAAAAATCACATCACCCTAAACAAAAAATTTCGACAAGTACTGCCAACAAAACCTGATTCCAAATCTTTTAAAATAATATAAAAATATCTATCAACTAGATTTTTTAGTGACAAAATCATGCATGGGACAGACCTTGACAATTGCTAAATAAGCACTAGCTAAATTTTTTATTTATTTAGTCCCTATAATTCTATTCCAATTCAAGAAATGAAGTAGTGGATATAATAAAAAACTGTTGTTAAAAGCAAATAATTCTCGTCACTAAAATCACATTGTTGAATTACAAAGAAATTATTGTGTAATTGTAAAAGAAATTACCTTTTCTCTAAAGTTTTTTATAGACCCAATTTTTGTCAAAATATTTGCACTCATTTTCCCCTTCTTTTTCCTTTATGAAAATGGCCTCCTTCAAAGAGATTATATCAACACTCCCAAGAAGAGAAGGTTGGAAAGACTCAAATAACGACTTTTTTTTGTATCAAGGCTTTTGGTGTTCCTCGTTTTTCATTGAAGGAGTGATGTCGGCTCAACAAAATTTTCAATCTCAACCTTCCGATATCGTCATATGCAGTGCACCGAAAACTGGAACAACATGGTTAAAGTCTCTCACTTTTGCCATTGTCACAAGAACCACCTTCGATGATTCCACTAGCCCTTTACTTACCAATCTATCACATGATTGTGTACCCTTTTTAGAGGTTGATTTAGCCCAATCTTCCACCAATCGAGACCCTAAAAATCCTTTGTTAGCCACACATGTCCCTTACTCTTCTTTACCAAGATCAATAATTGATTCCAGTTGTAAAAT
Source organism: Gossypium arboreum (assembly GCF_025698485.1). Lineage (NCBI taxonomy): Eukaryota > Viridiplantae > Streptophyta > Magnoliopsida > Malvales > Malvaceae > Gossypium > Gossypium arboreum. Next base: position 113,485,956 of record NC_069071.1, read on the forward strand.
TGTTTACATTTGTAGGAACCCTAAAGATTCATTTGTTTCGCTTTATCACTTCATTGCTAGGCGCTTGGTATTCAAAGACATGAAGCCTCTTGCTTTAGAAGAGGCCTTTGAGCTTTATTGCCAAGGTGTAAGCAGTTATGGACCTTATTGGGACCATGTTCTAGGGTTTTGGAAAGCAAATTTGGACCGACCTGATAAGATTCTTTTCCTGAAATACGAAGAAATGATGGAAAATACTGCTGTATACGTTAAGAAATTAGCTGATTTCATCGGTTATCCTTTCTCTTCTGAAGAAATAAAAAAAGGGTTAGTCGAAAAGATTGTAAGCATGTGTAGTTTTGAGAACTTAAGCAATTTGGAAGTGAATAAAAGTGGCAAACGCCGTGAAGGAACTCCAGGGGTGATTGAAAACAAGATCTATTTCCGAAAAGGTAAAGTTGGGGATTGGGAGAATTATTTGACACCTGAAATGGCTGCTCGGTTGGACTCGATAACGTTGCAGAAGCTAAATGGTTCAGGCTTAACTCTGTGATTGAATCATAAAGCAGCCATGGGGTACATTGTCCCTTCTCTGCAATTTCGACATATTATTTTTCTAAAAATAATTTGTGTATGCTTTTTGCAAGTAGCAACACTTCTCGTGTTGTTCATGTTAAGATCAATAAAAAGTATAGTTGGTTCAATTGAAATCGATTTAATCAATATAATTTGATATAAGTGATTTGATTTTGTTAGTTTAATTTTTATAGATAAACTACACCAACTCTCCTAAGCTTTGTATAAAATTATATTTCGATTACTCAACTTTCAAAATTTATATTATAGTCACTAACATTATCAAATTGTTACATTTTGTCACTCGACTATTAACTTTTGTTAAAGAAGTAACATTGCACCTTAATTCAAAAGGTTAATAACTAATTTGGTCTCTGAACTATAGTTAAAAATTATTTTCACATTCAATTTTTTTACAATAATTGTAAAAAGTGAAAAAAAGTCTTAAAAATAAAATTCATATAAAAAACCAGTTGCAGCAAGAAACAACTAAGAATTTTGCTGCTTTCTTTGCTCTTTTTTTGTTTTTTTCTTCTCTTTTTTTCATGCAAATCGACGTTGGCTTCTCTTCCCAAATCTTTAAAAATAATATATATAGGTTTTATTTATAGCTAAAAGTAAAATATTAACTTGAAATTTGAGAAAGAAAGGTGGGTTTCGAGAAAAAGAATAGTACTTTGTATTATAAATTTAAAAACAAAAATCCAATCAGTGTAATACCCCAAACCCAACTTAAACGTTATGACCGAATCTTGAAGGTTACATTAACTTCTTGAGAATTTAGATTCTTATTTTCTGAAATTTCGACTCGTTTTTAAAGTAAATTCTTAGAAAAAACTCGTTTTCACTTATTAGTTGAAAAAAAAAACATTATACAATAAGGGTTTCTTTAAAATATTTGTTCGTTACTGCTAAATTGAAATAATAGACATACTGTGAACTCACTTATTTTCCAGAAAATTAGATTTCCCATTTTGTTTTGCAGCGGAGAAACTTTAACTTGTTTAATTTTGAAAATCGAACATTTTTTTAATTAACAGAAATCATGTAGAAAATTTAAACTAATTAACTAAAAACTCAACAAAACCCAAATCCAAAATAAAAGTTTGAAAATTAGTCCGACAGTTCAAAAGTCCATAAATTTTAATTAATAATCATTTAAAATGATCTTATGCGAGAAAATCAATGCGAGCTTCCGAGTGCCGCCCAATCCTAAGCTCGTGGGTTACCTGAAATATTAAGCAAATGGGTGAACTAAAAAGCTCAGTGTGTGCCTTGGTCCACACACAAAAATCATATAAAAAAACATGCACATATGCAAATAACAGAACATACAGATCAAATGTTATAACATGCTTAGCATAGCAAAGTTATACATATTATTCCTATCCCCATCCGCTACATACCAGCTCCATCCATCCAATTACACCAATTAGGGCTATTAGAACCCATCCATCCATCACACCAAAATATGGTCATACGCCATTCAAATGATATGCAACTGTGCTGCCATATGTATATTGAGGAAATACCACCAAAGTTATTTAGTGCAATTAAACTGCCAAAATCATACTGCATCCATCACATTACCATATCTCACCCCTAATGCATATGCAAAGACATACCTCATGTTCATATATAACCATAACAAATCAAAATTATGCCATACATAAGTAAGAGATATCATAACAAAAGCACACTAATTAGCTTACTCAGAGCTTTCCTGATCAGAATCATACTTAAGCTGATATACATACACATAGGTTTACGGATTACATGACCTAGAATACTTATAGAATATTTGTACATAATGTTATTGATTAAATTATGCTTATATCTCTTTCGAGAGTAAGGTAATTGACTCTAGGTTGATTAATTGAAATTTCTTTCTAATTAAAATCCCTATTATCCCATTAACTCGATTTATGGATTCTCCTATTAGATTTGACTCTGATCCGGTAGATTTATGTCATCCTACTCTTAAACATGGTCTATTCCTCCTCTGATTTAAGCACATCAAATATGGATCAATAATCTAGAAATATCAAACCAAGAATTAAGCACACATAATTGAGAACAATAAACTAAGAACATAATTGAGAACAATAAACTAAGTATTTGTTGCATAAAATAAAAATCAAATGACAGAATCCATCATAGGGTTCATCTCCCTAAGTATTTAGAAAATTAGTTCATGTTTGAAAATAAAAAACATCCAAGATAACTGAACAAAAAAGTTAAGTTGGAGAAAAAAAGTGATGAATTTAGAGTTAGAGAAAAAAGTGATGAATTTAGAAAAGAATTAGATTACTTTGTATTATAAATTAAAAGAAAAAGATCTCAAATTTCAAAAAATTAAAACTTACAAAAAAAAAAACCTAGACAAATACAATATAATAGAGCATTTTGCTCTTCTCTCTTGCCGGATAGGCTGTTGACGGTAGAAGATTTTGTGATTCCCAAGAATGAAAGCACCATTACAAGCCTAAATTTTGTTTCTAGAAAATTCGAACAGCAACAATCAATCTAATAATTATAATTATTTAGACATTTCTAGATAATAAAAACTATTACGTACCAACATTATAAACTACTAACAATATATATTTAACGGTTAATTTTTTATACATAAAACGAATATTTAGAAATTTTAATTTATGTCAAACTTGACATGCATTATCTATGTAACTCCTATTTTTTTTTATAAGTATTATATTAATACTTTTTATCTTACATATTTTATTTATGTTTTTGGGTACATGCATATTTTATTGCCAAAAATAAAATCATTATGTTAAAAATAAAATTAAGGATTCAAAACCAACTATATTGGCAAATTAAAATTATATTTGGTAAAGAAATGCATTTATTTTTTTTATTTTTATTTTGCAATTATCAACAAAATCTAATACCAAATCTTTTAAAATAATATGAAAATTTCTAGTGATAAATTTCATGCATGGGACAAAACCATTACCGTCATTAAGCACTAGCAATGTTTTAAAAAGAAAAAATTATTTAGTCACTATAAGTTTACTCCCAATTCACGAAATTAGGTGGTGGATATGATAAAATCTAACATGCATACATATATGTTTAAATCAAACAATAGTCTCACTTCAAATGACAAAATAAATTCTATTAACCTGTATTCACAATAAATTAGTTGACAAATTTATATTATATATAAGTTTCGTTTGAAATGTGATCGGTGCTCCATCATCCCTCAATAAAATGTGTTTCAGTGAAATCTTATAATGCAATCTATCAGGGAAGTTGTTGTTTCTCGTTCCATGTATCGTTATAACAAACCTATTTCTTTTCTTAGGCCATTGTTTTAGGCTCTATATAGGTTTTGATTGCACTAAGTTTGATTCATTTAATTATGGCATGTTTGACAAAACAATAACATCGGTCGGCTAGAGATCTTAGTCACCCAATCGACTTCCTCAAGGTGGTTTAATAAATATGGAAGTCTTATTATATCTTGATGATTAAAGTGTTATTTTTTAGAGATAATTATTAGCCTTATTCAAGGAGTTTCTCAAGGACTTATTAGCTGTTTTAAAGGAGAATATTTTGTTGCTTTCTAGGCCTATAAATAGGCGACATATTCCCTTGGGAATGGTAAAATTTTAAGAGTTGGTTTCTTCAGAAAGTGTGTGCAACTTGTGTTTCGATAAGCTTGTGTTTTTCTTTCTTCATTTGACTACCTACTTAGTTGATTAAGGTGTTTGTTTCACTTAGTCGAATCACTGTTGAGTGACCATTGCAAGTTGTGGGATTATTAGTTCTTTATCAAGGTTGTGATAGGTGCTAAAAGTAACATGTTTTAGTTTTATTCTTGATGTGTTTTTGGGTGATTATTTGATGTTAATGGTGAATTTTATACTTTTGATCCTTTAAATTCATGTTTTATACTTAGGAAAGCATTTAGGAGCAAAAGGAGCGTAAAACAAGCTAAAATCAGAAAATAGGAGCAAGTTACAAGAGCTACACGGGTTGAACCATTCCATACGACCATGTGACAGGCCATGTCGATTTCACAATTTGCATTCTAAAATTGCGGGAAAACGCGAGTTTTAGGTTTTTCGAGCATTCTAATATATATATATATATATATATATATATATATATATGAAAAAATAAGAAGATAAGAGGAGCTGTCATAGAATACTCAAGAAAACAACTCGAAAAACACCATTGAAGCAGATTTCCATCAAGATTGAAGATTTCCTTTTGATTTATTTGGAGATTATTATAAGTTTCTTTGTTTCTTGTGGTTATACTGTGTTTTAGATGGTTTTATTTTCAAGTATGAACTAATTTTCTAAATACCTTGGGAGATGAACCCTATGATGGATTCTGGTGTTTGATTTTTATTTTACGCAATAAAGACTTAGATCTTGTTCTCAATTATGTGTGCTTAATTCGCGATTTAATATTTTTAGACTATTGATCCATGTTTGATGTGCTTAAATCAGAGGAGGAATAGACCCTGTTTAAGAGTAGATCTAGTGTAACTGAGTGGAGTTGCATGCAACCCTAGAAATAAGATGACATAAATCTTTAGATTCAAATCTAATAGGGGAATCCATAGATTAAGTTAATGCGATAATAAGAGCTTTAATTGGAAAGAAATTTCAATTAATCAACCTAGAGTCAGTTGCTCTTATTCTTGGAGAAAGATATTAGTATAATTTAGAGATTCTACGGATCAAGATACTAAGTAAAGAAATTGTGTAATTTAGATTGATAATAATAGATGAAATCTAGGTGAATTTTTTCTCGGGTATTGTTTCGCTGCTTGGTTGTTTACTCCATTATTTTCCTGATTTATTCTTTGTAGCGTTCGTAGTTAATTAATTTAGTTAATTTTAGTTTTCAATCAATCATTCGTATTTATCGATTAAATAATAGAAAGACAGTAATTACTAGTACTTTTAGTCATATGGGAATGATATCTTTGCTTACCATAGCTATACTATTAATTGATAGGTGTACTTGCCTTAATCAGATTTTTAGTTAATTTTATAGACATCAAGCTGCATATACTTGCTTAGATAAAAAGTTATGAGTTTTAGGCAATAGGGAAGAAGTGTACTCTTGAAATAGTTGGTGATTGGATAAAAAATCTAAGCGAGACTCCAGAAATGTAAGACTATTGTGTCTAAACTGTGTAATAGCCAATTTTGGCCTAAAAAATAAAACCCAAATTGTAGCGACGTAAAAAATTTTTGGTTTGGGGTCGCTAATTGTGGCGATTTATTGGAAATTTAAAAATGGAATCTGATTTTAAAATAAACAGGGAGTCGCCACCGATCTTTTTTTGGGGTGTGATCGGACACCTATCAGATTCTTTTATTTTTAAAAAAAAAAGAAGGCCGAGTTTAGGTCTACGTTAAAATCCAGAGAAAAAGTAGGGTTCGGGAGTCGGTTACGCGCGAGGAAGGTATTAGCACCCTCGCAACGCCCAAAATTGGTATCTTATAAACATGTGTTGTCTTGATTTTCAAAAATACAAGTTCAGTATAAGATTTAATCGTGATCCGATTGTAAAGATGAGAAATTTTAAATTTTCGGTTTTTGAGGAGGATGTTCCACCTTTAACATAAGCCAATAAATTCCACCCAACATAGCGATAAAATTCGATGACTTAATGTTGAATCGGTACATTGCCTCGATTATTGAAATTAATTGGAAAACAAGACTATGATTTTCGAAGTAACAAAATTGAGATGAAACAGATGAAAGAGCTAAAAATATATTGAAGTGAATATAAGTGTGACAAGTATATTAAAAAACAATGATGATATATGCAATATATGCATATTAAAGATAATAATAAAAAGAATTATTGATGATACTTCACAAATATATATATACATATATAATATATAAAATGTAACATTAAGAACACATGTATATAATATATGAAATATATATGGATATAATATAATATTGAAATATTTACATAACTTATACATATTAAAAAAACGACTAATAATGATATTTCATAAGTATATACATAAATATATTAAATCTATATACGTATTATAGATATATACATAAATAATGAAACATATACTAATATTCGTATGGTAAGGATAAAATATATATACGTAAGATAGTTCGAGAAGAAAAAGAATATATATGCATATATATAAATATTATGGTATTTAACAACATATACATGAAATAATAAAAGAAATATGTAACAAATAACATAAAAGTATATGTATGAAATAACATAAAAATATATGAATAGCACAATATTTACAAATATATACATAATATAATTATTTAAAAATAATATAATGAAATATACTGAAAATGAGACTATATACACATAAATATATATACATGTATAATGAAATATATATACTAATATTAAATATAATAGGAACAAAAATAATATAATAATATATATACTGACACGGTATTAAAAAATACGTATATACATATAATAGTATGCATATGAGACAATACAAAATATATACATGGAAGATTACAAGAAAATATAACTAATAATATTGAATCTATATATATAACATAATATTTAAAACACATATATATATATGAAATATAAAATTATATATAATACACTATATGAGTATATTACATGCATACATATACAATATTATACATTAATACATATAATAAATATATTTAATATAATAAATATAAATATTAAAATTAACGAATAACAGAAAGTGAAAACAAGTAAAATGAAAATAAAGCAGTAAATTGACAAAGATGATTGAATCGAATTAAAGAATAAAGTTTGGGGCGAATTTTAAAAGAAATAAATGGAAAAAGACTAAATTGCACGCGCAAACAAACCGAAGAGGCTCAATCGGACAATAAACCACTTTCCCAAAACGCAGCGCATGGCAGAGGACCACATCACAAGGCGCAACAAATTTAAGGGCTAGATTAAAAATAAAAATAACTTAATTGTAGAATCATGAGAAAGCGGAGAGGCTGAAAGCGCAATTAGCCCCTCCAATTAAAAAAACACGCGGATCCTATCGGGTAGGGTTGGGTCGACCCGATCCAAGGTGAAACGGCGCCGTTTCAGCACTGAACTCTAATGCCAAAACGGCACCATTTTGAAAGGCTATAAATAGCCTAAAATTCAGAAAAAAAAACATTTGAGAGGGGAGAAAGAAAAAAAAAGAAGAGAGAGGGGGAGAGAAAAGGGATCCGGCCAGGGAGGGACGGTTATCGGTCCGACTATCGGACCTTCGCCTGCGCCGGTGCCACGGTGGCTGGAAAGGTAAAAAATATACTTTTTTCTTATTTTTTGTATTCTTATTTTTTGTACTATATTTTATGTTTATATTAAATAAAAAAATAAAGAAATGTGTATATATATATGTATGCAAAAATCGAAAGAAATAAAGAGAAAAAATGCAACCTTTTCGTTTACTCCTTGTTTGTTTGAACAACCACTATTGTCTGTTTATTGAAGTCTATAAATTCCTTTTGATGTTTACAAAGAAGAAAGGAAGAAAGGGAAAGTAACCCCCTTTTCCAACACTTTGATTCGGGTTTTATAACCCTTTTCTGTCCATTTTCTATTGTTTCTGTCCCGTCTCCTTTTTGATTTCTTGCAGGTGCAGAGGGATGGTGGAGCAGGTGAGTCAGAGGGCATGGGGGCGCCAGGAAAAATGGCCGGTAATCAGGGGCAAGTGGGGGAGGAGGGTAGGTTCGGCTAGGGGCAATTAGGTTTAGGTTTTTTGTTTCTGATTTGGGTCTGTGGATTTGTAATGGGTTTGGGTCTTCGTTGGGTTAGTTTAGGTGGGCTAAGTTGGTTTAGGTTAGTGGGTTAGTGGTATGTGGGTCTGGTGGGTTTAGGTTAGTGGGTTAGGGTAGTAAATGGGCCAATCGGGTTTGTTGTATTGGGTCCTGGGTTATAAATGGGTTTTAATTGTAAATGGAATTGGCTAATGGGTATTGTAATGGGTTATGGGTTTTGGGCATAAGGGTTGTATTTGGGTTTATGTAATGTATTTGGGTTCCAAAATTGGCCTATAACACAAATAAAAATAAAGAATCCCAAAATAAAGTCCATTTTTACAAATATCACAGCCCAATAAAAAACCCCAAACTCAAATTTTAGCCCAAACCTTAAAACCACAATCAGCCCAATAACAAATACAGCCCAAACTATCAATCTAATGCAAAAAAATATCAGCAGAACCCTAGGAACGTTCAGCCACCGCCCCGCGCCTCTTCGTCTGCTCGCACGCTGCTCCATCAGTCTCCCTCCACGAGTCGTCTGACATCTGAAACAAGCACAATAGCAGAGAAAAAAGCATGCGAGCGCAGAGAAATAAAGAGCAAAAAACTAAAAAACTAAAAGGGAATCGATTGTAAATGGCTTTAAAAGCCCGGATCTACTCTCTTGTAATTTTTTTTACGTACATTTTACAAGCAAAAACTAATCAAAAAACAGAATACTCGTTTTAAAGGTGATTTTTTTATTTTGTGTGAAAAATTTCTGTCTCTTTATCTTGTTTTTACTTTTGTTTCTCTTAGTTATTTTATTTTATTTTATTTCACTTACGAAAATAAAAGGGAAATAAAACTTACCAGAAAACCCCCATGGTCGGTCGTCGGAGACTTCTTTCTCCATCGGAGTTGAGCCCAAAAGGGGAGGTTGGGAAGTCCCTTTATTTTCGGGCACTCGACCGAGGGATTTGGAACCTTCAAAGGCACCACGAACAGAGGCTAGGTAGCCTATTTCGCTTGTCGTCGGCCACTGATTGTAATGGTGGTGTGACAAACCACCTAGGGCGGCGATAAGGGGTTCAGGACCCTAGCCGAACGGAAGAGAAATGGGGTTAGGAAGGCTGAGTTCTTTTAAAAAATAAGCAGCAGAAATCTGCCTACAAAAGGAAGAAACCCTTTTGTTTTCTTTAAAAGGTGAAACGACCTTGAGTGTAAAAGGGGGTCATTTTCAAAGCCGAATGGGCTATTTGCTACTCAGGCCCTCTGTTGTCTTGCGTGTTTCAATCATCCCTTTTGCATTTTTCTACATTCAAAATTATCCCCGCAAGTTTGCGTGATTGTTGCTTTGGTTCCCCTGTTTAAAATCTTTTATTTCTTTTATTCGAGTTCTTTTTCTTTGTCTTATTTAAATTGTTTTACATATTATTATTATTTGGTATATTATTTATTATAGGCTTATATATATACATACATATATATTACCTTTTAAGTTTTAAAGGTTACTTTATTTCCATTAAAATAAAAACGTTTTATGTTTTATATATATATATCATTTTATTATATTTTATTTTAAATTTCTTTTATATTATATTTGAAATTTTATTATTCATTTGAAAGTATTTTCTTTAAAATCATCCGTTTAAAACTTTTTATACCTTATATATTATAGCTTAGATTTATTTAGGTATTATTTAAAAATCATTTTATTACTTATTTTAAATTGTTTATATACCTTATTTTGAACCCTATTTACTTATTTTGAAATGTTTTGCTATTATTATTTACTTTAATTTTTATACATTGTTTTATACTTTTGTATATATATATATATTATCTATTTTAAAAGTTCTTCATATGTATATATCATTCTTTCTTTCAAAAAGAAAAACGTTTTGCATATTGTTGATTTTAACCTTTTTACAATATTTATTTTAAATTCATTCATGGTCATTTAAAATTCATCTTGCAATTGTTATTTTAGTTACTATTTATTTATTACATTTTTTAATTGTATTATTTAATTCATTTGTTTTATTATTAATGATTAATTTTTAAAGAGTGCATATTGTGAGATTATTGCTATTGCATGTACGTTAATTTGCTTACTCGTGTTCATATTATTGCCATGCGCTTGTGGAATATTTTATACATGTATCATTGTTCCATGTCGCACTATACTTTTGTTTCATATCATCGGCCCATGAATCAAGTCTCTTTATATTTATCCAATAAATCGTTGTATCTTGACCCAAACAAATAACGTACGTCATTTAAGTATCGTATTCGCTATTATTCAAAAATAAAAATTTTAAAATAAGGCAATGTTTCGCGTTTTGGAACATCGAGAAGTTGTGCCCTAACTTACAGGGTTTCGATTTTCTCGTTGGTTCTAAATAGCCAAATATCCTTTTGAGTTTTAAAATACACGGAATTCTAATTAAAGTTAAAGATAAACTTGCGCTCGGGAGTTCATGGTATTGTGTCCTAACTTACGGGATGTGATACTCCTATATCTCGAGACGAGGAAATATTTAATAATCGTTTTGAGCTAACTCAAGCATTTTTAAAATCGACGTTGATAAAAAGAATCATATTTTAAATCCATTCTCGATTTTTAACTTTCGACATTAAGACACTAACTAATCAATTTGGTACCAATTTTGGGCGTGACGAGTGTGCTAATCCTTCCTCGCACGTAACCGACTCCCGAACCCATTCTCTTGAGTTTCGTAGACCAAAAATACCGTTTTAGTAAACTAAAATGTTTTATTAGAACAAAGGTGATCCGATCACACCTAATAAAGGTCGGTGGCGACTCCTGTTTTAATTTTCCTTTTCAAAACCAAAGTCAACCCCTTTTCAAAAATTGGTTTCGATAAACTGCATAAACAAATATTAGACGTGTTGATTCTTTTCTTTTCTTGTTTTTCATTACGCTATATTTTTCGTTCTAATTGTCGTTACAACGAACTCTAAGCAAAATTGATTAATCGTACTTGTAAACTAATTAATTTTCATAATCAAACTGTTTTAATTCAATCAATAACTATATTAGGAGAAATCTGACCAACATAAGTAAATAGAAAAAAAGGTTCAACCATTAAGTGCAATTTTTAATTCAGCCAGTCTAATAAATCAATCCAATTTAAATAATAGTGAGTATGATTTAGTCTACCCCTCTCAATCACACATACTCAAATAACAGGTAAATCATTTTCCCAAAAGAGATTCACAAAATCCACTTTTTTGTTCAAAATAACCATATAATATATATAATATGGTCAAACATTGCTAGATGATTCAGATTGATTTTCTCACACTTACAAATGTAAAATTTAATGACCAATGTTTAGTCATTCTATTAAGGTAATTTTTTTTTCATTAGTCCCTATACTATATGGAAGCATTCAATTCAATCATTGCATCTCAAACATCCTTAAAAATGTCTACATAAATTTATGGGTGGGTGTTCATAACTTCAAAATTATAGTTAATTTAATATCCTAAATAAGCAAATGGCTAAATACCCAAATGATATTATCACCCATAAATCAATTTTTTTTGTATGTATCACACATGAATCAAAATTATTTACTTTCTTTTGTTGCCTCCAAAGCAACCCTTCTCAGTTCAAAATTCAATAATATAATAAAATTAAATGGAAAAAAGAATTAGCTAGTAAACCAAGAAGATTAATCACTAAACCAACAAAATTAATATAAACTAAACAATTTAAAGTAAAAAGGAACATGCAAAAGTAATTTGAAATTAAAATAAACATATAAAAAAATTAAAAAGAAAAACACTCACCAAAAGGAAAAAAAAAAAAAAAAAGCAACCTTCCACACTTGTAAAACATCTTCTACTAAAAAGAAAAAAGAAAACCATGCAAACCTATCACTACCTTAAAACTAGAGTTAGCTCATGGCCAGGTTAGTTCGGGTTTAGATTTGGTCTAAATATTATATTAATATATTTTATACTTACTTAAGCTCGACCCGACCTGAAATATGGGTCTAAAATTTTGTTTAAGTTCATCTGTATTTGCAAAAGATTAACTCAAGCCCATTTTAAGCTCGTCTATATTATTTTTATTTTTTAAAAATATTTATATTATTTTAATTTTAATTTTATATTTTTTATTTATTGAATTTTTTATATAATCATCTTAACATTATTTTAATGTTTACATTAGAGTAGTATTATATATTTAGTATATGTTTTTTAATGTGTTATAAATTACATAATATATAAAAAGAACATAATATAAAATATTATAAACTTAAAAATGGGCGAGCTCAAGTATTCAATATTCAAACCCGAGCCTAAACTATATTTTAAATGGGCCTAATTTTTTTCTAAACTCATTTTTCAGGCTTAATATTTTTATCCAAGCCTTCCTAAATTTTAGACGAGCTTTCAAACATGGACAAATAACTCAACCCATAAACAATTCTACTTGTTGAAACACGGAAAACACAACAAACATAATTTTGACCAACATAAAGCCCACCAATTTAAATGACCCAATCACCCTTCAAAAACCTATCAATACCTTCATTTACTTAGCTTAAAATTAGATCATCTAAATTCCAAATTAAGGCCACTCAATGCATAGGGTTAACTTTAAAGGAGTTTGATAGATGTGATTTAAAAGCACTAAAATCACATGGATGAATTACAAAAAGTTTACTATGTACTCGTGAAATAAAGTAACTTTATTTACATAGACCATTTTTTATCAAAATATTTGCACTCATATCCCTTTTTGTTTTTTCCTTATGAAAATGTCTTCATTCAAAGAAATCATGTCAATCCATCAAAAAAGAAAATGTAGGGATGATTAAGTAACGATTTGTTCCAATAACAAAGGCTTTTGGTACTACTTTTTCTTCGAAGGAGTGATGTTGGCTCAACAACAATCCTATTCTCTAACGTTTCGACATCATGATATGCAGTGTGCCAAAAACGAGGACAACATAGTTAAAGTCCCTCACCTTTGCCAATATTATAACAAGAACCACATTCAATGACTCCTCTAACCCTTTACTTACCAAGCTATCACATGATTGTGTACCCTTCTTAGAGTTCGATTAGCCTCATCTTCCACCAATCGAGATCCAAAAATCCTTAATTAGCCACACAAATCCCTTACTCTACTTTACCAAGATCAATAATTAATGCCAATTGTAAATTTGTTTACATTTGTAGGAACACTAAGGATTCATTTGTTTCCTTTTATCATTTTGTGGTTAGACGTTTAGCGCCTAAAAACATTAAACCTTTCCTTTAGAAGAGGTCTTTGAGCTTTATTGCCAAGGTGTAAGCTTTTATGAACCTTATTGGGACCATGCTCTAGGATTTTGGAAAGCAAATTTGGACCGACTTGATAAGATTCTTTTCTTGAAATATAAAGAAATAATAGAAGATATTGTTTTATACATAAAGAAATTAGCTGATGTCATCGGTTATCCTTTCTCTTATGAAGAAATTAAAAAAAGGTCAGTCGACAAGGTTGCAAACATGTGTAGTTTCGAGAATTTAAGCAATTTGGAAGTGGATAAAAGCAGCAAACACCGTGAAGGAACGTCGAGGGTGATGGAAAACAAGATCTATTTCCTAAAAGGTAAGTTGGGGATTGGGAGAATTATTTGACACTTGAAATGACTGCTCGGTTGGACTCGATAACATTGTAGAAACTAAAGGGTTCAGGCTTACTCTGTGATTGAATCATAAAGCAACCATGGCGTACGTCGTCCCCACTCTACTATCTGTTTGTGTGTGTTTCTTCTTCATTGTTTGTTGCGGTTTTGACATATTATGTTTCTGAAAATAATCGATGTATGTTTTTAGCAAGTAGCACCACTTCTCATGTTTCTGAAAATAAACTATAATTTATAATCTATAATTTATATAACATTACTTTATTAAGTTGGTTGCTCCTTAATCAGTCATCAATTTAGTTATAAAATTAAGGATTACTAAAATCAGATTTGGTAAACAAATCCATTTAAAAACAAAAGAAATTTTGGCAATTATTGACCACAAAATCTAACACCAAATCGTGCTGTGAAAATGTATCAACTAGATTTTCTAGTGACAAATTTCATGCATGGGACTGTGATCGTCACTAAATAAGCACTACCTGCATTTTTATTTATTTATTTAGTCACTATTATTTTACTCCTAAATATCATAAAAATATTATTTAAAAGCAAATATTTTCCATCACTAAAATAAAGTACCTTTTTCTAAAGTTATTTACTGTGTAGTTGTGAAATAAACTATTTTTTTACGGGTATTTATATACTCAATTTTTATCAAAATATTTGTATTTACATCTCCTTTTGTTTTTCTCTATATGAAAATTGCCTCGCTCAAAGAGATAATATGGGCACTCCTAGAAAGAAAAAGAGAAGATGTTTAATGATGATAGACACGCGCGGAACAAGATCACAAATTTGTCCAAATTGCAGATTTGACTTAAGACTCTAAACAAATGGAAGGAAACTTTGAATTTGACTTAACTTAAAACGCAAACAATCCAAATCATAATTGAAAGTGTAAACACTAAATTTTTGCCCGACTAGAGTTTGTTGTTTAATTTTTAAAATTTTTAAAAAATAAAAATTGTATTTTGACCCCTAAACTTTTCCTAAATTTCATTTTTACCCTTAAACTTTCTTTAAATTTCACTTAGACCCCTAAACTTTCCTTAAATTACATTTTAACCTTAAATTTTCTAAAAATTACATTTAGCTCTAGAAGTTTTGCTACATTTATGATTTAGTCCTTCAGACAAATTACGTGATTTGGGGTACCCACTTCCCAGATTTTCAGGCCACAAACATGGGTGGCTGCTCCTTCTTCACCCACTACCTGCAAATAGCATAAAAACAAGCAAAATGGGAGAAATAAAAAAAAACCACACAAAAAAGAGGAGGATTCTCTCATTTGTGAAAAAAGAGCAAAAAAAAAATTCAGCAAAAAAATTTTCCAGCAAAAAAAAACAACAAAAAAGGAACATTCAGCAATCTAAGCAAGAAAAATTCCAATATCTGGCAAGCAACCAAGCAACCAAGGACTAACCACCATTAACACCACAACCAAGCTCCCAAACCGAAACCCACTCTAAATACCCGAGCCAATCGATTATCAGCCACCCCAAAACCCAAACCTCAACTACCCGTAGCCTGATTTTATGTGGTGCATACGGTGGCTGCTGATGACGCGCACGGTGGAAGGAGAGGGAGAATAGGCAGCTTGAAGTTTGGATTTTCTTTGTTTGCTGCTGGAACTTGTTTGTTTTGGGGGGGGTTTAGTATTAAAAAAGAAAGAAATATTTTAGTTAATGGGTTGGTTTATGTAAGGTTTGATGGGTTAAATTTAGTTTGGGTTAATTAGTGGGTTGGGTGATATGTTAAGTTAGTAGGTTGGGTTGGTTGTGTTAGATTATTAAGTTAGTGGGCTGAGGTTGGTTTATGTTGGGTTGAAGTAATTTGGATATTGTATCTTTTATGTAGATTTTATTTGTAATTGGGCTAAACAAAAATTGGTCTAAAAAAACTACAATAATAAAAAATATTAAATTTTAAAATGGTCGGGTCAACCTGACTCTATTTGCGGCAATCTGATCCGGTGAAGATCACCAAAAAAGGCCCATTTCAACAGCCCGAGAAGAAAAGAGATTAATTTCAGTAATCCATAACATTGGGGCTTCGGTATATTCTTACCCTTTTTATTATTATTTACCAATTCCGAATTTAATATATATATTTTAAAACTATATTATGTACATATATATATTTTGTACATATCATTATTTTATATTATTGTTGTAAAAAAAATTATGTATATATTTTTATGTACGTTTCCTAATATTTTCTTTTAATGTAGATATTATTATTATTATTACATATATTTATTATATGCATATATATATGTATTTTTATGTACATATTATTATTTTATATTATTATTACCAAATATATAATTTTTCCTATTTTATTATTAGTACATGATTTGTTTTATTTTTTTTGTAAATATCGTTATTATTGTTATTCTAATATTCTAGTATTCCATGTTAATATTTTTCATTAATGATATCTTTTTTTGTATCGTTTATCTATTTTTAATTTCTCACTTTAAGAATATTTTTTCTCATGTTTTAATTAATTTCAAAAATAAGGCAATGTACCGATTTAACATTAAGCCATCGATTTCATCGCTATGTTAGGTGAAATTCATCGGCTCGTGTTAAAACGCAGACGCCCTTTCTAAAAATCGAAAACTAAAATTCTCATTTTCAATTGGATCACGAGTAAATGTCGATTGAATTTGTACTTTTGAAAATCAAGACAACACAAGTTTAATAAGATACCAATTTTGGACGTCGCGAGGGTGCTAATACCTTCCTCGTGCGTAACCGACTCCCGAACCCTATTTTTTTCTCTGGCTTTAAACGTAGACCTAAACTCGGCCTTCTTTTTGTTTAAAAAATAAATTTTCTTTTGAAAAAGAGGATTTATTAGGTGTCCGATCACACCTAGGAAAAAGGATCGGTGGCGACTCCCTTTTTTAATAAAATCGAAAGTCAGTTTTTAAATTTCCAATAAATCGCCTCAATTAATGACCAAAAGAAAAAATTTTTACGTCGCTACAGCTGGCAACTCCACTGGGGATGTCAGTTTTTGAGAGTCGAGTCACTTAAACGCGTGTTATCAAAATTTTCAAAATTCCTTGTTCGAATTAATATTTAGTCGTGATCCCAAAATTGGTTTTTTGAAGTGTTGTATATATTTTCCCAACTTGTTTTATCCGATTGTTATTCAGCTTTAAATTTTTATGGTTTTAGTTTTGGTCTGGTTTTTTAAATAAAACGTAAAGGTTTGTGAGTTTCTCCCACACACCGTGCACTTGCATTTTGCATAACATGAGCTCTCTACCCGGGCCTCGTCCGTTTAAGTGAAAGTAAACGCTACGCCTTCGTGAGTTAACTCGTCCCTCCGTACAGGCTAGTGAATACTTTCGGGTTACATATTACTTATGCTTTCGTGAGTTAACTTGTCCATCCGCATAGGCATAAGTAAATGTAACCCCTCGAATTGAACTCGTGAGCCTGTGATGGGCTATGACCGAAGCGTCGTACTAATCTTAGCAGATGACAGTATGGACAATTCGAGTACTTATCTAGAACCAAAACCGCATATAGTGAACCGTACGAGCCATTTAACTAGAGCTATGCCAAACCTCCGTCCGTTTAGTAGTCACCAAAATAAGTGCACGGGAGGAACGCCTCTTATCTTTTATATCTTCACTTTCTATACAAGGGGACTGGGTCTGTTTTATAAATTAGATTTGGGTAGTTCGATTTGTTAAATTTTCCATGTTTTTCTGCCTATACTTAATTACTAATCAAGGTTATTTGTCTTTGCCTTATTTTTTTTTCCATCATGCATTATAGGCATTATATTAGGAAGGTGTTGACTAGAGATCGGTTGCCAAAAAATGGGTTTCTAATGGAAGAGTCAATTATACAAACAACCGAGAGGAATGCCGAGGTTCGAGACTGGTCTCTAAAGACTCAGAAAGAAAGAGGGGATAGTCTAGTGGAGGGATGTATTGCCAATTTGCCCGAGCACGTAACTGTGAATGTTCGCCAGAATAACCTTGAAGATTTGGTTCGGGTTTGGAATCAGTGGGACTTGGACACTAGGGGTATCTTCACTGAAAGATATGGGGACATAGCCAACTTGATTACTGTCAACGTAGACGAACGATTGATCCAAGCCATGGTCAGATTTTGGGATCCGGCCTACCAATGTTTTACTTTCAATCAGAAAGACATGAGTCCGACTATAGAAGAGTATGCTGCTTTGCTTCGTGTCGAAAACATACAACCTTATAAGATATATGTGAAAGAACCTAAGCCAATGACCTTCAAGAAAAAGTTAGTGAGATTGACAGACATGACTGACGCGTGGGCTGAAAAACAGATAAAGAAGAAGAATGAAACCATTTGCATTCCATGGTCTTCCCTACAAGACTTGGTTCTGAACCATCCTGACATGTTGAAAAGGGTAAATCTATTCGCTCTGGCCATTTACGGTTTGATCATCTTTCTGAAGGTCCTTGGACACATAGAAGTTGCGGTGGTAGATTTCTTCGAAAGGTTAAAACAAGGAATCAACCCCGTCCCAACTATCCTGGCCGAAACCTTCAGATCAATAAGTAGTTGTAGGAAGAAAGGGGAAGGTCATTTTATTGGATGCGCGCAGTTACTCAATGTTTGGATTCTGAGCCACTTCTAGAAAGTAGAGCGCACACCGTTCCATATGTTTTCTAAAACATTCTCCCCGTTAGAAGCTTATCTTAAGAAAGAATGGCCGAAGGAGGTCACTGAACAACACTGGTCTCAGTCTTTCAGAATCTTTACGCCGATGATGTAACTTGGAGAGCCCCGTGGATACGCCCGTCAATTCTGCTATACAAGGTCGGAGATCAAGATTGGGTGCCACTACTCGGGTTATAGGGAGAAGTTGGATATGCTCCGTTAATAGTCCAATGGAAAGTAGAGCGCACACCGTTCCATATGTTTTCTAAAACATTCTCCCCGTTAGAAGCTTATCTTAAGAAAGAATGGCCGAAGGAGGTCACTGAACAACACTGGGTCTCAGTCTTTCAGAATCTTTGCACCGATGATGTAACTTGGAGAGCCCCGTGGATACGCCCGTCAATTCTGCTATACAAGGTCGGAGATCAAGATTGGGTGCCACTACTCGGGTTATGGGGAGGAGTTGGATATGCTCCGTTAATAGTCTAAAGGTAATTTTCTTCGCGACAATTCATACCTGCCACTGGAGGATTAGCACAGTCTAAGTTTGCTTTTGAGGGCGAGGGATATAGGAAGAGGGTTCGAGCTATCGCAAAGTCTTGGAAAAGAATTCATCTTATGGAATTAGCTTTATACGCTGACACTCTCACCCAAGATTACGACATATGGAGAAAGCAACGGGTGAACAGTCAGCAAATCTCGTCAATGAACTACACCGTTCAGAATCCTTTCTCGGAGGAAATGCCGTCTGAGCTAGAAATGGCAAGACAAGAATTTGAACAAGAAAAGGCCAAGATGTCTCGGGACCTTATTGCTCTTCAAGAGGAAAACTACCAATTGAAGATCGACGTTCAGATTGAAAGATCCAGAATCGAGAAAGTGCAAAAAGAAGTTGAAGTCTCGAGAAATGACTTAAAGGACCTCCATCTGTAAAATAAAAAGTTAAAAGGCACAATAAAAAATAGTGGGCTGGGCAAGTCGTCGGCAGAATGGAAAGAAGAGATAAGCAACATTAAAGGCGGGATGGAATTTCAGAAAGGAAAAGCGAAGAAAAAGGAAGAAAAGGCTGCGCGGGCTATGATAGAATTGAGGAAGAAGAACGCCGAATATGAAGCTTTGTCTGCCGAGGTAATGACTAGTTGATCTAAACGTCAAGAACTAAAAGAAAGGATAAGAGAGTTAGAAAGTATGCTGCAAGATCGTCAACAACAGCTAGATACTCTCTTGAAGGCTTTGGAAGAAAAAAATAGTCAGTATGATAGAGACGTTCGTGCTTATGAAGAGGGCCTCCAAGAAAAAGAAATACAACTTAGCTATTTGATCAATGAAGTTCGTGGGGTAGCCATGCACGTGGTGCAATTATTGGAAGAAGCTAAAATTCTCATTTGCCAATTCCCTCCAAGTCAAAGATCAAATATATCAGAGTTCTTAGTGCGAGTAAAGAAATACGGCGATATAGCTAGGAAGTTTGTGTAATAGCTGAATCAAAAACGGCAAAATATTTTGTAATGAACTCTTTTGATGAATGGAATGCCTAAAATAGGGGCTATCTTGAAATCAACACCAACTTCTTGCATTTTTTTCATGATTAATATCTATTTGACATTTATGCATTCATTCATTCATTCATTCATTACATATCCCATAATCGTTCGCTGAGGTTAAAACATACAATTTGCAGTTGTAATACCGCGAGACTGAAACCACGTCATTCGTATAGAACGCGTCGACAAGCTAGGGCAATGGAGGCTGAATTCAATGAAAGAATTGAAAGGATGAAAAGACTTCAGAGGGAATTACAAGAGCAGTTGGCCAAGTCGCAGCAAGAGACAAGGGATTTAATGGTGAGATCTCGAGAAGAATCACTCGAACAAAGGGACCAAATGGCCAAAATGATGGAAATGATGTCAGCTTTAGTTAAATAAAAGGGACCCATGCAGAGCCCTGACGTCAAGGAACCTCGGTCAAGAGTTAATCACAGTCAAGATCCGCTCTATCCCCCAGGATTCACTTCGCCGCATGCCCACGCAACACAAAGAGGGTACACCCAAGGGGAACCCACAGACCTGGAGCAACGAGCGGTGCCACCTGCTCATATAGGGCAAGAAGTATTCGTATCAAACCCAGGAGCTAGTCTTGCTGATCCACTCGTTCCAGATTTGGATGATCCAGCAGAGATAGCTAGGTTGAAAATGAATGATCATGATGTTCAGGACAAATATAGGAGCTTGGAAGAAAGGCTCAAGGTGATAGAAGGTACTGAAGCCTTCTCTGCATTGAATGCCAAAGAACTCAGCTTGGTGCCCGATCTGGTTCTGCCTCCGAAATTCAAGGTGCCTGATTTTGAAAAGTACGATGGGAGAAGATGTCCAAAAGCGTATCTTGTAATGTTTTACCGAAAAATGACGGGTTACGTGAACGAATGTCCAAAAGCGTATCTTGTAATGTTTTACCGAAAAATGACGGGTTACGTGAACGAAGATAAACTACTCATACATTGCTTTCAAGATAGTCTAGTAGGATCGGCTCTTCGGTGGTATAACCAGCTTAGTAGGGAAAAGATCCAATCCTGGAAGGACTTGGCATCAACATTCTGTGAGCAATACAAGCATGTATCGGATATGGTGCCAGACCGGATGACTTTGCAAATGATGGAGAAAAAGCCGTCAGAAACTTTTAGACAAGATGCGAGAGATGGAGGGCGTCTCAGCCAAGTGGAACCCCACTAACAAAAACGGAGATAACCGTTCTCTTCATCAATACTTTGAAAGCACCGTTTTATGACAAATTAGTGGGAAGTGCCACGAAGGACTTTGCAGATATTGTAATATCCGATGAGCTTATAGAGAATGCAGTCAAGAGCGGTAGAATGGAAGGTCAAGAAAGTTCAAAAAGGGTAGTGCCCATGAAGAAGAAAGAACCAGAAGCCCATATGGTGGGAATGGGAAGCCAAGATGCACGGATACCCAAGATGCATGCTTCATATTCTGCCATATTGTTCGTGCAATCAAAATCCAATTTACTAGTAAAGTGATAATAGTCTCCGTTTGGGGATACCAATACTGCCCCGATTCCGTTACCCATAGCGTTGGAGGCCCCATCAAAATTTAGATTCCATGGATGTTCTTCTTGAGCACCTTCTTTAGTAGTCGCAACATACATCAGATCTTCATTTGAGAAATCAAAATTCAAAAGCTCGTAATCTTCTAGAGCTCTACTGGCTAGAAAATTTGCTATTGCATTCCCTTTTACTGCCTTCTGGTTCATATAGACTATATCAAATTCGGAGAGCAAAATTTTTCATCGGCCATTCTTCCATTCAGAGCAGTCGACTCCATTATGTGCTTTAGAGTGTCCATTTTTTAGATGAGCTAAGTTGTGTAGTACAACATGTACTGTCTCAGTCTTCAGGTTGTCCAAATTAAAGCGCAACACAACTTTTCAATTGGCAAATATCTTGTCTCACATTTGGTGAATTTCTTACTGAGGTAGTATATCATTCATTATTTTCTCTCTGACTCATCATGTTGGCCAAGAACGCATCCCATGAAATTCTCAAATACTACAAAGTACAGTATTAGTGGCTTATCCGGGCTAGGTGGCATCAACACTAGGGCATTGGATAGGAAATGTTTAACCTTATCAAAATTTTTCTAACATTCTTCATCCCATACACTTAGATTGTGTTTCTTAAGGAGATGGAATATGGGGTAGCATTTCTCAGTTAGTTGTGAAATGAACCGGGCGATGTAATTTAATCTCCCTAAGAAACCCTAGACCTCCTTTTGAATGCACAGCGGAGGGAACTCATGTATAGCTTTGACTTTATCCGGGTCGATCTCGATCCCCTTTTCGCTGACTACAAATCCTAGCAATTTCCTTGACCTAGCCCCGAAGGTACATTTTGCTGGATTGAGCTTTTGTGTTATTATTTGTATTTGATTGAGTTAGTATCACAAGTTAACTTTATGACTCAAGATTGATAACAACACCATAAAAAAACAATTTTAATTTTTTTTTCATTTTAACATCGTACATATTTTGTATTATTATTAATTAGTTTCAAACTATACGTTTTATTATTTATTGCATTTTATTTTTAAACACATATTTGTGTTCTAAATTTGTGGTTTCCACACGATATATATATGTGATAGGATTTCTAGTATTAGTTATGTATTTGATTGAATTGGTGTTACAAGTTAACTCGACACAGACTCAAGATTGATGACAACACCATGTTAAACAATTTAATCTAACTTTTTCATTCTAATAATGTACATATTTCACGTGTTATTATTAATTAGTTTTAAACCATAAGTTTCATTATTTATTATATGTTATTTTTAAACACATATTTGTATTCTATATTTGTGATTTCCATACATACGCGTATGAAAAGATTTCTAGTATTAATAATGTATTAGATGATCATAATAGGCACATATGAAACCCATCAATAATATAATAACAAATTAATCCCTTATATATTAGATTAAAGAGCAAACTAATCATTATATTAAAAATTTTATCCATTTCTACAATTAAAATTAGTTCATGTACGTCAATATCGGATGCATGTGGCACATTATATGTAACTGTCTAATTATTTTATTAATCATATTAATTTTTAACAATAAAAATATAAAAAATTTAAAGAAAAGATTAATTTTCTCTTTTATTTAAATTAAAGGAGAGAAAAACACTATAATTACGCCATCAATCACCATCGTTTTTATCAATCCAAGCACAAATGAACTCATTTATCAGAGCATCCCTTGTGTCAGCAGCTACCAACTGTGCCCGAATCTCCTCTCTGGCTTCGACGATTCTCCGGTGACAATTATCCGCCATGTTCACGAGTTGGGTCATCTCTTCTCTCAACTTTACCATCGTAGCTTTGATCAGCTTGAACTTCCTCACTTTCTTCTTCCCCACCGTCGGCTTCTGAAATTAGGGTGTTTAGGGTTAAAAGATTAATAATGAAGAAGGAGAAGGAGAAGAAGAGTGAAGCATACCTTGAGTCTTTTTTGAAGTACTTGCAAGTAGTCTTGTCTGCTAGACATAATGAAGCTATGTTGGGGAAAACCGAGTGGGTTATTTATAGTACGAGGAATAAAAAAACGTTAGGACATTGCGACGATCGGTCGGCCAACGACAAGGGTCGTGCGATTGTTAGAACCAGATGGATATACGAGTGCTTGTTTTGTGAAAGAGAGGCAACCACTAATATTTTCTGGAAGAACTAATAAACAGACAATGCAAGGGTCAAATATTGAGGCTCCCCTTTTTATTCCCTTTTTTACCGGTCACCAATTTATTCTTGTCTTCTGTTTTCCACTCTTTATACCTTTTTTTTCTTAATATTGGTCCAAAAGGTTTACAAATAAATATAAAAAATTTCATTTTAAAAATAAACATTAATTATTTTTTTTATAATACAAGTATCATTGTCCGTTTTACGGCATGAGAGTAATTTTGTTTCGGTCATGGTGATATTCAAGTAAGCCATCAGAACAAATATAACTCTATAATTTAGACTTAGTTCAAATGTTGGGAAAAAAATCTATTGTCACTTGAAATTCAAAATTCGAAATCTAAAATAAAAAATCTAAACATGAAATTTAAAATTTGAAACCCATAACCAAAAAGAAAAACAAAAAATAATAATTTATTCTGTTAATTTTTTTATTCTTCATATCTATTTTACGATCTGTGTTCGAGATTCATAATTACTCTTCTCAATAATATTATCTCTAAACCTACATTTTCAGATGCAACTTACCTTACCACAATTTATTTTGTTAATAGTACTATTATTAATCTATAGAAATTTTAGGGATTGACTAGCACACAATCGGAGTGTATCATTAATTTGGGAGAATCTTTGACTTTTTTGTATTTTTTTATATTTTTAAGGCTTTCATATTTTCTGTGGTCACAACATATGTATTTTATTAATGTTACTCTTTTATTTATCGTTTTATTTGCTTACTTTAAAATAATATAAATATCTAATCCAAACCTTATGGTAATTTTAGATGAAGTTGAACTATAAAATAAACTTAGGAGATACTTTAATTATATTAAAAAATTCAGACATATCTCTCTATTGTTGTTTGTTTCGGGTTCATGCACATTTACGTCTTGAATTTAGTAATTGTTCTCATATTAGGGTTTAAACTTTAAAAAATTAAATGATAAAAATGAGAACAACTGGAACTATATTATGCAAGTATATATATATACATAATAATATAATTATGAGCGTGTTTTTATTAAATAGATTACTAACATTTAAATGTATTATTCAATATTAAATCTTTTTATATAATGCCTAGAGTTACTTATGACTCCTGCTAAACTCTTATATAAAAAAGATAAATGTGTTTCAGCGTGCTCAATCTCACGTTATCCTAAACTGGTAATAATGTTGATTCCAATTGAGCTAAGACTTAGGTAGTAGATTATTCAATATTAATTATAACTATGTTTTTATGATGTTCTTAAATATTATAATTATTTTTATATAACATCAAAATATATTTTATACAATGCATACTCCTACTTATCTGGAGTGTGCCTCGCATTTCGACCAAACAGATGGTGATGTCATGACGAGGAAGAGCTGGCGTCCTGACATGGCGATGTGTACTCAATTTAATCAGACTTCTCCTCCTCATTAAACACTACTACCTTTTTCCAATCAAACTCTAATCACTCTAGGATATTTCTAATCCAATTAATCACGAATTTTAGCCTATAAATATGACTTTTAGTAATCCTAGAGAAAGAGATTGAATAACACAATTAAGAGAGATGTTATGGGAATTTCGAAAAAACTTTGTATTTCAGATTTCGGTATTATCATTTCCCAACAAAACTTACTACTTTACAAAATCAATTTATTCTTTATTTGAATCAAACTTATTTGAATCAAACTTATTTGAATCAAACATAATGTGAACCCTTAATAATTTAAGGTTGAAATTTATGATTATCAGATCATACGAATAATGCACAAAAAGCCAAAAAAATAAAATAAAAAATCATTTGACTTATAAAAGCAAAAGAGAGGTGATGGCAAACGTACGAAAAAAGGGGACCAAAACACCCTCAAGTGGCAGCTATATTTATATATAATAACAATTAACTGTATTAGATTACTTTATCATATAGTATTGATTAATGAAAATAAATTGGTAAGTGTTTTTCTTTTCGATAGAATTAAGGTATTTTTTATGTTCTTTTATTATTTATATAATTTTTAATTAGTGTTATCTCTAAATCCGAACTTAAATTCATTTTAAAAGTATAATATTGTACTCTATTAATAATTGTATGTGTTCTTTTACTTAATTTTTGTCGAAACTTAATACTATTAATGTCTGCAAGACATAATAAGGCTTTTTTTTTTCCTTAAAAAGGGAAAAAGAACACGATTATTTATACAAGAAATAGACGGTCTGATAAACGACTTGCGTTGCTAAAAGACAGAACAAGCAGGTTCAAGGTTTGGAATTGGTGACTCCTCTTTTCTTTTGTTATGGCGGCCAACGTGCTTGTATTTCAGTATTCAAGAAAGTAGCTATCAAGAATATTGAGATTTTGAGTGGTCATTTCAGGCATATTAGTCTTTTGCTTTTCTATTTTCCAGGTTGCAATGGGACCAAAAAGGTCGTTCTGTTACCTACGAAAGTAGCAAGTTTGCAATCCATTTTGGTTTAAGAGGGATAAGTCATATAGTGTGGGCGGACGGTAATGGTGGGAAATGGGGCCTTCACCCCCCCCCCCCCCCAACACAAAAAAAAAATTTGGAATTTTATTCTTTTAGAAAATTTAAACCTTAAAAGAGAAAACTTGTAAAATTTAAATGCATAAGTTCAACCTGTTCAATTATTGATTTTTGTATTAGTTTTTATTTTTTATCGGTCTCGAGTAGTTTTCAATTCAATCGGTTTAATCCGCTTATTTGGACTAGAATACCGATTGGTTTTGGTCCAGTCGGTCCAACAGACCAATCCAATCATGTTCTAAAAACATTGGTAACATCATCAAATCTTGATGAAATTCAAGTTCAAGGACCAAAATGAATCTAGTTGCCAAGTTCAAGTATCAAAGTGGAAAAAAAATATACATACCAAAATGAACATAGTTGTCAAGTTCAAGACAAAAAAGTATATTATTCAATTTTATTTTATTAGATATAGTTTTTTGGTTTGCTCTAATCAATGGTCCAAATCATTGGATTGAAATTGAAACTTTTCAAATTTTGGATTAAAACTAAAGTAAAAACATTAAGTTTGCATTTGGAAAGTTACTTAACAATTGAATTTGTGTATAATTATTTATAATTACATATATGCGACATGTTTGAGTAATTATTATAATTAGTGAATTTTATTGAATTGAGTGTAATTGGAACATTCAATTATACTTTTTAATTCTTAAGGAGAATGATAATTGGAATAATTACGAAAAATCATACTAAAATTCAATTATCCCATGAATTTATACACGCAACCATCTTTAAGAATTTTTAGATATAATGATAAAATTAACCCTAACATTTATTTTTTTGTCAATTTGATCATTATTCTTTTTTAAGCTCATATAATTCATGATATTCACATTGCAACTTTTGTGTTAGTCCATGTATAATTCATGCTGACATGTCATTCTTTTTTATATTTAAAATTTATAAAAATATTAAAAGATAAAAATCAATTCAAATAAAATAAAAATAAAAAGATCATAAAATTTCAAAAGAATTAGAATGAAGTACATTTCGCTACAACGTTTAAAATTTTAACATTTTAGTTAGTATTTCCGTTAAAAACAACAATTTGACTCTTTTTGAAAGGTTGATGGTTAAATTTGACTCATTTCAAAAGGTTAAGAGCCAAAATTAGCTCAAAAAAAGTAATAAGAACCAAATTGACAAAAAGATGTAAACGTTAAGAGCTAAATTTATTATTATGCCAATTTGTTATATAATAATATTATTTCAATTTAAGATATTTTATTTAAAATATATATATAATTACATATTATTTTACTAGTCTCATTTAAAAAATCTAAAAATTTTATTGATAAGAGGTAATTGGTCAACATTTTAACTTACTAAAAAGTTTAACTAAATTACACAATATGTTGCAGAGGTGATCCCAACTATAGATATATAATTTCCTCTTTCTTCTGGTCATGACTCCCCACCATAAATCCCTAACGATACTATCAATTTTGTTCGTTATTACTTTAGGGGCTTTTACGAAGGAGAATTTATACAGAGAGGTAGACAACAAGATTGATCGTATTAATCTCCCTCCTTGAGATAGCAATTTACCTTTCCATCCCGACAAATTCTTTTTCATCTTTCAATCACAGATTGAAAAGATTATTTGAATCGGATCATAAAGGAAAATTTTACATAATTAAATAATTATTTTATATTTTTTATGATAAAAAATAATATTAGTAATTGTTAAGTCACCTTAAATGAGTTTACTCCTGTAATAAATTTTTTCAACTAAGTTTTAGGTTAAATAACTTTTATACATAAACTAATAATAAAATATAAAACTTACAAGAGAAAGAACAGAATAATCCCATCTAAGAAAGCATGGTGATAAATGATTGTTGATACAAGCGTCAATAAGGGTGGAGAAAGAGGAGAAAGAGTGGTGTGGGGAAAGTCGATTTACCTATGTTGGGGCCATGAGTTGGAAAAGTAAAAAAATGGAGAGGAGAATGGAAAGCTAGGTCTATTCGGATTTGTAGATAAGGACGGAGAGTCCCCTTCTATGTTGTGTTTCGGGGGTATTTATGAGTAGGTTATGGTTCTTAAGTTGTCTCCTTTTTAGAAGAACATACTCGTTAATAGCGAGTGGCTTAACAAAGGATCCAATTGGGTGGCTAAAGATGGAAGATCCCTCCCGTGGATGATACGAAGCACGCGGGTGGTTGGTCACTCAGCAACCATTTGGACAGTATAAAAGTGAGGTTAATTATGGGTCTCTTCGGTTGGTTCTCGTGTTGCCACATGTCCCAATTAGGGCAAGAGGATAACAATAGTCCCTTTTCTAGTCAAGAGGTAAGTTATAAAGTGATTGTACCTTGAGACCATATGCAAGTTGCCCTCCGCAAGTGATAATTGTTACAAATGAAGTAACGAGACGAAGGAGGCAATTATTAGCCTGATGGTCCAGGAATGTACGATGCCTTTCGAGGCTATTCAATTTATTGCTACCTTTTTTTTAAATGCGTTGGCGGAGGGTACTTTTATTCATGGTTGACTTGTATAACTTTTACTTTGTGATTTAATGAGTGGTAGGCCCATTGGTCTGACAATTCAAGAATGTACAGTGCATACTCGAGTGATGTAGTTGTAGATTGAACAAACTGGAATATGTAGTGGAGACATGTTGTATATATATTGTAGTAGGCCCAATTTGCCTGGGCACTAAACAAAATAAATAAATAAATAAATCCCCAGTCCAATCACAAGCAGCCCAAAATAAATAAATAACCCTAATGGCCCAGTGGCCCACAACCTAAACTAAGTTTTCAGTAAATCTGAAAATCGTAGCCACTGCTCCTTTCACGCTGCCCAAGGCACCTTGTCCCGAGGCCTAACTCGCGTCTGCCGCCTTGCACCAAAACGGCAAAGAGCACCTCTTCTCTCCCCTCCTTTAACCAAGAGCCAAACCTGCAAAAAATGAGAAAATAGCAGCAGAGACAGCAGAGAATACAGAAGCAAAAACAAATAATAGATTGTAACACATTCGGCTTTAATATCAATGTAATTTTCTACCGAGAAAATACAAAAAAAAAACAATCATAAAAGAAAAAAAATTTGCAAAAGGCGATTTGCTTATTTTTATCTGTTATTTATTTTTTTCTTTTTTTTTAAAAAAAGGCATTAAACATAAAATAAAAATCAAAACTTACTGAATCGTTTTGGATCCCATTGTTTGAGTGGAGAAGGACACTGCCCCTAATGATGGACAATTTTCTTTGGTGAGACGACGGAGAAGCCGAAGGGATTCCCTCGAATTTTACTATTTTTTGTTGAGTTTTGAGAAACATCGACCCCAGATTCAGAATCTAGAAGCCGACACACTCGAGAAGGGGGTTGTTTTAGGAATTTTGGCCACCGGGAACGGCGGAGCTCGTCGTCGTCGACCGGTGGCTGTCGTTGGTGGGCTCGTCGAAAATTGAGGGTCAAGAGGAAAAAAAAAGAAAGAGAGAGCTTTTTTTTCCTTTTTTTTTAAGAAACAGATACAAATGAATTTTTAAGCCTTATTTTTTTTTGTCTTATTTTCCGTTTTGGGCTTATTGCCAGACGCCAAAACGACATCGTTTAGGCTAGACCCGCGTCCGATCTGATCTTAGGATTCGCGTATTTTTTAGGCAATAGGATATTTACCCTTTCAGTCCTTCGCTTTTGCGGCCTGTTTCAATTTAGTACAATTCTATTTTTTAATTTTGTCACTTAATTTTACTTTGTTTTCATTTTGGTCCTTCTAGAATGGTGTGCATAAGGACAGGGGATATTTTCCTTTTCAGTCCCTATTTTTTTTCACGCGTTTCATTTTAATCATTTGTTCTATTTTACTAATTATTTATTATTATTTCTTTATCCTTAGCCTATTTTATTTCAACCTTTCCATAAACTTTTATTTTATTTATTATTATTTCTTTATCCTTTTACACTTAAAAATAGATAATTCATACTCTTTTAATTGTGCAATTTTATTATTATCATTATTATTTTATTTTTAATGTTTTATTATTCTCGTTTTTTCTTTTATTATTTTAATACCTTCATGTTATGTTTATTTATTTTTCTTTAAATTGTGCATTTTCCATTTTTGTTTATTATTATTATTATTGTAAGTTACCTTATTTATTTTATTATTGCAATCGATTATTAATATTGTTATCATTATTATAATTACATCATCATTATTGTAGTATTCTATTATTTATTATCTATCATATGGATATTCTACCCGTATATCTATTTTATATTATTTCATTATCATTGTACTATACATTACGTTTAAAATGTTTGTTCGTTTTTCATACGGTTCCCTAATGAATTAAATATATATACCATTTTAAGTGTTACATTAATTTTTATTCGATGCATAAAAAGAAAATTTTTAAAAAATAGGCAATGTTTCGTATTTGGAGATTCGAGAAGTTGTATTCTAACTTATGGGGTTTCGATTTTCTCGTTGAACCCAAATGACCGAATATCCTTTTAAAATTAAAATACATGATATTTAACTAAATAATAAAAAAGCGAGCTTATTTTTTGAGATTTCAAGGTGTTGTGCCCTAACTTACAGGATGTGATCTTTTGTTGCCTCGAGATAAGAAGACCTTTAGCATATGTTTCGCTTTATTCAAGCTATTTTTAAGTAAAAATAACATTAATAAAGAGAGATCGTATTTTAAACTCTTTTCAAATTTTCAACTTTCGACACTAAGACATTAATTAATCAACTAGGTATCAATTTTGGGCGTTGTGAGGGTACTAATTCTTCCTTGTGCATAACCGACTCCCGAACTCATTTCTCGAAGTTTATAGACCAAAAATTGTTGTTTTAGTAAATAAACCTGTTTATTAAAATTATCAAATTACGAGATGATCCGATCGTACCTCATAATAAAAATGATTGGTGGCGACTCCTATTTGTATTTTTATTTTTTTTTTTAAAAGTCGATTTCGACAAAATGATTTCGACATATATCATTGATACGGCTATTGAAAATGTAAAATAGAGGAGATTTAAGCCATCTATTGACAATATAAAATACAAGAGGTATGCAAATTGTTTATTATCGATATGAAATGTAAAATGTGCGAACTATTCATTGGCGATATAAAATGTAAAATGTATTATCGTTGGTGATGTAAAATGTAAAATGTGTGATCGTTGGTGATGTAAAATGTAAAAAGGTGCAAACTATCCATTGAAATATGAGCGAGAGGACTATCTGTCATTATAAATAATTGTAGCTAATATAACTTTTGGTCTGAGCTTTTGACTAGTAAAAATTGAATAAGTGTTGAGTGTGTGTGCTTATTGTTATAAAATTTATTTGATAACCTAAATTTGGTTTTTATGGAGATTGTTAATTTCGGCCCGAATGCTGAATATATGCCTCACTTTAGCAAAGAGCCACAAAGAGTTCACGGAGGAGCCCAAATATTGAATATATGCTTCACCTCCGCGGAGAGCACGGAGGAGCCCGAATATTGAATATATGCTTCACCTCCGCAGAGAGACACAAAAGGTTCACAGAGGGGCCCAAATACTAAAGATACATCTAACCTCCACGAAAAGCCACAAAGGGTTCATGGAGGGACCCAAATACTGATCATAGGTCAATCATACTACCGTCGACTCTTACAGACCGAAATTACTGATCTGTCGTAATTTGTTATAGCAGATTAAACTAGTTTTCATACTTAAAGAGCTCGAATACAAGCAATTTTACTATGTTTTAGTTATTTTTTCTATTTTAGTTTCAATTCGATAAAAAGTGTAACTTGAGTCGTTTTATGACCTTAGGGGCCGAAAAAGGCCTAAGAGAGGACTAACGTAGTTAGTGAGTGTGCAAGACACCATTCAAATGCATAAGGGCTCGAGGTTGGTCCCAATGTTGCAACATGGGACTCCAATGTCACAACATAGTGGATAGAGTGCTAAAATTCCAAGACTGCCTTTGGTGTTACAACATAGCTAGTGGATGCCATGACACACCCCTAAAGCTGAACTTGAAGCCAAGCAAACAACCTTCGATGTCGCGACACAGGCATTAGATGTCGCGATATCAGCCCTGTACGTGATAGCATTACCAAGCTGAGGGTGTTTTGGTCCGCACAATGAAAAGTAACATAAAAATGTTAGCTGACCTAAAGCTAAGGATGACGACCAACCTTAACACTGTAAATAGACTCATAAGACACTTAAGAAAGGACGGCTTTTTAACTTAGAATTTTCTTTGTAATTTAGTTTTCAGTTCTTTTTAGGCTTAGGATTTATTTTCAATTGCTTTGTTCGTGCTCATTGAAAGATCTGATTTGTAGATCCAACACAAACTTTGTAGATTATTGCGTATCAATTATTAAATACAATTTAAGATTCTTCTTAAACCTTTACTCTTGATTCATTCTTTATTTCTATCTTATTTATCAAGTTTACTGTGTTTATAAAATCCATGAGAAAATCAACTATTTGAAATGGGAAAAACTTAAACCCTAGGTCTGGCAATCCCAGAAAGTCATCTAGGTGGGAATTAATCCAAAATTGGTATTGTCTATCTGTGAACCCCTTACCCCAATTTGGTCTGGACTGTGAGGTCGAGAGATAAATAGTTCTTGTCAACTCGTTAGTTTAGTGGAAAATCAAAAGATCCTACTAAGATAACAACTAGTTAATTGAGTAGAAACCCAAAATAGGAATTAGTTATGACTACTAAAGTGAGCTAATCACTCATGCCTTAAATTAAGTTGATTTACATCTTAGTTTTTCATGTTCACTTTATTTTGCATAGTTATTTCTTTTCTTATAAAACTCAAATTCTTTTATTTATGTTTAATCATAATTTAATTTATTTAAAGTGCTAATTAAATATATTTTCATTTAGGTTAATATTAATTTAGTACTTTCTTTTCTTGGGTACGATCCTCGGAGTAACTCCGTTGTAAACTATATTACAACCTAACCTGTATACTTGCGAACACCACTTCAAATTTCATATTTTTATTTGCAATTTTCATACTCTAAAAGTTAGTACATTTGGAGGCGGTCAATTACATGGAGAGTAACAAATGTCCTACTCCCACATATGGGGGTAAGCTTACGAGGTTCTTGCTCCCACACATCGAAAAGGCTAACGAGAGGTCCTCCTCTCACACATAGATAGTAGCAAATGTCTTGCTCTTGCACATAAGGAGGCTTATAGGAGGTATCATATGTCGATCGCACTACCACTGACTCTCACAAATCAAAATTATATGAAGAGTAACGAATGCACTGTCCTGCAAATGGGGAAGCTTACGGGGGTCCTACTCCTACACATAGGAGAGGCTTAAGAGAGGTCTTGCTCCTACACATGCGGAAAGGCTTACTGCAGGTGTCATATGTTGATTGCACTACTGCTAACTCTCACAGTTCGAAATTACGTGGAGAGTAATGAATGTCTTGCTCCCGCAAATAGAGGAAGGCTTACAGAGGTCTTGGTCCCAAACATGGGGAAGCTTACGGGAGGTCCTGCTCCCAAACATAGGGAAGGCTTACGAGAGGTATCATATGTTGATTGCTCTGCCGTTGACTCTCATAAACTGGAATGAAGTGGAGAGTAACGAATGTCTTGCTCCCGCATATGGGAAGACTTATGAGGGTCCTGCTTCCACACATGAGAGAGACTTACGGAAGGTTCTACTTCCACACATGGGAGAAGACTTACAATATAACATGTAGAATCATAGATATGATATAAATGTAGATGATGAATGTAACCATTTGTGAGAGTCTCTCACCATTATACATTATATGAATATACATATATTTAAGACGGTATAACCACCCATTGATATCTCTTGCGGGTTCTTTTCCTCAAATATAAAGATACATACATAGGCAAGTACAAATAATGAAACCCCCTGAATATAGAAAACAAAAATAAACGAGACAAAGTAAAACATTTTGTTTAATAGTATTTCCCTATCAAATTGACGTAGTCCAAGTGCTGATTGAGTACCGATTCCTAGCCTAACATTTCATCAAATCAAATATGTTCTTAATATTATTTTCATCGAAAGAGAGAGTAGGGAACTCAGTAGATCATTAACAGACTTTTGGCCAGCTACACACAATATATTTGCTTATAATACACCTTAACTAACATGGCTCAACAGTTTGGAAAACACAATAAAATATTCAATTTCAAGTATATTAATCGTGAAAATCTGGATTTTATGCTGATAATGTGATACTAAAGAAATCCCCCAACTTCATTTAATCAGACACTTCACGTGCAATTCGATTCAGGATTACACTATATGCTTAACAGGTGATAACCATATACTGCGCTCAACTTGGATAGAAAAGCAGAGTTATTACATCAAGTCAATAGGGAGGACGTTTACGAATCTGATTCCAAAAACCTATCTCATAAATATAATTTGAAACAAATCTATATCACAATTACACCCTCTTGTTGTTGTTGAGTGTTTATAAAAATTATAGTCCATAATTGAAAGATTCTTGAAATTATTAAGCAAAAATGGAAAAAAAGAAAGAGAGAAATGAACCGGGAGAGTTTGAACGTGTCCGAACATGGCCTCTCCACATTAGAAATTGAAACGCTTTTAATGCAATAATCCAACAGCCAAGGAAACATTTTCCTGCCAAATATCAAAAGAACAATTAAACTCCAAGATTACTTGCAGAGCAATGGAGAATAATCTTTTCGTGGGTTCTTTTAACCCAATATTTTTAATGATAACAATCTTGCAGATTGATACTAAAGTTCAGTTAAACTTGGAGATAATTTTTTTTGGGAACAGAGGGCAAGGGCAAACTGGTTGAGATTGAGGGATAAGAATACGGCTTTCTTTCAAAACTTTGCGATAAATTGAGGGATAAGAATGAATAGTATAAGTGGGCTGCAAGGAGGGGATGGGCGGTTTGCGAGAAATTATTTTGAATCGATGGCGGACTGAACGGTGGCGAAGTTGCTTTTGAATCGATAGAGGAAAGCAGAAATGGTGAACACTCGAGAAGAGGTCTACTCCAAAGTTTCATTCTGCTATTGTCTTAGATATTTTGTTGCTATTGGGCTCCCTGGTCTTGGGCCGCTGAGATGGGTAAGGCTTGTTATTTTTGTTCTCCATAATAAAATCCAGTCCAATTTTATCCCTAAAAAACAAATTACCAACCCATAGAAGAGATGAACAAATCCGTAATTTTCATCTTCTTTCCTTTTGCTTTCATTTAATAAAAACAAAATATCTTTTTCTTTCATTTTCACATTTTAAAAATAAGGTATAAATATACTTTCAATATATATATTTATCTCATATTTAATATTTAATTCTTTACTTTTAATTTTAAAATTTAATCACTTTATTCCTTTAATATTAATAATTAAACTTCAATTAATAATATTATAAAATAAAATTAACTTGAATTATGTGGCATTTTAAAATTTAAAAAATTATTCAAAAATAAAAATAAAAACATTTGACATTTTTATTTATTGATTTAAGTTTTCACGCATATCATATTTCACATTTCTTTATTTTAAAATTTCATACATTCCAATCTAACTAAATTCATTTGACATCAAAAGTGGATTAAATTTTAAATTTTCAAATAAGATAGGGACTGCAAACAAATTAGACCGAAAATAAATAATCCAATTTTCTTCATGTTTCCTACGTTTGCGATATACGGTGAATAAGATTTTCAATAAAAAAATTCCACTGCTTTATCAACAAATTATATATTATCTAAATTAACAATTTTATTTTATTTTATTTTTTAGCTTTTGCATTATTCAATGTATATTGTTTAAAGTTACCAAGTTAAAATTTGCTTTTTATTTTATAAAAAAATACTCAAATTTATTAAATCACTTTACTCTTTTTATCATTCAAATTACCAAAGCCCCTTTTTTTTCAATTTTCTTCAAAGTAAAATTAAAAAATTAAAGAAAAATTCATTATAATTTTTATTTTTTTCATATCTTCCTAACAGTAGACGTCCGTCGGAAGATTCTTCTTCCGGTCTCAATAGCTTTGATTCTTTGTTCAAATCAAAGCTCCTTCGATTCCTTCAATTTTATTTATTTATTTTCAGGTATTTTTTTTCAATCTAACTTCAATTTCTTCTTAATTTTCTGTTTTTTTTTTTAATTTTGGTATGTTATTAAGCTTTTGCCGATCAAGTTTTACTGTAGTTCGAAACCCTAGCTTTTGTTTGGTTATCGAGAAAAATTAGATTATTGTATGATCTTATGTGTTTTTTTCTTTTCTGTTCAATTTATTTTGATACGGAAAAATAGAATTCAATTTGGTCAAATAGTCGTACAGTTGACTTTACCTTTTTTTTTGGTTGTTGTTTGAGATCTCATTAACTTGAAACAAGTTGAGCTAGAGATTTGATGCTTTTAGCTTTCTGGCATTTCCTAGCAACTAGGAAGGGTTATATTATTTTTTTGTTAATTTATTCTTTTTTTCTTTTGTTTGAAATCTGTATATTAGTAAAGTTCTATTGCTTGCTTTTTTTCGTTGAATTTGAATGTCGGCGGACGGCTTCGGATATAGAGTTTGTTGGTTTTAGGGTTTGTTTCTATAAGGAAATTCAAATGTTTTCAGGATATGTAATGTAGGGTTAAGAAGATTGCTTTGTTTGATATATCATTCTCAATTTTTTTTCCTTCGATATGAAGATTGATTGTTTGATGATTTCAAATGCATTGTTCAGTTTTGTTGTTGTTGAATGCAGATTTATTGTTTTGCATTTGTTTGTTTATTGAAGTGAAATTGAAAAAAGAAGAAGAAATAGATAAAGTGTTCAAGGTTAATAATCATTCGTTTTATAGATTAAACCAATTGACTATGATAGTTACATTGGGGAATACTAAGGGTGCTTAGCATTCACTTAATAACATGCTTGGGTTCTTTTTCTAACCATAGATACAAGGTTTTTATTATTATCTAAATTCCTAAGAGCAAACATAGTTAGGTTCTAAAATATGATTACTAGATTGTGCCTTTGCTCTTGTAGCATATGAAGTTGTTTTTACCATTCTCCAATATGAAATCATTGTTCAATGTCTCAACTGATGTAAAGATTTGCAGAATAATAGGAGATGGTAGTAAACTGATCTTGTGAAAACTGTGAGCTATATTGTAGTTGATAAGCTCTATGCAGTTTGGCCTCAAAATACATGATTGTTTTTTTCAATAAAATCTCTTGTATTTGTTGAAAGTCAAAGAGGAGAAAATATTATTTTCACTATTTTCTTAAGGGATGTGCACATGTGCTTTCAGTTGTTTATGATGAGTATATATTGGCTTGTGCTGCTTTGGTTGTTGCATTTCCCAATTTTCTATTTGATGTTAAACTTATTTTGCTTTTGTAAATAGGTTTACTTGATTGTATACGAATTTGAGGGGGATGAGGCATTAGTTTTCATGTGATGCCATCAACATGCGGACAGAGTCACAGGTCTCCATAGCCTCTGAGGCACAAAATAATCAAGAAAATATTCCTATTCAGGTTGGAGATCCCAAGGTAGTACCATCCACCTCGAATAATTCTGTGCTGGAGCAACCTGGTATGTCAATGCACTTATAATAATTTTCATCGTTTCAGTCCATACCATTTCCGTCTATGGAAAATACTGATCATGCATTTAATTGTTGTATGAATGTGTGAATTGAATGCCTAATGCTAGCTAAAAAGCCAACTCGGCAATGGGCTGCTTGGACACGTCAAGAGGAAGAGAGTTTCTTCACTGCATTACGACAAGTTGGGAAGGCAAGCCAATCTTATACGTCCTTTGGCTTTTAACATTTTCCTATATTATATTTCCTGACACTAGCATTACTTGCAGAATTTTGAGAAGATCACATGTCGTGTTCAAAGTAAAAACAAGGATCAGGTTGCTACTAGATTTTATTCTGATTGTTTCATAATCAATATAAGTCAGACTACAGTCTCTTGTCAGTGTTTTATTTGTCTTCTTCTTTTTGAAATTTGTAGGTCAGACATTATTACTATCGTCTTGTCAGGCGGATGAATAAACTTCTGGGTCCTGGATTATGTTTGGATGCCAAAAACTCTAAAGATACTAATGCAGCAATGCTTCGCTGGTAATGCTTGGAACTATCTTTTTCTTGTAACATA
This sequence comes from Gossypium arboreum, assembly GCF_025698485.1. NCBI lineage: Eukaryota > Viridiplantae > Streptophyta > Magnoliopsida > Malvales > Malvaceae > Gossypium > Gossypium arboreum. Next base: position 113,524,518 of record NC_069071.1, read on the forward strand.
TTTAAATAAATTCAAATATATAATTTGGAGGATGCATTGTTACAGCATTGCTAACTGCAGTTTTAAGTCTATCACTAGGCACCATTATATCTATTTATAGCAAATGTATTGAGCTGAGGTGCCCCATCAGAGGGCATATGGCAAAAACATTTCCTTTATATTCCCATTTTTAAGCATGACAGTTAGAATCTTAAATTTTTTATGCTATCATGCTGCAACAATGGTACATTAACAAATACTCGACCTATATTTTTGGTTTCATTGAAAAATAGATGTCTTCTTTTACAGGTGGTCTCTATTAGAAAAGTATAGCTGCAAAGCCTCGAAACTTCATTTGAAACCTCGAAGATTTAAAATTTTTATTGAAGCTTTGGTTAGTCAGAATCTTTTATGCTGCTTGTTTGCTATTTTTTCCCCGATCTAGATGACATTTTGTGCTTGTCCTGGACTGACTGATCTGTTGTTCCAATGAAGGAGCATCAACTTTTGAAAGACCGGAAGAAGAATGTACGAAAACGACCATCTCATGGTGAGAATATTTCACCTACATCTCCCAACACTACCACAAATCAGAGTAGGGCTTCTGGACATGATGCTCATACTGTCAAGCTGGTTCTTGTAGAGAGTCAAAACATTCAAAAGTTAGGACCTGGAAAAGGTTCATTTAAGCGTAATAGCAATGTAGGTGTTAATCGTAGCAATAACAAAGGGGAGTCAAATACCATGAAAGTTGCTTCAAATACCATGAAACCTGCAAGGCAGAGATGGAAATCAGGTACTCTACCCCTCAAATAAACAGTTAAATACAATAAACTGTATCTTCAGATTCTTGTGGCACAATAGGTTTTCCAATTTCTATTTACTTTTATGTTTTGCAGCCCTAATGCTATAGATGTTGGTTATTTAACTTTCTCGTTTCCACTTTCATATTTATAAACATTGTTGTTGATGCCATGGCTAACTTCATTTTACAGTTTCTTATGGTTCTTGCTTTGTATTATTAGCACCTGAAGTTTTAAAGCTTAGTACGGGAATTCCCATAATTCAATTTTCTTGTTTTCCATTCAAAATTATGGTAAAGTTGTATGGCTATACAATGTTTGGCAGTTGCCTCATCAGCTGCATATAAAAAATGGGAAAAGGCTGCAATTGCTGGTGTTTCTTTGGTTGCCGATGCTGCTGAGCATTTGGAGAGAACTACTAGTGACAAAGAAGTTGAACATGAACAAGATACACCAGGTGAGATTGAACAAATCGATTTGTCGATTATTTCCTTGAAAGGAATTGAAATTACCATGAACACAAGAAAATTTCTCAAGCTCCTTTTTTTCCACTCTAGATCCAGAGCATAAGATCCTTGAACCAGTTGACAATAATCAACTTCCTTTGCCTGCTTTCTCTCAAAATCCTTTTGCTGAGAGCAATGTACATGCTACTGTTAAACTTAAGCTCCAGCTCTTTCCAATTGATGACAATACTAGAAGAGCCTTGGAAATGGTGAGTGCCAAAGGGAAATATTATTCTGATTGTTATAATGTATCACCAAGTACTACCGGTTGTGAAGTATTAAGGAAATAATTAGTCTTGATCTCTTGTTAGGATAAACACAATCCATACTTGGAACTCACTCTTAGTATTCGAAAGAAGATATCATCAGTACTGGAGCATCTGAATCGAAAATGGGGCAACTCAAGTGTAGCATCAGGAGTGGTTATGCTTTTCCCTTATGGTGTTCAAAGAGAAAACCTTAGGGCTTATCAGAGATGGACTCAAGCAGCCATTGTCAGTGCAGCAGACGTATATGCAATGATTGGAAGGCCCCAAGTATTTCGCCTAAGGTTTTTTCCTAAATGATTTTGTCCTCGTAGCTATCTTCTGTTTTATAGATTTGTATGATTGCTGATATAAGCTCTCTTTGAAGGTATGGTTGGGTTTCTGATGCTGAAGTTGAATCTTTGACACGGCAAGCACCTGTTTCTTCATCCTACCTTTCCAATGTGCATAATATGAATGCTGAAAGTAGGAAGAGCTGTGTTATGGAAGAAGCACAAGTATCTGCCTCATCTAACAATGATATGTCTAAGAAACTTGATGATCCTTGCAAGAATCAGCCAATATTACAGAAAGAAAATAATGCCCTGGAACCTCCTCGAACTGGTTTTCCCACCTTGACGGAAAAAAACCTTTCCACTGGTCTTAAAGACAATTTTGGGGATTCCCCTATTCCTGCAAGAAATGCATCATCAGATAGAAGTGAGACTTGCAATCTTGCTATTATGAGATGGTTGGCAGATGCAGTAAGTTCCCATCACTTTGTTGAAGTTTTCGAATCTGTTTGAGAGTTTCAGCTGGCAATTATGATTTAAAATCAAAATCTGTTAATCATCCATCATCTTCATTTTGATCACCCCCATATTCCCGACATCTTACTTTCTTTTGTTTGCATAGGATGATCAGAGATTGAGAAATAGCACTGCTGCATTATCTGCTGGTGAATGGGCCGACAGTCTTACAAACATAAGTGTCGGAGAACTTCTTGCAGAAGTGCCTCATGACTTGGATGGTAACTGTGTTGATTGCGCTGTTACAGAGAACTCGCAATGTCTTCAGCAGATTCCATTCAGCTGTGATTCATTTGACGCAGCCATTGCTGCTCATATTTCTATGCATCAAAACAAGATGGACATTCCATCAATACCATCCCATGCATCTTCTATCTGGGATGCAGAAGATACATGTGATGCCTTCTTATTTCGAAAGAATCCTATTCCTTGTACCAATGTTCCTAGATTCTCCGGTATTACTTCACAAGCAGCCTGCAAACAGATTGCAAGACAAAACTTAGCAGAATTGAGCACCCATTCTAAGGTATGTCTTACTTCCGGTTCAGGAAATTTGATTGTCTGATTGTTTGAATAATTATCTGAAATTAAGGTATAATATCATTCTGCTCTCACAGGAATCACCTGATCCAGTGGAGCCAATGGAAAATTCTGCTTGTGAAGACCTCACAGATGAGTGTCCATCTGATCCACACATCATGGATACTACGGAAAACGATTTCAACGGGCTGACTGACATTTATTGGGTATGTTAGCTTTTCTATTACCAGCAAACCAAGTGTTTGCTAAGTCATAAATTCTTTATACAGCTGACCATCATTCTTGTTCCTTCGCATCACAGCCTGAGTCTCTTGGACCACTGGATCTCGATATACCGACTTGTAAGTACCATACTGAAGAATTAATTTTCAGTGATAGCCTTGGAGGTTTGAGCCGTTTAATAGCCAGTAGTCTGGATGCTTTTCAAAATTGTTCATTTTTCGGAACGGACAAGAGAGAACCAACGTCAACAGTAGGAGCTCAGGATACTTTCTCCTCAGCTTTTAAAATTAGCAGTGACAACTGAAACCGTAATCAAGTTTAGTTTCCGGTGAAAAACACTAATTGCGAGTGAGAGGTATGTTCTTGGAAACTTTCAATGGTGTGACTAACAAGTTTGTTTGACCTTAAAATGCTAAAAGAGAATAGGTTGATCAGAGCCAGGAGAATTCTGGCTTTATTAATGAACAAGCCTCTTCAACTATGTACAAAGCACTTTACTTCCCATACTTGTACATCTTTCTTCTTTCAGAAATTGAACTTTGACCCATTTTATTAGTGGAAATGGTATCATATTGTTTCGGTGTACCGTTTTTAATTTATCAATATTTTTAAAAATATTTATTTTATTTACATAAAAAATTATATTCAACAATAAATTTCAAAAATAAAGATCTAAAATAAACGAGGAAAAGTATCTGATGCTAGAAAAAGGAGAGTTGGAGTTTTTTCTATTTTTTTGGTCGTACTTATGGTAACTACCATTAAGAGTAGTGACTAATCCCTTGTTGCCGGTGTTTTTCGAAGCAAATAACTAGTCATAAAATGTGTTTTATTTTCATTAGTAGAGATTGAATTCTAATCACATAATTAAAGGACGAAGTGAGTAATCATCACATTACACCTCATTTAAAGGAGAATTGGTGTTGAATGTATCAATTCACTACTAAAACAATGTCAACTAATTAGTACGATTAAAATTAATGTAGAATTGATTATCTCAATTGGAGCTGGTAAAATATTCGAACTCAAATAAGTTTCGATTTGATTTAATTTAATAAGGTTGAAAATTTTTTTATTGTAAATTTTGGTTTTGGGGCAAGTCAAAGTAAAGTTTTACATATGAGATTAGCTTGAATATATATAATAAATTTATATTAAGATTAGTTAATTAAAATTAAAATTAAAATTATTGTTCACTATAATAAAATATTAAGAAAAAAATTAAAAATGAAGTTATTTTAGAACAAGTTCGAAACGTATAAATCAATATTTTAATTTTGGTAGTCCTCCACTGAGTTGGGTCCCACAAAAACCTCGAAAGGCCAAGTCGAGCCGGTGAGTGGCCAAGTGGGTGGCTTAGAGAACATCCAAACGTCAGCTTTGGGATTCGAAGATTAGCTATCCCCAAAAGGGTTTATTCCATGGGCTGAGCCGATCAACTTACATCCAAAGCCCAAAGCCAAACACATCAAGTTGCCGCATTTACTCGCTTCCAAACACGCCTTTTTTGCACATCTAACGCCTATTACATCACCGTCAAAAAAATTACTACGTACACACTACACAATGCAATAATATACAGAAAAAATCATACAGTACTTTGTTTTTTGTGGGTCACCGTCACAGACAAGGAATCCCCGGACATGACAGGCACTTTATATTACCCACTTAAACCAAAAAAATGTTTAATTATAATTTAGTCCTCCTTTTATGTTATAATTTAAGTTTAATCTCTTTACTATAATTTCACATAGTTTAGTTCTCTATTTCTGAATTCAAATTGATAACATAGTTAGATGATGTGGATTTTTTTGAAAAAAAACACTCAATTGTCTTGTAAATTTATCATGGGTAAATTATGGTAGAGGTCATCTAATTATTTTCTTTTTCTTTTTTGGTCACTTGACTATGAAAAGTTAGAAAATAGTTGTCAAATTATTCAATTTTATCTTTTTTTGTCACCAACTGACTAACATAAAAATGAAAGCGTTCAACAATCCAAGATAGTTAGGTGATCAAAAATGGAAAAATTAAATAATTAAGTGACTATTTTGTAACTTTTCATGATTGAATAACAAAAAAAAATATAATTAGGTGACTAAATTTTCATTGTGCGGCTGAATAATATTATACAGATAAGGTTAAAATATATCCTAAGTTTTCGTACTTTTCCTATATTTAGAATTTAATCCCACTTCTTTTTATTTTAAGAAAATTAATCTTTATTTTTCAGATTTAGAAATTCAAGTTCGATTGTTACCCTTGTTAAACTTCTTTTGTTACATGGCCACCAAATAAATATTTTTGTTATTTCAAAATATCACATCAATGAATTTAATAAATGAATTTTCATAATGTAAACAAATTGGACCTAACTTTTGAAAATTCAAAAAGTAGAGAACTAAATTTCAAAAAGTAACAATATAGGGATTAAATTACAAATATAAAAATATTAAAGAATTTAGAGTAGATTTTAACCTATAAATTAAGTCAAATTAAAATAGAAGGAAGTAGAAGGACTAAAACTGAATTAAACCATAACATTCCTCAATGTTCAGTAAAATAAAAATCCGTTTCGATTCCGTTATATATACTTTTTTTTTTTACTTTTTCATCATTTTTTTTTATTTCTTGGCGGTTTTAAGCTTTACTCTTTCGAACATTCGCTTATTTAATTTTATTTTTATTTTCACTGAACACTCTCTCTTTATCTTGATCTCAAAGGTCAGGTTTTTTTCCTTTGTTTTTTTTTAAATTGAGATTTTTTATTTGTTTTCATATATTATATCAGATCTTGAATTTGTGTTCCTTTTTTCTTTTATACTTTTATTAAAGGCTTCTGTTTTGAGCTGGAAATTAAGTAGATCGGAGAGTGATAAGTGGTTGCCGTGTTGTTTACAGATGAAATGAGGTATGTTTAGTTTTTTTTTTCCCCTTAGTTTAACAGCTTGCGATTTTAGTGTTTGTTTGGTTACTGAGAAAACACCGGGAAAAAGAAAACGGAAAAGAAAATTTGTTTGGATTTTTTTTTTGTCTCGTCGGTTTTCATGTTTTAGTAAAGTGGATAAGCTTCTTCAAATTTTTTTTTGTTCCTTTTTTTTTCGCGAGATTAGGAAATGAAAATTTTAAAATTTAGCTGAGCTAAGCAGCTAGAGTAGGCTCTTTGTATGTATATGTATATATTATATTTATCTAAGGAATGTTAGGTATTGAAATTGCAAAATCGTTTTTTATTTGAAATTCTACTTGCAGTTCATGAAATTTTTTTAAATGTTAGATTACTAGTTGAAATTTATAGACTTGAAGTTTATCATTTTCATCTTTTAGTATTCTGGGATTTTTGTTTATTGTAAATTTGTATCATGGCTAGAATCTTCATTGGCTTGTTGATATTTTGTTGTACTAATTAGTCTCTTTAAAGGTTATAATTTCTGATGCAGGTGAGAATATAAGGTCTATAGCAACTTAGAACACTATACAATTACATTACATGGGGAAAAGAAATTAAAATACTAGAGGACACAAATTATAATACAAACATGACAGGAATTCATGAACTAGTCAAAATCTATATAGCATGAATTATTAACGCACCAAAGTTTATATAAATATGTATTACCTTAAACAAAAGTATGACAAAGTGAAGGTACACAAGTACGATACTGAGTACTATATTGATGATTAACTCAAAAGTGTTTGTTTATTTAAAATTCCTTCCTTGAAGTTAATTAGTGGAATTGTGAATGTCTGTTTGCCATTTTGCCTGGATTTGTTAAGTCAACTATTTTTTGATGTCCCAAGGACAATAATTTTATCAATTTCTTTCCATTTGATGTAGGGAAAAACTGGAAACATGAATGCAGGTCTTGAATTGTAGTACAAGTTAAGGTTATAAAATGAGAACTGAGAGGAAACCGCATTTGATAAAGAAGCCTGCTGATGCAAAACGTCAAAGGGTAAGAAACTGTTCTTTAACCTTTTTTATTTGTGGATTTACCATTAGCTTCAATATTTGAAAATCTTATGTGTTTCATGAGTCCATGACTCCCTATCCTTAGGTTTTGCAACTTGCAGAGCAATGCAATGCATGCCTTTTATTTAATTATGAAATTTGATCCAATAATTTTTGGGAGTACCTGAGGTATCTTCTTAAAAGGAAAAATCAATTTTCAATTATTTAATGCTTATTTTAATGTTTCTTTGTTTTGCCTCCTTTTTTTTTTTTTAAATTGATGCTTAGTGACCTTTTACAGTCTTGGTCTTCCCTCCACATCTTTTTACTTATGACATTCTCCTTAAATAAGCATGAAATTTGATAAATTATACAATGCCCCCTCGCCCTCTCCTCCTGCTTGTGTTGTCTGGATATAGGTTGATGAATCCCTTGGCCCTGGCTTGAAAGATGAAGCAACTGAGGTTGAGCATTTACTCGTGGAACCCAAAAGTGAACATGTCTCGGTAGACAGAGTCTTTTGTTTTGGGAAGGAGAATATAGAAAAACACTTGAAAATGGAGGACTTCTCTTGTGCTTTTGATTATGGCTGGAAAATTGGTTCTGGTAATTCTCTAATAGCTTTTCACTGCTCTTTTTACTGATGCTGTTGTTTAGACAGAAAAGGAAGACGATCCTTGAAGTGTTTCTAAGTTGTCAGTGGCATCATGTAGAAGTATTGACAGTGTTCAATAAGTACTCTTTGAGGGTTCAGTCTCATCCCTTTAAAAACGAAGTGTGTGGCTATTTTCCAGGGACAGAAAAATGAAAACAGTGCATTCTAGATGCATGAACTTGCTAACATTCTTTTGTAGAATGATTTGAGCATAAAATTTCTGTGCCCTTTGTTCTGCACATGCACAAACGACATATATTGTGCTTTGAACTGGTTAAAATAAATGCTTCCGGGGTTATTGAGCTTTTTATCTCTAAATTGATTGAACTAATTAATCCTGCTTAGTATATGTTTTTATTAATTTTATCCAATTAGTTGGTCTGGATAACTCAAAAGTTAGCATTAATTGTTTAAAGTCCAGAAAGTTCTGAGTTGTGCCAGGACAGTTTTGGACTAGATGTTCTAAGACTTGATTTCAAGTAATGAATGGTCATAATCATCTCAGGACATGAAAGCTTATGAGTCAAAGGCATGTGGGGATTATCCTTGAGTAGCATTCCAAGATTTGGTGCTTATTTGCTGTTAGACATATGTTTCTCAAATATTGCACTAAAGTATGTGAGAATGAACTAGTAGAAACTAGACACTAACTCTATATTCCTTTGTCGAACACAAGAAATGCTGTTGTTCAGCTTTTTATTTTCTGAGTTTTTCTTCTGATGCTGTTAAAACTTTTCTTCTTGATAAGGTGGGCTGGATTCTATCCACGGTCAAGGAGGAGATGATTTGAAGCTTGAAGTATGTATTACTTAGTCCTGAGGCTGTCATGTCATATCCAATTCATGTTTGATGCATTACTTTCCTTATATTTTCTGTCTTATGCTTTATAAATGCTTGTTATTGCTTCCCCTTTTATTTGTTTTCTTTTGAAGGTTGTGTTCTATATACAATCCTGCATATGTGGTATGCTTATATCTGATGAAATACTGCTCTAATAGGTTCTTGATGGATTGCTGGATGAAGTTGATGAAGTGGATGATATTCAAGCAGCACATGATCTCTCCAGTGCATGTGAAGATTTTCTTTTGGGTGAGTCTTCTTTTGTTAATTGTCTATCAGCTATGTTCTATAACACAGGATGCTCTTATTTATGTTCCCTCTTTTTCTTTTTCTGGTTAAGATATTGAATTTCCAGAAAAGTTCTCTGAATTGGACTGTGGCCCTTACGAAGGATCAAATTTGCGTAACTCAAGTTCTGAAAGTCATTCACCTGGTGGAAGTAGTAATAGTGTTGGTGGCATGTCAGAATCATCGATTGTAACTGTTCAAGAATCCAACAGCAAGAATGGTGTGCTTGGGAAGATGGTCAATTGTGATATACATCATACCATTAGGAGCGAATGTGGGTGTCAGGCTCCAGTTATGGAAACCATTCGTCCTAGTAAAGAACATGGGCAAGATTTTGTCGAGTCTGATGATGAAAAACCTTTAGTAAGTTTTATAGTGTCTAATAAGAAAGTAAAAAGCTCTGTTAAAGTAACAAAAGGTGGCACTCTTCTCCGACAGAAGAGACTTCGGAAACCTACTAAGAGGTATATTGAGGAATTTTCTAGAAATTCTACTACTTCTGGGAAGAACAAGTGCCTTAAAGTCAGATCACAAGAAGAATTTTCACAAATCCCATCTGAATCCCAACCAAGAAGAGGACGTCCCAAGAAAATTATGCCAAAAATGGTAGAACTGCCACTTTTCTGCTCTTTTCTCTCTCTTATCTCTCACTTCAGTTGCTTGTTTATGTTTTTATTCATCATTTTCATTTATTTAGATATCGGCCTTGATTGCTGTGTGGTTGCCATGAAACCTAGAGAACCACAGAGTATCGAGGAATAAAAACAAATATTGTAAATTCTAGTTGCAAATTGGTGATATTTCCCACAAATACATGTTAAAACCATGGTTTTCAGAACTAGTCCAGATGGTTGGACTGAAACTGGTTTAATGAGTTTTTAATGATTTTTTATCGGGGCGGTGAACTGGTGCACTGACTGGTTCGACCACTGGTCCAGTTCTGAAAACCTTAGTTAAAACATTAAATGTAAGGAAATGGTTTTTAAAAATCTTCACTGCCTTCTGGTAACACATATTTGTTGACATCTTGGTAGGGTTATTCTGCTGTATTTTAGTATAGAAATTTATTATGGTATCATATCTGCATTGATACATGCTGTATGGAACCTTTTGTAAATTGTATGGAGAACTTTATGATATTAGATTTTCTTATATGCAAACTTTGAGCTAGAATAAAATAAGTGACTACTGAGGATGTGATACTGTTGTTCTCACTTGCACAAGGAGATGGCATTCTCATTCCTTGATTTTCGTTTTATGTTTTGCAGCTTTGGAAGTAGTAAATCGTACTTCCTTCAGTGTGATTATTTTTCTCGTTTTCTTTGCAGGAGTTTGGATCTGATTGTGAGCTTTCAGCATCTGAATCTGAAGATGAGTGTAAGAGAACCAAAAGATCCAAAACGGCTTGTGATAGGAGGAAGCATCAAAGGATGTGGACTCTTGCGGAGGTGATTAAGTTAGTTGATGGAATTGCTCAATATGGTGTTGGAAGATGGACCGATATTAAAAAGCTTCTATTTGCATCGTCTGCTTACCGGACACCTGTTGATCTAAGGGTACCTCACTGCTTTATCCAACCATATAGTTTTCCCCATGTTTTCATACTCAAATTATTTTTAAATACGGATCTCCCTCTACAGGACAAATGGCGAAACCTTCTAAGATCTAGCTCTGCTCATAAACACAACAGGAAAGAGGTTAGCTTCCCGTTGTTCGTTTTTTCCTTCTTTATTTGCACTTTCATATGCAAATTATTGTTTCGAGTTACATTACTCCTTATTGGACTTACCACTTCTAGTCTGATTCCAAGAACCTGATTTGATTAACCCGACTCTACCTTGTTTGACTATAAAAAGTCAACAATCTGAACCCTTTGAACTTGGAATGACTCAAACAATTAACCCAAAAAGACCTAAGTGTACATGACCAAACCCAACCTGAAACGACTCCAACCCAAAATGACCCGAACTCAAAAATGAACAAAATCGACATGACCTAACAATTTCAAAACTTAAAACTGACTCAATCCAAATTGATTTGATCTGCCTAATTAAGTGGTCCACTCACTGCTATGTCAGTAGGACAATTTTTCTTCATGATCATATTGTGTTTTACTAAGAACAGTTTATATATGGTGCAATTACAATCATTGTTTTAAACGTTAGTTGCAGGGTGAGACTAACGTGAAGCATTATGTACGTCCGTTACCAAAGACAGTGGTATGCCGTATCCGTGAACTTGCAACCATTCATCCATACCCAAAGGCTCGCAGCCCAAATCTTTCATCCATCAATTCCGATCCTTCATCCAAACAATCGACAACAACTAAAGGCACTCCAATCAACACTCACGGGAGAAACCTACGCGGAAAGAAGTGTAATTGAAGTAGTGCATTTTCAGTCGATTTGCAGCGAATCAAAGCTGCAATTCGAGTTTTAGTTGTAAAGAAGCCGTGTTTTTTCTCCTAACAGTCCCCCTCTTTTAACACCTATCGCAATCTGCACATATAAATATGTTCCCAGACCAGTAGGAAATATCTGGTAAATGTTGCAACAAGGTAAAAGAAACACAACTTTTAGCAATTTTAATAGCCAGGAATATGGCTAAACTGATGTTTAAACAATATGTTTTACTTACATATTTTGTGCACAAGCTTCAGTTTTAGTTCGAAACTCGAAAATTCCGGTGTCTGTAATTGCATTTGAAGCAGTTATGGTTATGGAATTTGTTTCCTTTTGCCTTCTCTTTTGCTGGAAATTTGTCTTCTCGTTTGATAGAAAATGCCTCTTTTCAGGCTTGTTTATGGGTGGGATCGAATTATCCTATATTAAGTTTACCAGATTAAGTAGATAACCGAGTCTAGAGAACTCGGGCTTTGGACAGATCCAATCATCATTTTTCTTCTCGAGTCTTTGAAAGAAGTTACACAATTTGATTTTAAAGTTAAACATAACTTGAGTTAGTGGTTGAGTGTTTATGATGTTATAAGTCAATACTGTTAGTGATTATAAAGTAATTTTTCATATCAAAATGTAATTTTAAGTAAATATAAGGGAGTAGTTTACAATTTACCCATATTTTTATTTTAATAATTCAGAAGTATTAAGATATGTGGTCAATACTCGATTGAGTCTTAACTCGATTAACATGAACATTATTGTTAATATAGGATGACGTTAGGTTCCAGTGTTCTGAAGTGTATTATCCTCTTATTTATGTGTTAGAGAAAACTATGATAGTTTTAGATATTATGTCAAAAAAGAGCAAATATAATCTAAACATATAATGAAATTATTATAAAAATTGCAATGAAGAAGGTAGGATAAAAAGGTTGAAAGCCCTTTCTCGTTAACAAGTAATTATATGTAAGCATGGACAGATTTAATATGCTTCGATTCAAATAAAATTGCTTTATTATATATGAATGCTTCAAAAAATTATAATTAAATATTAGGTTCCATATTTTTGAATTTTAAATTTTTTAATAACGCATAGCTATTAAGGTATCAATTTTGAGCATCATGAGAGTACTATAATTTTCACTTTGCATTATTGTTATTTTTTTAAGAAATTTTAAAATTTCCTTATAAAATGTGATTTTACAGATAACCAATTACACCTTATTAAAAAAACCGATAACGATTCTGATTTTAATTTAAAACACTAGTGTTTTTTAAATAGAAAATTTCATATTTCAAAATAACGTGGCAACATATAGCACATATAGCTCAATGGTATTGATTTCTATTCATTTCCTTCATCACCAATGTTGGGAGAATTGTTGCCCCAATCATCATACCTTTGTCTTGGAATGTTGTGGTGATTGTCTATGTTCTTGTCCGAGCTATCCTCGACCATGTTCTTCCGTCGTTCAACCGCATTTTCTTTCCTGACAACATGGTATCGCTGTTTCTCTCGCCACCTGTATATTCCGCCGATCACGGCTCTCGTCGGCCTTGTTGTCATGCAACTAGAACTCACCATCATTGCAACCAGAAACAGCACCAAAAGCTTCACGCTCCACATTCTTTAGTTAATGGAACCAAATAATAAGATGGGTTTATGTAAGAGTTTTGGTTAGCTTATGTGCACTTTATAGAGGCATCCAATTAAATTGGTATTTAGGTTTTGTTTCGATTAAAATTTCGAAATATTTTATTTTTTTGATGTGTTTTGATTTTTATCAAGATTTTAATATTTTTAATTAATTTTAATTTTTTCTTAACCATTTTAAAATTTATATTTGTATATCAATATATCTATATTTGCTTAAATATATAATAATATAAATTTTATTAAAAACTAAAATTAAACTAAAATATCTATTTAAAATATTTAAAAAATACATTAAAAAAATCTTCCACCCATACAATAGATTTAGCGGCTTTGTTGCAAATTACTTTTGGAACCACTTTAGAATGGCAATTGAAACATGAAGCAGCCTAAACAGGGGAGTTCCACTAAATGGAAACATAATGGCTATTATGACTCATAATTGCTTGCTTTCTTCTTTGATTTGCTTATATGAAAAAAATATCTTACACATCCCCATCCCTATCTTCTCTTACAAAAAAACTCATTTGAGTTCAAATTTGGAATATCGATCAATTTGTAATGTTTTTTTAAATAGAATTTAGACATTTTTTAGTTAAGTTATCTTCTTATGGATTGAAGATCTCTCTTAACTTCGTAATGCATTTTAAAATACGTCAATTCGAGTTCAGAAACTTAAGTTATAATTATTTTAGTGAAAACTATGCAAGTAATTTTTTTTGGACGAGTTGAATGAAAACCCTTTAGCCACTGATTTCTATTCCTTAAACCTAAATTTTAGAGTTTTATATGAAATTTTAAATCTGAATCAACTCGATTCAAAACTACTCCAACCTAACAATTATCCATCAGCCATCTCCCCTTATATTTTAATGGGTAAGGATGTATTTGAATCACTTTCAATAACATTCATAGACTCAAATCTGGTACAAAACAAAAGTTCAAAAAATCCAGAAATTCTAAAACCAAATTGAAGAGAATAAGAGTAACTTTACTAAAACATGCTTCCACCACCAAATATCATGAAAGCAAGCTAAAACTATGCTTATAACTTTAATGGACAACCGTCAAATTCGACAAAACTACTTTGATACAAAAAGATCATATGAAAAGCAACTTCACTAAAAGAAGCTTCCATTATCAAATATCATAAAAGCAAGTTAAGATTATGCATATAACTTTAATGGACAACAATCAAATTGTACAAAAGCTACTTTGATGTGGAAGAATCAAATTAAGAGCCACTCCATTGAAACAAGCTTCCACCATCATATTAAGATTATACATAAGAGCAAAGCTAGAGGAGGCAGGCAGGGCTCTGGCTCCCTAAAAATAAAAAATTACCCTTTTAATCCTTTGAGTATTTATAAACTTTTAAATTAATTTAATGATAAAATTATATTCAAAACCTTCTTAAAATTTAAAATTTAAGCTCTCTCCAAAAATAAAAAAATATATAGTTTAATCCTTTGAAATTATAAAATTTTGCATTAATAAAATGATAAATTTATATTTTAACTCTCTTAAATATATTTTAACTTACTGTAAAAAATATATTTTTAACTTCACTCTTATAATTTTAACGACCAATCGTTAAATTATATTTATAACTTTAACGGGTAACCATTAAAATATGTCATGTAATCGAATTTGGAGTTAAACTCATCTATTTACAAGTGTCATTCCACTAAAATGGCATCGAATTTTACCAAAAGAAAAAGCCAATCACTTTCAACTTTTCTAAGGCCCAACAATCATCTGTCAATAAAAATCTTGATTGCTCTCTCTTTACATATTTGGACCTAACTTAACCCAGTAATGCTCAATCCCAATTTTTGCTGCTGGGTTAAACTCGAAAAGTATAAAATATTAAAATATACTGATTAAATTTGTAATTTAACTTATTGATTATATCATAAGGCATACTATGTCGCATTCCGGACAAATCAGAGACGAAACAAACTCAACGTTACGATGAGAATCGTCGGGATAACGCGACACCATTAAAACGGTGAAGTAAAGATGACGTCGCAACGAGATGATATACATCATCACTAAGTGGTAAAGTGTATTAAATTTAAATAGAGTTTCTTTTCTCCCGGTTAAACTCTACTATCTTTTTCCAGTTGAATTCTGGTTAATCTAGAAATATTTTAGTCATATTAGAACTTTAATATTAGTCTATTTAAAAGATCTTTGTAACCCTATTTTAGAGAGTTAGTGAAATATCTCCTATGTGAGATTTGGTGAAGAGTTTTTGATAGAGTTTTATATTTAGACTTTGGGTTTTGCTCTTTTAGGTTTATTTTCTTCATCTTGTACTCTTCGTTGGTTTGTCAATTAGTGAAGTTTTCTTTACTCATGATTTTTATCTTCTTCAAAGGAATTTCCCACGTAAATATTTGTGTATTCGATTTTCTTTTCTTTTCTTACTCATTGTTTATACAGGTCAATCTCCAACAAATGACAAAACAATTTATGAGTTTAGCTTTTAAAAAGAAACAATTTCACATTGAAATAATAAACATTATGCAATTCGATATCCAACCAGGCATTCATATAAAAAAAAGTTAAAATATGCTACATTCCCTTTACATAATTCAGAATTTGAGATTTAATATTTGTATTTAAAAGTTAAAAATTCAATCTTCCTACGTTTTCATTTTAAAATTTTAGTACAAATATTATTGTTGCATGTAATTTCTATTAAAATTTTCAACTTAACATGCTTATTTTTGTCAATCATATGCAACGTACCTTATATAAATGTAACCTAATTAATATGTTAAGTTATCAAATTTTAACGAAAAATTTATAATACATAAAAACTAGATTTACAATAATATATAATACTATAATATAAATATTAAACAAAATGTTAAGATACTTATATATAAAATTTTAATAAATAAAAATATATAATATTATTAAATATTAAATTAAAAATAATAAAATATACATTTTAAAAAATATATGAGTGAACCCTTTATAAATATAAGTTTCCTCCCAATTTAATAGCTTAACTTCACTAGACTCTAAATATATATATATATATATAGGTAAACTACATTAATAGTCATCCAATTATGGATTTTTCTTTTTTGTCATCCAATTATAAAAATTACAAAATAATTATCTAATTATTAATAATTCTTTTTAGTCATTTAACTATTTTGAATTTTTTTATATTTCTATTTTTACGTTAGCCAGCCATTGATAAAAAAAAGATAAAATTAAATAATTAAATTACTATTCTATAACTTTTAACTTTTATAATTGGATAACAAAAGAAATCATAATTAAGTGACCTGTATTGTAATTTACCCTATATATAAAAAATAAGTTAATTGTTTAAAAAAATAATCTCATTAAATGTGCTTTGGTGTGATTCAGTGCTTTACATTAGCTGGCTTTTAGGAATGTAATTAATGAGTGGGGATGGTACATAGTGTTGGCAGAAATGTGTCCTTTCATTTGTCAATCTAAGTTTTGCTTTTGTTGTAGGTATTACACACACACACTTGTCAGTTTCTGCCATTTAAGGAGTTTGTTCTTAAATTATATGATCTCTCTTTGGGCCCATGGTGGTTGCTTTAGTGAAAACCCCATGTGGCTCAGAGGAAAGTGAAATAATAAATATTAGGGAAATCAATAGGTAAAGCTATGGGTTTTTTTAGATAATTGATTCAACTTCTTTGTTGAAACTGAATTTTGGTCTGTTCTATTTTATCATATTTTCATAAAACTGATCACATTATTAAATCTAAATAAATTTTAAGTTTAAAGACTAAAATTGATAAAAAAAATTTATATAAAACAAAGTAAATTGAGTTATCAAGTTCAGGGGCCAAAATTATATTATCCCTTCATTTTATTCATTCAACATCTTCTCATATTCCAAAGATCAAGCTATGTGAATTAGCTTTAATTTTCAATTTGATATTTAAATTTTTTGTCTTAATTTAATATGATTGTTTAAAACTAGTAAAAATTTAATTAAATCGATATTTTCCAAATTGAGAAAAGTAAAAGCCCAAACTTATTTTCTAAACCAAACCTGCCCAAATTAAAAAACAAAAAAACGAACCTAGCCTAAATTAAGAAAAAAAAAAGAAAAAGAAAGTAGATCGAGTCTTAGCTCAGTTGATATTGACATTCTTGTCAATGCAAGAGGATATAAGTTTGAGTATGCTAAAAGACATAATTCTTTTATTTAAGAGTTGGGGAGGGGTTATGGGTAGTAATGTATCAAAAAATGAAAATTAGAAATCGTGATGTTACACAAATATGAAAGGAATCTAATTGGAAACATTTATACTCATATAAAAAATTTGAATTTAATTTGGTAACCTTAACTTGAGTTTAAGCATATCAAGCTATCAATTGAATCGAGTTTTGACTACTTTAATCCTTTATTCCATCAATTTAATTTCTTAATTGAACTTTTTATTTATAATATATCTATAATAATTTTAATATTAATAAACTACTACTTTCCCCTTAATATATGCACCTAAAATCCAAACCGTAAGTTTTATCATTTAAATACAAACCCCAAATTTATATATGAAACAAGTTCAAACTCGAGCTCAAAATTCCTGTTCAAGGAGGCAAATAATATAAACAAGCTTAATTGAACCAAAATTTTTTATTTCGATTTTATCTCAAATTTTTGTTAAACTTCTATAATAAAACTTAGTTGAGCTCAAATCAAATTCAAACTTCTTGAATTCAACTTGGCTGGATTCAATTTCGAATATGTAGGAAACCAACCCCTCCCTAAATTGAAAAGAATTGTTTTAGACCTCCTAAATTTTATAATTTTGTACGTCAATATATGATAAAATTATAGTTTAACCCAAAAATAAGAAAATTTTGATTTAATCTTTCTAAAAACGGTAAAATTTCGAATAAAAACATTCTACTAATTACTAACTTTGATTACTATAAAGTAAAAACAAGAGAGAAAAAAATGAGAAACAAACATACCACTCGTACATTCATATCATATCATTTACTATTTTTTTCACAATGAAATTGAAAGACAATTAAGCTGAAAAAACAAAGAAAAAAATTGAAGAAATAAACAATGAAAAAAGCACACTAACAAATTGGAAGTGGAGCACCATTCCAACCCTTTAAACATTCCATCATTGGATCGATAATCTTCCCTTCACACATAGCTATGAACACCTTATCAAATTCTTCACCAGGTGACTTACCTTGTTCACCACTCAACAACCCAGTTCCAAGCTCTTCCCTCACAAATTTATACAATGGATATGATCTACAACCCTTGATCTTGTTAGGGATTGTTGCATTTCCATTTTCAAGTGAAACCCTTGTACCTTCAACTTCTTTTGGCAATGCAGCTTTGAATTCATCTTCAAATGCTGTGATCTTTTGGAAAATGGAAGTGTTTGTATCCTTTTCATTGTCACCATTGGCGAATGCGTGTTCGACAAGGACTTGTCTTAGCTTTTGCATCAAGGGATAAGTAGCACTGCATGGATCATCTATGTAAGCAAACACGTACTCGCGGTCCACGGCTTTGAGCAAATCCTTTTCGCAGAATCTCGATGGGTGGAGTTCACCATTGTTACCGGTTGTGAGGGTTTTCTTGGCTACTTGACTCACAGTGTTCTTCACCGTGTTCCTCAAGTTTTCTTCTAAATGCCTTAAATCAATAGCTTGACATAGAGCTACCAAGTATGTAGAGGACATGAGTTTTAAGATATCGACTGCTTCGGCTGTTTTTCGTGATGATATTAGTCCTAATGAGTTCACATCTTGATTGTGTTGTTCGGCACTTTGAACATGGTTAGTGACCGGATTAGCTAAGTATTGCAGCTCGGAACAATAGGAGGCCATTGCGATTTCAGCACCTTTGAAACCATAATCAAGACTCGGGTTCCTACTAGCGGAGAGGTTTGATGGGAGACCGTTGTTGTAGAAATCGTTAACGAGTTCCGAAAACTGAGCAAACATAAGTTTCCCAATAGCTGCGATAGCTAAACGAGTATTGTCCATTGAAACACCAATAGGTGTACCTTGGAAATTGCCACCATGTAATGCTTTGTTCCTCGAAACGTCGATCAAAGGGTTGTCGTTGACAGAATTGATCTCTCTTTCGATCGATTTGGTTGCGGATCTGATCACTTCGATTTGTGGACCGAGCCATTGCGGAGACGTCCTCAATGCGTAACGATCTTGTTTCGGTTTTTGCAACGGGTCCATTTCATGCAATTTTTTAGCTGCTTTAACATAAGAGCTTCCATCAAGTATATGTTCCATTATAGCAGCTGCTTCAATTTGTCCTGGATGATGCTTCAATTTATGTGTTAAATGATCAGTAAATTCAGGTTTACCATTCATAACTTCAGCAAAAATTGCTGATAAAATTTCAGACAAAACAGCTAAAATGTTTGCTTCAAAAAGAACCATGGAAGCCAAACCCGAACCGACCGCGGTGCCGTTAACTAAAGCAAGTCCTTCTTTAGGCTGCAACACAAAAAAACCCGAATCGATCCCGGCAACACGAAAGGCTTCTTCAGCATCAAGGGATTCTCCATTAGGTCCAACAGCCTTGGAATTAGGCCTGCCAGTGAGTAATCCAGCAATGTAGGAAAGAGGAACGAGGTCACCGGACGCAGTAATCGTGCCGCGGAGCGGCAAACACGGCGTGATGTTGTTGTTAAGAAGCTTAGTGATTGCCTCAAGAATCTCAAATCTAATGCCAGAGTATCCTTGTAAAAGGGTATTGATCCTAACAAGCATAGCTGCTCTGGTTGCTGAGTGAGGCAATGTGTGACATGACTCAGTTCCATTGCCAAATATCCCAGCATTCAAGAACCTGCAACAAAAAAATATTTTAACAGATTAATATCAATCACAGAAAATCTGATAAGTGATTACAGCCTTATGAATCTTGATACAAATTGTAGGACCACCTTTACAAATTGACAAACTAGTTTAATACCTCGGTTTTCACTCAGCCAACCAGGCCTGTCAAACTTTAAAGGGTTAAATCAATATTTGGTGCTTAAATTTAACAATTTTTCTCATCTTGGAATCTGATATTTTTTTTATTTTTTATTTTGGTTCAAGTTGAGTACAAAACTTGACAAGTAGGGACTGCAATTGGAGGCTGGCAAAGCCCCAGGCCCCTAAAATTGGAATTTAAAATTTGACAAATGAAAATTTATAAAGTTTTAAATTAATAAATAATAAAATTGCATTTTGATTCTCAAAATGATAAATTTGTTATTTAATCTTTTAAAAATTACAAAGATATAATGTATTAAAATGACGAAATTGTATTTTAGATCCTATAAAGATATACAATTTAATTTAACCCAAAAAAAAATCTAGCTTAGTTTCTGATTAGCAATTGTTCCTACATTGAAACCTGAATTAGGCAATTATTCTCACATTTGGGCTTAAACTTTTTTTTGTCTGAATCAACCCTTGAACTTGATAATTATTCTTATATAGAGGCTTAAACTTTAAGGTTTTCCAGGATTAACTCAGGAAATAATTTAAATAATTGTTAATTTTAAGGTCTAACTTTAACAAAAAAAATGTTCAAAGCTTAACATGAGAACAATTGCAATGTTTGGGGCTTAACTTTTAACTTAGGAAAAAAATTAAGGCCCAATGTAAAAAAGTTGCCAAGGTGAGGCTCTAAAAAGTGATTTAACACATTTTGGAAAGCTATGAACTTACCTAATGAGCTCTTTTTGAAGGGCAGCGCCTTGCTTGGTTCGTCGATGAGAAGTAGCACCAAAACCAGTGGTGACACCATAGCTATCAGTTCCTTTATTCATACCATCAAGGACCCAATCAGCACTAGCTTTAACACCAGCCATTGCATCCTCTGAGAGTTCAACCTTGACACCCAAGTCACGTGTAGCAATGGCAGCAACTTGAGAAATGGTTAAGGTCTCACCACCGAGTTTCACCAATGGTTTTCTAAACTCAGCCACCATACGTTTCACTTCATCTAAATGACTCCCTTTAAGTGACTCAGCAGCAACACCCCAGTTCAAAGGGTCCACCACTACACCAACACCACCATTTGTGGCGCTGCAAAAGCTCTGCAAATGGCCATTTGAGGTACCATTTTGAGTGATGGAGGTACCATTTTGAGTGATGGACTCCATTGAAATGAGAAGCAAAGATTGACCCAGGAAAGAATATACAAAATGGGGAGCTGTTTAAGAGTGAAGAAATGAGAGAAATGAAAGGGGGAGTTAAATAAGGGAGGGGGAAGGAAGGGGGTAGGTAAGCATAAGGGGGTGTTGGTTGAGAAAGGTTAAAGAAGGACCGTTTGTTCGAGGATTAATCGAAAGGAGGGAAAGAAAAGAGCGTGGATTGGATTTGGATCACTGACAATAATCAAAGGGGAAAATAAATATTTATATATATATGTATGTGTGTATATATATTGACTGGTGAAAGAACTGGTGGATGGCTGGCGATGGCTATGGGGGTTGGTGGAAGCTGAGGACTATATTGTTGAATGCATGCATGTTTTAAAAAAGAAAAAGAGTTTTAGTGCTCACTGCCCCCATGGACGTAACCGAGGACCCGGAAGCCCGTCTGGCATAGCTCCGGATTGGCAAAGAGAATTTTTCGTCGAGGAAACCCGATAACTCATTATTTTCAATTTCTTAAATTCGATTAAATAAATTATTAAAAAGTCCTAAAAAAATAAAATAAAAAAATTTGATCAATTATCAATTCAACTAATTTTTTAATTTATTGTAATTAATTTATATCGATATGAAGTTAATTAGTTCAATTTCTCTCTAAATTAGTACCTTAATTGATTTGATCTTGTTCTAAAAATAATTCCCAAATCTAATTAACGATAGCAAAATTTGAGAAGATATTTTTTTGAGAAGTAGATAAAAACGGGTTAGGGTGATTTTTTTTATAAATTACACATTTAGTCACTCAATTTTCATAAGTTTTCATTTTGGACATTAACAAATAAAAAATTTCATTTAGGGCATTACTGTTAAGAAATTTTTTTATTTTAATCACCGTTGTTAATTTGATGTTATTGTACACTCCTTTTAGTCATTCAAGTTTGATAAATTTTCATTTTGTTCACTTATTTTATCTTTTTAATTTTATTTTTAGTTACCAAAAATAAAACTTACGAAAACTTATAGTGATCGCTTTAAAATTGTGTTATAAAAAACTCATAAATTTTATGTTTAAATTTTTTAAAGAATTATGTTTAAATATTTACTTATATTTTAAAAATTAAAATTATTAGAAATAACTAAACGTGTTTAAGGATTAGGCCAAAAAAATGGGTTCGAGTAAAATTTGAGACTTGTATTCTGGATCAAATCAAGCTTAAGCAAATATAAAGTGTATTAATATCATACATAACCCAATCAAACCTGACCCAGCCCAACCCATGAACACCTCTAGAAATAACTAGTAAATATTAAATTGAAGCATGACAATGATAGATGCATCTAACATTCATAATGAAACAAGACGAATGGAGGGGTAGAGCATGTTACTTGTGGAGCAATGATGAATTTGACAACATTTACTCTACCAAGCTCCATTCCCATCCTTAGGTCATGTAGCTCACTAAGCTTGGTAGGCTTGGCTCAGGATCAATAGAAAAAATTGACCTTGGACCGTGTAGCTCACACATAGTCTGGTAAGCTTAGTTTAAGTAAGACTTTGGCAAATAAATTTTTACTTCATGCTAATCCAAAAGTGCCCATAAATTAAGTCGGTCCAATGTATAACACTAACAACATATATAATTGCTCCAAGTCGGTCCAATGTATAACATTAACAACATATATAATTGTTCAAACTCGATCAACCAAGAAATTTATTTATAAATGATTATTTCAAACTTATTTTTGCTCGCTTATTTTTTTATTTTAATATTTATTAATATTATACATCATTTTTCTTTTAATGTTTACATTATAATATAATATATTTATTCTTTATATGATGAGATATATAACATATAAAAAATTAGATTATAAAATTGTAAAACAATCAAGTCGAGCTCGTGTCTTGAAATGTTAGAGTACAAGCCCAAGTCATATTTTCAAACAAGCCTATTCTTTTTTAAACCCATTTCCGAGATAGATATTTTTATCCAAACCTTTCTAAAAATCAAACTATCCTTCGAGTTTGGATTGATAACCAAATCCTTGAATAAAATTAAATCAACCTAGTCTAAATTACTATTTATTAATTAAATTTTTATTTAAATTTAATTATACAAATGTATTATTTAAACAAGACCCAACCAACTTATGGGTAACTCTATTGCTCACCACTTAAACTACTTGTATGACAAATAGATTACTTAAGGGTCGGGTCAGGTTATATCCATAAATAATACAAGTTAGTGTTTTATAAAGTAAAGATACGTTACAGTATTTGTATTCTTTATAAATTTGAAATTTAGTCATTTTATTTTTATTTTTAGAAATTTAGTCCTCTACTTTTCAGATTTCAAAATTCAAGTCTAATTATTAATATTGTTAAATTTGTTTGTGTAACATTTAAAAGAAAAAAACATTCACTTGGTAGTAATGTAACTAAAAAATGACATTATAATGAACCTGAATTTAATAAAATAAATTCACTATTATTAATAATTGGACTTGAATATTGAAATTTAGAAAGTAGATGGACTGAATTCTTAGAAATAAAAGTAAAAGGATTAAATTCTAAATTTATAAAGAGTATAGGGACTTATGAGATATGTTAACCTTTTATAATTATATATATGTATATATATATATACACACACGACTATCTATGTAGTACTATGATTAAGATTGTATTGTTTTTCTTTTCTTTTTTTAGATCCACTTGCTTAGCGATTGGGTCTTATTTGTTTGTTTTCTTTCAATTTAGTCCATATTTGGAATGGAATTAAGTTTAGAATCTCCGGACCCTTAAATAATACATATTTAAATCTCAATTTTGATTAAATAAAAAATTTTGAATTTAAAAAATAGTATATATATATATATGTATATATATATTTTTCACATGTTATTGCCATTTTTTCCTCCATTATTTAAGCTAAAGATACATGTGAATTTTTTTTTAAAGCTTATAAAATCAAAAGAGATCGATTAATTGCAGTTGAGTCGAGTCAAAGTCTTAATAGAGAGAACAAAAATTGCATTGTTTTCTTTATTCACGTGACTCGAACTTAAGATCTTACTTACGAGATATTAAGTTTTTTATTGCTTGACATGAGCATTGATTTAAGTAACCGGTCTTTATATGTATATGTTGGTCTCAAATAGCCATGCAAATTCAACATTAAAAGAGGAGATGAAATTATTTTAAGGATCAGAGATGAATCATGATTTAAGGAGGGAGCAAAGAACAATTTTTCCATTATATTAATGTATAATTTTATAAAACTTTAAGGGACTAAATCATAAATCTTGAAGGGTCAAGGGCATTTGTTCCCCCTTACCCTCTGGTTTTATATTTTCATATTATTGTATGTATTTATAGTTTAATTAAATTAAAATTTAGAAAAAAAAATAAAAAGGGTAGGTTTGGAAGTTGTGGATCATGTGACTTTGGAATAGCTACCACTTCTATAGTACTTGCTGTCCATACTTCAAACTTCACCTAATGGTTGTTTGCTTTCAATTAAAACTACTATCTGTCAAATTTAAAAGTAATGAATACAAATATATTTAATTATATAAAATTTATTTTTATTTATATTTTATATATCGAAAATATGGATTGAATCATCT
Source organism: Gossypium arboreum (assembly GCF_025698485.1). NCBI lineage: Eukaryota > Viridiplantae > Streptophyta > Magnoliopsida > Malvales > Malvaceae > Gossypium > Gossypium arboreum. The sequence continues at coordinate 113,549,196 of NC_069071.1, forward strand.
GATTATTCTTAATGCTATTCTCACTATAAAAAAGTCATTATGTTTTTTTGCATTTAATATTATCATTGTTTAACTGATTGAGTCTTAGTTCGATTAGTATGAGTATTGTTACTAATGCTAGAAGATGTAAGTTCGAGTGCGCTGAAACACATTATTCTCTTATTTATGGGTTAAGGAGGGGTTATGGATAGTTCTAGGCATAATGTATAATACAAGGATCAATAAGGTAATTTAGCCTCGAAAATATAAGCCTAGAAAAATGCTCTCGTTTTGGATATTTTATTTCTATCTTCCATGCTCTTAAAATCTTAATTATTCAGATAATACTAAGGAACAATCTTTTAACGGATATACCTAGGAAGAAGGTTTTATGGATGCCCTCAATAGTTAATAAATTTTCATGCTAATTATTCCTGTGCAAATATTAGATTTATTTAGGGTTGTGGATGGTAGTAAAATTTATCGAGTTATTAGTTTATTAGTTTAATTGATTTAATTAAAATATTATTAAAATTTTTATAAACCCACTTTTATTAGTTCATGTTGGTTCCTGATCTAACCTACTCAAAGCTATTCTCCAAATCGATATCTCGACCCAACTAGTCTGATTGACTAATTCGATCTAGTTTAAACAACATTGGACTTATTCATTTAGGTTTGAAAGTTAGTTTGAAATTTGGAAGTAGTTGTATAAAACAAATTAGACCCATTTAAAATATGAGCCAAATTCAAATTCCAATACTCAAAGCTTGATTTTAGGCCAACTTAACTTATTTTTAAATGTATAATATGATATAATTTATATCATGTAAATATTAAATATATTATAATATAAATATTAAAAAATGCTAATTACTTTATTTTGAAAATTTAATAAAAATATAATAAAATAATTTATATATAATTACTACACATTAAATAAAATAATTATCTTTTTTAAAAGAATATATATTGAGTGGCCAAATAATTCTCGTGAATATCCATAGAAAAGAATGAATGGATGATACGGATCCTATTTTTGCTTGCACCTTCAGTTGCTTCACTTCAATTGATAAGCGTCTCAATAGTACATCTAATTTCTTACCTAGCTCACAACACTAGACCGAGATGAGAGCCATGGACGAAGTTAAAAAATTGTTATTACAAATGTTTTTTTCCAACAAAAATTGTAATACAGACCAGACATGATATCACCAGTATGATCAATCAAGTCCTTTAGCTCCTAAATGTTAGCCCCTTTGAGATACTCTTTTTTGCTTTCAAAATCCAAGTCAATGAGCACAATGGGAATTGTTGATCATGTTCCTTGTTGAGGGGGTCCGCTCTTTTTTTGGAGAACTTTTTGAAGTGTCGTCTGTCAAGCAACCGACCGGACTCTCAAACAGGGGAGGTGTTGTGCCTAGTCAAGCGACTGTGTTCTTATCTAGTAATGCCATATAAGAGCATGGTTTCGAAGCCCACCAACGCCAAATACTAAGCATTTCCTTGGTGATGAGGCACTCCCCAAATTCCTTGAACTTGTTGGGCTCTCCTCGGAATTAGGAGAAAAAACTAAGGGCTAAAACCGAGCATAGACATCAGCTGATTAAATCCTCCTACTCCTCCTCCAGGTAATTAGTATTAGATATATTTCCAGCCTTCCTCATTTTTGCATGAAGCTCATGCAGTATTGGGTAAATAAGATTAGAATGAGAATGAGATTTGGCACCAACCACAAACACATGAACCTTATTCTCTACTTCTATCCAGCTGCAACCAGGTTGCTTCTTTAGGCCCTTATCCTTCATTTTCAACCTTACCTTAGCAGCATTTCTCCATTTTCCTTTTGAAGCATATATGTTAGACAACAACATGTAAGTGCCTGCATTTTCTGGTTCCGTGTCTAATATCTTTTTCGCAACCAATTTCCCTAAAATCACATCCCCATGAACATGACATCCGGCAAGAAGAGCTTCCCAAACGGATACAGATGGTTTAATCCCAAGCTGCACAATGAATTCAAAAGCCTCCTTGAGCTTCCCTGCTCGACTATAGAGATCAACCAAGCATGCATAGTGATCGTCTCTAACCTGAATGGACTTGTCTCTCACGAGCTCATCAAAGTACCTTAGTCCTTCCTTAAGCATACCGGAATGACTGCATGCAGAGAGCAAAGCCACATAGGTAGCATCATTAGGTTTAAAACGTAAATCGGACATTTTTTTGAACAAACTGATAGCATCTTCACCACACCCGTGATGTGCATAAGCTGCAATCATACCATTCCATGAGACCACATCCCTCTGGCTAATTAATCCATCATCAAACATTCTCCTAGCTATATTTAATTCCCCACATTTGGAATACATGTTAATAAGTGCAGATACAACGATTTCGCTACGCCTATAAACTGTTTTCACAATTGTCTGATGAACTTCTTGTCCCTCAACAAGGCCAGCTAAATTACTACATGCACTCAAAACACTTACAAAAGTTCCCTCATTAGGCTTTACCCTGTCTTCTGCCAACATTTTCGCGAAAATCTTCAATGCTTCTTCACTTTGTTCACTTTGAACATATCCCGTGATCATCGTGGTCCAAGAAACCACGTTCTTACATGGCATCTCATTAAACAATCTCTCAGCTCTCCTTAATTCCCCATTCTGAATAAACCCTGTGATCATCCCATTCCAAGAAGACAAATCCCTCGTCGGCATCCTCTCAAACAAATCAAAAGCCTCATCCAATTTCATATTCTGTGCATAGCCAGTAATCATCGCATTCCACGACACCACATTCCTCTCCGGCATCCTATCGAAAACTTTTCTAGCCTCATCAACCCTCCCATTCTTTGCCAACCCCGTGACCATCGCAGTCCACGAAATGACATCCCTTTTAGGCATCTTATCAAACAATGCCCTTGCATCCTCAACTCTACCGCATTGCACCAAAGCAGTCAACATCGTATTCCAGGAAACCACATTTCTTTCAGGCATTTCATCAAACACTTCAAAAGCCTTATCGACCATCCCATTTTGCATGTACCCATCAACCATAGTATTCCAAGATACAACATTTTTAACCGGCATTTCCGCAAACAACCTTTCGGCATCCACAATTCGATCTGATCTTATATACCCATTTAGCATCGCAGTCCACGTTACTACATTCTTCCTGGAATCGACTCTATCGAACAGTTTCCTAGCTTCATCAATTAACCCAATCCTGATATACCCAGATATCAATGCAGTCCAAGTGATTACATCTTTATCTCTCTCACACAAATTATCGAACAGTTCCCTTGCTTGGCTTAATTTGCCTTCTTTACTTAGATTAGTGATCAGCCAATTGGATCGTGCCACACTTGAACTAACACTGTAATCTATACTGGTTATCGTAGTTTTGCATTTCACTGAAATAACTGGTCGGGGTAGGTTTAAGCTTCGAAGAACGGTGAATTTATTAAAATATCTGAATGTGATTAATGCTCGAGAAATAATCAACATTTCTTTTCTCAGGCACTAAACAGATCCAATTGAAAAGATTAAAATACCACGGATATAGGTTGGGTAAAATTAGAATGGAGTCCCTCTAAGGAGTCAAATTATATTTTGCTACCTTTATTAAGAAAAAAAGATAAATTAGTCTTGTATGTTAGATCAAATAGTAAATTGATTCTTTCTGTTAAAATTTTTATCCATTTTTACTAATAAGAACCGATGTGGTTAACGAAATAACTAAATAGTTACAAGCGATATATTTCATGTATCTCATGCTAATGTATAGAGATCAATTTTCAACAGTAAAAATGGATAAAATTTTTAACAAAAAAATCAATTTATTCTCTCATATAATATACAGGGATTAATTTATCAATTTTTTAAATTCAAAAAATAAAATACAATCCAACTATTAATATAATAACCTTCGTAGCACTTCTACCTCAAAACTGAAAACATGATCTCAGAGTTGTTCATTTATTTTTATAAATATAGTTTTTATTTATTTATTTTTACATGTAAATATGTAGTTTTTGGTATAATGTTAATTATAACACCCCAAACTCGGCCCAGACGTTATGACCAGATCCGACATGCCACATCGAAGAGTTCAAAACATTTTATATTGTTGATCCAGAAAAACTTACTTAGTGTTTTAAAAGATAATTTCATTATAGGTTAAAATGAATGGAAGTCATGCACCGGTAGGAAACCTAAAAAGAGGTGGTGAGTCCATCGGACGACTTAAGTACCAAGCTCCTTCGGATCCAATCCTAGACATGCATACCGCCATTGCCACACCTTAACGTCATGGATATTTCTAGGAAACCGATTTGATTAAGTCATTTTTAGGAAAAGTGATTAATCTTGTAAAATACTTTCATTGCGAAAACTTTGCTTGTTGTCGTGTTATTTTGAAATCAATTGTTGTTTTTGAAAACGCGCTCTAAAGCTATCCAATTTCAACAGTTAAATATAAGTAATACCTATCTTAGTAATACATATTAAAACCATCAAAAATAATTAAGCGGCCTTATTACATTTAAAAACCCAAACCTCAACGTAAATAATAGGATGTCCAGTTCACCAGAAGAAAACCAAACTTTCAAAACGGGTGGCCACTCCGAATTCCCTCACAGCTCCAAGCCCACTATGATTGGGGATTTCTGCGTAGATGAAAATAAAAGGGTTGAGTTTGGGAAAATCGATGTGTAAGGAAAACCCATTCAAAGCCCAAGTCAGCTCAAGCCTATTGGGCCTAAGCCCATTCAGTAATGTGGTCTTGGACGAGCCCTTTTGATTATAATAAACCGGGCCTTAGCCCTTATTCAGATAACATATGGCCCATAAGCCCATTTCAAAATACATGCAACATCAATAAACATATGCAAGCCCATTTGGGAGACTACTCAACCCACCAACCACTACACTCCACCCGTACCAGCCATACACTCCATGTGGGGAATAGCTCAACCCACCCAGCCCAACACTCCACAGTTGCAGCCTTGCTGCTCAGTTAACAGTAAATTGAGGCAAAGCCTCCAATACGTGGACAAGCCACTTTCAGTACTTCCTCCGTCAATATCCCAATCCCATGCATCAGATAATAACAACATGGCATGCAGTAAATAACAACAGTCAAACATGCATTTAGGTCAATTTAACCCTAGGGGTATTTCGGTAATTTTGCACCTAGGGGTATAACAGTAATTTTCCATGCATAGGGGTATTATAGTAATTTAGTTGCTTTTAGGGTTTTTCATGCATATTCCTACTTTTCACGTACTAACAGAATCACGTACTGAGGGTTCTTACCGAATTGGGCCCGTTGGCCCATGATTCCAATTTTGGCCCATTAAGCCCAAAATATCGAGGCACGAAATCATGCACTTTGCGGTCCAAATTTTGCAGCTTACCAAAACATTAATCGATTTACCTCACGAGCATTCGCACACTCGCAAATCTACAAAATACGGTTTCGGCATTTCGACTTTTAACTTTTACCGATCCGAGACTAAGAAAGAGGGTGTTAGTTACACACATTTGCGACGATATCTTGACGAGATCCACACACGAACGCCTACAATTGGATTACTAACACGTTAATCTAACTATTCAAATACGAACTACGTATTAACCCCTTACAATATTCGGCCAACCACACCTACAGATCATAGTAAGCTTCTAAGAAATCAATAAGCAACTCATTAACAAATTTTTGTCAATGTTTACCACATAATCATAATTTCACTGCAAGCTGTCTTCCTAAGCAACAGTCACTAAATCATTTATAACTGGAGCTACGAAACTCCAAATCAAGTGCCATTAATTTTCCCTGAAAATAGACTCATATATCTTCTATCCATAAAATTTTCAAAATTTTTGGTTTGGCCACTCAATACCAGATTTTTCTTAAAGTTTCCCATGTTTCACTGTTTGACTAATCTGACCACTCTTCATTACGAATCAAATTTCTCATTGTACAGAATTCAAAATATGTTCTCATTTATTTCATTTGAAACTAGACTCATTAAGATTTAATTACATAATTTATTCACCTTCTAACTCATCTCTCACAATTTATGGTGATTTTCCAAAGTCACGTTACTGCTGCTGTCCCAAGCAGATTTATTACCAAATTCACTCTTTCACACATAACTTGCATGCATGTTATTTAAACATGTATATCACCAATCAATCATCACATATCTATGATTTTACTTAAGTATAATCTCCATTTCATCATTTTAAAGCACAACATGTTAGCCGATTTTTCCCCTTAGCATCTAAGGCACATGCATGCTCATTTGTTTGGCTCAACTTCACCTATCTTCCATTTTTCATCAAAAGAACATGAAACAACAACCATTTCCTTTATTTTAATTCATGACTAAATGCTCACAACACAACTAAAAATCAAAATATGCTTCAAGAGTTAAGTTAGAATCAAGAAGAACTCATGAACCTCAAAATAGAAGCAAGGTACCATGAACTTACCTTCAATTTTCTTCCCCAAGTGACCGAACATTCAAGAGCTTTATCCTCTCCTTTCTCTTCTCTAACTTTAGGCTATGATGAACAAAGATGGACAAAACTTTGTTCTTTTCACCCCTTTTTTTTTTAATAAAATTTCATATTTCATCCATTTAATTCTTTAATACAAAAGACATGAAATTCCCATCATGGAACATTTACCTAACCTATTATCATGGAACATTTACTTAACCCATTATCATGAAACATTTACCTAACCCATTATCATGGAACATTTACCTAACCCATTATCAATTTGTACCATGAATTATGGATATGAAGTGCTCATATTGTCTACAACAACATGATGGCTGGCCACTTTATGTAAAATGGGAGGTTTGTCAAGCAAATCCTCCTATTTTGCACTCCTATTTATTTGGCCACTTCAATTTAGCCTATAGCATTTTCAAACATTTTCACATAGGTCCTATTTCATAATTTCACCCCCTTTTTCTTATGGAACAAAAATTAACTAAAATTGTCGGGTTCTATCTTAAGCTTGGGCCTTCTAGAGGCCCACTAACATAATTAAACCTATGCCAACATTCACAGAATTCCCAAAAATTAGGGCGTTACAACTCTACCCTCCTTAAAGAAATTTCGTCCTCGAAATTTACCTGAACCAACTAGTTGAGGGTATTGTTGACGCATAGTCTCTTCTGATTCCCTAGTAGTTTCTTCTCTTCCATGATTACGCCAAAGCACTTTCACTAACGGGACAGATTTCCTTCTGAGAACCTTAACATCTCGAGCCAATATTTGCACAAGCTCCTCTTCAAAGGTCAAATCAGTCTGAACTTCAATTTCTGCAACTGGCAGGACATGAGCAGGGTCAGAACGATAACGTCTTAACATGGAGATGTGAAAAGCATCATGAATCCTGTCTAACTCTGGAGGTAATTCCAACTGATAAGCCACTGGGCCTACTCGCTTCAAAACCCGATAAGGCCCAATGAACCGTGGACTCAACTTGCCCTTCTTACCGAACCTTAATATCTTCTTCCAAGGAGAAACCTTTAAGAAGACCATATCACCTACTGAGTACTCAATCTCCTTACGCTTCAAATCTGCATACGACTTTTGCCTATCAAATGCTTCTCTTAACCGGTCCCTAATTATTTTGACCTTATCCTCAGTATCAGCTACCAACTCTGGTCCAACAATTTGTCACTCTCCTAGTTCAGTCCAACAACTAGGTGTACGACACCTTTGTCCATACAGTGCTTCATACGGTGCTATTCAAATACTCGCCTGGTAACTGTTATTGTATGCAAATTCTGCCAACGGCAAGTAATCCTCCCAACTACCTCGAAAGTCAATCACGCATCCCCTCAACATGTCCTCCAGAATCTGAATAACCCTCTCTAACTGACCATCAGTTTGGGGATGAAAAAACGTACTAAAGTTCAATCGTGTCCCCAACGCCTCATGCAACTTTTGCCAAAACCGAGATGTAAATCTGGGATCCCGATCAGAAATAATTGAAACTGGGACTCCATAAAGTCGCACAATCTCCGCCACATACAACTTGGCTAACTTTTGAAGTGAAAAGTCAGTACGAATAGGTATGAAATGGGCCGATTTGGTCAACCTATCCACAATCACCCATACCGAGTCTTTCTTTGATGGTGTCAAGGGCAGCCCACTCACAAAGTCCATGGTTACCCTCTCCCACTTCCAAAGTGGTATCTTCACTGACTGTAACAGTCCAGAGCGTAATTGATGCTCAGCTTTCACTTGCTGGCATGTCAGACATTTCCCTACAAACTCCGTTACTTCTCGTTTAAGTCCAGGCCACCAGTACAATTCTCGTAAGTCATGATACAACTTGTTCCCTCCAGGGTGCATGGCACAAAGTCCTCCATGAGCTTCCTTCAATATTGTCTGCCTCAAATCAGAGTCCTTCGGAACACAAATTCTTCCTCGGAAACACAGAACTCCTTCTCCATTTAACCCAAACTCAGAAGTTTCCCCTTCCTTAACTTGTTGGAAACGAGCGACCAAAGACTCATCGTTCAACTACTTTTCCTTAATCTGATCCACCCAGGTTGGCCTCACTTGCAACTCAGCCAACAGACTTCCATCATCATACAGACTCAGACGAGCAAACATTACTCTCAGATCAGATACAACTCTACGACTTAGAGCATCGGCTACCACATTAGCCTTGCCTGGGTGATACTCAATCGAACAGTCATAATCCTTAAGTAACTCAATCCATCTCCTTTGCCTAAGGTTCAGCTCCTTCTGAGTCAACAAATACTTAAGACTCTTATGGTCAGTGTATATAATACACCTTTCTCTGTACAAGTATTATCTCCAAATCTTAAGTGCAATTATCACTGCCGCCAACTCCAAATCATGAGTAAGATAGTTCCCTTTCGTGAGGTTTAAGTTGTCGTGATGTATATGCAACCACCTTACCCTCTTGCATTAACACGCAGCCCAAATTCACGTGTGATGTGTCATTGTACACAGTAAAATCCTTCCCAAACTCCGGCTGAATTAACACAGGTGCTTCAGTCAGAACTTTTTTCAACTTCTCAAAAGCTCCCTGCTGCTTCTCAGTCCATACAAACGGTTCTCATTTCCTTATGAGTTTTGTCAGGGGTGCTGCTATAACAGAAAAACCTTCCATAAACCTTCTGTAGTATCCTGCTAACCCTAGGAAACTTCAAATTTCCAACACCGTCCTAGGTGGCTTCCACTCCAAAATTGCTTCAATCTTTCGAAGGTCCACCTTAATCCCTTCGGCAGAGACCACATGTCCTAAGAAGGTTACCTCCCTCAACCAAAATTTACACTTGCTGAACTTCACAAAGAGTTCCTTCTCCCTTAACACTCGCAGCACTATACGGAGATGCTTATCATGTTTCGCTTCAGTTTCAGAATATACCAGGATATCATCAATGAAGACAACTACGAATCGATCCAAGAATGGTTGGAACACCAGATTCATCAGATCTATAAATGCTGCAGGAGCGTTCGTCAGTCCAAATGGCATAACCAAAAACTCGTAATGACCATACCGAGTCCTGAATGCTATCTTATGGATATCTGCCTCATTGACCCTTAATTGATGATATCCAGATCGGAGGTCGATCTTAGAAAATACAGAAGCCCCTCTAAGCTGGTCAAACAGATCGTCAATCCTTGGCAGTGGATACTTATTCTTAATTGTCAGTTTGTTCAACTGGCGATAATCAATGCACATCCGCATTGTACCATCCTTCTTCTTCACGAATAGCACCGGTGCTCCCCATGGAGACACGCTTGGCCTAATGAAGCCCCTATCCAACAACTCTTGAATTTGTGCCTGTAGCTCCACCAACTCCTTCGGTGCCATTCTATACGGTGCGATAGACACTTGTGCCGTTCCAGGCAATAAGTCGGTTTCAAACTCCACTTCTCGATTCGGAGGCAATCCTAGAAGCTCCTCCGGAAAAACATCTTGGAACTCCTTTACAGTCCTAACCTTATCCACTGACAATCCCTCTTCTTCTGACTGACTTACAAATGCCAAATAGACCTCACAACCTTTCCGAATCCACTTTTCGGCTCTTAATACCGACACCACATTGGACAAATAATCCCTTCGCTCACCTATCACCATAACCTCCTCATCCTTTGTGGCCCTTAATACCATTCGTTTAGCTACACAATCCAGAGTCGCTTTATGCTTAACAAGCCAGTCCGTTCCCAAAATGAGATCAAACTCTCCGAACGATAACTCCATCAGATCTCCAGAGAAAATCTTACCTTGAGTTTCTAAGGGTACATCCCTATACAGTTTGTCTACCCTAACCGAGTGACCCAAAGGACTTAGTACAGATACCCCACTCACAATCTCCTCAGAGTAGTCCAAGTCATCCATAACCCGTCCTGTGGCCTCCAACCAATATTCCGCCACATTCGGGGCTATACCAGACACGCCCTTAAAGATCTCCGCTCATTAGCCAAGTCGTTCGAAATAGATCCCGAACTCCATTGCTGTACTTGCCCGGCAACCCTTTCCGAACACGAAGCATTGCTCGTGATGGGCATCATCCTCGGCATCATGGTCATGAGACTCTACCTCAGTTGCAGGTGGTACCGGTGCATCCACCGCCGGCATATGTCCCGAAGACGAAGATCTCGCTCGAGTACTTCCTCGGCCCCGTCCACGGCCTCTTCCACGAACGGCTTTTGTACTCATATCGTATTATCTTGATTATGAATTTTTATGCATTAATTCAATATTCTAGTGTTTATTATAGATGTTTTATGAATCAGATAGTAATTTAGAGTTTGTTTTCGCAGAATCGAAGTCTAGCTACAGTTTCAGTCTCTTATCAGATTTTCCTATGGTTTCAGTATCATCCTATCTAAAGTATCCTAGCAGGATTTCAGTACAGATAGATAAGTCAGAAAAATATTCAGAAGAGTTCAGAGTAATACTTACAGGCTTGGGCCGGAGATTCGGAATGCCACCTTCTAAAGATCTAAATTTTGAAACTCACGTTTTTCGCAATCTTTATAATTTTTTTTTGTTTTTGAAAATCTTTGTTTTTTTTGTAAACCCATTCCACAGTCGAGTTGTTGCAACTGGGCTCTGATACCACTAAATGTAACACCCCAAACCCGGTCCAGACGTTATGACCAGATCCGACATGCCACATCGAAGCGTTCAAAACATTTTATATTGTTGATCCAGAAAAACTTACTTAGTGTTTTAAAAGATAATTTCATTATAGGTTAAAATGAATGGAAGTCATGCACCGGTAGGAAACCGGAAAAGAGGTGGTGAGTCCATCGACCGCTTAAGTACCAAGCTCCTTCGGATCCAATCCTAGACATGCATACCGCCATTGCCACACCTTAACGTCATGGATATTTCTAGAAACCGATTTGATTAAGTCATTTTAGGAAAAGTGATTAATCTTGTAAAATACTTTCATTGCGGAAACTTTGCTTGTTGTCGTGTTATTTTGAAATCAATTGTTGTTTTTGAAAACGCGCTAAAGCTATCCAATTTCAACAGTTAAATATAAGTAATACCTATCTTAGTAATACATATTAAAACCATCAAAAATAATTAAGCGGCCTTATTACATTTAAAACCCAAACCTCAACGTAAATAATAGGATGTCCAGTTCACCGAAGAAAACCAAACTTTCGAGCGGGTGGCCACTCAAATTCCCTCACGACTCAAGCCCACTATGATTGGGGATTTCTGCGTAGATGAAAATAAAAGGGGTGAGTTTGGGGAAACTCAGTGTGTAAGGAAAACCCATTCAAAGCCCAAGTCAGCTCAAGTCTATTGGGCCTAAGCCCATTCAGATAACAGTGGTACTGGACCAGAGCCCTTTTCAGATTATAATAAACTGGGCCTTAGCCCCTTATTCAGATAACAGTATGGCCCATAAGCCCATTTCAAAATACATGCAACATCAATAAACATATGCAAGCCCATTTTGGGAGACTACTCAACCCACCAACCACTACACTCCACCCGTACCAGCCATACACTCCATGTGGGGAATAGTTTAACCCACCCAGCCCAACACTCCACAATTGCAGCCTTGCTGCTCAGTTAATAGTAAATTGAGGCAAAGCCTCCAGTACATGGACAAGCCACTTTCAGTACTTCCTCCGTCAATATCCCAATCCCATGCATCAAATAATAACAACATGGCATGCAGTAAATAACAACAGTCAAACATGCATTTAGGTCAATTTAACCCTAGGGGTATTTCGGTAATTTTACACCTAGGGGTATAACAGTAATTTTCCATGCATAGGGGTATTATAGTAATTTAGCTGCTTTTAGGGTTTTTCATGCATATTCCTACTTTTCACGTACTAACAGAATCACGTACTGAGGGTTCTTACCGAATTGGGCCCGTTGGCCCATAATTCCAATTTTGGCCCATTAAGCCCAAAATATCGAGGGCACAGAAATCATGCACTTTGCAGTCCAAATTTTGCAGCTTACCAAAAACATTAATCGATTTACCTCACGAGCATTCGCTTTTCGCAAATCTATAAAATACCGGTTTTCGGCATTTCGACTTTTCGACTTTTACCGATCCAGACTAAGAAAGAGGGTGTTAGTTACACACATTTGCGACGATATCTTGACGAGATCCACACACGAACGCCTACAATTGGATTACTAACACGTTAATCTAACTATTCAAATACGAACTACGATTAACCCATTACAATATTCGGCCAACCACACCTACAGATCATAGTAAGCTTATAAGAAATCAATAAGCAACTCATTAACAAATTTTTGTCAATGTTTACCACATAATCATAATTTCACTGCAAGCTGTCTTCCTGAGCAACAGTCACTAAATCATTTATAACTGGAGCTACGAAACTCCAAATCAAGTGCCATTAATTTTCCCTGAAAATAGACTCATATATCTTCTATCCATAAAATTTTCAAAATTTTTGGTTTGGCCACTCAATACCAGATTTTTCTTAAAGTTTCCCATGTTTCACTGTTTGACTAATCTGACCACTCTTCATTACGAATCAAATTTCTCATTGTACAGAATTCAAAATATGTTCTCGTTTATTTCATTTGAAACTAGACTCATTAAGCTTTAATTACATAATTTATTCACCTTCTAACTCATCTCTCACAATTTATGGTTATTTTCCAAAGTCACGTTACTGCTACTATCCCAAGCAGATTTATTACCAAATTCACTCTTTCACACATAACTTGCATGCATGTTATTTAAACATGTATATCACCAATCAATCATCACATATCTATGATTTTACTTAAGTATAATCTCCATTTCATCATTTTAAAGCACAACATGTTAGCCGATTTTTCCCCTTAGCATCTAAGGCACATGCATGCTCATCTGTTTGGCTCAACTTCACCTATCTTCCATTTTTTATCAAAAGAACATGAAACAACAAACATTTCTTTCATTTTAATTCATGACTAAATGCTCACAACACAACTAAAAATCAAAATATGCTTCAAGAGTTAAGGTAGAATGAAGAAGAACTCATGAACCTCAAAATAGAAGCAAGGTACCATGAACTTACCTTCAATTTTCTTCCCCAAGTGACCGAACATTCAAAAGCTTTCTCCTCTCCTTTCTCTTCTCTAACTTTAGGCTATGATGAACAAAGATGGACAAAACTTTGTTCTTTTCACCCCTTTTTTTTTTAATAAAATTTCATATTTCATCCATCTAATTCTTTAATACAAAAGACATGAAATTCCCATCATGGAACATTTACCTAACCCATTATCATGGAACATTTACCTAACCCATTATCATGAAACATTTACCTAACTCATTATCATGGAACATTTACCTAACCCATTATCAATTTGTACCATGAATTATGGATATCAAGTGCTCATATTGTCTACAACAACATGATGGCTGGCCACTTTATGTAAAATGGGAGGTTTGTCATGCAAATCCTCCTATTTTGCACTCCTATTTATTTGGCCACTTCAATTTAGCCTATAGCATTTTCAAACATTTTCACATAGGTCCTATTTCATAATTTCACCCCCTTTTTCTTATGGAACAAAAATTAACTAAAATTGCCGAGTTCTATCTTAAGCTTGGGCCTTCTAGAGGCCCACTAACATAATTAAACCTATGCCAACATTCACAGAATTCCCGAAAATTGGGGCGTTACATTAATTTTAGCCCTCAATATTTATTTTTTTTGTTAAGTTAGTCCCTTTTTTTTAACAATCTCATTAGGATAATACGGTTCAAGACACTCAAACTCACGTTCTCCTATATTGGCAATAATACCCATGTCAATTTAGTATGGCAGCCTACGTGGTAGACCATATGTACTTCATGTTGACATGTCACTATTTATCTTATATGTTATTTCAAAACATAATTTAAAATATTAAAATATTAAAAAATAGAAATTATAAAATGTTCATAAAATTCAAAAAAAAACATGAAGTAGAAATAAATTACCATGCAAGATGCTATGTTTAAAATTTTAACATTTTAATTAATATTTTTATTAAAAATAATTCGACTCTTTGTAAAAATTAATGATTAAATTTGACTCTTTTAAATTGTTAAAGACCAAATTTAACTCAAGAGAAAATAAATACTAAATTGACAAAAATTATAAATATTAAAAATTAAATTTATTATAAATTTTTTAAGGGTAAATTACCTAATTGGTGACGCAATTTTTTGAACACTTTTATTTAGATTATCCATATAAAAATACTTGACTGTAGACACTACATATTTTTAACATTATTTTTTTTCCTCCACTACTGTTCATCATCTTCTTCCCTTCCGCCCAACCCCTACTTCCACCATTCTTTCTTCCTTTGCTCCTTTCTTCTTCCATCTTAAAGAAAAGGATAAATCTATGAAAAGGAGTACAACATGGTGGAAGATAAGGGGTTAAGACCTGAACTCTGGACCAAAGAAGAAGAAGCAAAACTTTCGCATTATTCTCCACAAAATCATTCGACCACAACTGATTTTTTACCATAAAAAAAAACAGGACAACTTTATGATATGTTTTACACCAAGAATCTGATAATGAAGCAACAAAAATCGAATTGACTGATGATCATAACTTGCCAGGCCCAGCTAATTAAAAGCTTTAGAATTACCTCTGCAAGAACCGTAAGTGTGGGGTGGATTTAACTTCAACCAATGGCCTGAAACTCGAAAACAGGCTTGCATTTGTCATTTCAACTTGTGCTATCTCAAACATTGACATACACTCCAAAACCCCACTAGTTTAACCATACCCAAACTGCTTAATACATATAAAAATACTACAAATTATCCTAACATATATAAAACAAAATGGTTGTAACTATTAGGATCATTTTGATTCCAGAAAACAAGAAAGATTTATCGTTACCAAACAGACTGCTTGAGAGACTAAAACATCGCTTTGAAAATGCAGTGAGGGGACAAAAACAAACAAACACATGAAGCCTGATGAAGAGTATCCTTGGAACAAGGTTTAATGGTGGAGACAAGCCACATAAGCCATGAGTGATATGTTGGAGAAGCTGTGGTGAGAAATGGGTGTTCTGTGGTAAGAATAATGCGAAAGTTTTGGTTCCTCTTCTTTGGTCCAGAGTTCAGGTCTTTACCTCTATCTTCTTCCATGCTATACTCCATTTTCACAGGTTTGTCATTTTCTTAATGATGAAAGAAGAAGGGATCAAAGGAAGAAAGAATGGTGAAGAAGATGACCAACACTAGTGGAGGTCAAAAAAAGGGTAAAATATATGACATGTTGGGATGATTAAATTTCAATAACTCCCACATTTACTTTTTATTTATTTATTTAAACCCCAAATTTCTACTTTTTTCAATTTACTCTCAACTTTTCTTTTTAATTATTATTGTTAGGCAGCTCTTCAATATAATATCCTCCACTGTAAACATTTTATAAGATAAATACTCAATTTTGGCACTTTCCAAATCCCAAATTTATTAAACATAAAAAATAATGCTCTCTATAAAGAAAAAACAATACTTATTTAATAATATATATGAATGACAAAATACATCTTCTAAGAATTGAAAATTGTGTAAAAGGCCAAAACATAAGTAATTAAAATTAATTAATATTTAAGCTTTTAATATACAAGTCAATGTTGAGCAAACTCATTGCCTCCTTTTTCTTCAATTTTATTCACTCCTTTATTGCTATGCCAATGGATAAACAAATTATACCAAAATTATGCTTTTCTTTAGCAGGTCTTATTATTATTATTAAAACATCTACTTATTTTGGATTATTTCAAATTTAGATGATTTGGGTTCTAATTTATTTTCGATTCAAATCGTTTACATGTTGTGATTAAATCGAATTAGATTTTGTAAAATTTCAATATACAAATATAAACGTAAACTGGACTAGTAGTCGTTTAATTATTAATCAATTTCTTTTTTCTGATCCAATTACTAAAATTACAAAATTATTATCCAACTATTCAACTTTTTTCTTTTTGGTTACCACCCATCAAATTAACAATGGAAAGATAACAACTTTTAAAATTAGCAGAATAGTAAGTTTAACCCTCAAAATTTATACATTGTATAATTTGATCTTTTTGTAATTTTGATTTTCTTTATAGTATTAAGGATAATTTTTTTTAAAAATGAGATAAAATGAAAATTATCTTGGATTTTGTTATGTTTCCATTTTTAGTATATATTCAATTAAATTTAACAGATAAATTTGTTCTTTTTAACTTTTTTTAATGAAAGGATGACAATGAAAAGAAAAATGTAAATAATTTGGTGACTAAAAAGAAATTTATCAATAGTTAGGTGATTACTAGTGTAGTTTACCCAATATATAATTGTTACAGTGTTGCTTTACCAGATAAACTCAAACCAGGAGTCTAAACTTCAAGAATATGAATCCCATTTCCCTTATGCCTTCCTTTGTTTTCTTCCATTTTCAATTCTCTAAGCATTTTTTTTATTTATGTTTTACACTATTTCACACTTCCACCTTGATTTTCAGTGTTGGGTCTGAAATTTTCTGTCATCCAAAGGAAAATATATAATTGAAGATTCATGGTATGAATGATAAGTTAAATCTTTTAGCATTTTGATGGTTTTTCATAGCATCATTTTTTTTTGTGACAAGTTAATTGCATGACAGTTGTTTGATGAAATGTTATGGTAGAGAAAATCCAGTGAGTGAACAAATTACAAACAATTGAATTGCTACTGCAATGGATGCTAGTTATTCAAAAACAGTAAGGTATGTAGTTTCAGCAGGCAATGTTTAATGTATTTGAAATACAGTTTATGTTCTTTGATATGATTCTTCAATGGGATTCTTCCGATACCTATTTCAGATTCCGATATGATCCTGAAAACTACAATTGCTCATCCACTGAGAAAGGCCATCTCTCAAAATTTATGACCAAGAAGAACTACAATCAAAAGACTGCAATTGGCCACAAGAAAGAACTGTCCAGGGTGTTTTCCGAAGACTACGAGGTCGTCGAGAAGACGATATTCGATCCTCGAGGACCCGATATTAGCCGATGGAACAAGCTTTTCTTAGTAGCTTGTTTGATTTCCTTGTTTGTAGACCCTTTGTTCTTGTATCTTCCACAGGCAAAGAAAGGCTTATGCGTGACTGTTTCATTACCTCTCGAAATCGATCTCACTATTATTCGATCGGTAGTTGATGTGTTTTACGTTCTTCAGATTTTTATTCGGTTCCGAACAGCTTATGTTGCTCCGTCTTCTCGCGTGTTTGGGAGAGGAGAGTTAGTCATTGACCCTTCCAAGATCGCTTCAAGGTACCTTCATAAGGATTTTTGGCTCGATATCATCGCAGCTCAACCGTTACCGCAGGTACCGCATTCATTTTTTTTAAAGCAATATCGAACTTTTTCATCGAATTCAACACTTGTTTTATGCACATTGCAGGTATTGGTTTGGTCTGTAATTCCAAAATTAAATGGTTCATCGATGGTGCCTACGAAAAACATCCTACGATTAATCATCATATTCCAATATCTCCTAAGGCTATACCTTATTTATCCACTTTCATCTCAAATCATCAAGACTACTGGTGTTGTGACCGCAACAGCATGGGCCGGTGCAGCTTATAACTTGATGCTCTACATGCTAGCAAGCCATGTACGTTAATCAATAAATCCCGAACTGAAAAGTGTTCAAACTTCGAACACAAGCTCTTTCTTGTATATCTATATATCGACGTTTACCGAGAATGCTCCTCTTTCAGGTTTTAGGAGCAACTTGGTATCTGTTATCACTCGAACGGCAAGAGGAATGTTGGAGAAAAGTTTGTAGTCTTCCCCTTTTGGACTGCCGGTACGAGTATTTCGACTGCCGATCGGTTGGTGACCCTGCTAGAGCTTCTTGGTTCAATGCAAGCAACATATCAAGTCTATGTGATCCAGGCAGTAACTTCTATCAGTTCGGTATATATGCCACCGCATTACGTATTGGAATAACATCCGAAGGGTTTTTCGAGAAGTACTTCTACTGTCTTTGGTGGGGGTTAAAAACTTTGAGGTAAAATACCTTAGAATGCTACATAACATATAATTGAAATTCACTTTGTAATGAATTTAATGCATTTTTTTTTTAACCAAATTTTGCAGTTCATTGGGACAGGGTCTTTCTACAAGCACTTACGTTGGTGAAATAATTTTTGCAATCATCATTGCTATTCTTGGATTGGTGCTTTTTGCATTGCTGATTGGAAATATGCAGGTAAAATCCTCTAGTTTTGATTCTACCCCATTGTTATAGTTTTTTCGGTTAATATGAACCTTCGGTTTTTCAGACGTATCTCCAATCCACAACGGTTCGACTTGAAGAATGGCGGATTAGGAGGACCGATACAGAACAATGGATGCATCACAGGCAACTTCCACATGAACTGAGGCAGAATGTTCGAAGATACGATCAATACAAGTGGGTTGCGACTCGGGGTGTTGATGAGGAAATGATTCTAAAGAGTCTACCGGTTGATCTCCGCCGAGACATCAAGCGTCATCTCTGCCTCGATTTAGTTCGGCAAGTGCCCCTCTTTGATCTGATGGATGATAGGATGCTTGATGCAATATGTGAAAGGCTTAAACCTTGTCTTTGTACCCCATCGACGTGCATAGTTCGTGAAGGCGATCCCGTAAATGAGATGCTTTTCATCGTCCGAGGCTACCTAGATTCATTTACTACTAATGGAGGACGTACAGGGTTCTTCAACTCGAGCCGGATCGGTCCCGGTGACTTTTGTGGTGAGGAGTTATTAACATGGGCGTTGGACCCTCGTCCAGGTGTCGTCCTTCCATCGTCTACACGCACCGTTAAAGCGATCACCGAAGTAGAAGCTTTCGCACTCGTTTCCGAGGACTTGAAATTCGTTGCATCCCAATTCCGAAAACTACATAGTAAACAACTTAAGCATACATTTAGATTTCATTCACATCAATGGAGGACATGGGCTGCATGCTTTATACAAGCAGCTTGGTTACGGTACAAGAGACGAAAAGAGGCTGATGCGCTGAAGAAATGGGAGAGTATGGTGACCGGTTCACCGGAGAGAATGGCAGAACAAACGGCCGCTGCACCACTTTCAGCGGCAGCCACGGGTTTTGCCTCATATGCGGCGAAACTGGCAGCTAGCACAAGGTCAAGAGGTGGGAGTAGTAGGTGTGGAAATGACTTCGACATATTAAGCACTTTGCAAAAGCCAAATGAACCTGATTTTACAGTTGAAAGATAATAACTATACATTAAAAAATCGCAATTTAAAGATGATGAAATAAAAATGTAAAATTATAACCATAAATTTATCCTTCAAATCATGAATTTTGTTCATGTAAATGATTTTAATGGTTAATACTAAATTAAAATGGAAAATTGGGCATGACCCAATGGATGCTCAAAGGCCTAAGCTACTAAAATGGGTCTTAGGAAGACCCAAT
Organism: Gossypium arboreum; assembly: GCF_025698485.1. Classification (NCBI taxonomy): domain Eukaryota; kingdom Viridiplantae; phylum Streptophyta; class Magnoliopsida; order Malvales; family Malvaceae; genus Gossypium; species Gossypium arboreum. The sequence continues at coordinate 113,569,173 of NC_069071.1, forward strand.
TTGGGGCAAAATTAAAACCCTAAAACCCATGTGCTTAGCTCCTTTCTTTTTGGGTAATATACCATTTGGTACCTATATTTAGTTCCAATGTTTAATTTGGTGCCCAAACTAAACAAAATCATGTGACCTAATAAATAGTCGACATGTGTGCTTTAGTAAAAAACCATAGGTACTTAATTGTGACAAAAGAAAAACTCAAGTATCATTTGAAAAAAAAACTTATATACTAAACTAAACATTAAAATCAAACTCAAATATCAAATTAAACATTAAAACCAAATATAAGTATCAAATAACATATTAACATTTTCTTATTTTGAGGTTAAAACCTCATTTTCAATCACCATAAAATGTAAAACTAAAATTTAAATTTTCTTCCCATTTTCTTATTTTTTCCCTTATTATACTCAAACCTAACTTTTACAATCATAGAGGACAAGATTAATTATAAAAAAAATGGAAGTATGAATTTAAATTTTTACATTGAATTTAAATTATTATTTGGAATTTAAATTTGTTTATTATTTTTACATTGGGTTTTAAAATTTTAGTCCTAGTTAAGTTCGAATTTGGCAATTATTCTCACACTTGAACTTTTTTTTTGTCTAAATTAGTCTCAAAACTTGGTAATTGATCTAATATTGAGGCCTAAACTTGACAATTGTTTCCACGTTGAGACTTGAACTTTAGGGTTTTCAAGAAAATATAAATGACTAGCTTAAATAATAATAAAAAAGCTCAAGTCCCGATATGAGGACAATTTTCAAGTTTAAGGTCTAATTTGGACAAAAAAATTAGATCCCAATATGGGAATAGTTGCCAAGTTCAGGCCCAAAAAATTTATTTAACCCCTTTTATTTTATTTAACCATAGGCTAATCCTTGACTATTCAATATGGGATTGTTCTTTGTCTTGACAATATATATTATAACAATTAAGTTAAACAAGTTATTTGATAGTATAAACGAAGCAGCTACCATGAGTTGGGCAAAGAACTGCAAAATTTGGTGGTTTGAAAGAGCTTGGGGTTGAGTTTTTACAAGGTATAGGCTAGCCGGATGACCTCTCCTTTTACTCTAGTTCCAAGGGGTACGGTATTTATAAAAATGGAGTGGTCAGGTTTGCGTCTCAACCACTAAGTTCCTTATTTTATAGGAGTCGCACAAGAGCGAATTTAAGGAGATAGATAGAGTCTCGGCCTTCCCAAAAAATAGAAAATTAATCTTTTAATTTTTTTATAAATAATAAATTTATAAATTTACATCAACTTTGTTGACGTGGCATCCATATGACAATCTATATGTATACCCATTAGCAATTAATTAATTTTGAAAATCAAAATATTAAAAATAGTTTTTTATAATTTTTATACCTTTTTATTAATTTTAATATTTTAGAAAAATTATTTAATTATTGACGTGATATCCACATGACAATTCACATGTACGCTACATCAACAAAATTAACATTAACTTTTTCATCCATCCTAATTAGCAAACAACAAAAATTTAAATGAAAAATTAAAAATAAGTATTTTAAGGTTGAAGCAATAAATAAATTATTATGCCTATATATTACATATGTATTTATTTATTAATTGTTGTTTATTGCAATGAATGGGTAGCAGCTTTTCTCCAAATTAATCAAAACAAAGATAGAAACCTAGTTTTTAAACATTTGCTTATCCAGTCCCTTTTATTATTTTTAGGGTTTATATGTTTAAATATGCTTCCGATCCTTGTACTTTTCGAACATTTGAAATATAACTTCTCTATTTTTATGAATTTTATCCAATTTATTTTATTCGAAAATTAAAATCGATTGATAACATTATTAACAAATTTTTATATTGATAACACTATTAATATTTTTAAAATTTTTTGAATATGTGACATTTTAATATTCAAAGTTTTGATTTAAAATTAAAGTCCAACTGATTATACATATTCGAATTTAACAAAAGTCAATTGACAATATTACCGATCAGACTTTAATTTTTAAATTAGATTAATAGTTGGACTAAAAATTCTTGAAATAAAAAATAGAGGATTAAGTTTCAAAAGTGGGTATAGGGACTAGGAACATAATTAGGCCCTTTTTATAATATCAAAGTTTAAGTGGAATGAGGTAGCTTTCCAACTAAGGCTTAAAAATAATTATGGACATTACTTGAATTTTAAGAATATTTTATAATCTTAATTAATTTATGCATGCCTTTGATTCACCTGGGATATCCTCAACTTGTCATTATGTTTTTTTTTTTTTAAGCTCAATTTTGAGGAATCCTAAGTTTCCTTTTTCCATAGGAAGAAAAAATTATTTTAGTTGGGATTCAATTGAAAGGAATGTAAAAAAAAAATTAAAAGGAAAAAATTTGAAATTAATGTACTAAATAACTATATTATTTTTAAAAGATAATACATTTACATCTAAATATATATATTAGTAAAAAAAATCCTAAATTTTTTTCTCTTTTTTTCTCAAAGACGTTTTCTTCTTATCTTTTGTTTTGCCCAGCGACGGTGTCAAACTCCGAACTAGCTATCTCCTGCCTTTTTCTTCCTCCCACCAATCCTTTCTTTCTTTCTTTCTCTCATTCACTCTACATGTCTTCTCTCTTTTTCAGTTTACAGATCTATTTTGTAGTGATCTTTATTGTCTTTACAAGTTGTAATGGATGGATAACAGTGCCTTCGTTCGCTAAAACTCTACCAACCACCAATAGTTTTTCTTGAAAAGTGGGTGGCTCTTTATTAGTATTTCAAAATAAAAAATGATTTCACAAGCCTGTTTGGACCCATATTGTCTTAAGTTATATATATATATTTGTTTGTTTTTCCATTATTTAATAACCTTTTAGTTTTAAAAATTTTTGTCTGCCCTTGTAGCACGTTTTTTAGTCTTTTTTATGCATGTAATCTTAATTTTACAAGTGATTTTAGGGATAGTTTTGTTGTTATCCTTACTAGTTTGGTGAATGTTCAATTCTTTTACCGATTTTTGCTCGCCGTTTTGGACCATCTAGGAGTGATTTTCTTATCGTATTAACTGCTTGCAATCACTCCAGATATGTCGTGCTTGAGTTATGACAAAGTCAATTGTTACCGTGTCATAATGTTCTATTTAATATTGAGTCTAAAACATTTGTTATGTTGATGAAGTTTGTCATTTATTATCTACAACGAGTGTTTGTTATTTTTTTCCTGAATTATATGATTTCATTCCTTAAATAAATTAGTGAATTTACTTTTAAAATATATATTTAAATATATATATATATATAATATGTAAATATACATATATTTAAAAGAAGAATAAACAACCTAGTCAGAAAGCAAATCCATTGTTCTCTTCTATGCTCTTGCAAAATATATATTTTTATTTCAGAGAAAAAATAGAAATTATGACAGCTTAATTACGTGGCATGACGATTGTCTTTTAGGCATGATTCACGATGGTGTTTTTTACTTTGGTGAATGTACCCAAGAAGTCCCTCTATTATAGAAGCTTAATCAAATTAGTCTTTCTACTATTAAATGGATTAATTTAGTCCTTATACTATTAAAAAAATCAGAAAAACCAAATTGGAATAGAGTTAGTATTTATTGTTAAAAAATATCATTTATAAATAATTTTATTTTTCTAAAATAATTTTAATTTTATATATTTTTAATTTTTAAAATTAAAATATATAAAATTAAAAAATGTATAGAATGAAATTAGACAAACGTGAAAAAACATTTTTATTTTTTAAATTATTTTGTGTGGGCTTTAGTTGGCTTTGAATTTAAATAAAAAAATAAAAGAATTCCGTACCTGACTCGATGTATAAATAAACTAAAGCCAGTATTGAGCATTTTTCAATTTCAAGGTATTCAATGGCAGGTGTGGGGAGCAATTAGTGTTGGATAAAGCAAATGAGCAATTACAAAAGAGTTTAACATAATAATTAATGCATTATTAAAATTTGGGATCCCAATGGCAACTAAATTATGTATGTCTTTGACCAAATGTTTTGATGACATTGGATTGGACCAACCCTCATTTTGGAATTTGGAATATAAAATTGAAAATACCTACAATAAAAATATGGCCTAGGCCTTATACTATGTAATTTACTTTAATTTCATCTAATTAACTCTTTAAATGTGTGTTATGTTGATTGAGTCTTTAACTTAATTGGTATGCACATTATTGCCGATGTAAGAAGATGTTATTTCAGGTGTGCTGAAGCACATTATCTTCCTATTTATAGGTTTGGGAGGAGCTTTCTGGAGTTTTAAGCATTTGTGTCAAAAAAACATATATAAAAGGCTAATTTTTTTAATAATTTCGTCAAAAAAGACGGTAATAGTATTTCAACTCTCTTAAAAATCATTAAATTATAAATTTATATGTGATAAAATTATATTTTGACTTCTCAAAAATTTATAATTCAATTTCGGCCATTCTTTAAAAAGTTTCTAGATTCGTCCTTGAGTGAAATGTGAGATTTAAAAAGCTCGTTGGAAGAGGTGAATTTAAAGAAGAGGAGAGAGAATAGAAAGAAAAAGATAATATAAAAAAGGGAAGAAAGAAAAAGAAAAAGGAGATGACAACATTTTCTTACATTTAACAGCAAAGTAATCGGTTTAATTGTTTCTTTAATGACGATGACCAAATTAGTAAAAAAACAAATTTGGGTGACCAATATTTCATTACGTTTAATGTTAGAGTAATTAATTTGATCAATTCTTTTAATAATGGCGACCAAATTAACAAAAAAAAAAATTTAAGGTGACTAAAATAAGAATCACTTCTATTTAGAATGACTAATAAGAAATTTACCAAAAAAATGTTTCAATAAAAAAATGCACATGATAAAAAGATGGAGGGATGATAAGATGTTGAGTGATTATGATAAATTAGGTGATGGAGATAAGGAAAAAAAAAAAGAGAGGTTAAATTACCAATTTTGGGGTAAAAATAAAAATTTTCCAAGAAAATAAGGAATGGAGTAGACTTGGCCTGATCTGTCATTTCCTAAGTCTCTCCGATTTATTATTTCGTACATTATCGATGAAGTGAAAAAAATTAAGTAAGTAAATTTATATATATATATATATGGAAGATTTATTTATATTAGTGTAAAACTCAATTCTTTGTATAATTAATATTTTAATAATATGATTATTGTATTTTATATTATATGTAAATTATGCATGTTAAATTTTAAATAAATTAAAAATGTTTAACCATATGTTTTACGTAAAAAAACTTTCAACCATTAAATATATATTAATAAAAACAGTATTTTGGATATGATAGCGATATCGGACCTATTTGAAAATTTACATGCATAAAAGATATAATTATTTTGATAAATCCAACTATAAAATTGTTAAAATATTAATTGTATAAAGAATAATGAAAATGTGTAAAATAGTTATTTTATATTGGTGTAAGTGGATCTTCACCCACTCTCTTTATATAAAAGGATAAAATATGCCATAGGCCCCTATACTCTTCACAACGTTGGAATTTAGCCATTGCACTTCTATATACAGTAATTTAGTCTCTCTATTTTTTTATTTTCAAAATTTAGGTCAAATTGTTAATGTTGTTAGATTTTTATTGTTAAATTTGTTGATGTGACATTTTAACAAGGGAGAATTTAAGGGGGCAAGCAATGACCTTGGGTCCCCAAAAATGAAAACCATGCAATTTAGTCCCTTTATGAATAATGAGAATTTAAGTTAATACATTGTAAAATTGTACTTTGGCCCCCAAAAATTAAAAAAAAATTATTCCCTTCAAAAATGGTGAAATAAAAAATTAATAAATAATAAAATTATATTTTGACCTCTTAAAAATTTATAATTCAATTCCGATCTCCACTTAAAAAAAAATACTCTTTTGATAACAATGCAACTAAATAATGTGGCTAACAACCTCTTGGCCTTGTGGACAAGAGTATTATATTGTAGGTATGAGAGCTCGAGTTCAATCCCAAACAACCATTCCCCATTCCCAATTATAAAAATAGAGCAACAAAAAAATTATTTTGTAAAGAGCTTAAATTTAACAAAATAATTTTAATTAAATATTGAATCTGAATTTTGAAATTTGAAAAGTAAAGAGACTAAATTTTTAAAAATAAAAGTATAAGGACTAAATTTTAAATTTATAAAATTATAAGGACTTATTGCATATTTTAACCTATATACATAATGAAGAACCGTAAAATATGTTTTAGAAACAGGAGACATTGATCTTTAATGAAAATCTTATCGGTTTCTTTTCGTGTCACTGCCAACTTTTTCTTTTAGCGAAATGGTAGGCATCTTTCACTCCTTTTGTTTCACAAAAATCAGCCCCAAAAATGGATAATTGCAATTTTGCCCCTTATAAAAAATTATACTTTGGTTCTGACAAGAAAATTTTAAAAAAAATCATTTTAATCTTTTTCAAAAATGATGAAATCATAAACTAATATATGATAAAATTATATTTTGATCTCTCAAAATTTATAATTCAATTCCGACCTCTCCTAAATTTTTTTCTAGATTCACCCCTGACAAAAAAAGTCAAAACATTATTAATTAAACTTGTAATTTTAATTGAGATTTAATTTCAACATTTATATATTCGTGTATTCTTAATTAGTATTTCGAATTTCACATTCGAGACATATAATCGAAGCATGACGCCTAGAATAGAGCTTGAGCTTATGTTTTTATTGCGTAAACAAGCCTAATCAAGCTTGAGTAGTTCAATCTTTATTTCAAATCAAACTCAATATTTAGAAGTAAAACTCGGTTGAACTCCATTAAATAAATGAATTGAATTGAGTACATTTGAATAGCTCTATCTTTATCTCAAATCGAGATTGATTTTTAAAAGTGAAACTATATTGAACTCGGATTGAACCTCAAATCTCAAATTTCAAACTTAAGCTTCTTACGATTTGAACTCAATGGAATTTTACTGGTAAAAGTATCATCGATGTCCTTGTATTAAGAGCCAAATTACATTTTGCCCCTCTACTAAAAAATGGCAGATTAGTTCATGCACGTTAGATCAAATAGCAAACTTGTCTTTCTATTAAAAAAAATCATCCATTTCTATAGTTAAAAAAACTAGTGTTGTACATCAGCATGAGATACATGTGACAAGCCACGTGTCATTGTCTAGTTATTCCATCAACCACACCAATTTTTAACTTTAGAAATGGATCAATTTTTTAATAGAAAAGACCGATTTGGTCTTTAATTTAACGTATATGAACTAACTTATCCCTTTTTAAATAAAAAAATAAAATACACTCTGACTCGTAATATAGGGACCTCACGATATTTTAACTAAATTTTACCTTATCTATAATCAACTTAAAGGTTTGACTAAAAGTGTAAAACCAACTGCAAATAACTGTCGTTGCCAAACAAACTATTTATTTTCGGTTTATATAGGATTGTTGGAAAAGTAGGGTCCATAGAATAATTATCCACTTTTTTCCTATAATAATCATGCATTTGTTCATAAACCTACACTTTTCAACTTAATTATTATGCAAATATCCCAAAAATTCTCTAAACCTACATTTCCGTCAAATCATTCACAAAATTCCCAAAAATTAAAGCTAAAATTTAATTATAAATTAAACTTCTTTTCAAAGTTTAAGTTCGTATGCATGAATGTTGCATGATCATGGTTTTTCTATTAAATTTTTTAATAAAAATAATTTTATATAATTTTATTTCAACCCTAATACCAAAAGTGAATTTATAAATTTTTTAGGAAGACGAAATTGAAATATAAATTTATAAAAGTCAAAAAAATTATCATGTATTAATTTATGATTTCATTATTCTCTGAATAGATTTAATAGAATTTTTTTTTGAAAGTTAAATTATAATTTGATCATATATTAATTTATAATTTAAATATTTTTTAAAGAGTCTGCGTTATAATTTTTCCATTTTGACGCGTAATTATACACAAATTAATAAATTTATTTATAAAACCTATCTATCAAACAAAAAGGAAATAAAACTTTCGGTTGCATGCATGAAAGTCAAAGAGTCAATCCCCCGACATTTATTTTATTGTTTTGCTTTTTTTTTTTCAGATCAGTCCATTTCTAATTAAAGACACAGCCATGCACTTTGCCCTATTCGCTATCAAGGGAAACTTCAACTTAGAAAACTTCAAAAAGCACCTTAAAATCAGGCTTTTTTAAAAAAAAAAAAATTAGGGTTCTTATGTTTCATCTCATGTGCACTTGTCTATAGGTCAAACCGGATCACAATTCAAATTTTTTATATTATCTGCCAAAGTCGTTTTTGGTTCAGACTAGTACGATTCGTTATTCAATACTTGTGAATGTAATTATTGATACCGATATATTTTAATCGTAATTTCTCATATAGATGTATTTTGTAACTTCAAAATAGATATATCGATTTGGGTAAAAGTATCGTGGAAATTCTTATATTAAGAGTTGAATTGCATTTTGTCTGCTCTACTAAAAAAATAAGCAAATTAATCCTTGTATGTTAAATCAAAGAACAAATTAGTCATTTCTATGAAAAATTCCATCCATTTGTATTGTTAAAAACTAGTGTGGCTGATAGAATAACCAAATAGTGACGTGTGATGTGCCACGTGTACCTTATGCTAACGTACAATGACCAATTTTTAATAGTAGAAATGGATGAAGTTTTTAACATAAGGATCAATTTGCTCTTTAATCTAACTTACGAAGGCTAATTTGCCTAGTTTTTTAATAGAGAGGTCAAAATGAAATCCGATTTCTACTACAATACATGACCTCCGTAATACTTTTACCATTGGATCAAAAAGTAATAAAAATAAAATCTGATTCGGAGTATTCAATTACAAGGAAATTACTTGTCTCAAAGTGAAAAAGTAATTTTAGTGGATATAGAAAAAGGATCTCAATGTTTACCCCACATGTACAATGGTGAGATTATGGACTTGAAATTCAAGCCAAATTAATATATTGCTTGCCTTGTTTTTTGCCCAATTTAGGCGGCAGGCACCCAAAAATGGTTCAATTGCAGTTGAGCCCATTCAATAATTATAAAATGATCAATTAATATAATGGTAAAATTGCATTTTGATCCTCCAAAGTATTTATAATTCAGTTTTGCTTTACCCTGCTGCCCAATAAAAAATAATAATAAAGAAAAGAAAAGAGCATCCCTTTCTTTAGTGCTAGATGACAACAACTCTTTGCCAAATAACTTTGAAAGATCCTTTATCTTCCCCTTTTATATTTTCCACAATTTCATCAAATATATATAGAGAGAGTTCAATTTTTGGTCAAATTACAATAAACATGCATTATTGTTCCTTTTGGTAATAATTTGTGCTTTTTTTTTCTATTTTATTAGGGTAAATTATCAAAATAGTCACTTTTGTTTACCTCAGGATACATTTTAGTCACTTACGTTATCGTGTTGTAACATTTTAGTCACGAAGCCATTAATTGTCATCAATGATGTAATGGTAAGCTGACGTGGCACATTAAATCATCATTTCAAACAAAAATTTTAGGTTAAAATTTGTAATTGGCCCTTATGTTTTTCCATTTTGAGTAATTTAATTTTTTCTTTTATGTTTTTTTAACTTTCCTTTTTTTTTTTCTCATTCTCTTCTACATGTCCCTCTGTTTTCCTCCTTCATTTCTTTTAACGTAATTCTTCTATGTTTTTCATTTGTTAAAACTAGTCCACAAGCTCGCCTCACTTGAAAAAATTAAATTATTCAAAAAAAATAAAAGTATAAGGACTAGTTTTAACAAATGGAAAACACAGAAAAACTACGTTAAAAGAAATGGAGAAGGGAGAAAAATAGAGGGAGAAGCAAAAGAGAATGGAAAAAAAAAAGAAAGGAAAGTTAAAAAAACATAAAAGAAAAAAATTAAATTGCTCAAAATAAAAAAATATAGGGACCGAATGTATAAATTAACCTAAAATTTTAGTTTGAAATGATGATTTAACATGACACATTAGCTTGCCGTTACACCGTTAATGATAATTAACGGCTTAGTAACTAAAATGTTACAACACGATAACGTAAGTGACTAAAACGTAACATTTCAAACATAAGTGACTAAAATAGAACTTGAGGTGACTATTTTGATAGTTTACCCATATTATTAATTTTATTATTGTAGCATTTGAGTACCAAATCCATAAATATTTGAATATGAATATCCAATAAAGACTAAAATATTTGATGGTAAAATGCGACTCTTTTAAATAATTTATTACAAGGTAAAAAGAAAAACAAATATATTCCCTTAATTTTTCTCTTTTTAAATGACATAAGTAGACTCTTAATTAATTAATACTTAAAATACAATTACGTCAGGGAAAGAAAGATGAATGACAAAAATTGATTAAATCTTAGTTCGATTGGTACTGATATTATTGCCAATGTAAGAGGACGTAGGTTCGAATGCGCTGAAGCGCATTACCCTCTTTTTTAAGTGTAGGGGAGGGGTTATGGGTAGTTCTAAATATTGTATAAAAAAGAATAGGTATGATAAAAATCTATAATAAGATTAATATTCGAAAAAAGATGAATGACAAAAGACTAGAACATTAATTTATGATACTAACGAACAATAATTTTATAACTTTAACCGTGACTTTATCGATTATAAAAGTTGAATATTAATTTTACAAATATATGAAGAAAGTACATCCCTATATGAAATTAAAAAGCCTAAGCTACTAAGCTAGTTAGACATGTTCACCTATGGGATGTTGTCTATATATAGAGACAAAGCCTTGTAACCTATGCTATGACAATTTTATTGACAAATTGGGGAAAAAGTAAGGAATAAAAGAGTATAGTAAATTTCCTAAGAAAATTTCTACAAGTGGATTTATGGTTTGTCATATCCAATCATTCACTATTCCTTTGCATGCTCCCCCACCCATCAAAAATAAATAAAATTTCAATTATTAATAAATAAGATACCATATTCAAAATATTAAAATAGGTTTCAATTTTTATTGTTTTACTCGCATTCAAATCGATCAAATTTAAAATTCGTGTTTTTGGAATAAATTATTACAAGTTTATACTATTTTAAATTCGAGTCATTTCAAATCGGTTTATATTTAAATTGACAGTTTTTATGATCAAACTGATTAAGTCAATTCCGATCAATTTTATACTACAATGTGGACATTACAAACATGGCATTCACGTTAGCTTGGTCTCACAATAATTGGTGTAACATGTACCACTTCAATGTTAATGTCGGGATAAAATAATTGACTGTATATAATAAATTTCATCACTTTATTTAATTTAATTTAATCTAAATAATTTTTATTCTTAAAAAAATTATTGACATATTTTATAGAGATTTAAAAAAACTTTAAATCCTATTGGGTATTTCCTAGATTTATTATGGTTTTAAATTTCTTTTTATAAATTTTATATAAAAATATAAAAAGGAAAAATATGTCGTAATAATATTTGTTATTTTATAAGAAAAATAATTTTTTAGTTAACCTCATGTTAGAGTCAATTAGTTAATATCATAATAATCCATGTTAGCATAATGAGTTGAAGGTCGAAATATTTTTCAAGAATATATATATAAATACTTTAATTGAAAAAATTAACTACTTGAATCAACTGATGGCATTATAAAAACATAGTAGAAAGGCTGACCAATTCAAATCTAATTATTATTAATCTTTTCCATAAAATTTTTGTCACGATCAGACTTATCTTATTGGACATGAACTATGTCGTGTCATGAAAGTATAATTCATAACTGTATTTTATGAATACTTACAAATCCTTTAAAGTTTTGAATGAAATAACATGTATCTACAATGTTAAATGCGTATATGTTACGATGTAAAGTTTAATATTACTTGAAAGTGACAAAATCTTAAAGAAATTGTGAATACAAGAAAAGAATAATTTTCAATTCTGCCCTCATGACGTGTAGGACAAAAGCAAAGAGGGGCAAGCAATGGCAACTAATAGATTTGCCATTCAATCTCTTATATTTTTATGAAATTACATATTAGTATAATGATATTTAATCTCTTAAAAATTTATGATATTTTTTTATTTTGTCCTTAACGATATGACCTATAACCAGCAGGCTGAGTCGGATGGTGAAAACTTTGCAGGGAAATTATGAATGGAGCAATGATGCATCGTCCACTTACCTAAAGCCACGTGGCATCTCAGGGTGATGAAACACCTTATGTCAACGGACCAAAATTTTTGCAGGCTTTTATTTTATTAATAAGAAAAGCATTTGAGTGTAGTTTAAGTGTTTGATGACAAAAACAAGTTGCCAAGTTCCTGAGGGAAAATAAAGTTGAGAAAAAGCTTCAATCCTTTTTGAAATTGTGAACCAAAAATGTGGACATATTTAATCAATATTTTATGAACTTTTTTCTTTTTCCAATTCTGAAAGCTACTTCTCCAATTTTTGGATCTTTTAAAATATGGGTAATTTGTTGTTTTTTTTTTTTGCTTTCTTTTCATTGATGAATTCTTTTGCTATTCAATTGATTTGTATGGGAACATCAAGAAACATGTTTTTTAATATATATATATATATATATATATATATATTATTGAGACTTTTTTCTATTTTTTATGAGATACAGTTCTCTGATGTGATATGTTAGGGGTAATTAAATGTTATGCATAGCGATACATTATTTTCTTAAGCTCGACACGTATCTTTAGAGTTATCTCTGCTGAGATCCTGCAAGCTAGTAGAGTGGAGAGCAAGACGGATCCTAGGTCACCCGGATGGATCGGATTTTGTGATATATTTTATAACAAGGGGCGAAACTAAAGGGGCTGGCAGGGGCCCCGACCCTCCTAAAATGATAAATTTTCTATTTGGCCCTTTAAAATTTTAAATTAGTAAAGGTAAAATTATATTTTGTCTCCTTAAAAATATAAAAATTTGACTTAGTCCTTTAAAATTATTCAATTTTTAAATAAAATATTCAATTTAATTTTTATTTAAATAAAATTTATACATTCAACCTTCTAAAACTTTTAAAATTTAATCGAAAAATAAATATATTCATTAAAGATTTTAGAATAAAAGATATTTTAGAATCTCACCATAAAACAAAAGCAATATATAGACGATATGAATCTAATAGAACACGTAAAAACAAGTAAATAAAAAAAAAATTCACAATCTCTAAACCGTACCAATCTTCCGATACTCAAAATCACCTTCAAACGAAAGAAAAATCAAACCTTTTTATTTTACACCAAACTTTTTTTTTAGACCAAAATTTGTAAGACATACATATCTTGATAGTTATGGGGGACTCTATAAACAAAGATGCAACGATTTTACACATTGGGAAATGTAGGGGAAACAAGGGTATGGGTGGCCACAAGCAATGATCCCTCTCCAAATATCTTAGTGCTTCATTTATTTAAAAAATTGTTTTGTTTGGGGCTCTATATTTCCATTTTTTTTCCATTGCTTAAAGTTAATAATTTTTTATAATTTAGATAAAAAATTATAACAGATAAAAAGATCAAATATCAAAGTTGTTAGGATAGTTATTACTATCGGTCTAAAATCTATTTGGGTTTGGACCGACAAGGTCACAGACTGAGCTTGCAGGCAGAGCTCGCTTGCCGAGCCTACTCCTCTGTGAAGTTATATATGCATGATAATGTGTACAGTACTTGTCTATATGCATTGAGCTTACTTAGCATACCATCTCAATAAACAATACTCATATCATATAAATAGATAAACATCATAAAAAAAATACCTCAACAAAAGAAAAAACAACAAATATAATTCAAAAGTGAAATAGTGACATAAGAAACATTTCATGAAAATGATATAAATATTTATAAAATAATTGGAATTTTAGAAAAAAAAATACAAATTTGATAGTACTGTAGAGAATATCTAAATTGCTTTGTCAGTTACCATAAATCCCAATCAAACATATAGTTATTTCAGTTAATTGTGGAAATAATGTCGGCAACTAACAATCTAGACACTGAATTATAGGTTTAATCGTTACTTGTCATTATCTCTGTCTTACAGTTATTTAGAATGGGTGGGTTAAATTGTGTTAGAATTTTTTTTTTCTTTAAACTGTTTGCTTCTTATTTTTTATTTTGTTTTGTAGCGATGCTAGTTTTCAGGTTGGTTATCACTTGTCTTTTTCTCTCTTCCACCAACCCTTACTTTCTTTCTTTTTCTTATTCACTCCACATGTCTTCTCTCTTTATAGTTTACAGATCTATTTTGTGGGTATCTTTATTGTCTTCACAAGTTGTGATGGACAGATGACGACACCTGTCGTTTTCTAAAACCCCACCGGCTATCAGTAGTTTTTCAGAATAATAAATGATTTCACAAGTCAATTTGGATCCGTATTGTCTTAAGTTTTACATGTTTTTTTTGTTTGTTTTTTTATTGTTTAATAAGTTTTCAGTTTTAGAAGTTTTTGTTTGCTATTGTAACATATTTTTTAGTATTACTTATGCATGTCACACTAGTTTTACAAGTGATTTTAGGGATGGTTTTGTTGTCGTCCTCTCTAGTTTGGTGTATGCTCGATTCTTTTGTCGATTTTTACTCATCGCTTTAGACCATTCGAGGCCAATTTCCTTATCGTATCAAGAAAATAAAAAAGTCTAATCAAGTTTTAAGTCTTTATAAATTATTTTTTATTTTTAATTTTAGAAATTTAGTCCCTCTATTATTATTTTAAATTAACAATTGAAGTTCAATTGATAACACGTGAAATGAATTGCAGTAAATTAACAATTGAAGTTCAACGAAAATCTTATTAATTCAAGACAAAAAATTAAATATAATTAAAAGTAAATATACTAAATTATAAATATGAAAAATATAAGGATCAAGCAGAATTAGACCAAATGAAAGAAGCACAAGTTTTATTTTAATTATTAATGAAATATTTATGCACTTAGTGCAATTACCTATACACGCGGTTTCACAAACACACAAAAACTTGAGTTAACTGCGCATGCAAGCATGCAGAAGCTTACACATAACAATTAATTAAATATATTTATTTATTTATATGCTGAATTATCCACTATTAAGCAATAGTAATTATGAGTTTATAATATCCAAACATAGGTTGGGCAGGAATTAGGCAGACAGATTAAAAAAATAACCTCAAAAAGAAGTGCTAAAAAAGGCCATTTTTGGGGATTGAGGATTTTAAATAATCAATACCCTTATTCCTTTAATTTGGTTTAAACAGCATAGGTTCAGTTCCAGTAATCCTGGCAATTGGATGTAATGAATAAAATATAACCCTAAGTTAATGCAACAATGAGGACCATAAAAGGTAATAAAGATATTAGCAAATGGGATTTGTTTAAAATAGGTGAGGGTGGAGAAAAAATTACAATTTTTTTGGAGGGTCAGATTTAAAATGGGTTAAAGTGTGTTATTAAATCTTTAGAGGGTCAATAATGAAAGTTTTCTATTCTATTAAGAACTAAAGAGTTTAAATAGAATGATTTAATGTTCGAGAGGGGCTCAAGGGCAATTTTCCTATTTAACTAAGGAGGGTCAAGGCTCCTCCTACCTACCCCTTTGGTTACGCCCCTTGTAAGCCCTCGTATGTTCATGTGTTGAAGTTTGTTGGATTGAGGACTGGGTTGGAACTTGTCCTTCAAGATGCTCTCTAACACCCTAAACCTTAAACTTCGAGTCAATGCTTTAACTACACGATAAAAAGTTAGAGGTGAAAATATGGAAAAATTAAGTACGAACAAGAGGTAATACATGAAGTAAAGTCAAGGTTTAGTATTTATAGTTAATTATTGGAGAACCTATCTGCTACCTAGATTTATCGATTGGACAATGATTACTTGATGTGACGTCTCCTATTTATTAGGGACGTCAGTAGGTAGGCTCATAGGCCTTAAGAAGCTTAAGCTCATGCAAGTGTCACGGGTTGTGGTTCAAAGCCCGTGATCATTGCACAAAGAGCATCCTATGGAGGTCAATTTATTAAATGTGGCTCATTTGACTTGCTTGAATTGGCCCTATTCGAAGAATTAGTGACGAATCTCATCTACTTGAAGCCTTCGTGGCCCAATGAAATACTTATGGTAAATTAGGACTACCTTGGTAAATATAGAAAGTAATCTTAGAAGATTGTAGGAGATCATAATATGATAAGATTTTATTGTGTAATCTTTAGGGATTATGTAAATTCCTTCATTGTAGATAGACTTCGATCTCGTCCATTGATGTAAAACTAGCTATATCGTTGGATTTAGGGAAGCTAAACTACAAATAGAAGATCTTTCCCTCAATTGTAATCATCCATTGTATTCAATGTATTCTAAGGTGACTATTAATTCAGAACATTTACTCAAACACCTTGTGGGTGTTGCTTTTTTGTGGCTATTCTCTTTTTCCGAGCTTTCTTTTGTCTTTGAGTTGCTTTTGCTATATTCAGAATATTATCGGGATTGTAAATGAATTATTCTGTTCAACGATTAAATGTTAGAAAGGTATGATATTTTTGTTAAAAAGATTCAGATTGCCAGCGGTGGAAAATATTGATTTCTGTTGTGATTCAGAAAGGGTTATTTGGAAATTTTCTGAGATGAGTTCTGAAAGACATATACATCAGTTGGAGATTTCTTGATCAGAAATGTACAGAATTCTTGAAGCTTAAACAGGATCATATGATCGTAACTGTGTATGAAGGGAATTTGTTTGATTGAATAAGTATAGCAGACGGTGTATTCTGATAGAAACCGTATGATACAAATGGTTTGAAGATGGTTTAAATAAAGACAGAAGCTGAATAATATAGAATAAGGAATGGAATATGTGTTAGACATGATTCTTCTTATTATTATTTTAGTGATTGCTCGAGGAAAGTTGAAAAGATATTATTCAGAATTCAAGACTGAGTAACACAGCTATCAGAATTGGGTTGTACTGACTGGTAATGTCTTGTAACCCTGTTCCAGCGACGATATATGGTTAGGGGACGTTACAATGCCTATTAGAGTCGAAACCCTTTTGGACCTTTTGATGGTAAAAGTAAAATGAAGGCCTAGGGGTGACGGGAGGGGGTTGGCAAGAGCACAACCTCTCCTAAAATGAGAAATTCAACCGTTGGACCTTTAAAATTTATAAAATTTTAAGTTAGTACATGGTAAAATTACACTTTGACCCTCCAAGACGATAAAATTTTAATTTAGTCCTTTAAAAATTGTAAAAATATAAGACATTAAAATGGTTAAATTGCATTTTAGCTCTCATAAAATTATACAATTTAATTCCGCCCCCTGAAAAAAATATCTAGCTTCACCCCTGGAGAGGTCTCTATATTAGGTGTAAGATTGCATTTTGCCCCCTCTACTCAAAAAATAGGCAAATTAGTCCCTATTTATTAGATCAAAGAGCAAAGTGGTTCATTCTCCTAAAAATTTCATCAATTTTTATTGTTAAAAATTGCTATGGCCGACAGAATAACCAAATAGTGACACATGGTGTGCTGTATACATCTCGTGTTGATGTACAATGACCACTTTTGAATAGTATCTTTGCATGAGTTTTTTTTTTAAAAAAAAGAACTAATTTCCGCATACATCTCGTGTTGATGTACAGGGACCACTTTTGAATAGTATCTTTGCATGAGTTTTTTTAAAAAAAGAACTAATTTACTCTTTGATCTAATGTATAAAAGCTAATTTGCTCATTTTTTGAGTAAAAGAGACAAAATGTAATCTAGCTTCTAGTACAGGGGCCTCTATAATACTTTTACCGCCTTTTAATTCATTTTATCCAAGTTTAACAAAGTTGATATATACTCATTAGCAGAGGCGACACAAGGGGGACAAGCAACCCTCTAAAAATGAAAAATTTTAATTTAGTTCCTTTTAAAAAATAATTTTGTAGGTTAAATCATGGTAAAATTGTACTTTGGCCCCCAAAATATAAAAAAAAAATTATGTTTAATCCCTTCAAAAATGATGAAATTATAAATTAATACATAATAAAATTATATTTCGATCTCTCAAAAATTTTATAATTCACTTACTATGCTCCTAAAAAAATTCTTGGCTTCTGCTGATTAAGAACTTTAACAATATAGAGCTTTGGAACATTTGTGTATATTATGTTTATATTAAAATATTGGCATTATATAATTGTATGGTATTCAAGATTTTGAGATTTAGAAAGGTTTTGAGGGACAGCATGCCTGGTGGGGGAGAGTATATGAAATAAAAATCCAATGTTTCCTTTGTATTCAACGTGGAGGGTGAATGAGGGTACAAAGGTATGCATAGGCCATATCCCACTAATGTTTTTATTCAATCATAAAAATTAAACAATTGCTCTATAAATCACCACCATCTAAGCCTCTGAATTTTACCCATAACTTAGCTCAGAAAAATTATATATGTATTTTTGTGTTCCAAAATAAATATCCATAGTGAAAATCATTTTGGCCATTTCACTAAGATTCAAGGAACAAAAATTAGCCTTTTTCTTGGAGTGACAAAGTATGATCATATAAAAGATAAATTGGTTTATGAATCTTCCTTTTGATATATATCTGTTTCATTCATTTGTACTAAAAGTCAATTATATTTTTTCCATTTTACTTTAAAAATGGGTAAATTAATCCTTATATATATATATTAGATAAAAAATAAATAAATTGGTCTATGTATGTTAGATTGAGGTACACGTGACACGTTATGTGTAACTATATGCTTCTTTGGTCATATAGGAACTAGTTTATTCTTTGATGTAATGTACAATGTAAATGGCTAATTTACTATTTTTTTAAAATAAAGTGAGAAAAATACAATCTACTAACTATTAGCACAAGTACTTTCACATTACTTTCACCATAAACAACACACAAAAAAAAAAAAAAAAAACCAAGTGGCCCACGCGTGGGAAGACTAGTTGTGTATATGTGTGAAGAAGCGTGCTATGAGGCACTCACGTGTGGCTAGGTTTTTATATAATACCACCATGAAGAGAATGCACTACTCAATATAGTAGTGGTAGTAGTAATCAAAACAAAAAGAAATTTTAAAGCTTTGGTATTTTTGCATTGTAGTTTTTTCATATTGATATGTGTATAGATTAGGAAGCAAAGATACAAGCTTTTAAAGCTTTTGATAGACCCAAAAGCATATACATAAAGAAGGAAAAGGAGAGTTAAAAATGGAGATGGAGAGTGAAACAAAGCAATCAAAATTCAAGAGGATTTGTGTGTTTTGTGGAAGTAGTCAAGGCAAAAAGAGAAGTTACCAAGATGCTGCTATTGAGCTTGGAAGGGAATTGGTATTTATTTACCATAAAGCTCTGTTTCTTCTTTCTCTGTTTTGTTTTTTGGGTCTTTTACACTAAATGAGACATGTTTTGGTTATGGTTTTGCTTTTTTTACTTAAAATGGAGGAAATGGGTTCTGCAAGAAATCTTTTAAAAGTTACATAAAGCCATGAACTTCTATTTCCATAAAGGTTGTATTGTTTATTTGTATTGTGTATATCTTCTGGTATAATACCATTTCTTTAATGTTTGGAACCTGTTTGTGAATTTGTTTATATGGTATCTAGCATTTTTTAAAAAGCCCCCTCAAGCTTTTAGCTTTTTTGCTCGTCTTTTAGCATTTTTTAATGTGTGTTGAACTCAAATGAGTTTCAATGTTAATGTATATATATACATGCTTGAAACTTTGAACCATAGTTTCTCATTCCCTCTTTAACATACATTGATCTTTGAACCAGTGTCTTGTTCTTTTACAGGTCACAAGGAACATTGATTTGGTCTATGGAGGAGGTAGCATAGGATTGATGGGTTTAGTTTCACAAGCTGTTCATAATGGTGGTCGCCATGTCATTGGGTAAAAGAACCCTCATTTCTCAGTGAAACTGGCTTTTGTTTGTTGTTGTTATTGTTATGGTCTTTCCTTATTACAACACAACTGAAATTTTTGTCATGTTATTGTCTATTTGCAGCGTTATTCCCAAGACACTCATGCCTCGAGAGGTATGAAAAAAAAAATGGACCTTCATTTACCTGCATCACTATCTTTTTTGCTCTTACTTGTCACCCTTCATGGTGTTTTGTTTCTTTTTGAAATCATGGTTTTTCACATTTATACCATTTTAGATTAACCAAACTTTTCTAAAGTGTTTTTCTTTACTGGTAATATAATTATTTAATATTTGATATAGCCTTATCCACAATATTCTGGGAGTATTGCAACTTCCCACTTTACCATTTTCTCTTATAATATTATATTTGGGATCAAAACATGGGCTTATTCTTGTGCCTTTTTTTTTGTTTTTGCTGGCCTTTTCTGAAATTTGTTTTTTTTTTTAAATTTTAAATTGATTAAAAAAATAAACAAATGGACCGTCACCTACCTACAAGTTTCGTTATCATCATCATTTTGCTCTTTCTTTTCACCATCCATGGTGTTAGAATTATTTTTCTTGAACTCTGAAAATGATATTGTTAGAAGTAATAATTAGGAGTATTTAAAATATTAACTTTTGCATATCATAAATATAAAAAATAAATAATCTTTATCTACAAAATCAAAGGGACAACTGCAACTTTCTTTACCTTTTTCATATATGTATATTTATATATTTGGGATCACAAAAATGGGTTTCTTTTGTTTTTTTTCTTGATTGGCCTTTTCTAAAATTTGGATTTTTACTCTTTTTTTGCAAATTTATGTAGGTAAAAATATTTACTGGTCAGGGAAATTTCTCAGTGTTAAAAGTTCTTTAAAACAAGTCCATTATACCTGCAACACTCATCATTGCCTCACTGCACAACACTCAAGATGATCTTTCTCTTTTCCTTATTTTTTTCTGTTCCATTTTGCAGTTAACTGGTGAAACAATAGGGGAAGTGAAAGCTGTTGCAGATATGCATCAAAGGAAGGCAGAGATGGCTAAGCATTCAGATGCTTTCATTGCCTTACCAGGTTTAGTACAATACAAGCCCTTATTTTTACACCAAAATAACCAAGCAAATCAAGTAAATTTATAGCTATCATCAAGTGTGCTTTGCTACCTTCCTCTGCTTTATTTGATATTAGAAAAGATGGAACCCAGAATACAAAAACCTGCCCTTCACCATTAGTTTGCTTATTTAATGTTAACTAATGGTTTCATCTTAGGTTAAAAGATAGTTCTAAGAAAGGTGCTATGTTATGGGGATAAGGTAAGTCAAAGTATTAATACATGTACCTATAATAGTTTAACCCTTTGTCCACAGACAGTAATGGATTGTTTCAAAGAAAAAAAAATCATTAATTTCATGTTTTCTACTTTAACCTCACTTTTACTGTAGTTTTATACTAGTAACTATTTTGGTATTTCCTATCACATTACAATCAAACGCGTTTTGATTAGAGAGCACAGACCCTAAAGCCTATGATTAGAAAGCAAGCCTTTAGACCCTAGTTAATTGACCTATCAATGTCTTTACAGTTTACACTGAAAATTAGACCTTTGTGAGGAACTCTCTTTCCTTGCTTAATTTGAAGTATCCCCAATGTCTGTGGTGTTTTACACAGTGCCACCTGCCATATCAAGACTGACCTAAAGTACAAAATCCTTAAAACTTTCACTAAAAAGATTGTTTGCCAACTAGCTGCTGCATCTAATAGGGAATCCTTTTTTGCCACTTTGAAAAGGCTAACCTCTCTTTTTTAGTTCTTTTTCAGCTAAATGTATTGAAACCTTATTGTGAGGATATGCAAATAATGCATTGACAAGTCTCTTTGATTCTATATTTAGATAGAAATGTGTAAGTAAAAGTACCTTTACAGGTTCTTATATTATAATATAGAGTGGATTTTGATACTTTTACAGTGAACAAAAAAAATCCACTTACATGATATATTCACTTCATTCGTTATAACTTAAAAATACACATGCAGGTGGTTATGGAACTCTTGAAGAACTACTTGAAGTCATTACTTGGGCTCAGCTCGGAATTCATGATAAATCAGTATGTCCTCGCCATTTTTCCTTTTATACATGATAAACTTATGTTCTTTTTTGTAACTCGAGTGTGAGTGTCAGACATAATTATGAAAATCAATAGGAAGGAAGAAACCAGCAGCCTTGACCCTCTAAAAATGATTGATTTACCATTTAGTCTATTAAATTTTTATAAAATTACATATTAGTATAGTAGCAAAATTGTAGTTTGGCTCCCTATAATTTATGATTTATCTTTGGTCCCTCCCTAAAGCAATTTTCTAGTTTCATCCCTCATCAATACCATACCCCGGAACAACAAAATACGAAACAAATAATCAATAATGCATAATATTCTACTTTCTTTTTCAGGTTGGCTTGTTGAATGTTGATGGATACTATAACTCATTGCTTTCCTTTATGGATAAAGCTGTCGAAGAAGGGTTTATTAGTCCAAGTGCACGCCAAATCATTGTATCTGCACCCACAGCAAAGGAGCTAGTAAAGAAATTGGAGGTATAAATCAAAGGAAACTTGTTCACTGATGCTATTCTATTTTGTTAATTACACTAGTTTTTAATAATAGAAATGGATGAATTTTTAACAAAAAAGATTAGCTTGCATTTTGATCTAACATATAACATTAATTTACTCGTTTTTTGAATAAAAAGAGTAAATGCAATATAATTCTTATAGCAGGGCCTCTATAATACTTTTAGCCTTGCATATATATATATATTTGGTATGTAATGTGAAATTGTACATTATTGGTCCATAATAAAAATGTTCCCGTAAATAATTGTTTTTTTTTTTTCATGTTTGCTTATCGGTAAAAGGAATATGTCCCCTGCCATGAAAGAGTTGCTTCAAAGTTGAATTGGGAGATGGAACAGCTTGGTTACTCTAAAACATATGATATATCTAGGTAATTGCTTTGGAAGAGAAGGATAGATGGAATTTGGAAGGAACTAATTGAAAAAAAAAAACTTCAACGGGGTAATTAATTTTTGTAAATTACTGTTATTGACATCAATATATGAATTTCAGCCTTCTATTTTAGTGGAAAAAATATTTTCTTTTACATTGTAAGTACTAAAAGTATGACAGATTATGTTGTCGAACTCTTTAATTTTTCAAGTATTTATATGAATATAGAGGTGTGATTTTACAAGGATTATGCAATTATTGATAAGAACAGGGTAATCCCTTTCAATCTTATTGATAGACCTCAAGTGTATATATAATATTTATACAATCGTAGTCAGGTAGGAATAGGAAATATACCTAAATATATATGCCTAAAAGATATATAATAATATACAATATATTTAGATATTCCTAAAAGATAATATCTTATAATAATATCCTAACACTCTCTCAAGTTAGAACATGTAAATCATAAATGCCTAACTTGTTGAGAAGGTATTCAAATTGCACTTTGCCAAAAGCCTTTGTAAAAATGTCAGCCAACTGAATGAAGGTCGGTACATAAAAAGGTGCAATTAACCCATCCAATTGCATCTTTAACAAAGTGACAATCCACTTCAATATGTTAGTACTCTTGTGAAATACAAAATCATGTGCAATATGCAACACAGGTTGGCTATCACCAAATAAATGAATAGTTTTAGGATGATCAACACCTAAGCTCAATAGCAAAGCCTTCAACCACTTGAGCTCACAAGTGACGGAAGTCATAGACCTATACTCAACCTCATCGGAAGATTGAGACACAGTATGTTGTTTTGTAGTTTTCCAAGAAATAGGAGATTGTCCTAGAAAGACAAGTCAGCCAGTAAGTGGACGCCGAGTTAACGGAAAAATAACCCAATCAAAATCACACCACCCCTTTAAGGACATCTCAATAGAATCCTTTGGTCAAGAAAGCCTTTCAAGTACCGGACAACACGCAGAGTTGCATCCCAATGCTCCAGCCTTGGTTCATGAATAAACTAAGATAAAATACGGACCGAGTATGCTAAATCAAGTTTGCTCACTGCCAACTAAATCAAACAACCCATTAACCGCCTATATGACTCAGGATTAGTCAAAATTGCCCCTGTAGCATGCGTCAACCTATGATTTTACTCTATTGGCAATCTTACGGGCTTTGCTCCCAAAAGATCTGTCTTACAAAAGAAATATACCCAATAAACTACTAGCTACCTCTATCTCCAAAAAATATTTCAAAATACCAAGAACTTTCATATGAAAGCAATAATTGAGATACCCTTTAAAAGTTTTCAAAGCAGCAGATTCGTTCCCAATAATAAGAAAATCATCAACATAAACTAGCACATTAATGTGTACATACCCCTTAATGTATGTAAAAAGATAATAATCAAAATATGATTGAAGAAATCCATACCCTTTCAGTGCAGTAATCAACTTAGCAAACCAACACCAAGGAGATTGCTTTAACCCATACAAAAACTTGTGCAAACGGCAAACCATTCCGGTATTACTAGGGGAAAAACTTGGAGGAAGCTTCATGTAAACCTCTTTATCAAGATCACCATGCAAAAAGGCATTATGTTCATCCATCTGATGTAACTCACAATTCTTTAAAGCTGCAATAACTAATAAAGCATGAACAGTCACCATTTTCACCATAAGTGCAAAAGTTTCATTATAGTCAATACCTTCTACCTAATGATTATCAAAAATAACAAGACGAGTTTTCAGTCTCTCAATACTTTAATCAGAGTTATATTTAATCTTGTACACCCATTTACTACCCAAAGCTTTCTTTCTGAGAGAAAGTGTCTCTATAGACCAAGTGACATTATCTTCCAGAGCACGAATCTCTTTTTGCATAGCATCACGCCATCCTGCATTCTTTACAGCCTCTTAAAAAGACTATGGCTTGACCCCTACAATAATAACTGTAAAAAAAATGTCGGTGTTTTACAGTAAATTTGTTACAATCAACATAATGCTCTATAGGAAATGGAGTACCTAAGGAAGGCTTTGAAACAAGTGAAGCAAGAGATAGACTTTTCTTTACGGTGGTTTAAGTGACAAAATCCCGAAGCTTCACTGAGGGAAATTTCTCCCTATGCCGTCATTTCAATTCAGGTGCACCATTACCTAAAGCTCTTTGTACCATCTTATCATTAGAGGAAGAAGAAACACCACAGGTGGTGAACTCACAAGCTGCAGAGTGATAAGCGGAGGAACTACCGTGGGCTGCGACACGTCTAGCTCACCAAAATTTGTATAAAAAATTGTGTCTGCATTCCTATATGGGAGAACAACATGGTTAGGTTCAATGGTCGCAGCATTCCTATACAAATACGGAAAAATATCCTAAAAAAATTTCACATCACGGGACACAAAAGTGGTGAAGGAGTTTGATTGATAAGATGAGAAGCAGCAAAAACACACTCCTCAAAAAAATATAGGCAGATTTCTTTGAAAACGCAAAGCACGAGCCACATTTAAAATATGTTGATGTTTCCTCTCCGCTCTCCCATTTTGTTGAGGAGTACTAACATAAAATGTTTGAAAAATAATGTCATTTGTAAGAAAAAAATCTGGAGACAATTAAATTTCGTCTCATTATCACTTCTAACAAACTTTATCTATTAAGAAAATTGACGATCAATCATAGCAATAAATGACATGAAAATCTTGAAAACCTCTTTCTTATTAACCAATATATATACCCAAACAGCACGGGAGAAATTATCAACCAATGTCAAAAAATAATGGAATCCACAAAATGGAGTGTCATAAAAACCCTATAAATCACAATGAATTAACTAAAAAATTTCTCATAATAAAAGTGGAAAGTTATTTCTAGTTTGCTTAGCACAATGACAAATTTCACATGCTTTATTCAAATGATATCTAGAGTTGCTATCATAAGGAAGTAACTTCACTACTTTCTCGGAAGGATTACCTAATCTTCTATGCTAAAGTTCCAAAAATGATGAAGCTTCAATTGAAATTGCTTTAGCCGTCGATACTTTCCAGAAGTAGTAAAGTTCATCCCGTCTCTTACTCGCTCCAATCAGCTCCCTTGAATGAAGGTCCCGAATAGCACATATATTAACAGAAAATTGGACAAAATAGTTCATATCATCCTTCAACTGTGAAATCAAAATTAAATTGCAGTTTAATTTAGAAAAGTAAAAAACATGTTTTAAGTGAATTTTGTTTATCAATTTAACCCTTCCTTCTTGGGTAGCCACCATTGTTTGGCCATCAAGAAGTCCTATGAAACCTGTTACAACTTCTCTAACATTCGTCAAACACGTAAGATTAACTGTAACATGATTTAAACGCCCCATATCAATAATCCAATTATTTTTGGACTTATCATTAAACCGATTTATAGTAGATTGTGTATTACCAAACACTGCCAGAAGAGACTGCCATTGCTCAGCGGTAAAATCAGGAAGTAATGGAAAGTTAGATTCAATTTTAGGTGGTGGTGGAGAAGTAGAAACATCACCAGCCATTGAGAATGATGAAAAAAAAAATGTTAAACACCAAACTCAGAAACCATGACAAGAATATGGTAATCCCTTTCTATATTATTGATAGACCTCAAAAGTATACATAATATTTCTACAGCCGTAGTCACATAAGAATAGGAAAGATATATAATATATTTAGATATTCCTAAAGGATAATATCTCATAATAATATCCTAACAATTACACTTAAGGGGAAAAATTGCTTTTGTTTGAAGGTGAAGCTAGAAAAAGATTTTAGGGCGAAATTAAGTTATATATTTTGACGAGAGTTAAAATGTATTTTTTAAAATGATTAAATTAAAATTTTATCATTTTAGAGGTCAAAATATAAATTTATTATTATTAATGTATACTTTTATATATTTTAAAAAATAAAAATATAAGTTTTCATTTAAAGGGGTCAAAGCTGTGTCCTTCCTCCCTTGCTTCCGCCTCTATTAAACAGATACCTATTTTCAATACTTAACTCAAGTTTAATGTTTTTAAAAAATTTAATCTGGAAATGTAAGAGACACAATTAGAAAATCCACGAAACAAAGTTTGCTTAAGATTGTGATTGAAAGGCCTTTTAATCAACATCCATGCATGAATCTTGGAGGTTAACTGTGTTTTCTTCTTCCTTTTGAAACATTGTATGAAATTTTCACATGGAAAAGAGTTCCATCAATTTTGTAATATCTATTTCTACTATATTTAAAATTAAAACTACAAAAATGATTATCTACCCCAACATGGATTTAAGAATAATAATCAATTGAGTCGTAACATAGTTTTGTTATCTAACAAAAAACTAATGAGTTTCGGACATTTATTTCATCGAACTTCTCTTTGAGACAAGATCCAAACCCTTATGTTTTTTGTGTGAATCAGAATTTATCCGATGAAAAATTTCACTACTTTCGAACTATTATATTTACGACTGACGTTCATTGGGGTTTTAGTAGATGATTCACTTATCATCAGGTCACCAACTTCTTTAACCTTTCGGCATTATACAGGTGTTAGCCTCTACATATGGTCTTATAACTTCACATAGATATCCGTTTTAAGACATAGGAAGGATTATGAATACACGAGTAGTAGGATCAAGGAAAAAAAAGAGAAGACTAATAATCATTTTCTCTTTTCTTTTCTCGATTCTTTGTTATAATAATTTGTTTTATTTTTTTTAAAACCATTAATTAAAATTTCATTTTAATCTCTTCGTTAAAAACTTTTTTTGTTTTAATTTATTTTTTAAAATATATATTAATGAAAATAAATAAATAATACCAAGTTACTAGCCGTTACTATCCTGTACAGTGAGCGCACATGATAAAATATCAGAAGCAGACAACCGACCAAAGTTTACTGACCAATCAAACAACAGCTATGACCATGACGGTTCTCCCTGAAAATACTGTATTCTGACACGTGGCAAATCATAAGCCAGGTAAATTTTGCTTAGAATGTAATACCAATTTTATGTGGCGGCTGTGTGGGACTAAATACAACGTGGCATGACAAGAGTGGTTGAACCAATCACCGCCGGTGCTGGTTGGTGGGACGGCCGTGGAAATGGTCGGTGATGGGTGTTGAAATTAAACACTGACTTAGTCGGTTAACCTTTTTAGTCACCCCTACACCTTTCATTGTTCGAGGTTGGATTGAATTGTAACTCCATTCTAAAAAATAGAGTAAATTGCATTCTAAGTTCTTAAATAATTAGTAAGTTTATGATTTGATCACTCAACTTAAATAAGTTATAAAATAGTTATTAAATTATTCAAAAAAATTTATTTAAGTCATTGAGTTGTTAAAATTTTTTTAAAATTCCGCTAACAAGCTCTGAGCAACAATTTGACAATCAGTACGATAGATCAGTACCTATCAATGAGTAGAAGAACATACTTTAGATTCAAATTGATCTGACGATCGGTGTTGGAGAACGAAGAAGAAAATTGTTTAACTTTTGATTTGCAGATTCACAATGTTTAAAACTATTTCATAAAAAAAATAATAACACAAAGACCTTTTGATTGATACAAATAGTGCAAACAAAGAAGGCCCTACATAAGCGATTTTAATAGTTCAGTGATGATTTTGTAACTTTTTGAAATTAAGTGACTAAAACATTAATTTCTAAAAATTTAGTGACTTTAAAGTAATTTCGCCACGTTATAATTATCTGGCTCATTTTTATGAGTATACATATCCATTAGTCGGTTCACCTTTCTAGTCACGCCTTTTCTCTCCTAACGTTCATCTTAAAGACCCTATACACCATTTCATGTGATCCTAGCTGTCTTTTACAGCCATTGGTTGGCACAAGGTCCCATCAGATGAAATACACGTGGCGAATTACTAGCCACTTATCAGCACGGCTATGATTTTCCAGTTTTGTCTTCTTCTTCTTTTTCTCACTTTTCATCTAATCCAACGACCCGGAATTTTCCATATTTTTTATTTGGACTTTTTGGGAAGTTTGTGGATTTCCATCATCATTGCAAAGAAGGACAATAATATTTGATAATGATTATCTGGCCAAATAAAATGATTATGCTTTTCATTGAGAAATTAAATAAACCACCAATCTAATTAAAAATGCATTTACTTGAGAAATTAAATACATTATCCATGGTTCAATTATTATTAGAATAAAATTAAAAATAATTATTTGACTTTAAAAATTAACTTAAATCATAAGTTTATAATTGTTGTCAATAACAATGTACCTTAATAAAATAATTTATTTATCTTTGATTTGTGGAGTTTCGCATAATTGACAAGCATAGAGTCGAAAGTAGGGGTTAGTAGGCTCAGCCCAAAAATGAAAAAATTTTCATTTAGATTTTTAAAATTTTAAATTAAAAAATAAAATTATACTTTGACCTCTCTAAATATATAAAATTTAATTTAATGTTTTAAAAATTATAAATATATAAACTATTAAAATAATAAAATTATATTTTCAATATTATAAAATTATAATTTAATTTCAAAGCCTAAAATTCTTTCTCATTTCCCCACTTTCTTATCAACATTTATTTTTATTTAATTTTAATTAAAGATCATAAGTTGAAACATGAAATAGCTTCCACTATC
Organism: Gossypium arboreum; assembly: GCF_025698485.1. Lineage (NCBI taxonomy): Eukaryota > Viridiplantae > Streptophyta > Magnoliopsida > Malvales > Malvaceae > Gossypium > Gossypium arboreum. The sequence goes on from NC_069071.1 coordinate 113,598,761, forward strand.
TATCTATCTATATATATATATATACATGCAAATGTTTTAATCTAATTTGCTTGAACAATTAGATTATATGAAAGTTGATCATGATTCAAACTTCCTCATAAAAGTGTAAATATATAATTAATGAAAATTTCCTTTTCTTTTTAAGTTACAAAAATATAAACGTTGAAAAATAGAATTAATTATTATAAAATATGATGGCATAATAAGACAGTTTCACATAATACGTGATCCGTACCTCAAACCTCAAACGTATAAAGATAAATTTTTAAAAATGAAAATGAATGAAATTTTAATAAAAATACTAATGTTATTTGATGTTTTTTGTTTTTTTTTAATAGTTTTCAAGACACTTTTATAGAAACAAAGCCAAGAATATGTGGACTGGCATTATTTTCATCTTTCCAAATCAAAGGGAGAGCCAGGGAATCAAAGTTCATGAACAAACAGTCCATCCATGGTGGGGTCTAGACAATGAAACAAACCCTAGCAACTTTTTTTTCTGTTCTCTTACTTTTTGTCATATGGGGCGGCAAAGCTATGTATTTGACACTCACTCATTTGAACCCCCATATATACCCCCACACCATTTCTCAACACTTCCCATCACCACAATATTCTTCACCTATCTCTTTCACAAAGGAGAGCACAGAAAAAAGGGGTTCTTGTTCTTGCTCAAGTTATTGATCAATGGCTAAGGATGTTGAGGTTGGTGGTGAGTTCCAAGCCAAGGACTACCATGATCCTCCACCAGCTCCATTGGTAGATGCCCAAGAGTTAACTCAGTGGTCCTTTTACAGGGCTATAATAGCTGAGTTCATTGCCACCCTTTTGTTTTTATACATCACAGTGTTAACAGTGATCGGATACAAGAGCCAAGTTGATCCAGATAAGGGTAGTCAAGATTGTGATGGTGTTGGCATTCTTGGTATTGCTTGGGCCTTTGGTGGCATGATTTTCATCCTTGTTTACTGCACTGCTGGTATCTCAGGTAATAATATCTTATACACACTCGTTTTTGAACGATATGGTTAAAACTTTAAAGGGTGTTTTCTTAGCATGTTTGTTTGGTGATATGTAGGGGGACATATCAACCCAGCAGTGACCTTTGGGCTTTTCTTGGCTCGTAAGGTATCATTGGTTCGAGCCATACTTTATATGGCTGCTCAATGTTTAGGAGCCATTTGTGGGTGTGGGTTAGTCAAGGCATTCCAAAAGAGTTATTACAACAAGTATGGTGGAGGAGCTAATAGCTTGGCTGATGGATACAGCACTGGCACTGGTTTGGCTGCTGAAATTATTGGCACATTTGTGCTTGTTTACACTGTTTTCTCTGCAACTGATCCCAAAAGAAACGCAAGAGATTCTCATGTTCCTGTATGTCTCTTAATTCAATCTAACACCACACACAAGTTCATTGACAAGTATGTTTTTAGGGACTAATTTTTTCTACATCTTGAAGGTGTTGGCACCACTTCCCATTGGGTTTGCTGTGTTTATGGTTCATTTGGCAACTATTCCGATCACCGGAACCGGAATCAACCCTGCTCGTAGTTTCGGAGCTGCTGTTATGTTCAACCAGGACAAGCCATGGGATGACCATGTATGAACCTTCATTTATACAATTGATTTTCTATTTTTTTCCTTTGTTTTATACGGCTCCTATTAAACATATTTTTATATCTGTTTGGAATATTGCAGTGGATATTCTGGGTTGGACCATTCATTGGAGCTGCCATTGCTGCAATTTATCACGAGTATATCCTCAGAGCAGGAGCTGCTAAAGCTCTTGGATCCTTCAGAAGCAGCTCAGCCATGTAAAACAAAGGGGTTGCCATTGAAGAATGGATCAAGTTTTATCTATGATTGTGAAGAGAATTTTTCAGAGCATTGAATTTGGCACTTCACTTTTTAAAGTGCTCCACGCGTTGTCATCAACCCTGTTTACCTTTCAATTTTCTTTCTCTTTTTTCCTTTTTTGGCTTTGTCTTGGTGTCTGTATGTTGTTGAAAATTTTATAGAATCTATCTTTTACATTATTTAAATGAGTTCAATTCAATGTCTAACCCCTTTTTTCCCTTCTGTTTAGTTTAAAAAATTCTGGATAGAAAATGATTTGAGTGGCCTGTAAACATGTTAAATTGGCAAATTGATTCATTTAGATGAGGTAAGAAGTATAGGCTTGTGTTAAGTGAGGTAGCTAGCTTCCCTATTAGTGGTGTTATTATTCCTCCGGTACTGCTGATACTACTTTTACAAGTTCAAACTCCGGCACCCTTTAATCGTAGTCCCTACTCCGACACCCTTTAATCTCTTGCTATATGCATATATGTTCAGGTTTCGTAGACATCAAAAGTAAGTACAATTAAGCCATAAGCACACAATAAGAAGTGAACTTTAAACAACAAACCAGAGACAAAAGTGGTTGCTTATTTAGTATAGTGCTCAACCACAAAAGCAACATAAGTTCAAACAGACCACAACAACGATAACTAGCAGACGACAACAATGGCACCTGCAAGCAGGCCTAGTACATAGATGACACAAGACTCGAATAGAACAGAACCTAAAACAAGAGTCCCCGACATTTGCAATGGGTGTCTAAGCTCCCCACCATTGATGCACATAAACACCAGCTCTTCTAAGGGACTTGAAGAGACTCATACAGTCTCTTCCTTTCACAGCTTGTCCACTTTCAGTTCGGTCCGAGCAGTGAAGAAAAAGTTCATCGATGAAGCATATGATTCCACTTTCAAACAAATCTGATAGAAGTTGCAACTCCACATCACCTGCATTCATTTTCAGAACCACATAATCTGCATATTGGACTGTATCTTTAAACCAGAGTTGAAAGTCAAACCCTTCATCTTCAACATATGGATCCGAATCCCTATTAGTTGAACTCAATGCAGCTCGGTTTTCAGCAAGGCCAGGGTAATAAACAAAGTTAATACCAGCTCTTTTGATATAAGATAGCATCACTGAAATATTATGATCAACGAAATAAACATCGAAAGCTTTATGATCCAAAGGATAAGATGGGAAGAACCAGCTTGAAACATTCGAGTTCATATGTTCACTGGCCCCGATATCAATATAAACCAACCGTTGCTTCGAAGATACATTAACAAACTCAGGCAAATAAGCAATGTTTTCCTCAAACTCCATTGGTTTCACTTCCATAAGAGGCTCAATATGATTCATTATAGCTTTGTTGTTTGTCATAGATGGACAATCAGCAGGGAGACGATATTGCTCAAAGTAAGTGACGTTTTCAAGTTTCTTCTCGAATACAACTAATGTAAGCTCATTCAAATGATCAACATAAACAACAATAGAAGCTTTCAATAGAGAAGAAACCGGTGTAGCCGATCTAATCAAGCTAGTAGGGTCTGAACCAGTAGGACCAATAAGTATAGCACCAATTCCACCTGGTTTAAGAACACGTTCAATCTCAAGCACAAGAAGCGCAGGGACAGATACTTTATCTAAATCCCTTGACAACACAAAATCATAAGATTTGTCTTCATAATCAAGCTCATAAATGAACTTCTTATGCTTAAGAGAGAAAAAGGGGTGCCTATAAACCCCATGAACATCAAAGAATCCCAAGTCTTTCAATGCCATGACAGCTGACATTGAACCTTCACCAACACATAGAGCTTTTGCACTGTAATTCAACATGTTCTTTCCCATTAGCTCTTTAACCACACTGGTTGTCAAGTTCCCATTTCCTCCATATTGAACCATTTTAAATGAACCCCAAGCTTTAGAGAAGGCAAAAGTGCCTGGGAATATAAATGAACTTGAATAACCAGATTCAAGGTCAACCCCAGATATGATTTGCAGTAGAGGAACAATTGACAAAGCAGTAATCACCATTAGAGCACGTAAAAGTACACGTCTTGCTAAAGAACCATGAAAGATCATCAATTTCAAGGTCTTAAAATCCATGTTCTTGTAACAAAGATCCAATCTTTTGATATAAAATGAGAAAATTGAAAAGGAAATGTGCCCCAAAACTAAACAAGGAAACAAGATTAACGAGTACAAAACCTGGAGGAAGTGTGATTTCCACCCACGAGGAGACCCATTGATCTTTGAGCAGTTAACCAAACCTTCATTGGAAGCCTTTTACTTGGCTTCATTATTTCAAACATCAACAAAAAAAAAAAAAATCAATCTTTGAAACTATTCTACATTACATCTTTTGATGAATTAGGCCAATCTAAAATCTGGGTTTTGAACCAATGATTGAAACAAAGGAAAAAAAAAATTAAAAATGAAAATGAAAACTTTTTGTTGTTTTTCTTTAATGAGTTGCTTGATACTGGTATGGTTGAAACTTGAAAGTAAAGTGAAGTTAGCTGAGCCTATATATGAAGCAATGAAGAGCGGTACAAACCTAGTAGATCTGGATCTGTATTTTTGTCAAATTTTACTATTAGTCCTCTAATCTGTTAAGTTGGGAATTTAGTCTTTATATTTTTTATTTATCAATTTTAGTCTCTATATTTGTAGGATTTTGAAATTTCAATACTGATTTAAACGGTAATAGTTAAATTTATTTTTTAGATTTTACAATTAGTTTTGTATTATTTAAAAGTTGTAGATTTAGTTCTCCACTTAATCATTCTTAGTCGTTATATTTTTTAAAAATTTTAAAATTTTAATCTTTATGTAAAAGCGATAATTATTAAATTCATTAACTGAATTTTTGTAAATAATATATGAAATATCAAGTTAATATAATATTACATGTATAATAATATTTTTGTGCGTTAAATTTTAGAAATAATAGAATTTAATGAATTTAACAAGGGATAATATAATTTTGGCCCTAAACTTGGCAATTAGGTCTATTTTGATACTTGAACTTGACAATAAGATCCATTTTGGTCTCTGAACTAGATATAATCTTATTCCAAGAACACTAGTCACATCATTAAATTTTGATGGAATCCAAGTTCAATGATCAAAATGGATCTTGTTGCCAAGTTCAAGTACCAACTAAACAAAAAAATAAAATATAAGTACCAAATTAAATCTAGTTACCAAGTTTAAGCACCAAAAATTATATTATCCCTTTTAACAATGGTCATTTGATAAGCATTAAAAATAACTAAATTAAAATATAAGGATTAAAACAATAATTTATGCATAGTACAAGGACCACTAAGCAGAATTTAACTCTCTATCATTTAATTTGCAACTACACCGAGGGAAATAAAGGAAGTGGGAACCAAGATGGAGATGATTGTGTTACGTGGCAGCAAAAGAAAGCATCTGATCCGAAGAGATTGATCACCAACAAACCAAATACATCAAACAAAGACAGACCGTAGGTTCTGTCTTTTGGACCCCCCGTATTATGTTCCAACCTTTTCAGTACTATGGGCACTAACGTGAACATAATTTCATTGAAGTTTCCTTTAGAATATTTTATATTAGTATTAAATCACGTTTTGAAGCCTCAATTTGAAAATTATTCTCATATTAAGGTTTAAATTTTTTTGTTGATCTGAATTTAACAATTATTCTCATGTTAGTATTTGAGTTTTTTTTTCAAATTAATCCCTGAACTTAGTAATTATTCTTACATTGAGATCTGAACTCTTTTATTGTCCAATTTAGCTCTTAACATTTCGTTAAAAACTTTTAAGTTTAGACCTAAACATGGGAACAATTATCAAGTTCAAGCCCTGATATGATAACAATTGCTACAAAAAATATTCAAGACCTAATATGAGAACAATTGCCCAGTTCAGAGTCTAATGTGGGGACAATATTATCAAGTTTAAGTACTAACTTAGATAAAAAAAATTTAAACTTGAATGTGAGAATTGTTAAGCCCAAGAAACTTATTTTTCAAAATAAACATTTTTTAAAATTATCTCAACTCTCCGCGACTCTTGAGTTTTATGTGATGTTAAATCATTACATTAATTTATGCCACGCATCATAAGGGCAACAGTGACAATTTTTGTTTTATTAAGCATTAATTTTTAAAAGTACTTTTGAGACCATAAGTAATATTAAATAGGCGATTTTTAAGTCAAAAAGTACTACGCAAAAGTTTTCATTTACAAAAAACATTTTGTAGTCCAATAATATTTTAACCTTTATTTATAATACAATATATTTTATATCATATTTAAATTACATATACAATTATTTTTCTTATTTAATTTTACTTCAAATATTTAACATTATACATTTAAATGTATAATGGTTAACCATACAAAATTGTAATATTTAATATAAAATTATATATTCAAATTAAATTTCACGAATAATTAATATTAATTATTTAAAAATTTAAAATTTATATTTCATATATAAAATATTAAAATGAGTTATCATAAATTATTTTTATATTCTTATTTAAATATCATAATATTAACAAATTTGAATATTATTTAAAAATATTTTTATTTACTTTACAATATCATGTTTAAAATGGACATTTTATTTTTCAAGAATAATTTTTATTAATACTAAACACTTAAATCTTAAACTAAATTTTTCAAAACATTTATCGTAACAATTTTAAAAGCAATACTAAGCTATTAAACCTCCATCTCAATTTTTTTTTTATTATGGCTTCAATTTTTATAAGATATTTAGATATTTAATATTATTCTTCTATAATATTTGTAATAGTCAATAGATCGAACTTTTATGTAAACCCCAAACGTAGGAAAAGCTTTTGAACTACGTAACTAATTATTGTGTTCATCTTTATTTTTATTCTTTTAGTTACTTCTTATAACATGTAATTAAATAACGATCTATTTGAATGGTAACCATAAATAATATTCAATAATTGTTGTAAATTAATTCCAATCATTACATTTAAAACTCGATCGATTTCATACTTTATTCATTAATTTGATAAATAACATGATAATGTGTTAAAAGCGAATAATATCTCATAAATTATTTCATATATAGTTTATCAGGTTCACTTTTGTTTGTCGAGTGACAAAAACACGTTGTCAAGTGATACCTGCCCAAGTCTGAAGATCTGCTTGAAGAATGTGAGGGTTTAGATAAAATACGAGGTCCGAAAAATAGGCTTAGATAAAATCTAAGGCTTGTTTTCTATATGAGTCGGGCCTTGGGCAATTTTTTTTACCCAAACCCAACCCCACCTGAATATATTATGTTATAAAAAATATCATATTAATTATATATATTTATACTTATATTAAGTATAAATATATAATAATTAAACTCATTACCCAAAACAAAAAAAAAACACTTACCCAACTAAATAACCCAATCCAAAATAAAAAAATCAAAATTATATTTAATACAATCCAACATTTATTATATTTATTTGTATTTTTAATATAATAAAACATTTATTATATTTATAGCAGTGCTTTTTAATATAAATATTTTTAATGTGTTAAAAACTTTTATTTTAACATTTTAGTGCATTTAGTGTATTATATTTTTTAAAAATTTTATTTTTAAATAAAAATTAATAAAAAATAAATATGGGTGGGCAAGTCGAACCTGATATACCTTTCTTAAAATGGGCCGTACTTAAGGAAAAAATAAACCCATTTTTTAAGTCGAGTCAAACTTAAACTTAAAAAATTAATCTAAATAACTTATATGGGCTCCCAACCGGACCAGACATGACCCATCAGTCCCTCTAACTGGCACACTTACCCAGACATTAATGGTCCACCGTGGCCTTGGGTTAGATGCACAAATCTTTTTAGCTTCTTATGCAAAGCAATCAAGCAATGCATTTCAAATTATTAAGAACTCCCTTCTTATTTGGGCTTTTATTAGGCTCAAAATAACTTTATTAGGCCCAAAAGGAAAAAAAGGTTTGGGTTTCCAGACCCTAACTGTAAAATGCTTTTTTTTTGGTTAAATTTAAATGTAACAATTGTATTTTGTATGTCTATTAATAGGTAGATATTAGTCACAAGTTTTAAAGCTGCTTTATAATTAGAGTGAGGATCAAACCTTTGACCATTAGTCAAGGTAGAAGAAATTCTTATCATCTCACTTAACTCTTGTAGTTAATTCTAAGATTTTTTAAATATATATTAATATCTTTTATAGTGTCAAAATTTATAAAATTGAATAAAAATCATTATCATGAGAAAGTAGGTAAATTATGGAATTTATATAAAATTTCAAAGTCAACTTGAAAAAAAGTATAGCTTTCATATGATTGTAAAGCTAGGTGGCTTAGTGAGTGCCCCTGGTTGATGGGAACTCAGAAATTTTAGTACACACATTGTGGCTACTCACACCCCATTTTCCGACCTGACCATACAATTTTTTTTGTGGTGGTTGTGTGTTTTAATCCAAACCCAAAAACACACCAACTTTCATTTTCCTATCATGTTTTCTTGCCATTTCCTTTCCATATATTTACTCCATTGAACTTTCTACATCATCATCTAAATTATAAAATACGAATATCGAATTCTAATCAATTAAAATAGAGGGACTAATTTCTCAATTTTCGTAAAGTAAAAAGAATATTAAGGCTCTTCCTTAAAAATATTTAAATTATAAATAAATATATAATTAAATTGCATTTTAGCTCTAAAATGAAAAAAAAAAATTATGTTATGTCCTTTCAAAAATAATGTAATAATAATTAATGCGTGATAAAATAATATTTTGACCTCTTAAAATCTTATAATTCAATTCCGCCCCCCTTTTAATTTATGGTTTCGCCCCTGGATAAAGTTATAATTTTGTCCTCTAAAAGTGATAAAATTTTGATTCAATCCTTCTAAAAACAATAAAGATATAAACTAGTACATGGTTAAATTGCATTTTAACTTTTATAAAAATATATAACTTAGTCTCGACCTCCAAAAAAAAAAAATTCTACCTTTACCCTTAAACCAAAATATATATAGAATAGGTACACATGTATTTAAAATTTGACTTAATTTAAACATACTTCATATTATATCCAATTTATATTTAACTTAATTTAATACATTTAAATATTCAATTAAAATATTTTAAAATTTAATCTATAATTTAAAGAACCTATATTGGACACATATACATGCATGTTCTCAATTTAGAAATTAGAACATTAAAAGTATTTGTCGTATTAAGGTTTATGTCAATTCTAAAAATCAACCTCAAAGATTACGACTGGCTTTCCTATATATAAAAGTGTCAATTCTGATCCCTTCTAATATGTTCTATTTCAAGCCGATTATTAAGATTTGTCTGATAATCATTTAAAAATTTAGGTGGTATTTAATCGAATCGAATAAAAGAATTTCGAGTTAATTAAGTTTATGAGTCTTATTTTATTATATTAGTTCGATTTGAATTTTTTTCGAATCGAGTCGAGTGAAATGGAATTTGAGTTGAGTCGAATAGAATCAAATCGAGTTAAATTCAAAAAATTAGAAATGTCAAATTAACATATTGTTGTCATATAACTAATTCTATTTTAGAGCACTTATATATATTTAGAAACTCTTTCAAAGTCAAAAAGAAGAATTTATTGCCCGAAATTATTGTTTTAGAAAAAAAAAATTAAGCATTTTCATATATTCTTTAGGATTTTTTATAAAATTTGGATTTTTAAAATTTATTTTGAATTTTTGTTGGAACTTTTTTAATTTTTTGTTGAGGAAGATTAATTTGTTCATTTTCAAAATTAAGAGGGACCAAATAGTATTTACACCTATCTATTATTTGAGTTATTCAAATTGTAAAGTTTAACCCAAACTCAAACCCGAAACTTGAATTACTTATTTGAGTTGACTCGATTAACTCAATTTTTAAAAATTTTTTCGAGTCGAATTAAATTTTTCTCACACTTTAACGGAATAACCTGATAGTGATATATGGTATGCTATATATACCTCATGCTGATGTATAAGAACTAATTTTTAATAGAATAATCAATTTACTCTTTAATCTAATATATAATATCTAATTTATCCATTTTTCAAATAAAAATACAAATCCTACTTCTAATATAGAAACTTTTACGATACTTTTACTTTCTATTATTGTGTTTCACCGCATATAGACATAAACTATGAATAAAATGTCGAATATATATCTTTTTCACATTGCATAACAAATAAATAAATAAATAATTAAAAAGATATTAAGAGATGAGATGTGGATTATGGACCCATTTTCATGGACTTTGCTTTAAAATTTGGACCGATGGTTTTTATTAGAATCTGATTCGGCTATGGTAGTTACCACTTCATAGAGTTCGCTTTACAACATGTGCCATTGCCAAAAAAGCATATAATATAATATAATTTAATTTAATTTATAATCCTTCTATATTTAATAGTCACGATCACCTTAACTAAATCGAAGTTGAACCAAATAAAATTTTATTTTGATGACAAATTTATTCAATATTATTTTTTTATAAAATTCAATTGAAAAAAAAACTACAACATATAAATATTTGGTAACAATTTATTTTTTTACTTTAAATAAGTATTTTTAACCGTTTAATTTATTAACATTAATATCTGATACATTATTAATGAAATTAATTATTAAAAATAATGAGACCAGTTCTTACCATAAATTGGCTATTTTTCATTTAAAATAAAATATTTATTTATATCCAAAGCAGCTCCATGGGTTTTCTTTCTCACTATTTTAGTATTAATTAATTATTAACAAAAATATATATTATTTTATTAAAAAATGAATCCTATAAACAAAGAACTTGCTTCCATATCAAACTCTTGAGTCATATAATTTGTGCTTAATCATAAGTAACCAAATTCTTACTTCTATGTTAGGCAAAAGATATAAAAATAATTTTAAATACCTAAAATATTAATAAATAATTCAAAGTACACCACTTGGTGTGCTTCATGCAAAACAAATAAATAATATATAAATTTAGTTCAAAATCTATAAAATTAATGTTTCTTACAATAGTTGACATTCAAAATAATGCTTCTTACAATAGTTGACATTCATTTATTTTTATTATAACACATCACCTACATTAACCCTAAAAATAATTTGGGTTTATTGATCTATTTATTTTTTAATTATTTTATATAAAAAATTCTATCTTTATAATTTAATTTATTGTCATTTGGTCAACTTGGCTTGTGCTGGCATTACCAAGCTATTAATTATATTTTGGGGTATTAATTTAAAATTCATATAGGTCGGTATTGGAAAAGTTCAACGAATAAAACTATTTTGTGGTCTGTAATTAATTAATGATTTTTATTTTTTTATTAATTAAAGAAAATAAATTAATTGGAAATGAATCAGCGGCAACCAAAAATATCTCTTTTATAAAATTGTAAAAGAAAAATTCACATGAGCAAAGCAATGTATATCAAGGTCCGACGCTGATGAGCACATTAAATTATTCGTGCGGTTTCGCTAGGGGCTGATTATGCCAAAAGTGAGAGAAATTCCATCTTTCTCTTTTCTTTTTATGCCCCCATGTTGCCACATGGGAGAGAACCGTAGGTGTTAAAGGAGATTCTATCAACTTATGTCGACTTGTTTCACTGTCAAGAAACGAAAGAAAGCTTTCATCTCCAAGCTTAATTCAAAAGTAACTCGTTTCTTTTTTAGTGTGAAGTAGTACCAAATCAAAATACTCAACAAGCATTAGCTCTCTCTGAAAAGGAGATGATCTAGTTACACCATCCAATATAACTACCTTATTACGACTTCACTCCAGTAACTAGTCCTGCCTTCGGTATCCCCTTCTCGCGATTTAATTAAATATCAACTCAATTAAATAACGACGAAAATACTCTTATTTTATAAAATAAATTATGGTATTTTAAACCAAGCCCTCATTTATTATTTATATTATATTTATCTTATTATAATTCCTAATCTCCTTGGCCTTGCAGGTAAGTTGTCTGCAGGAAAAAGAATGGTGTCCTTTTAATTCCTAATTATTAAATTTAATTTCCACTGAAAATCACCTGTCAATCAATGATCTCTTTGGACTCCATTAGCATTTTAAAATTTATAAAATATCTTATTTAGGGCATTATAAAAATAAAAATAAAAATAATACATATACAAATATTTAAATATTTCTTATGGAATTAAAATATTATTTGGAAAGGCCAGAAATGTTACATGCTGAGGCATCAACCCTCTTTATTCATTTATTTATAATTTTTATGATCATCACTTGAACTTTGTTTATTTTAATTAATGGATGTTGAATATTATAAATAGAGAGGATAAGTACCTCAAATTATAATTTATATTTTTTCTATAAAAAGGGGGCAAATTTGCAATAACAATAATCTTTTAGCACCTTTTGGTAGTTTTATTGACCTGCCAAGTATTCAAGGATGTATTGTAAAATCAATAGTAGTCTAAAAAGGCTGCACTACTTGAATGTGTGTATATCTAATATAAAAGGCTAAATTAGCAAAGGTGGGGTTTTAAAAAAATAAGGGAATAGGCAAATTTTTGCGATATTTATTAGAATAGGCTGAACGCGTTTTCCGTCTAACTATGTAGAAAAGTATGCCCCGTTGGATGCGTTTTTCCCAACAGTCATAAAAACGACTAGTTTTATTTATATATAAACTTAAGCCTTTTCCTCATTTTTTCATTCAAATTCATTTCTATCAATTCGTTCGAGATTTTAGTTTTAAAATTTTAATTAAAGTTTTCTCAAGTTTGTCTTGATTTAATTTCATATTTCGATTTTTATTTGTTTTAATTGAATTTTATAATGACAAATACTCTTATTCGTTTGAATGACAACCACATTTCCGCAGTACAATTGCAAATGGTAAGAACAAATTTCTAGTTTTTATAATTTTTTTTAAGTTTATTATTAAGTTGTTAAAAAGTTTTTTATTTTTATTTTTTATAATTGGGCCAAAGATCAGATTTTGGAGACATGTATACACAAAATCTATCTTCGAGGCTATCACCTATTATTGAACCCTGTTTGGAATATGCGGGATCCTTGTACGTGTCTCTTATGCTCGGGGGGTGTAAATTGGACCCCACACTTATCAGCGCGTTAGTCGAAATATGGAGACCTGAGATATATATTCCATCTTCCATGCAATGAGTGTACAATCACTTGAAGACATTCAATTAGAGCTCGGTTTACTAGTGGATGGGCCAATCGTTACATAATCAATGGTCGTTGATGATTGGAGCCATATTTGCGAGCAACTGTTAGGCAAGGTGCTAGATAAGATTTTCAGTAGCCGGATAAATATGAAATGGTTGCAAGAAAATTTCTAATATCCCTATGAGAGTTTGAGTCCCCTTGGAAGAGAATGACACGTTTGAGCATATATCTTGGGGTTAATTGGAGGTGTTCTAATGCCCAATAAATCTCAAACTCTTCTACATTTAAGGTAGCTGCTACAACTTGTCGACTTGAAAGAAGCAGGACGATTCAGTTAGGGATCAGCCATATTGCCAATGTTGTATCGAGATGTGTCGGGCGACGCAACTAAAATAAAATAAAATTGGTGGTTGTGTACTCCTTCTGCAATTATGGGCATGGTTCCGACTACTATTTTTACGTCCTCGAGCCGGCTTCCCTTATACTTTCCTACTCGTAACAAGGTAAAATTAATTTGATAATATAGTTATCGTAATATTATTTCATTATAATATTTTTGAAAAATATATTATTTGAATAGGCGGAACCATAGCCCGAGTTATGTGAGCATACCTGAGGAGCTCGAAGATATTTGGCTACTGTTAGATCAACGATCGAAAGCCGACGCTAGTTTTTAAAATTTTTTAATTATACAATATTTATGTAAGGATTTCAAAACTAATATTAAGTAGATAATAAACTTTATTATTTCGTACTATAGTTTGAATGGATGCCATACTTCGATCCGAGAATTCAACAATGCATCCTGCTTGAATTTTTGGTTAATCCCAATATCTGACACATGAATGTGTCAGTAATAGTTTATGCTACAATGGAGATGCACGAATTCAAGCAAGTGATGTGAAAGTTCGATTTTAGACAAACTAGACAAACAATTCCATCTCCACCCTAAGACATAAGAGCACTGTACAAAGTCGACTTGTGAGGGAGAAAAGACAAAAATTGACCTATATTTCACGAGGAATATGTCAACATTTGGGAGCATAGGTACGATTTCTTACCTATTCACAAACCAATTATCATTCAAGAATTGGAAGGGAAAAACGCCCCATTGGGCGCACACTTTCAGTGTATCTTTCTACCACACCACTAAAAGTGTGCGCCTTGCGCAGAGCATTTTTCCTTTCACATTTTCAACCCCCTAAAAAGTTTCCAGAACTTGAGAATCCTGATATTCATTTTTCAGATGTCCCGGGAATCCTGAGATATTTTTATATTAACCAAGACACATTTTTGTTTTCTTTTTCATTCGTTGCCCACCCAATTGCCTATACAAATGGGGGGTTTTACTCCCCCTACTCTATCTACTATCTCGCCCACCTCCCTCACCCCTAAAAACTTCTCTACACCATTGTTTATAGTTTACTTTCAAGTGTTTAACTTTATTTACGAACATGTTTATTTTTGTTTTAGGGAGATAGTGTGCTAGTTTTAAGGTGTGTTTGAGTTTACGATGATGCAGTAGCGCTCTGAGACCCACATATTTCATTTGTCGTGTCGGGACGAGACCATTCTATTAGAAGCCCATCGTATTTCAACTAAGGCTCCGAGTTCGCAATGCTTATACGATCACGGGTTGTAGTCTAACTATGGGTCCTAGTTGACGAACGTTAATATACAATCATGGGTTAGAGTATGACTTGGGAGCCCTTTGACGATGGGTATGTGACCATGAGTTCAAGTTTCGCCTCACTAGAAATGGATGTTTTGTAGAACCGATACATAAGTTAGAAAGTATAATTGTAGGGATAAAATCAAGGGTTTTTCAGTATAATCCACTTTTTTTTCTCCACTACCACCAAAGGCAATATCGTCAACCTCCTTTTTGTCCAAAAATCAGCGACGAAGTTAGGGGCAAGTGTATTGTCAAGTGGCGAATGACTGTTGTGTTGGAAAAAAGTTGAAGATCATTTAGTGTCGACAACAATTGCTATGATTTAATCACTTATTATTAACTACAACCACTGTTGCCCTGACTCGACCTTCAGCTACCGTTATCCCCCAACTTTACCTCTAACTTCTCTCCACCACCACCGTTGCTCACCCCTTGGCAGGGCTTTTGTATCCAACTTTATCATTGTTTCAGATAATTGGGAGGTCATAGATCTTACTTTTGGTGGTGAGGGAGAAAAATTATAACTTGTTTATATTGGAAAGTCTTTAAGTTTTTCCCTACGATTATCATCTTAAACTTCTGTATCATCCTCTTTCGGTTAGGTGAAACTGAACCCGTGACCTCATAATCACTACCAAGTGGCCTTCCAAGTTATACTCCAAACCGTGACCCCACATTAATTGTTGGATCTGGTGCCCTAAGTGTAGTATTTTCATCTAAGTACACTTGAACTTTTTTCGAACAAATTGGTTAATAAAATTATTTATAAATTACATTAATAATTTGTATATTTTCTTCATATTGTTTTTGCACGCAAAGTAAAATGGAAGAAAATATTACTCATTGATTTTCTAATATTTAACTAGTATTAAGCGGTATTACGTGATCGGATTGTAATATAGAAAGACAACTTATATTAGCAGAGAAACCTAAACATATCCTTAGTCTAATCGGAAATGAAAAAATCAATTGAAAGAATAATATGTCGTCTATCAAGTCCAATTAGAGAGATGCATTGTCTTGGGCATAAGAACGGATGACTCTCAGAAGATAGAGACATAGGTGTGATTGGCTGGACAAATAGTACATTGGACTGACCCAAACAAAATAGATCATGAATCCGTTTATGGATTTATTCACTTGTGACATTCATAGTGTAGTATACTAAAATCGTAACTAGATGGCGAACTATGTATGCGTGACTCGTGCACTTTAATGTAAGTAAAAGTTTGAGGCATTACATGGTTGACGAAAAGTAAACGTAGCCACGGGTCATCCGTCTTTGTGATGGATGACTTGTTCACTATTTGATTGTAATTAACTTTTCATAAAGGAAGATGTAATGATTATCATGAGATAAAATAGGATAATATTAGGAGAACAGATATTATTCCAAAGAGATCAATGATATCCTATCAGAGTCACACACTTATGACAAGGTAATTAGACGAGCACTAAGTAGTTGCTTTCGTAACGATATGTCACTAAGGAGAGCTCAGTCACGATACTATAATAGAATGACTTCGTGACTAAATGAGTTTATAATTAATAAGTGAAAAATTAGAATTTTATTATAAATCATTTGAGGCTCAACTATATACGTCCAATCGATCCATTCGCTAGCTCGTTGAAACAAAAAATGAATTGCGTGTTTGAATAGAAATGAACGGAATGAATAGGTAAAGAGAAATGGGAAACATTCAGGAATGATTATGATTTTCTCTTAAATGGAAAAATGGATTCATTTGGAAATGAACGTAGTTTTCAGAAAATGAAAATGAAAATGGAAATGATCCATTCCTATATGAATTACTTAAAAAATGATCAGAAGATTGCATTTATGTTTTTGGACTGTTTTGAAGTCCGAAAATGAAAATAAACCATTCGGCCATAGTGAACATGTTGAGTTGTGAAATATTGAACATATTTTCTCAAAATTTTATCAATGGCAAAATCGTCAAAATTTTACTAGGGATAAAATCGTCAAAATTTTACTGCGGGTAAAATAGGGATGAAAAAATTGTTTTATCTATAAATATTAAAATTTATTTTGTGAAATAGAAAAACTGAATCGGGTTAGATCACATCAAGGAGTACTATGTTAAAAAGGAATAGGAAGTACTCGTAATTGAACTTGATGTGAGAGAGACTCAAAAACCCTTCATTAACATGAAGGGGGTGACAACTCTAGTCTTATTCTAAGTAAGATGTTTTTCTATTTGAAATAAACCGCTAAAACTAAACAAAGGTTCAACCTTCTCTTCTTATAAATAGATGACACCGGTAGAGCTATTAACGCAACTTTGAGAGATTATTATTTTGCAGAAAAAATAGAGAGAATTTATTCTAAACCATTACATATATATTTCCAGAATAAAAATTCTACTGACTTCTTTTAAGAAGAGAGAATTTTCATTTTCATCCCAAAATGAAAGAACTTTTCCTAGTTCTGTGTTTAGATTCAATTGGTTTGAGCACACACTTAAAGCAGTTCGTCGTACAAGAATAACGAAGAAGATCATTTGGTTGAAAGCCGAGAACATTAAACGTCCGCAAAGCGAAAACACATGTACAAATTCAATTAAAATTTATTTCTATAAATATCACAAGTCGAGTCGGATTTCAAAATTTTAATTGTTTGATGTGCAAGAAAATTATTTTCAAACCGGGATTTTTCCAACATTAACATTCATCAACTAGGAGCCTTTGTCATACTACAACTGTGACCGTATAAGCACCGCAAACTTGGAGCTTGATTTGCAATGCGATGAGCTTCTAAGACAATGGTTCCATCCTGATACGACAATAGAAATGTATAGGTCTCGCAACGCTATCACACCATCATCAACTGAAATATACCTTTAAGCTTTCACAATGTCTACCTCAAACACGAACACAATTAAATCGGCCTCCCCATATTTCCAACCCTAAAAAACCTTAAACCTGACCAATGATAGAGAAGCTCAAAACGCGTCTAAATAGGCCTATTTTCCTGCACAGTCAGCAAAACGTGTTAGGACGTGGTTTCACCTTCTCTCTCCAAAATTGGTCTATTCTAGTAAATATCGTAGAAATTGGCCTATTTCGTTATATTTTTAAAAAATTATTATTATTTTGACTAATTTAGCCAATATAAAAGGGTTGCATTAATTAATTAACAAAGAATTTTACATCAAATAAGCATAATGATAAATTTAATTTTTAATATTATTTTTATTTTGATCTTAATTTTTATTATTTTGATCTTAATTTTAAAATTTTAATTAAAATCCTATTTTGATGAGAAGTTGAATTTAAAATTTTAATAACACTAACATAGCACTTGTGTGGTAGTCCACATATACTTTTTTAACATTTTAATTATTTTTTAAAGTATATATAAATTATCACATAAGCTACTACATTATAAACGTTAAAATTTTAACAGTCCATTCAAATTTTCAAAAAAATAAAATAAAATTTAAGAGTTAAAAATCAAAATAATCTAAAAATAAAAATTAAGGCTAAAGTAATAAAAAAATTAAAAGCTAAGTTTATATTTATCGATTATAAAATTATAGTTTTAATATAATTATTACACATAACAATAAATTTATTCAATACATCTTAAATAATAAATAAAATGTTAATTATTACATTTAGTTAGAGGCAATCATGAGTTGAGTTGAACCATAACAAAATCTCAGTCCCATTTGATAGGGCCTAGTGGACTTAAAATTTTGCCTAGTTTCGATCCGAATAAAAAAGTTAAAATCTGAGTCTGGTCCGACTCGCTTTTATTAATTTTTTATATTATTTTATATAAAAATAAATATAAAAAATATAATACATCAAATGCACTAAAATAATTAAAATAAATATTTCTCAATAAATTGAAAATAAATTTAAAAAAGTTTTTATACTTAAATAATACTAAGATAGATGTAACTTAACAAGTAAATGCCTCTAAAATAGTAACGAAATTAACAATAAAACAAAAGTTATACAACGAGGGTGTTTGGTAAACAGAGTTTTGAGTCTTTTTTAGCTGATTTGAGCATAAATGGAGTATTGAGTAGTCAAACATTCTAATTGCATGTTTGGTGAATGGAGGTTTGCAAGAGCATGTTGAACTAAAACTTTCAAAACAATAAATGCTGGGATGCCCAACTTTTTTCACAGCTGATTGGGAATATGTGGACTGATATATTTGATCATGATTGCTGAAAAATTACTTGACAAATTTATATTAAATGAAATATGCTACTTGACAAATTTATTCAAAGTGTGACATAATTATCACTAATTTACATACTAAGAACATAGCATAATTATCACTCGAATATAATTCACAGTTATATTGGTACATTATTAATATTTATCAATTTTCATAAGGTTAATATTTACAAATAAGGAACTTTAAGAAAATTGTTTATTTAAATTTTAAAAATATTCACTAACTAATTTCCATAATGGATGTTTTAATTCATTGGTAATCTTGTTTTATTTCAATAATTTCACCCAATAAAGACTAAAGTATTATAAACAAATAAATACTTAATAATAAAATGTGTCATGCCATAATTTATTATTTTACACATATCAGCTTTCAGCTATAAGCTAAATTTTACTAAACACTTCTAAATAAAATAATTAATAGAATCAGTTGGTCAAACCAATCACTGTAATCAGCTATCAACCAATTGCCAAACAGGACCAATATCCAAATAATAACAACAAAATAGTGCAAAATAACAGTAAAATGACAGCAAAATAGTGGAAAAACAACAATATATATATTTTTTTGCAAATACGATCCAGGCCAAAAAAGGTTTACCCGAGGCTCGACCCGTTTTTTAAGCAGGCATTTTTTTTGTCCAAGCCCATTTTTAAGCCTATATTTTTACCCAAACCATTCTATTTTTCAAGTGAACTCTGTCCGGCCCATAATCGAGTTTAATCATTTAGTATTATGTTATTATTAATTGTATTAACAAATATATTAAGTTTTGTTTTAAATATCATTAATCAATATTCAATTAATTAACATTTCTTTCTTTCAAAATGAAAAAATTAACAATTTTGAAGGGCAATATTAACTTTTACCATTAATTTATATATTATGCAGGTTACAATTTTGAACGCAAATTCAACATTGGAAAACTTATTAAATAATTATGAATGCTAATTTTAAAGTCAAGTTCATAAATAGTAATTAAAAAGAAACCAAAATAAAATTACTATAAAACTATCAATTTTCTGCTCACAACTCTCTTTTTTTTTTTTCCCTTTTCATCCTTCTATGATCAAAATTAACAATATATTAAGATTTACATAATGTAAATTATGTAATAGTAATATAATTCTTTTATATTTTTTATATTTTAACCCTTTTATAAAATTTTTGGCCGATTGAGTCTTTACTCAATTAGCATGGGTGTTGAAGCGCATTATCCTTTTATTTTATGGGTTGAGGAGGGCTATGGCTAGTTATAGGTATTGTCTAAAAAGAACAAATATGATCGAACCTATAATGAGATTGTTTTAAAAAAAAACTCATTTTAGAATATTTCAATTTATCTATTGAAGATATTATATATGCAAAATACCTTTTTTTTAAAAGTATACAAAATACATTTATAAAATAAAAATATTTTTGGTACATTCGAATGGAGTCTTTAAACTTTACAAGTAGGGTCACGGGTTGATAAATATCTAGGATATACTAAAATATTAAAAATAAATTAAAAAAGGACAAATGCCAATTTTTAATGTTGCTTGTGGAATAAAAAATATTGGTAAAAACACAAATATAATAAAAATTAAAATATGATACAATGTAATATAAAAAATACAAACACTAAAAAATCTCAAATTTATATATCTATATTAATAATAATGAAACCCTTGATTGAGTTGGTGTTACGAGTTAATCGGATACTAATTCGGTTAGAAAATGACTAATATATATATATATTTATTAAATGACTACTACTATTATTTTGATGGCCTTTTTTTTAAATCTTTTTCGTACATTTATATAGTTTTAAATAGAAGAACTAAAATTAACATGTCTAGAGATTAAACCCGTATTTAATGGATTTATAAACAAATTCTTTATCATTTCACCAATAATTTTGGGGAAAAATATTTTATCTCACCAAATTTGTATATATAGGTAATGTCATCGATTGAATTGATGTCATAAGTTAACTCGACACTAACTCGCAATTAATGTAGTTATTTATGCGTTTAAATTTTGTTTACTCACAATTTAATCTATTTTTATTTTAATATTGTACATATTTCATGAGTTATTATGATTAATTAGTTTCAAACATTAAATTTTAGTATATTATTTTTAAACATAAATTTATATTCTAAATACGTAATTTCTACATTTCTAATATAAATAATTAAAGTATGAAAATTTATATAAATTACATACAATTATCATAAAATAAATATAATCCAAATATAAGAATTTTAGTAAATTAATATTATAAATTCCCTGTTGAACCAAAATCATGTGACAAACCCACCTTGCCAAATAATATTGTAACTAAATTTGTTACTTTGTCTCCATTTCATCATCAAACAAATACACTAACATCAGCAAAATTTTGTTTTCAATTTTATTTTAAATTAAAAAAATACTTTTTTTTATTTATTTAATTTAAAAAAAAATTCATTAAACTCTTCTCTCTTTCTCTCTCTTTGCCCTTAAGATGGCCACCTCAGTCTGCTCATATAATCTCTCTGTCAGTTTCCCTTACCTGTTTTTATCAACCAGTGTAAAAAGATTTTCAGACAAAGTTCAAAGAAACAGTTTTTTTTCTTGTCAGAAAATCATAATTGAAGTTAACTATAAAACACCCCCCACCATCATCTGTCTCTTCTGAAAAAAGTTTGAATCTTTTCTCTTCTTTTTTTTCTCAGAAAATTGTTATGAAACATGGAAAATGAAGGAGACCATGTACTGAAGAATGGTGAAGGAACAAGCAGCTGCAATAGCAACAACACTCTTAATCCTCCACTTCAAAGGGTACTTTTATTTTTTATTTTCTTTTGTCTTGCTTGTAAAAATCATAGCTTTTTTTTTTTTTGTCCATTTTGAACCTTTTAGCTGTTTTTATTGCTTAAAGATCATGATTTCTTGTCCTGTTTTTGATCTGTTTTCATTTTTTTTAAAAAAAATCAAAGAGAAAATTTGAAGAATTAGAGTTTCAACTAAAAAGTGAAAAGCCTTTGTTGCAGTCTGCAAATTTTTGGGGAAAAATATTGTGTTAGATTGTAAGGTATATATAGGTTTATGTGGAATTTTATCAAACACTAAGCAATCATAAAGATTAAAACTAAGCCATGTTAAACAATTCTTCATAATTATTGAGGGTTGATCGACTCAGAGAAGTCTTCGAAGTGTGGTCCAATTGACGGGACAGCTGACCGGACCCCAATAACCGAAGGTACAATCTTCCACAAGTGACGCATATGTCATAGGTCAGGGGTTCGAACCCCTTGGTGGATGGCTGTATGTTCATGTACGGTTGAGGGGCTCCCCTCTCTGCCATATGTGGCATGCTGGCTCTCGGTAGAGCACGGGAGACAAAACCTTCCCAAGGGACAGTACTTTCGGTTGTTGGGGTCCGATCGGTTGCCCGACAGACACACTTTGAAGATTTCTCCCCAACCGACTCTCACCAATAATAAATGAGGATGGATAATTAAGGTAACAGTTTCAGCTTCCCTTCATCCTTTTGATTCCATGAATATCTATTGATTGAAGCTGTTTTTATCATTTAAGATTGTAAGTTGACTGAATTGGTAATCTATTGAAGCTAAAGGATCCTAATATATCTGCCATATGAATATTGATTGAATGATTTAAAAGTTGCAACTTCTCTTCACAGTTCGCAGATTCAACTGAGATAATCGAAGAGACGCCACACGATCAGCACCGAAGACAAGATGATCTCGTCTTAGAGATACCAAATCGAAGTGTCGAGGATGCGAGGGAGGAGTTTGTAAGAATAGACATGACCTTGACACCAACAGCTACTCCTAGAAGAGTCAATTTTTCACCTATGCCTAGTCCTATTTTTAACAGATTTGACGAGTCCCCTGTCTATTCATCGCCGAAGAGTAAACCGTCCTTAAAAAGCCTCCTTCCGAAGTTGAGTTTCAAATATCGAAACACTAATTTGGAGATCGAGAAGGCTGCTATCTTAGCTCTAGGAGGTTCATCAGCAGATATACAAGGAAAGCCTCGTATCCCGAGAACGTTTTCTCTCTCGAAGATTTTCACACCGAGAGCTAAAAATACTTCATCATTACCTGGTACTCCGATTGCACATTCGAACCCCGAGTCCACGCACGGCGGGCAGGTAAATTAGCCTTCAACAACCCAATTTTGAACTACAAACACACGAACCAGGATTCATGTTGTACTTTTCCAAAGTTGTCAATTCATCATGCTCATTACATTCATTGGCACTTATATATACATAGCCGATGCTTATATACTCCGATACTCCCACTGTGTGTTGTACTATTTTCTACTTGATTCTTACAGAATTGCTCACTTTACAGAAAGGAGGGATCACCGGACCACCCATTCATCGTTCGCATTCAGTGCCTACGCTTAACAAAGATGGAAGCATAACGCAATTGGATTCTTTTAGCGGTGTATTTCGTGTAATTCCTACAACTCCACGAGTAGTCAAAGGAACAGTTGTAACAACATCAAACATAGTTATCAAAAGTGATATGGGTAATTTTTCGATTAACTCTACATTCTTATGATTACGTATGGTATTTTCATATGCTGGCAAAATTTTCGATTTTAGCTTTTCTATGCTTGTGATAACCAACCTATGTCATATGTTAGTCTTATTGTTCAGATGGAAACAATGATGATGGTGAAGATATTCCTGAAGAAGAAGCTGTTTGTCGAATTTGCTTGATCGAACTCGGAGAAGGAGCTGAGACCCTTAAGATGGAATGTAGCTGCAAAGGTGAACTTGCCCTTGCGCACCAAGAATGTGCCATAAAATGGTTTAGCATCAAAGGTAACAAAATGTGTGACGTGTGCAAGCAAGAAGTTCAAAACTTACCCGTCACTCTTTTATGGATTCAAAACGCTCAAGCTCATAACATGAGAGGACCTGGGGCACGAATCGAGTCTGCTAGATACAGGCAAGTATTTCGGTTCGAGATTATCTTCAACGATTGCATATTTTTAACATGAAAGTACTTTTTTCGCAGGGTTTGGCAGGATGTCCCGATTCTCGTCATTGTCAGCATGCTTGCTTACTTTTGTTTTCTCGAGCAGCTGTTGGTAAGTTAAGCAATTTCCAAAAATTTCCCTTCATTACGAACTTTTTAGCTGTTTCTAAACTCGCTACGTGCTCAGGTTTCGAAAATGAAGTCCGGTGCTATCGCTATCTCTCTTCCGTTTTCATGTATATTGGGCCTCCTTGCATCCATGACGTCGACAACAATGGGTAACTTTCTTTCGATAGTCTCATTTTTGAGAATTTCATTATCCGTCTTACGGTACCTTGTTTTTCTTTTCAGTAAGGAGAAAATATGTCTGGCTTTACGCTACGATTCAATTCGCGCTTGTGGTTCTTTCCGCTCATCTTTTCTACTCATTGGTAAAACTTAGAATTTAGAAGTCTCAGGTTATAACTTGCATTATTCGGATATAGAACCTTACATTGTGTTTCTTGTGATCGACAGCTCCATGTACAGGCTGTTCTTTCGGTTCTTCTCTCGGCATTTGTTGGGTTCGGGTCCACAATGTGCGGAACCTCTATTATTTATGAGGTTTCGGGAGCATGGGAAAGGCGGCACATAGAGTCAAACCAACCGCTTAGTTCTCAAGAGGTACCACGGCCCAATCAAGCACCGGTAACGGCACCGTTACAAACACAAACGGATACGAACGCCCATGGTATTGAACCCGAAAGGAGAGCTTTAGAAAGTGGGAATGCCAATTAAGTTTAAAACATCTATAAGGTGTAAAAAATGGTGTTCAATGAAAGTTTTCTGTTGTACATATACCATCTCATTGTGTAGAGATGCTTTACATGCTTGTCTATTGTTGATTTTATTAAACGTTACTTGGGGAAAAAGCTTTTTTACTTTTTTGTTCTTTGGGTTCAATTTCAGTTCCAATAATATGCTAATAATAATCCTTCAATTCCCATAAAATATATTCTGGTATAGTCCCTATACTTTGCAAAAGTTGTACTTTTCTAATTAATTAATTTTAATCTTTATATTTTTCGAATTTTGAAATTTTAGTCGTGATTCAAACAATAACAATGAAACCCGTTTAGCTAAATTTAATTACTAGTCATATACTATACGTATAGTTGTTTACCGCATTTAGATTTTGAAAATAGCAAAACTTAACAAATTAAATAGTTATCATTTAGTGAGGTCATGAATTTTAAATTCGAAAAGTATAAAACTAAAAATGACCAAATTAAATACAAAGACTAAATCTCACAATTTTCACTTTCGCAAAATATAAGGGTCAATTGCAGAATTTAACCTAAATTATTTCCACAAATCAAATAAGAGATGGATCAAACAATCAATTTTATAGCTACTAACAATAAAGATTATGGAGTGAATGCTGAAAAGAAGAACTCAAACATATAGCTAAATGAAGGCATTTCAATTTCCTATCATCAACGTATACAAGCTTTAAAATCAAATGAAATGAAATGGAACAAAACTTTGTGAAAGGGCATAAATTGTTCATCTAAGAAACCAATTGTAGTGGTATAAAGTTACATACTTGCTGAAAGATTGTCAGTCTTCTAGTCATATTGATGTTTACGGCTCAAGAACGAACGAAAAATGTGCTCTTATAACCGATTCCCGAAGGTATCAAAAGTTGAAACCGAAACCACCACCACCACCACCACCACCTGGAAATCCTCCTCCAAAGCCACCGGGAAACCCACCATCAAACGTAAATGTGAAATGCTGTCCTCCACCACCACCACCAAACGGATTGAAACCACCTCCGCCCATACCTATGTCTTCAATATCTTCTCCTCTATCATACCTTGTTCTTTTTTCCTCGTCTCCAAGAACCTGTAAGCAACATTTCATTCATGTAAAGAACAAATGGGATTGATAAAGAAAGTTAAATATTAATGAATCATATACCTCGTACGCAGCAGCGATTTCTCGGAATTGTGCCTCAGCTTCTTCTCTATTATCAACATTCTTATCAGGGTGCCATTGTAAAGCGAGTTTCTTGTACGCACGTTTTATTTCAGCTACCGAAGCAGTCTTTGAAACACCGAGAATTTTGTACCAGTCTTTGCGTTTGCTCAACTTTAAAGCTTTCTCAGCCCTCATAAGTGCCTCACGGATATTCATATCCTGCAAATCAATTTTTAGCTCTCATGAATTAGAGGTACAAGTGATTAGGACAATAGCCAAATATAACTCTCAAAGTTGAACCGGAGGTTATTGCTTAGTGTGTTTTGGTAGGTGCCATGGGTCGTGGACTCGGGATACCTATCTTATGCATGGTATCCTCTAATTTGTAACCTGGGTTTCTCACTTAGCAACGATTCTAACAAAGAGTTAGAAACCATGAAAATGAACTTTGGTAGAATTCAAAAGATCTTCAAGATGCACAAATTGAAACGACTACAAAACCAGTCTTAGATTCAAAAAATTGTTATTACGAGGAACCACAAAAGCAAACTGTGTATCTTTAGGTGTAGAAACAAATATGTGCATAGCATGTTACTGATCTAAATACCATAGAGAAGCCTAAAACCATACTCCGAAAGAAGAAAATTTTAATCGAGATAATTGTCATCCAAATTTGATATCATGACTAACCTGAGGTGATTTCTCAGCTGCTGATTTTAGGTCTTCAACGGCACCTTCCCAGTCGTCTGTTAAAAGTTTAGCTTCACCCCTCTGACACATGCACACATAGTTAAAGAGCGAGAATTACGGCATAATGTACTTCAACCAATTGCAGTATAAAGTTCAACAAATCATTTGACTATACAACAAACCTGTACTAAAGCTTCGAGAAGTTCCTCATCAATGTTAAGCGCCTCAGAGCAACTACTTAAAGCATCCTTCCCTCTTCCGAGCCTAACCAAGACCTTACATAATCCAAGGTGAAGATGCACGTTATGAGCGAGATGATTTGGGTCCAATGCAAGTGCTCCTTTGTAGTCCTCAACGGCAACGCGCAGCTTACCCTTGTTTGCATTATCTTCCGCCTATACATTCCAAGAGTCGAAATATCTTGATAAAATAAGGCCAATACCCCATGTATCTAAACCCTATAGGCCTACACTAATCTCAAACAAACAAAAAAAAAACAGGTAAAAGTACTATGGATGCCCTCATATTGGGGTTGAATTGCATTTTGCCCCTTTTACTAAAAAAAAGAGCAAATTAGTCCATACATGTTAGATCAAAGAGCAAACTGGTCCTTTTATTAAAAATTCCATCCATTTTTACAATTAAAAATTGGTCCCTGTACGCTAGCATAAGGTACACGTGGCAGGCTACATATAACTATCTGATTATTTTAATAGTCACACCAGTTTTCAACAATAGAAATAAATTAAATTTTTAACAGAAAGGATCAGTTTGCTCTATGATAATGTAAAAGGACTAATTTGCCAACTTTTTTAATAAAGAGGACAAAATGCAATCTGACTCTTAATACAGGTGCATCCAGGGTACTTTTACCAACAAAACCAAAAAGGAGAATTTGGAAACATGTTTGGTGGGCATACACTTTTAGTCTTCTTCAATAAATTTTTCAATCTAAAATATGCTTTCTTCAGTTCACCGTGCTCTGGATCTAGGCGAAGACCTTTCTGGTAATGCCTGAAAAGATCATGTATTATAACTATAAATCCCAATTATGTATGTGATTTCAATAGCTCATAAACAAGAAAAATTTTAACAAACCTTTGGGCAACATCATGATCTGCTAAATAGTAATAAGCATGACCACGGAGGAGTAAGGCCTCAAGATTGTTCTCATCTTCCTTGAGAATAAACCCGGATTCGGAAATAACACTAGAATAGTCTTTAGCCGCTACAAGCAGTTTCAACTTTAGCATCTTAGCCTGCAGCAAATGAAGCATATTAGAGTTTATGAATATTGCTATAAAAAATAAAACAGAAACGGAATGTATGTGCTACCTTCGAGCATGCTGGAGAAAAAACAAGGACAACTTTATCCACATAATCCAAAGCTTTTGTATAATCCTTGGACTCAAATAAACTGAAAGCTGTTTCCAAAGCACTTTGAGCCTGATGTAACTGAGATAGTTCCTTTTCAGCAACAGAATTTCTGGGTTTTAGTTCTAGAAACTTTTTGTAGCTTTTCTCCGATTCCTCGTATCTGCAATGAAAAAGCATTTTTAGTACAGGCAAATGTCATCTAAGACTTCAGGATAGCTCAATAAAATCATAGTTTCGTAATAGTTTTCATCATTTTTTAACCAAAAATGTGAAAGGAAAAGAGAGTACTGTGAATGATAGATTACAAGTGTATATATATATATATATCCAAACTTCCTGTGATTCAACAATACCGGCATAGCTGACGTAAAAGAGATGCATGGCGCATATATGCTTCTGAAAGTGCTGGATCTGCCTCAATAGCAGCATTGAGATCATTGAGTGCCTCACTGTAACGCTTCACTTTTATACTCTGTGAAACTCTCTCGAACAACTCAGCAGCATTTCCTAGATTTCCATCTACACATCCAAGTTGAAATGCTAAGCAAAGACATATTGAAAGTATATGCAATGGTTGCAAACTCCAAGAATATTAATTCCGATATCCAAAAAACAAGCACTGGCTATTTGGCTCCTCAGACTTAAAACATCATAAAACAATGAAACAGATGATGCATTTATATGAAGACATTGTTGGGCGGCTGTTCTTACCCACTAATGCCATATAAGGGCATGGATTTCAACCCCACCAAGGAGGCCAAAATGCTAAACATTTCCTTGGCGGCGAGGTGCTCCCCAAACTCCATGAACCCGTTGGGCTCTCCTTGGAGTCGGGAGACAAAACCCGAGGCTAAAACTGAGCATCAAACCCCGAGCACTATACCTCCACTATTTGAGGGCCCGATCAGCTGCTCAATGGACGACACTTCAAAGACTTCTCCCCTCAACACTTCTCAATTCATTTCATATAGTACATTTTGAAGTAAGTTCGAACACAAAAACGGCTATTTTCAACCCGAATTATCCAATAGACAAATTCTAATTCATCAATGTTCACAATAGAAGGCTAATGACTAATTACAAATATGATGATAAACCATAAAATATGATAAAACTATCCATCCTAACCCAATTAAGATCCAATATATTTGATAATCATTTTACAAGATAATGGCGATTTTTGCATATCATAAAATTCAAAACTTTTTCCCATTTGCAATTTTAAAAATTTCATTTTATTTTTCTCACAATTCTACTCAAGCTGGATGAATTAATATAGCAATGCATAAGCAATTAATAAAAGCATAAAATGACTAATTGACTATACAAAAGAACTGATTAAAATTTCCCTTTTTCCCTTCGAAGACTTCCGACTTTCTCACAATCTTTAACCCAAAAACATCATTTAACCACACTCAAATAAAACCCCAGATAAGGTTAAAGCTAAAGCACACTAATTTATTAAAAAAAAACACAGATCAAATTATCAAATCAGGAACAAATTAATGGGAATACTTCAAAAAACACAACAAAGTTAAAAAAGAAAACTAACCCAAAGCAGAAACGAGAGGCTGAAGAAGCAAATGCTGACAAATCAATACAAAATTCAGTATAAAAGCTGTGTAGACAAGTCCATTCCAAGCCATTGAATTGAAGGCCCAGTTCAAACTCAAACTCTTCAACATTGTTCTTCCTTCAGTTCTCTATAAATCAATAGATTTACATAGGAATACTTTTTTGATGTTTGGCAATTTTTTCGGATTTGGGTATTTTGAGAAAACCAAATATTTGTCAGTAAATGAAAATAAAAAATTAATGGAATTTGAATTTATAAAAAATTTGTTCGAATTTTTTTTTAGAAGAAATGATCGACGATCCGAGGATTTGCATGTCAGTCCACGTTATTTCAACCAATTGATGGAATACACGTAGAATTTAATGGGACCAAAGTGTACGTGGAATTTTTAGCAGTAGAATATTGACACGTCATAGAATAATTTTTCTCTCGACTTGAGACTGGCCCAATTCAAATAATTTCCTGGATTTCCTTACTGTTGGGCCATAAAAAAGCCCAAAGAACTAGACCTATCCATAATTTTGATTCTTTTAAATCATTAAAATTTTAAAATGATAACAAAATTAAAATCTATAGAAAGTAGTAAAAATATTTAAAAATCAAAATTGTCCAAAAATAGTTTTAAAAATTAAGTACATTTATAAAAAATATTTCCAAAATTTTTAAATGACTATCAATTTCAAAACTTAAATAATCGAAAAAAATCTAAACATTTAAATTTTATAAAATTCAAAATCTTTTCAAAAATATTGCCAATATGGAATATCTTTCTATATTCTTTGTAATTGATTTTTAGTTTGATATACTACTTTTTGACGAAATTTTATTAAAATTTACAAGTGATATGGTACTGTTTATGAAAAATTTATCAAAATAAAAATCTTTTCTTTTATGGAATTTTTTTTCAGTTGGATGAATATTTTATAAAAAAAACCAATTTTACACAAATGCCCTTTTAATTTTTTCCTCTATACTGAGCATCTTAACGGTGGGTTTGGATCAGTGGTGAAGTGCAATGCGACGCGTTTAGCTTACTTTTTGTCTCAGGCTATAGTATTATTACAATATCTAATCTTATCACCACTGTTATTTTGACACTAAACATAGGTAAATGCACCGCCTATCCAAACCCATTATAAGCTTCTCAAGTTTGTTATTCTAATAACCAACTTGGCAACATTAGAAAGCGTAGTTTAGCTAAAATATTTGATAAATCTTTATATTCTTTAAAATTTAAAATTTAATCCATCTATTTTTGAGACTTCAAAATTAAAATTCAATTATTAATACTATTAAAACTTTTCTTTGTTGAATTTGTTGATATGACACTTTTAAATAAATAAAAATTTCACTTGATAATCATGTAACTAAAAATAACATTATAATAAATTTAAATTTAATAATATAATTTTAACAATGTTAATAATTGAATCCAAGTTTGAAATCTGACTAAATTTCTAAAAATAAAAAATACAAAAACTAAATTTCAAAGTTTACAAAACCACGATATAATGATTGATTCTTAATTAAGTGATTGGGATTTAGCTCTTAATAGCTTTACTTACCAAAATACAACACTATATATATATAGGCCAATTTAAATAACGTTAACAATGCCCC
This sequence comes from Gossypium arboreum, assembly GCF_025698485.1. Classification (NCBI taxonomy): domain Eukaryota; kingdom Viridiplantae; phylum Streptophyta; class Magnoliopsida; order Malvales; family Malvaceae; genus Gossypium; species Gossypium arboreum. The sequence continues at coordinate 113,629,940 of NC_069071.1, forward strand.
ATATCTGGATGAAGAAATACACAAAACAATGCACTATATGATCTTTCCAGAGTATGATAACAATGTCCATATCTGGATGAAGAGCAATGAAAGCAGAAGTATCATTTTAAAATAATGTGATAATCCATCTCTGTAAATCACATAATATATAGATAAACTCACATTATGCCAGTGTGACCAATGATTCCCACAAAAGAAACAAATCAAATACGAGATCGACCACCTTAGCAAGCCCTCAAGATGGAAGACAATGCAAGAAAAGATGACAGAACATAAGGGAACGGATCGACTTATCCTTTTATCGCTTCATTTCTTCAAAACACTGTAAATGAGGGACATTTTAAGGTTAAGGGTGACCGCTTCTCAACGATAAAAACAAAAGAAATGTGAGAACAAATGAGTTATTCGGCCTAAATTATTACTTGAAAAAACCAAAATCCAAAATGTATCCCCAAATAAAACTGAAGCACACCATATGAGTTCAATTAAAATGATATTCTATGACATAGAATATGATTATGTCGCTTCGATTATTTATTTTATTCTTGGAGTACCCATGTCTGAGACATTGTATGGACATGAGTATGAAGGATATGACCCTCCACTTCAAGGTATAATGAAGAACTTCAAAAAAACAATCCTTTGTCCAGGGGTGAAGCCAAAAATTATTTTGGGGGGGCCAAGATTAAGTTATATATTTTCATGAGAGCTAAAATGTATTTCACCATTGTATTGGCTTATATCTTTATGGTTTTCGAAAGGACTAAATTAAAATTCTAGCATTTTGGGGGCCAAACTATAATTTTACCATATATTAGCTTAAGATTTAACAAATTTTGAGGGGTTTAAAGCAGCAATTTCCCATTTCCGGGGGGGAGGGGGGGGGGAGCCCTACCCTTGTCAAACACAGACCAATATCCTTGCACGTTTTTGATTCACTAGAGCGTTAGAAAAAAGCTTATGATGCAGGGTTTTTCTTTTATTCATTTTTTTAATAGAAGGCATGAGTTTGAAGCTTACTTGTATAAATAGGCAGCAATTCCCAAAACTATGCATAATAAGACAATATCGATGCAGAAATTTCGGCTGGATCTCAGCTGGATAAAATCAGAAACTTAAGTCAGATCCAACAAAGAAAAATGAAAAAGGATGCAAATCTACAATTAATGAAGCTATAATGAATCACCTGAGTGACAGTGTGTTTAAGTCTGACATTGGTATTCTTTAGGTCACCAGCTGCCTTATCCACCTGTAAAATGTGTAAGGAGCAGAATACATAGTGTAAATTGGTAATCTAAGCAGTTACTAAGATAGTAAGATGTATAATAACATGATGGTCATGATGTTAACCTTGGTTTCAATTTCATCCATCAAAGGAACTTGCCTATCCAATTCCTGCACGTATCAGAGGTAACACTTAAGTAGCAAGCATAAATGTTACAATACATAATATTGAATAGTTTCAAATGACCATCAAGGCAACCTTACCTCATTCATATCATGAGCCATGTTCTTTAAAGTATCCAAACCTTCTGAAATCATATCTAAACCTTGGTCCTACATCGATATCAAAAGAAATAAAAAGCCAATCATAGCTCCATCAATGGGGTGCATGTAAGCAAAACACAAGCAAGCTTTCCTTCCAAAGGAAGAAGGATCAAAAACAATAGCATCAGCAAAAGTTCAACTTGCCTGCTTTATTCTTCGCATTTCATACTCCTGCCTGAATTGACTTGACTGCTCAGATTCTTGAAAGTATTCATTATCAAATCGCCCATCTATGAACAATATGAATATGTAAGTACAACAAATCATAAGATCTTCCAGGCAAAATTTTCAGAGCTTAAGAAAGAGTAATTGATAAATTCTGCATGATAAACTATGACAGAAAATTTTCCCATCACAAATAGTCAGATATTAATAAAAAAATGAGTGGTTTTGTACTTGGCATAAGTAAGCACCCTCCTTGCTGTATTATTATTGAAGCAATAAATGGTCAACTATAAAACTTTTTCTATATTTGAGATAGCATTCATATGTTTATCTCTCTCTCCCCAACATTTTCTGGGGTTCCCACTATTACTTCTATTTCTCCATGTTTATCTCCCGAATTCTTCTATTTTATCTGAGTCAAGCTATTGTTCTTTATCCATTTTTTCCCAATTTTTCATCTTAAGGTTGAAGCAGCTCTCATAAAACAAAATAACACTCCTCGCATCATTATGTACACCACCACCAAATAAAATGAACCATTAGACTACATCTACCCTTCCCAAAACAAACAAAAACGAAAGTAGGGAAGTATAACATGAACCAAAACCAACAATTTGGTTTTAGAAAGACATTCAAAGACAGCACATCATTGTCTAAAACCATACCATTTGAACGGAACAAGAAAATTAAAGACAGTAGTCTCATTTTTTATTTTGTTATTGATCAGTGAGTCAAACCATTTGTCTTCAAAGATCAGGTTATCCTTATTTCATTCCGCAAAGGTCGTATAAACTAGATTTTTTACATAAAAATTTACACTACGTGTATACAATCTCAATAAATTTCAATGAAGTTAAGAATCACCTGAGTCGAACTTAATTTCAGTACGAGAAGCTGAAGGTGCTGAAGACATCCCGCCTCCAGTTTTAGGAGCAGCAGTTCCATCAGGTATAGCTTGAATCCTATCCGGCAATGCGAGGACCAGATCACTACGAGCAGTCATCTCTTCGGTTGAAATCCCTTTAACCTGAAAGCAAATTCCAAAATTTATCACACTAGAAGTCTGAACTAATTGATTTCTCAAGTCCACAAATACACAATACCCTTAAACGTGTTAAATAAAATGCACTATCACAAAAACGTAGCCTATGCTTGTGTTACATAACAACACAACCAATCAATTACTAGTAAACGAGCTCACATTTACACTAAACTGTTAAAATTTATTTTTTGGAAATTTTAAAGATAAGATAAGAAGGTAACCTTCTTAACAGCCAACCTCTGCAGTTTAGGGACCTCCTCAAGCAATCGAGCCTTGGTTCGACGAATCTCAGCATTCACCGCAACAGCAGATGCCTTACTTTTCTCCTTGGAAACAAGCTCCGCTTTCTAAAACAAATCGAATAAACATAAATTGAAGACATAAAAACCCTAATTCTTGCTGAAAAACTCTCAATTAAACAAAAAGCAGAGAAGACTGACACTCTAAATCGCAAGCTTAAACCTAACAAATCTCAACAAAAATAAGCTTAAACCAAATAGATTAGATCGGGAGTTTACTTGAAGAGCGGATTCAATGTCGGCTTCAATAGCAGCGTATTGGCGAGCAAAGGCATCGTCGCCGGAGATATTTTGGTCTCGCTGCTTTTCGACGTCGTATTTGTCGTACTTCTTACAGATCACATCTACTCTGGTCAATATATCAATGACAGTCATTTTCTTCTTCTTCTTCTTTTGTCTAATTAGCTTCGATGAGTCTACCGATTAATGTAGCTGTTTGGATGAAAAGAAAAGAAAAGAAAAGAAAAGAATTTGATTTCTTTTCTTTCGCCGTTAATATTGGTAACGGAACCAACCTCCAGACTCCAGAGATTCAAAAATTAAAACAGTTTTATAAAAATAAAAAGACAATGAAAATGAACTACAGCCTGCAACACTGTAACTGTAGGGTAAGTTTTCTTTAAAGGGTTAATATACCATCTAGTACCTGAGTTTGGCTTCAAGTTGCAATTTGGTACCTGAGTCTTTTTTATTCCAATTTGGTACTTAAGTTTAGCTTCAACTTCCATTTGGTAACCAGACCAAACAATTTCACGTGACTTAATAAATATTTGACATGTGTACTTTATTAAAAAATTAAGTACTTAAATGAGACAAAGAAAAAATTCGAATACTAAATTGAATATTGAAGTTAAATTTAGGTACTAAATTAGGATAAAAAAACCTCAGGTATCAAATTTAAAAATTCAGTTACTAAAGTGAACATTGAAACTAAACTCAGGTATCAAATTGGGACAAAAAAACTAAAGTATTGAATTGAATATTAAAACTAAATTTTCGTACCAAATAATATATTAACCCTTTTTTAAAGGAACAACTTTAAATTTGTTTTTCTTTGCTTTTAGGGCCGTCCAGCCTAATTTGATCAATATAGCAAATCTTTTAGGGTTAAATCCAAAATTAGACCTCATACTATATAGGTTTTTTTCACTTACGTACTTTTAAGTGGTAATCAATAAAACCATGAGATGTGGCCTATTTTTATTAAACACCATATATTTTTTGGTTAAAAAAATTAACTTTTAATAATTTAATTGCCATTTTATCAAAAAATTATATATTTAAGTGAAAAACAATATAGTTTATGGCCAATTTTTTTTAGTTAAACCCATTTTCAAGTGCAACACTTATATTTCTAAAATGCTTAACTTGCTTTTTAATTTAGTCCTTTAAAGTATGCGTTCATTATATTTTTAGTTAATTTTTAATGGACACTAAAAAGCTAATGACCAATCACATAACACCAAATGAAGTCATTTTGTAAAAATATATATTTTCTTTTATCAAATGTATATAAAATTAAAATATATATATAAAGTATGGAAATAAATATATAAAAATTCAAAATATATATAATCAAGAAAAAATATAACTCATAAAAATTATTTTAAAAATACGATAAATGAAAAGAAATTAATTGAAATTAATAATATTATTGTAAAATATGAAAAAAACTTGTAACTATTATAAAAATTTGTAAATATTATTTAAAATTTTTAAATTTTATTAAAATTATAAAAATAAAAAGCTAAAAGATATTATAAAAATTATATATAAACACTTAATATATATGAAATAATTAAACATATAAAATCTAAAATGTTTTCTTCCTCCTTACTGATTCTAAATGTCTTCTTGGATCAAGCTATGATTATGTTATTAATCAGTCAAAATTTATATTTTCATTAAAATTGTTATTTTTTCGTTAAAAACGTGTTATTAATAATATATTTTTCTTAATTATTTGTGTGATTACTTGTCCTCTTCTTTAATTAGTTTTTCATTAATCATTTTAGGCATATACAATACTGAAATACAATTTCTTTGAGCTGATATTTATTTATTATTTATTTGTAAGCAAGTATAATCTATTATTATTATTATGTCACTTGAAATGGAATAATCATTTTGAAAGAAAGAATTCTAGCTCATGGTTGATTAAGTTGTTTATGAAATTTATTTTACCATCATTGTCAGAGGCAACTTTAGGCCCTAGCTCCTAAAATAAAAATTATTGCTTTTACCATTTAAAAATTTTTAAAATTTTAAATTAATAAAGATAAAATTACACTTTAACTTTCTTTAAAATTATAAAATTTAATTTAATAGTTTAAAATTATAAATATATAAACTATTAAAATTAAAAATTCATTTCGACCACTCCTTAAAAAATTTTCTGGCTTCGCACGTTATCGTTGTTAATCTTTTCTCTTATCATACCATCACAATAGAACATCAAATCTATTTTATAGGCTGTCTGGGTATAATAATTTGATAATTTCTTTCTACTTTAGCAATTTTTATTTTCAAGAAAAATTGCAAAATTTATTATTTTTAAAAAATAAAAAATATGGATCAAAATTGTTACGAGAATGACATCTCGAGAAACAGTGGTGGCAGGCAACGAAAGATATGCTGGCTGATTGTCTAACTTGGGAAGGAAATTTCTGGGGGGTTTTTTTTATGAACTTCGATGTTCATTCTTTACTATAGAGAAAAAGAAGAGATTTTAAAATAATACTTTGTTTGAAATTTAGCGTTTAATTTTAAATAGTTTTTAAATAAAGTATTTTTAATTATTGTAATTAAAATTTTAATTTATTATATGAATTGCTAAATATAATTAAAATATATCAATCTATTTAACAAATCAAATATAATAAAAAGAAATTTCTAATATCATATCAAAAGATTGATATTTTGTTGATAAATAATTTTTTGATAATATTAAAAAATTCAAATTATAATTAAAACATTAGTAATATTTTCAACATATAATGTAATTTTACTTCATGTAATCATTATTTAAAATAATAACTACTAAAGGCTATTAAAATATATTCATTATTTTGATAATTCAAATATGTTACTAACTACAAAATTCTATTATTAAAACATTACAAACAATAAAAATATTATATTGTAAAATAAACTCTTTACCATTCAATTTTCATTTTCTTAATAGCAAATAAATTGATATATAATAATTTGTAAATAATATATATTGAAAGTAAAAGTGCTCATGAGCCAAACCTACATAAGATATTTAGACTAATTTTTAAGCCCAGGTCAACCCAACCCAATTTAAGAAACGAAAACTCAAGCCCGACCCAGCCCACTCATTTGATTTTTTTAAATTAATTTTTCTTTAAAAATAATATTTAAGAAAATATAATACACCAAATGCACTAAAACCACTAAAATAAAGTTTATTAACACATTAAAACTACATTCAAAAAGTATTTATATTAGAGAAAACACTACTATAAATATAATAAATGTTTCATTATATTAAAAATACAAATAAATATAATAAATATTTTATTGTATTAAATATAATTTTAAAATTTTATATTTTGAGTTGAGTTATTTAATTGAGTAAGTTTTTAAAGTTTTCAATAATGAATTTAATTATTATTGAGTTAATGATTTAATATAAATATATAATTATTATTTAACATATATAATTAATATAATTAATTTTATAACTTAATTAATATAAATATATATAGATTACAGACAGACGTAAATGTGTATTGTGAAGTTAAATGCAAAAAAATGTTTCATATTATGAATTGAATGGTTGCTTTGCCATATATATAATCTAGAAATTATCTTGAAAAAAAATGCAGAAGTCACATTACCACACATTTCAAATGCACCAATGGTAATTAGCATCTTGATCTTGATGGTTGGCTTCTTGAATATGATGATGATAACACCTGCATGAAAAAGCACGACTGATCAGTCAAAGGGCCATGCATGCATCTACCCTTGACCCTTTACCTTTATTAATGTTATACTAAGAAACCTACCTAAATAGTGTCATATCAGCATATTACATAAAAAATATATAATTTATCTGTTAAACACTAATGGTTGATGATAATAATGGATTCTATCTTCCTTTTAAGTTAGTTATAGTTTGTAAATACTTCCATACCATTGAGATAAGAAACTGAAAACCTACCAGATGATATTTGGTTCTTTTAATGTAATGAATTATATATAAGAGAGAAGGCATTTAACAAAAAAAAAAAAAAACCTGTTTAATTCATTTCATTAAATAACTAAATATATACAAGTAAACTAATCGCATAATCATTTTAAAATAAGATAAAATTATTCAAAATATTTTTAATTTAATTACTCTAATTAAGATAATTATCTAAATTAATCACTATAGTTAAAAATTTATTAGTCCACTAAAATTTACTAACATATTAACTCATTAAATTACTGACATGTTTAAGTTCGATTTCTTCCTTTTTCTTGTTGCATCTTCCCACCCTTCATTCTTAACTTTGTTTCTCTCAGCTTTGCATAAGCTCCATATCCGGGACCTCTTTCCATTATGGAACTCTCTTTTGTAAGCTTTAAAGGGATTGGGTTACCGGGACTTGAATTATGAGACAGGATGAGAGAAATAAGTTTGAAGACATGAAACAGGGACTGAAGAAGCAGGGTTTGGCTCATGGGTTTGTCGCAGAGAATCACTAGTCTGCCATTTTTCAATGGAACTTGAAGATCCACTCTTTTTTTCTTTCTTTTTTTGCAAAAAAAGATATTTGACTATACAAAACTATTATCCACCATGCTCAAGGTCTGATTTTGTTCTTGGTATTAGCCCTCACCCTGACTCAGATATAGTAAGGTCACTTTGCCAAGATGATGAGGTTCCTGGACTCCAAATCCGGCATAAGGATGAATAGACTCTAGTTAAGCTGATTCGGAAACTATCGTGGTGAACGTTGGTAATGTTATGGAGGTACTCACAATGCAAATATATTGATGTCATCTCAGAAAACAAAAACAAAAAAAGGACACGAGAAGAGAAACAACAAAAAAATAAAAGCAACAATGGAGGACATCAACAATGTTGAAATAAATATGCGAAACTGACTTCACAATGGGCTCAGCTATATTTCGATCGAGAATCGATATAAAGATGAAGAAGCAACAACACTGGCTTCACACTTAGGATAAGCACAGTGTATTACTAAAAATTTTCAGAATTACAGAACACCCACAGATAAAAATTTATAAATAATGATGATCAAGAAGTTGACATTGAAATAAAAAGTGTTTTGGGATAATTAAAAAGAGGACCCTAGCTTTTGACTAATTCAGACAATTATTTTAATTAGAGTGACTAAATTAAGAAAAAAATTAAAGTGACAAAATAAAACAAACCCTATTTTAGAGTGACCATGGGTATAATTTACCTGATATATATAAATACATGAAGATAGATTTTAAAACTAATATACTTTTTTTCATTTTCAAGTTTATTGAAGCATCATATCAATTTGAGTTAGATCATTATTTGGCTTTTCTCACATTGGAGCCTAACCTTTTTTTGGTTCAAGTAAAGCCCTCTAAATTTAGCAATTGTTCTCACATTGTTATCCAAACTAGACAACTATTCTCACATTGAGGCTTGAATTTTTTTTTTAAATTAGTCTCTGAACTTGGCAATTATTTCCATATTGGAGCCTACACTTTGGGTTTTCAAGGACTAACTTGAAAATAAAAGTTCAGGCCCCAGTCTGAGACTAATTGCCAGATTCAAAAGCCTAACTTGAACAAAAAAAAATTAAGAAAATTTGAAAAGTTCAAGACCAAAATGATTTAGCATTATCAATTTAAAAATTTAGTGATACCAATTGATTTGTTAAAAATATATGAAAAGTTAAAAACTAGCGGATATCTAAATATAGTACGCATATTTACATATTTATGTCAATAGTTTTAAGAGTTCATACCTGGTATGTCTTTGGCCCTTTCTTAAGAAGATAACCTACACTGTTTAAGTTATCCACAAATGTGTCAATATCAGGAACTCTTAACCCAATTCTATCTGCCAAACTGTAGATTTCCTGAAATAAAGTAATTGGATACCAATGATTTTCCTTTAATGAGAATAAAATTATTTGGTAGACCAACTATAAAAAGCTGAAGTTCATACAGATATGGAGAAGCAATCTTTTTGTTGCAACTCTGATTGCTTGTTTAAAGCACTTAAAAAGCGCTTTGCTTCTTTTTGTTGACTCATTCCCCCACTTCGACCAAAATCCACAAATCCATGCTCATCAACATACTTATCGTACAGGGATTCTTTCATTATTTCAACTGCATCCTGCAAAATAAAATAATCCAAAATTTCAAAAGATAATTAAGACAAAAAGGCCTTAGTTCAAAGATTAGTTGTTCTGAAACAATGGAAGCAGTTTATTTTATCTTCGGTGCCTTGTATAGAATTATATTTTAGAAAGTTTTTATGTAAAAATGAAATCTAAGACAAAAACTGTCACTTCAACTTTTTTTTTTTTTCAAGTATTCATGTCGGATTTTAGAAATAGGTATGGGTCAAATTATGGTTTTTGTCCCTGTACTGTATTCAACTAGGGGATTTAGTCCTTATAATTTAGTTTCGCACAATTTGATCCTTCTACTATTATTAATGTATGCCTTAGTTCAAATTACTAATACTGTTAAAAGTTTCGTTCAAATTACTACTATTATTGTAATGGCGTTAGTAATTGGACAAAGACATGATGTTAATAATAAGAAGAAGATCATATTATACCAAATTAAAGGAAAACCATAATTTGACCAGTACGAGGATATGGCCATCCAAATACATTGAAAAACTCAAAAAAATAAAGAAACATGCCCAAGTCAAATATTTACTTATATCCAACGCTTATATCTGAATACGAGTAACAACATAAGAGGAAAAATAACTAAATTAATGACTTATCATTTAGCTTCAATCAGACACTATGAACTAACGGACCATTATCAGGTTCCCCCTACCTGCCCAACCTAGAAACCAAGGAAAATTAACCCTCGTACCTTAGCATCTTGGACTGTTATTTCTTCTCTCAAATCCACTCGAGCTCGAGCTTGTGTTAGTCTAACTAGACTCTCCAATTGTCTCGCTGTTATAGGCGTGCCATCACCAGATGTATTACGGTCTCTTAGTTGTAAGTAGAATTTTTGCAGGATTTCCGCTGCTGGTTTGGACATCCTAATTGGCATAAAAGTAAAGAGACAATGATAAAACAACAAAAAATTGCTGTGGCACGCAAATGCAAGTATTCAAAGGTGGAGATCGCCTTTAATTACCTGGGGAAGACATATGTTCTTGCATAAGAAATATATTTGCGAAGAAGTGCACCAGGCAATGGGACAAAATCAGCATCCTTTTTGGGGTCAAGTCTCAGCCTAGAAACTAAAGAACCTCCGTTCACTCTCATAGTTACTGCTTCAACGTTTTGTGATGCTACATTTATAAATCAGAAGTTTTTCTTGTTAGATTCTCTTTCTAAGCTTGATCACTTGCATGCATAATAAAAACTTTTTTAGTAATAAGGCAGATTGGAAAAAATAAAAAATGAAACCTTTAGGTATACGTAGCTTTTTCAGTGCTGGTGAACTTTCTCCATATCCTGCATGAAGCTACAACATAGACACAAGGGTAGTTGACATTTTGATTTATAAAACCTTAGCTCAAGCATATAAGCTTATATAAAATGTTGTCAATAAGCTATTTTGTTTTTGTTATAAGGTACAAAAGTTGAAGGAAACACTCCAATATATAATTTTATTCACTCACTGGAGATGAACAATATGAAAGGGCCAGGGAAGACTACTTAGTCCTTACCGACATTATGTGCTCCGAAAGTTGCTTGTCCAGCTGCTCATCAGGTTTATCAAGCAATATGAAAACCAAATCAAATCTTGAGAGCAAAGCTGGACTCATTTTCAAATTTTCATTGACTGTTTTCGCACGGCTGCAGTTGGATATTGGTTTTGTTAATTATCAACAAATAATACCAGTATCAATAGAACAAAGTAAAACCAACATAAAATTTATGTATCGGTATGTGAAAGGAAAAGGAAAACACAATAATAGAATTCGTAAAGTATTACTTATAATGACCACCAACAGGATTTGCTGCTGCTAAGACAGATGTTCGAGCAGATAAACTTGCTACCAGTCCAGCTTTTGCAACAGAAACACACTGTTGTTCCATTGCTTCCAGTAAAGCCTGGTGCAATCCTGATGTAAGCAATGCCCGGATGCTTAGAGGTCAAATGATAAATAAAGCAATCAGGAGAAACCTGATGTTCAGCAGACATTTTATCAAACTCATCTATACAGCATAGTCCACCATCTGCCAGTACCATGGCTCCTGCAGCAAATGTATTTGTTACAAGAATGAATATAATATTAGTTTCCACTATAAAATGACATGTAAATCTTATGTAGATCAGTCCAACAGTTGTCTTGTTCGTGGGTGGCAAATACATTTCAAATGAGCTAGCTCATGCCCATCAAACAACAAGGTTGATACAATGAATAATCCAAAATACTATATATAAGCTTTCAAAGAACGGAGAGAAAGTGTCAACTACCAGCCTCAAAAGCATAGTCACTTGTCATAGTGTCCTTCACCACAGCTACAGTTAAACCAGCATTGGTGGTGGCATTGCCACAAACATATATACCACGTGGGGAAACAGCAGCCGCTGCTTGCAGCAGTTGGCTCTTCCCCAGACCTGGATCACCTGGTAAAATAGTAGTAATTGTTAAGAATCAACCTATTGAGTTTATATGCGGAAAATATGAAGTATGAACAAACTGTTCAGTTTACTGGAGGCGGATGGTAAGGTGATACAAAGTTTTTCCTAAACATTAAAAGGTAGCTAGAAAGGCTACTTATTATAAAAGGAGCAGACGAAAATAAGCATATACCAACAACAATGACATGGATGTCTCCTCTGACTGGGACCTTATTCCGATCCATTGAATGTTTTCGTACTCCACCAAACAATGCCAAAGTTATCCCAGCTGTTGATTAAACCAAAAATATTCATTTAAATACAATGTCACAGTATTAAATTGCAACCCCGTAAATATTTGACCATGTCCGTTTGTGACACTAATTGTATTACTCGGCATGGGGTTTATATCAAGCAAATTTACAGATTACAGCCATGTATAATGGGTTGGTGGCATGGTAGTAGTTTGGTGGGTGAAGCAGGTGCCCCAAAATGACAACATTACGTAATGGATTGGCCAACATTATAATCATTTTAGATGACGGTTCTAATTAAGTTTCAGTCGAGTGCAAATTAAAGGTTTACCTTTAACAAGCTCATGTCCATAGATGGATGGACATATGGATTGAAGTATTTGGCGAAAGACATCTGAACCATGCTCTTTTGAAAACTTCACAATAAATTCCAAATCCTTTGGAGAGAAAGGGAACAAATCAACTAGCTCTTTTGGTCTAGCATCACTGTTGGAATCTTCCATATCCTCAGTCACAGAGAGCGACTTAGAATTTTTTATAGAAACTGCTTCTATGTACAGATAGTAAAATCCTTGATTTCTGCCTTTTGATTTTCCTGAAAAAGAATCAAATTTTTTGTAGGTGTAAGCAAGTGTTTTATTCATTCCAACCAACGAAGACCCTTCATGTTCCCAATCACAATCTCTGCATTCATGAAAATTCTTGTTTATATGTTTCGTGTATGTAATGGCAATAACTAGAAGGTACTGCATTAACATTGCATCTGCCCTTACTGAAAATGAGATATTGTTTGTAAAGCTATTTCAAATTCCATGATAAATTGGCTATGAAGGGATTTCTTTATATACCTCCTCCAATATCCATGTAATTGTTGATAACTCTTATAATTCCAGTGACTGTTGCTACATCTCCAGGGATGCACAGATCAACAAGATCTTCAGTCAATTCACATTCTACTGTTCGAGGGACACGACCTTCTTCATGATCCTCAGACTTTAGCAGCTCCTGTAACCTGGAATTTGTGTAAACAAGAAAAGTGAGTAGCCAATTTTTTTTATTAATGTAATGGAATGTTATTAAGATGTGTAGATATAGAGTGTGCATGGAGTTGCTAAGAAATACTGTAACATTGGGGCATCAAGTTTTTACCTTATCTTCTGAAAATCTATTGCTTGAGCCGAGGATCGAATTGGTTTGAATGTTCTACTCTTGCAGCCATGTATAGTACAAGCCGATGGTGGCGAAAACTTTCCATCAGGAAATGAACGAGGGATCTCGGTTGCACATTTTTCACAGGCAAAATTCATTTTAGTCACAAGAGGCTTGACATTGCTAGCTTTTACCACTGTACCCCGCACAGATACAAGCTTGTCTGTATATATAATCAAGCAAACATCTTTACATAAATCATGGTAGCTGGATAAGTGCAACTATAAGTTGAAAATCGGGGGGTACCGATATATGCTGCCTTTAAGTTCTTCAAGACAATCATGGATTCAGGGTAGTTGTGCAGACGAATATTTATCTTCTTTCCTTCCTCCAAGTAGAAATCCTGGTTGTTTAATAAAACCTGCTCGCAACATATCTCCGCGGTTTAATTTAATTTAATTAAACTTAAAAATCACTTCTTTCCATCATTTGCTCATTCATACCTGGTGAATAGCAGCACTCATGCATGAGAGAGCTATTTTAGGTTTATCTTCCATTTTGGCATAGAATTCTTCGATATCACATAATCTTCGAAATCGTTGGTAATCAAGAGACAAAGAAACGGCACCACAGTCATCCTTTACCTGTTCATGATGAAATTGCAAAGAGTTGAAAAATGGCGTTGCAGTTGCTCGTTAATTGATTGAAATTTTAAAATATCAACAAAAGTTACAGTAATAAAACCGAAATTTTAGTAACAACTAAAGCAAATCCCTAACTAAATCGTTCATTTACATGCCTAATTCACCTAATTAAGCACATCGAAAAAAATATTAGATCACTCTCAATCATTTGACCGCCAAAATGAAGTCAAACAGAAAATTAAAGATAAATAAATAAAATGTTCAAAGATTTGAAATATATCACATAATATTCGAGATCGTTGATAATCGAGAGACAAAGAAACGGCACCACAATCATCCTTTACCTGTTCATGATGAAATCGCACAGCTTATTGCTAATAAATTGGCGTTGCAGCTGCTCGTTAATCGATTTAAAATTTAAAATATCAACAGAAGAACTTTGTTACTGTAAAATTGCTAATACAAGGTAAAAAAACAAAAAAAAAATTAGTACCCAAAAAGAAAATCCCTAACTAAATCGTACTTTTATATGCCAAATTCACCTGATCGAGCACTAAAATGAAGTCAACCAGAAAAAAAAAATGAATAAACAAAATGTCCACAAAATCGAGACGAAATTTTAAAAAAGAAAATAAAGAGAGGAAGCCACACCTGATGAGCAAGATCTTTCCCTGAAGAAGCGGAGAAGAAGCGAATGAGGTCAAAAATAAGCTTTTCTTCGTCCTTGGAGTACTCGTTTTCGGTGAAATAAACGGGAACGATAGAGCCAACGTTGCTTGCATTAATCGAACCGTATTTTTCAATTGATCTCTCTCCGTGAGATCCAAACATCTCGACGGTGGTGATCTTGATTTTGGCTACCGAGTGTCCGTCAAATTTTGGCTTAAATTCTTTTCTGGTAATCTGCAGCTTTTTGGCGGGAAAAATGACGCGAGAGGAAAAAATGGAAAATCCAAAACGTAAATGTGATTTATGTGTTGTTTAAAAGGATAATATAACTTTTAGCCCAAAAACTTGGCAATTAGGTTAATATTGGTGCATATACTTTTTTTTCACTTTAGTACTTGAATTTGATAACTAGTTTCATTTTAGTCCCTAAAATTGAAAATTATATGAATTAAAAAATTTATATAAATTTTCAATGATAATATAATATAATCTCAAAGTGTTACATTCATTATTTTAATAATTAAATCAATGGATAAATAGCTAATATCACTTGTTTCTAATTCAAACAACTCAGATCATTGACCAATAATATTTAAATAAATAATTCAAATATTTAAAAATAAAAAAAATTATTAATGTAACACCCCCAACCCGTATCCATTGCCGGAATAGGGTACGAGGTATTACCGGAGTTTACTAAACATTTTCAGATAATTTTGAGTCATTTATTATTCATATTTTGAAAATAACCATAACGTTTCTCTATTGGGCCCTCGAAGCCCCAAACATACATTAAAAACCAACCGGAATTGAATCGGGATCAAAAAAAAAATTTCACAAAATCTTAAATTATATTTTCATCTAAGTACTTACCATTTCAATGCTCCTTATAATTAAACATGTTACCATTCAATCAATAGCTTGGCACTTGTCTAAGCATCATACAACAATATTGTTATTATACTTGCACATACTTCATATAAATTCAACAATGATATACCTATTTTCTCAACATATCACACTTAAGTTCAATAATAGTCTCAACTTACATAATTTCCTTATATCAACATATCAAAGATAATTATGTAATATCCTAAATTAGGGCTTAATCGGAATAGTGGTTTCGTGACCACAAATCCGAGATAGAAATAATTATTTTACAATGATTTTGATGTTTATGATATGATTGCATGATTGTGTGAAAATTTCGTGATGAAATTCTATGCCTAAAGTGCTTAAATTGAAAGTAGGGACTAAATCGAATAAGTTGCAAAACTTGCATTCTAGAAGTTTTTAGTATGAAATTGTTTTGGAATATTAATGAGGAGGTCTTAAATAGCAATTTTACCAATTTTAAGTTCATGGACAAAATTAGGACATGGATGAAATTTTTGGAAAGTTTAGTAGTAAGGGTATTTTGGTCATTTAGTTATTAAAATGAATTAAAAACAAAATTAAAAGCCAATTTTTGTCCATCTTCTTCATTAGGCCGAAATTTCAAGGGTTCTCCATAGCTAGGGTTTGTTTCAAGCTTCCAAGCTCCATAGTAAGTGATTCCAAGCCCCGTTTTTAATGATTTTTACGTTTTTGAGATCCCGGTAACTCGATAAAGCTTATGTTAGCAATAATTTAACCTAGGGTTTATATTTGGAAAAATACCCATAGGTGAAATTTGTGTATTTTGATGTTTTATGATAGAATATGAAGTTTTAAATTATGTTAGACAACTTGTACTACTCGATTTTAAGCAAAAGCGAGTAAAAGGCTTAATCGGTAAAAATACCTAATAGTCACAAGTACATGTTAGAGTGAGAATTTGATGTTGCCATAGAAGAGAAAAGTGATCAGCATGTTGTAAAACATAAGAATAAGGAATAAAGTTTAATCCCGAGCCTAGGGGCAAAAATGTAAATATGCAAAAGTTTAGGGGTAAAATTGTAATTTTGCCAAAATTTGAGTTAAGGATTAATTTGATAATGTGAGTATTAAATAAGCTAAATGTGTTATTTTAGATCAAGAAAGGCGTGGAATCGACCTCAATCGAGGAAAAGAAAAGATTGTGGACTAAATTGCAAAATCTTTGTATTTTGGTACCAAGGTAAGTTCATGTGTAAATAATGTAGCATAATTGTTATTTTTAAGTTATTGATATTAATTATGTGTTATGCTGAATTTCATTATGAAATGTATGCTTTGTGGTTAATTTCAAATAATATGTAAATTATGTGAGCTACTTGTTAAATATAATTATTCTTGAGTATTGATTTCGGCATTCTACGGAAGGCGGCAAGGATAAGTGTTCGAGAAAATCCCGTTTGAACCTTAGGAATAGATTAGGATACAAGTGACATGTCACTAGGATGGTTGAGCATCCGAACTCGTTGAGTTGAGTCCGAGTTCACTTATGGATGCGAATGTCCGAACTCGTTGAGTTGAGTCCGAGTTCGTGAGATGTAACTAGGCATCCGAACTCGTTGAGTTGAGTCCGAGTTCACTTATGGATGCGACGCCCGAGCTCGTTGAGTTGAGTCCGAGTTCGCTTATGGGCGGGTTACATGATTGCTTGATTGAATATGTGGCACTTATGTGCAAGTTATCCATGTATCCGAATTATATTCCGATGTGTTCAACGGGTAAAGTTCTACTCAAATGGAGGAAAATTTCGAGATGTAAAGAGACGTATTGGTAAATGATATGAAATGGATATTTTGGACAGGTATGTATTTAACCCTCGGGTTGAGTATTGATACAACCACGATAATGTAATAAGATGATGAAGAATGATTAAAAATGTGATATGTGTTTTAGTGATGTATGCTAATGTTGACTGGTATAACTGTTTGTTATGTTACTTATTATTTGCATATGAACTTACTAAGCATTTATGCTTACTCCCTCCTTCTTACTCATTGTAGTTTTGGACAAGCCAGCTCAGGAGTCGGGATAGGTCGAAGGCTCACCACACTATCCGAAGATTTTTGGTAAATGGCTTGTAAATTTAAGTATGGCATGTATAGCAATATACCCATTTTGTGTAAATGATCTTATGGTATGGTTGTGAAATGGTTGAGGAAATGCTTGATAATGATAAATTATGAAAATGGTTAGTTTAGATTATGTTGATGTTAAGGAAAACTATTAAGATACTTAGTGCATAAAACTCATAAAAGGATGAAATTTACCATAAACAGAATACCGCAGCAACACTAACGCGAGTTTGAAAATTTACTAAAATCATAGAAATTGAATTTGGTGGTGAAATACATATCAAATTGAAGCTTATTATGTCTAGTTTCGCATGAAACAAATGAAACAAGTAAAGGAAGTATATGTTAGAAGATATTTTAATTTTAGTGAAACAGAGTCATAGCAGTTTCTGAATCCCCTGTTCCTACTTTAGAAATTCACCATAAATTGTAAAGATATAATTAGGTGGTGTATTTTATATCCTCAGAATCCTTATTGAGTCTAGTTTTAGTATAAACAAACCTCATAGTCATATGAATTTTGTACAGATAGAAATGTGGTTCGTAGTAAACAGAGGTCAGACCAGTCGAGTCTTGAAACAGGGGTAACTTTAACTAATAAACTGTACTAATTGGCCCAACCAAAAATTCTAGAAAAAAATTAGTAGATAGTTTTATGAGTCTAGATTCATGGAAAATTTACGGATCTTAATTTCGAGTTTCGTAACTCGAGATATGATTTTTCTTGTGACTGTGACGCAAGTAGCTTAAAAGCTGTGAATGTAGAAACAAATAATTCAAAGTTCTAAAAATGTTAAACTAAGCTTAGTAACACCTCATACTCGACTCCGGCGACGGTCTCGGGTGTGGGGGCGTTACAAATTATATATGTACATGTCACAAAATATATTACTCTCTTACTATTTCTTCATAAGCATATATCATTCATTTCGTTATATCAATATTTCATGCATCATCATTTCCTTATATTTTATGTATATTTACTTTGGTAATAGTTCGTATTAAACTTAACATAAATTAAATTCCATGTATCTATACTTATTTCATTTATCTATCTTCGTAATTATTTCATACAACTATTTTGTACATATATTTCCATATGACCAATTACTGTAAACATTTCACACAACCATTTTATACAACCAATTCATATAACTATTTGTCATCTGGTACATATTACCTGAATATTAGTTGTTCAACAGATATCTTGGCGTCTCTCTTCCACGGTCTTATTTATCTTTGACGTGATGCCATAGTGTCTTTCAACTATGGTCTTACTTATTTTCTGTCATGTTGTCATGGTATCTTTCAACCATGGTCTTGTTCATTTCATGTCACGTTGCCATGGTATCTTTCAACCATGGTCTTACACATTTTATATCAGGTTGCCATGGTATCTTTCAACCATGGTCTTACACATTTCATATCAGAGAGCACACTCCCGCGAACCTCATCCTTACAGTGGGATTACCAGTCCAGGCTAAATCCCCTGTAATATAAACTCATAGAGTATTGTCGGGATTACCAGTCCAGGCTAAATCCCCTACAACGACAATTACTCTAATGAGCTTGGATCTGAATTATCAGTCCAGGCTAAATTCAGACCCTAATTCGGATTACCCGTCCGGGCTAAATCCATTTTCCACATATTCTTCGGGAGGGTTATATCAGGATAGGATCACCCGTCCGGGCTAGATCCTTTTTACCGCCAATTCCTTTTCAGAGATCCATCGAAATTTCCCTTCATTCAACCGGGATTTCTTCCCATTTTATCAAATATATCAATGTTTCATCAAATTTCATACAATGAACATTCAAATCATATTCACATCAATAACATATATTTCAAGCATTAAAGAATATAATTCAAGTTACACAAACTTACCTAGCAAAATTGTAGAAATATCAAGATTTAGGGACATTTTGGTAATTTACCATTTTCTCAATTTTCACCCGATATTAAATTGACAATTTCATTCAATTTATTAATTTAGATAATAAAACAATTCATTCCCTTCAATTTGATCATTTTGACATTTTTATAAAATTGCCCCTAAAGTTTTACTTTTATTCAATTTAGTCCTTAACCTAAAACATGCAAATTAGCAATGCAAGCTGGATATTCATATATATTTTTTCTCCTCCTCCTCTCTATTCCACATCCTTAATGTATATAACACACTTGTAAGTGACATCATCTATAATTTTTATTATTTACTTTTATGAATATTCAAGCTGTCCATCTGTGTCATAGTCACTAAATTATTTATATCTAGAGCTATAGAACTCTAAATTAAGATCCGATAATTTTTCCTGAAACTAGACTCATATATATTATTACCATAAAATTTTCAGAATTTTTGGTTTAGTCAATAAGTACAGTTTATTCTTTAAAGTTACCCCTATTCTGCTGTCTGACAGTTGTGACCCTTCTTCACTAAAAATTAATTATCTTCTAATACAGAACTCGAATGATGTTCCCGTTTATTTATATTGAAACTAGACTCATTCAAGATTCTAAACATATAAATTTAAGCCCATAATTATGATTATACAATTTTTTATGATTTTTCAAAGTTAGAACAGGGGAACCCGAAATCATTCTGATGTTATCTCACAAAATTTATTATATCTCATGATTTACAAATCTATTGCTTACACCGTTTCTTCTATGAGAAACTAGACTCAATGAGCTTTAATTTCATATTTTTTTCATCTTATAATTCGATTTAAAAAATTTATGGTTATTTTTCAAAGTTAGTCTACTGCTGCTGTCCAATATTGTTTTAGTGCAAGTTGTTTATTACCATTTTTCCCTTAAGCTCTAATAAATAACAATTTCGTCCCTACTCAATTAGCCTCTCAATTGAGCTGATTTTTCTCAATTAACACTTTATTCTATCACTTTAAACTACTTTACAACATTTGGAAATCATAATTTCAGCACTAGACTTTAATTCCAACATTTTCACAATTATGTCCTAAAATCAATTTCCATTAATTTTACTAACTTAATTCATACTCTATTTCTATTCAAGTTCCATCCCAACTCAAATTTAACTCCTAAATTTTCAGCTTATTTAACTAGTTTCAAAATTTCCTCAAATTAGCCCTTCAACATAAAACTTATGAATTACTTTACAATTCAATCCTTATTTCATTTCTAACTTGAATTTCTATCAATTTAACCCTTATTTCATCATTTTACTCAACATGAACAGTATCTAAAAATCTAATATCTTTTCAAAATATCAACTTAATTTTATCAAAATCTTGTCCAAAGCTTCTAAAATATCAAAATTAAGTAAAAATGGCTCAATTGACTTACCTATTAAACTTTCAAGCTTCACATCTTCGATTTTCCCTTTATTTTTCTTTCTTTTCTCTTTTTCTTTTTTTCCTTTCCCTGCTTTCTGTTTGGTTTGCTTTGTTTGTTTATTTCTCTCCTTTATTTCTTTTTTCCTTTTTATTTTCCCTTTTTTATATATACACACACATGTATTTATACTTGAATAATAAGTATTATTCATTTATATATGTGTATATTATTAGTACATTTGTATTCATTTATAACCATACATTTGTCATTATTTAATATATTTATTATATAAAATCTTATAATATAATTATTTAATTAATAATTATCTATTTAATATCTAATACATGTATTACAAATGTATGTATTTTTATCCATACACTTGTATATTTTATTTACTATATATTTATCTTTATATTAAATTGTTTATCATATAAATATCTTATAATATAATTATAATAAATTAATTTAATATCATTTATTACTAATGTATATATATTAATTAAAATCTAAGTAAAAATCTTAGATTTTTATTTTATATGCTGCCTCACTTATGCTAAATGGCATAATTGCCATTTTGGTCCTTTTTATTTTCTTTTAATCTATAATTAAACTTTCACACTTTATTCAATTTAATCCTTTTATCCAATTATCCTTAATTAAGCTAAATTCACTTAATTAAACTCTAATTAACCACTCTGAACTTTTTAAATATTTTTGATAAATATTTACGGATCCTTTTTTTTTTTTTTAGTAACGAAGACTCGAAAATACACTTTTTCGATAATCGCAAAATTCGGGTTATTACAATTAAACCAATTTAATTATCGATCTTTGTTCTGATTTTCGATTTTTACTAATTTCAAGTAGTTTTCGAGTTAGTTAATTCAACATTTTTGTTTGAACTGTTATATTGATCATTTCTCAATCAGTCCAATTCAATCCTGTTATAGTAACAGTATAACACTAATTATATTATCAAATATTGACAGAATCATAGTTTATGTCAAATTATGTCGTGCCGATGATTGTTCGTGAAAAATTTTCAAGGTTAATAATAACAATCTAAGTCATAAACTTGGTAATCCTGTAATTGATGCTACCTATGTCAATGGAGTTTTGTATTGTATTTACGTGAATCTATTATTCGAATTGTGAAATTCAACTTGATTTGAATTCGAAGTTCAGATTATTTATTTAAGTTGACCCAAATATTTTGAATAACTCGATTTGATTAATTCTTATTAATATTCAATTTAATCAATAAATCAACTTTTAATTGAAACAGTGACTTTCTTTCCTACAAAGTAATCTATATCATGCAACATTTAAAATTACATATGAATCAATATTCTGTTGTTCATCTTATTGATCTAGTGTTCTAACATTGAAACATTGGTTGTGTAAAAATTTTGGACTGCATCAACAGGCTGAGCAAATCATTTCTTGAAGGTGTTTGATTGTCAATGTTTTCCTGATCACACAATGGGCAAAAGTTTGATTTTTGATACTAAGCTTGCACTTTTATTGGCTATAATGCTCCTCAGCATGGTTGTAACTGCCTGTGAACTATGTATTTTCATTGTTAACATAACGGTGATAGTGGCGGGGAGACGAACACAATCTCGAACGGGGATTGAACGGGGAAAATAAAGTTTTTTTCTTTTAATTTTCAATCTATTTTAATTAATTAGTATTAAAAGAAAAATATAAATGTAAATTTATTTAATTGTAAAATCAATTAATTAATTATTTTAAAATTCATTTTAATTAATAAAAAATTGAAAATTAATTTAATTTAATTTAATTTAATTTAATACATATGGTACAATTTGATTAGTTAAAATTGATAAAATTAATAGTGTTAACCACGTATGAATAAAAATATCAATTTAATTAAATATTTTAAATTTAAATACTAATTAAATACAAAAAGATCATAACAAAGGGTGATATATATATGGCTTTACTCAGATTCTTCCTTCTGTTTTTTCGAGGCATGTTCGTTTGCCTCTTTATTCTTAGCTTCACGGCGCTCTCTCTTCACATCTTTAGCTTTGTTTGGTAAAGCCATTTCTCCGACCTACAAAAAACAAGTACCGTTCAAATAACTTCAAACACACACACACACACAAAAATCATTGTCGCCTTACCTTCTGATCAGGAATGTAAATCTTGCCTATAGTTCCTTGTATTGCATCTGAGCTAACATTTTTAACTTACGAAGTGAAAATTTTTGGTTCATTAATCGAAACCGAAGTTCATTACAAAGTGTTAAAAGAGTTAACATGCATATTCGTCGTACCTTCTTCTTAGGTTGATCTTTTGCAGTTTTCATTGCTTCTTTCCTCAAGCCTTCGTTTGGTAGACGGTGACGTCGAACCACCAAATCCATGGAAGGGCCTACTTCAACGAGTTCCATCCTCGGAATTACAGTGCCGGATTTTTTTAATTGAAGGGCACAACGCGTAAGGTATACCTTGTTCGAAGAAATTGTTGTACATACGTAAACACGGTCCAATCCAGCAAGGTTTATATTCTCCACAACCTGAATTAATTACAGATATCTTCATCAAAATCTTTCTGGAATAAAAACCCAAAGTGCTAAAAAGCTAAACACGAACCTCTCCTCGTAAAAAATAAAGCAAAACTTCCTTCAAATGTTTCAGCTCATCTACATTCTCGAATCCTTCTCCAATGAAAGCAATGAAAGGCTTAGATCCAACCCGAGGTGCTATCTTCTTATCATAACTGAATGATTCAATAGATTTAAAATTCTCAACCCCAACCTCTATGAGATCGTATACATGGTGATCGTACATTCGCCCTATAACTAGATTGTTAGGTCGCTTATTCGAATGTGAACCATACTGACAACACAAGAGCACGTAATCAGAATCCGCTAAGCAGAACAGGTTTTAGAACTGGTTAAGCATTGATCGAACCGAGCACTATGCTAAAACAGTAAAACCGACAAAATCAAGGACAGTCGTAACATATATTCATCATTCATATACCTTCTTTACTAAGAACCAAATGCTAAATAACATAAGTCTATAATAATGCTAAATTAAGGTTAAAATATGCTATAAGTCTCTGTACTCTTCTCAAATTTGATATTTAGTCCTTATACTTTTATTTCCAAGAATTTAGCCCCTCTACTTTCTATTTCAAAATCTAGGTTCAACTCAGTTAAATTTGTTAAATTTTTTAATTAAATTTGTTGGTATGACATTTCAAAATAAAAAAATACTCAATTAACAAAATGTAACTAAAACAATAACTTCGTAATAACTTAAATTTAATAAAATAATCTTAACAATGTTAAGAGTTAAACATAAATTCTGAAATCTGAAAAATACAAGTACCTATGGCATATTTTAACCCCAAATTAAAACAACAAAAATAGTTGAAATCAATGAGAAAAAAAGAATGAAGCTTTAGGATTTTGATTCGATTACTTAGAACAAAGATACTTCAATCAGTTTTGAGAGAAAAGAACTCTAAAGAAGTTTCACCCCCACTTTCAAATGGCCTTATATTATCATTCTTCCTTGTATACCTCACAGCTCCACCTTTTTTTAAATGGTAAATTTCACTCAAAACACTATTCAATGTGCCGCTCGTCTTTGTTCCTTGAAGTATCAGTGTTTTCTTCCCTGTTTCCACCTGTAAAACACAATTTCAATTAAACCATTTTTTTTCATGACTTAAGTCATCATTGAACATCAAAATTTTGAAGAAATTTGTAGTGACTTACGAGCTTTGGGGCTCGTTTATCTAATTCCCTTTTAACTCTTCCTTTCATTGGGGTCTTAATTTTCATGATGCTTGACTGAAAAAATGATTAAAAATGAAAAATTTATTGTTAAAAAAATTGGACTAGAAATAAAATTGTAAATAAATAAGAGGGGAAGAGCTTGCAACTAGAGGTGATCATGAACTGGGCCTCAAGAAAATTTTAAGCTCATTTTCTAGGCATGGGCCCAGACCAAAAATGGGCTTAACAATTTGCCCAAGCTCAACCAGAATTATAATAGCTAAGCCGAGCCCGACCAAGTAGCGTATTAAATTTTTAGATTATTTTATTATATACAACAAATTTAAAAATATAATATATCAAATATATTTAAAAACATTAAAACAGATATTAAAATAACAAAAAATTAAAACCATATTAAAACAACAAACAAATTGAATATACATTAAGAAGTCTTTATACTAAGATAGTTGTAACTAAAATAGTAACAAAATTAGTAATAAAACAAATATTCTACAATATCCAAATAATATTAAAAACAGCAGTGAAATAACATAATAAACAGCACCAAAACAACCTGCAAAACCAATGACAAAAAGGGATGAATTTGCAAATAGAAAATGAGAAAATAATAAGACCACATGTGGTTTAAAAGAACCAAATTATAGATATGAATGCATCTTCTCCGAGTTTCACATAATGAGGTTCATGGAAACAAAAACCATCATTAAGTTTGAGAGAAAGGGATGTTGTGTTATTTCAAAAACTATCATAATATCAGTAAGTTATATACTCTTCCCTCATCGAGCTTTACACCAGACACCAATACTGACTTGCACCAACGAGTATCCACCAGAAAGATAAGATTTCCTTCGATTCTATTTTGCTTAGGAGGTTAGCCAGCCAAATTAAGTAATATGATAAATATGAGATTTGGTACCAGCTCCAGTATATGTCTCTTATCAAAAATCAGTATAATGAATTCGCAGAAATTTCCAATTTTTAAACTGTCAAAAAAGTTTAGCAGTTGAAAGTCAGGATTCGGGTTGAAAGTTTAGACCTCTAATTTTCCAATTCTAAAAGCGATAACTTCAAGCTGCTGATTGAAAAAGGGAGAACCATAATCTACTTTCTCATCTATTTAAAAATAGAGTATTTCTGTTTCTTTTTCAAAGTCAATCAGTGTCTGTTGATTATGAGTATTCATATTCAAATATTTCAACATTATATAGTCATAATCATGAATAAAATCCTAGCAGGTTGAAGCAGTCTAAAGGCAGCCTTAGTCAACGATAAAAAAAATATGTTAAAAAAACAAAGTTGCGAAGTCACATTAACACAGGTTCAATAAAATAAGTAAAGCAAAGAAAATATTGAAATTTGAAATAAACAACCTAACAATGGAGCAATAATGACTAGAAATACTAACAAACAAGAAGCAGAAACCCTAATTAGCGAAAAGACAAAAAGTTTGAAGGGAGTTAAAAAGAATCTAAATGAGGGAAAAAAGGAGAAGAAAGAGGACGAGGACTCACCGATCAGAGGACAAAAGGCGAAAGCAAATTGCTCCCCATGGGAAAAGTTAAATTTTTTATTTTTGGTTTTAGTTAAATTTTTTATTAAATTTATTAGTATAACATTCTGAAATAAAAAATATTCAATTGATAGTAATATAATTAAAATAATCACATTATTTTAATAAAATAATATTAACAAAGTTAAGAATTAAATATAAATTTTAAAATTTAAAAAATATATAGACCTATGCTATATTTTAACCCCAAATTAAAACAACAAAGATAGTTGAAATCAATGAGAAAAAATGGAACTTTAAGGTTTTGATTCCATTACTTGCAACAAAGATACTGCAATCAGTTTCACCCCACTTTCAAATGGCCTTATATGGGTTTTCACTGTTGGACTTAGCTTTATTTTGGATAAATTATACTGAGAAGATATTAAATTATTAATAAATTTATATTTTTATTTTGTGTAATCAATTAAGTTGTATTGTTTAATATAATAACTAATATATTATAGGTAAACTATAACAGTAGTCACATTTATTTACATCAAATTATATTTTAATCACCTATATTTAAAATGTTACATTTTAGTCATTTACTGATGAAGTAATTATTTTGTAATAAAACGACAATATAAGTGACAATATAATTGAGTATAAGGCAAATAAAAGTGACAAATTTTATAGTTTACCAGTTTATTAATTATTAATAACATAATTTTATGTGTATCGAGTCTTATAATTGGTTACTTTAAAATATTTCTAATTTTAATCGAAGTTAGTGACGTTCAAATATTTGTAATTTAGATAAAGCTTTAAAATAAATCAAATTTTATTAAAATAACAAGTTTTTAAGTTTGTTAATCAAAATATGGACCAACTCTCGGGGTGGTATCGTCTTTCGCGGCAGAAGCGCTAGCCTGCTTACAGGCAATCCAGTGGGGGAAAAGAGAGGGGGGTTTCGACGAATAGAGGTAGAAGGAGACGCGCTTAGCATCATTAAAAAAACAAAAAGCAAAGAGGAGGACCGATCAGTATTACGAGCATATATGATGGAAATAAAAGAGTTAGAGAAAGGTTTTAAAGAATGTCATTTCAAAAAAATCTCAAAATCTGGAAATGAAGCAGCACATGCATTAGCAAGGGAAGGATTAAAGAGACAACCGAAAACTTACCTGGATGATTGGTGGCCGGAAGCAAAGCTGAGGGCAAGTGAATCAGATGGAAGAAGAATGGGTAGATTGGAGAGGGTAATAGATGTTTTAAGTCTTCAGAGTAGATGGAGAGACTCTCTTTTAGTGACTGGGCATAGAGATTATCGGAAGTGGGCTTGGGTTTTTAGGTTGATGTTTTTATTTAACTTTTTGTTAGGCTTTAGGTGAATTATCGGAAGTGGGCATAGAGACTCTCTTTTAACATTTTTTTTTATAATACTGAGGGCATCCCCTTCATTCACTACTCGGCGGAACCCCTTTTCTATTCCCCACTGTACTGCCTGTAAACAAGCAAAATCCAAAAAGATTTTAAGTTATGATAAAATATTTCACCTTCTCTAAAAAATGGCTCTTTCTCTTCCATTTTCACTCAAGATCTTCCACTTTCTCATCAACCAAGCACCCTTCGCCCCTTAGACTCCCCAAAACTCCACCATCCTTTTCTCCAAAACCCCTTTCCAATCCAATAATCCCCTCAACCAAGACCCATCTCTACGCCTCACTTTTCTGCACTCTTATCCACCTATATTTAAGCTGTGGAAGATATTCACATGCCAAGGAAACATTTTTCAAGATGAGGAAACATGGTGTTATTCCCGTTTTGACCCTGTGGAATCGCCTTATTTATAGTTTCAATGCATCTGGTTTGATTTCTGAGGTAATGCTACTTTACTCTGAGATGCTAGCTTGTGGGGTTTTGCCTAATATTTTCACCGTAAATGTTTTGGTTCATTCTGTTGTCAAAGATGGTAATTTGAGCTTTAGCTTGGAATTGCTTAGAAGTTTTGGCGCCAAGAACATTGTTGATACTGTTACTTATAATACTTTGATTTGGGGATTTTGTGAGCAAGGTTTAGCTTATCAAGGTTTAGGGGTTTTGTCTGAAATGGTCAAAAAAGGTATAACTTTTGATGTTATTTCTTGTAATATAATTGTTAAGGGATTTTGTAGAATTGGATTTGTTAGATATGGAGAGTGGGTTATGGATAATTTGACTACACGTGGGATCTGTAAGGATGTTATAGGGTTTAACATATTGATTGATGGATATTGTAAGATTGGAGACGTGAATTATGCAGTCGAATTGATCCACAGGATGAGAAGTGAAGGTATAGTTCCTGATATCATTAGTTATAATACCTTGATAAATGGATTTTGCAAAAAAGGTGATTTCTTTATGGCCAAAAGTTTAATCAATGAGATTTTGGGGTCTCGTAGGAAGAAAGATTCTAAGATTTTGGCTGGTACTGATAACCGAAAGGAGGTAGATAATGGTGTGGTATTGGAGCCAGACCTTATTACACACACTACACTTATAAGTGCCTATTGTAGGCAAGAAGCTCTTGAGGAGGCACTTTCTATATATGAAGAAATGGTTGTGAATGGTATTTTGCCCGATGTGGTTACTTATAGTTCAATCTTAAATGGCTTCTGCAAGCATGGGAAGTTAGCTGAGGCAAAAGTGCTTATGATGGAGATGGAGAAGATGGGTGTGGATCCCAATCATGTCTCCTATGCTACTCTTATGGACTCGATATTCAAAGCTGGGAATTCTTTGGATGCTTCTGCCCTTCAAAGTCTAATGGTTGTTCGTGGGATTGTCTTTGACGTTGTTGTGTACACTACACTGATGGATGGACATTTTAAGGCTGGGAAGTCCGACGAGGCGGAGACCATTTTTATTACTCTTTTAAAGAACAAAATGGTGCCTAATACGACCACCTATTCAGCATTGATTGATGGTCGTTGCAAGTTGGGAGACATAAATGGTGCAGAATCTGCATTGGAAGAAATGAAAGAAAAAGATGTTGTCCCTAATGTCGTGACTTATTCTTCTATCGTAAACTGCTATATCAGGAAAGAAATGCTTGATGAAGCTGTTAACTTGATGCGGAAGATGGTAAGCAAAAATATCTTGCCAAACGAATATATTTATGCTGCACTAATTGATGGATATTTCAAGGCAGGTAAAGAAATGGTTGCTCTTGATCTCTATAGTGAAATGAAATTAATAGGGTTGAAGGAAAACAATTTTATACTCGATTCTTTCTTGAACAACTTGAAAAGATCTGGAAGGATGTGGGAAGCGGAGGAATTAGTTAAAGATATGATGTCTAGGGGCTTGTCGCTTGACCATGTAAATTATACATCTTTGATGGATGGCTATTTCAAAGAGGGAAAGGAGTCAGCTGCTCTTACCTTGGCCCAGGAAATGACAGAGAAGAATATTCCGTTTGATGTTGTTGCATACAATGTCTTAATTAATGGTCTTTTGAGGCTTGGTAAATACGATGCACAATCTGTTTATGCTAGAATGAGAGAGTTGGATCTGTCTCCAGACATCATTACATGCAATACCATGATTAATGCATACTGCAAAGAGGGTAAATTTGAACATGCGCTACACCTGTGGGATGACATGAAGAGTTGTGGGTTAATGCCAAATTCCATAACTTGTAACATTCTGATCAGAGGTCTTTGTAAAGCTGGTGAAATTCATAAAGCTCTAAATGTTTTGAATGAGATACTGAGTTTAGGATTTTCACCTACCACAGCCATTCACAGATTTCTGCTTGATGCATCCTCAAGGAATGGAAGGGCTGATGCCATTTTGCAAATGCATGAACACCTTGTTTCCCTGGGGCTTGAACTTAACCAGGCAGTTTTCAATACTCTCATCACTGTCTTATGCAGACTAGGGATGACGCGGAAAGCTGTTTCAGTTTTAGAAGATATGACAGGAAGAGGCTTGTCAGCTGACAGGGTAACTTACAATGCTCTTATACATGGATATTGCACAGGCAGCCATGTAGATAAGGCTTTCGCTACATATTCTCTGATGATAGCAAAAGGAGTTACACCGAATATTGTTACTTACAATCTTCTTCTGAAAGGTCTCTCGACTTCTGGTTTAATGAAAGAAGCAGATGAATTATTTGTCCTAATGAAAGAAAAAGGCTTGAACCCTAATGCGTCAACATATGATACGTTGATATCTGGGCATGGTAAGATTGGAAGTAATAGGGAATCTATAAAACTTTATTGTGAAATGATTACCAAAGGATTTATTCCCAGAACTAGCACCTACAATGTGCTTATTGACAGTTTTTCTAGGGTAGGAAAAATGACCCAAGCTCAAGAGCTTCTTAAGGAGATGCAATTGAGGGGATCATTGCCTAATTCCTCAACTTATGACATACTAATCTCTGGTTGGTGTGACCTCTCTAATCAGTCAAAGCTGGACAGTGCCTCAAAAATGTCGTGCCTAGTTGAGGTGAAAAATTTACTGTTGGAAATGAATGATAAACAGCTTGTACCTAGTGAAAGTACTGTTTTCAATATCAGTTCTACCTTTGCAAAACTAGGAAAGAAGTTTGATGCTCGGCAATTTTCGAAGGGACTATACAAGAGAAACACCGTATAAGGAATAAATGAAATACAAGAAAAAAGGGATTCCTTCTACACGGATAGCCAACCTTTTAATGATCTTCATTAGCTCTTACTTCAGAAATCTGGCTTCAGCTCTTTTTGCACTGTATGTACTTCACTGCATTGGTACTAGCATATAGATATTTCGTATCTGATAAATAGTGATGTTGACAATAAAAACTATTTTCAATTTCTCTCACTTTTAAACATTATCCCTTTTATCTTTTCAATTGGCATTTTATAGCAATTCGCAAGCACCATGATTGACCACTAACATGTGAGGGCTTTTCTAAATTCTTTTCAGTTTGCGCGATGATAGTCACATGTTCCATTTATGGACTTTTGCCTGGAATTCCTAGTCCCAACAAAGTTGGTATGTGATTCAGAATGTGAGAAGTGGAGGTAACCGTTGATTTCCTTTTGAACAGATTGTCAAGAGAAGAGCAATGTATTGGCAGTTGTTTTCAGCTTTAGGCAATTAGGGTTCAGAAGCAAGATTCAGTGGTTCATTTTTCTGATGCATTAGCAAAAATGCACACATCTCCCTACTTAGTATTGCTGTTGCCCCAACTCGAGGTGAATAGCTGTATTTCACTACAAACACAATGCTGACATAGCATATCGGATGATAATTTGGAGAACAGCACCACACCTTATTAATCAATGTTCACGCTTGCCATTTAGGCCTATATTGTTGCCACAATTTGAGGTTAAACGTTGTATTTTATTACGAACGATAATGTTTATACTATGTTCGTATTATAATGTTATTAATGGTGAATGATATTTGAATGAATATTTGAATGTTCTTATTTTCTAAACTCACACTAGTTAGCTTATTCCATAGTTTTAACCATCTCAAGTAATCCTAAAGACTAGGGCGGACTTTTGACTTATAAATTATTCTCCTTACATTTTTTTCTAAATTCATTTGGTTTTTGGACAACAAAGTTATTTGATCTGTAGTTTATTTTTTTTTTTAAATGCATGTATACTTATGTCATTAATTGGATTTAAATATATGTTATTCGGCTTAGATTAACATCCCAAAAATTTTACTCAAAAGAAAAAAATTATTAATAAAAACTATATTGGAGAGTTCAATTATGAATTAAAAAATATTAATAGTTTAACCATGCATGTTTAAAAAATATAGTTGTAAAGCTAATATTTATTATTTTATTATAAATGAAATTTGTTTTTAGAATATAACTTTATTATATTAACACACAAGTGGGTAGCTACTATTTATAGGCCAAGTCCTCTCAATCTAACAACTAAAAACGATACAGGTATATGCTGAAATAATAATCTTTATAATTATCTACACAAGCCTAACATTTGAAAATGTTCCTAGTTCTACAAGCTTCTAGTTTTTTCTTCCTGACTCATTCTAGATTTCTATGTTCTTTCAAAATATTCTAGAATTTCTTTTGTTGGAAATTTCGTGAACTTTTTTGTTAGCTGGAGGCATTTGCATATTGAGATTTGGGCCTTTTTCATTGTGTTCCTGTGAATTACTATTTGATTTTCACGAATTTAAAGGCTGGCAAAAGGCTTGGTTTTTCTGAAATAGAAAATTTTTATTTTAAAATTTTAAATTAATAAAAATAATAAAATTTTAATTAACACTTTAAAATTTATATTTTACTATCGTAAAAATTATAATTTAATTCGGACCTTAAAAAATTTTGGGTTCGACCTTGTGGATGTATTTGCATTGTATGGTGCAGGGAGATGAAGACAATCTTCAACAGTTATTGAACGGGGAAAAGAAAAAAATAATTTTCAATGTATTTTAATTAATTGGTACTGAAAGAATATGATATATGTAAAATTCATTAATTAATTTTTTTATTTTTAAATACATTTTAATTAATAAAAATTGAAAATTAATTTAAATTAATTTTTTATTTTCTAATACACGGAGCATAATCTTAATGGTATTTAATACACATGGTACAGTTTGATTGGTTAAAACTGATAAAATTAATAGTGTTAGCCATGTATTAATAAAAATACTAATTTAATTAAAGTTTTTAAAATTTAATTACTAGTTAAATCTTTAAAAAATTAATCTTCAATATCTTTTCTTAATTTTTTATTTTTTTACTTTTGACACAGTCGTGTGAGCCATCAGTGATCACTGTATCTTCAATTGTGTATTCAAGAAAAAAAAAACATAACATAATCAACAATTATAATATTATAAAAAATATTTAAAAATTCCCAACTAACAGAATCAATATCATGGCATTAAAGTAGTGAAATCATGTCAATGGTTTGAGCTAACAATAACCTAAGGAATTGGACAAAACTATGGATGAGTTAAAATAAAATTTTAAAAGTTTGAGGGAAAAAATAAAAAAAAATTATTTAAATAGAGTTTAAATTAAATATTTTGTAACTGAGAGGGATTAAAGTTGCTATTAATCCATTTAATCAAAGAGGCCAAACTCCTCACTGTCCCTTTATATATGCCTCTAGACAAAACCTATTTATAGATACAGCCCATAGAGTAATATGGAACCATTAATTTATATTTAAAATAATGTAATAAATATGAAAAAAAATGAACTTAATATTTGTATTCTAAAATAATGTAATTTATATTTGCATTTATGTTTTATATGAATAATATATATATATAAAAAAAAAAAGAGGCAGTATGCATATTTAAGTTGTTAAGTACAAGTTGCGTACCTTCCATTATTATTTTGTCGATTAATTTTCATTATATAAATAATAATTATTCACATGTCCATTTACTTTGTCCGAAAATAGTGAAGGTTTATTCTTTAAGAATTAAATTTATTTTTCGGAATAATAATTCTGTTGATATATATTGATAACAGATTTGGCTTTCACATTGAAATTAAAGAAAATTATTTTTGATTTTATGTTTGATTTGAATCGTTTGAACTCACACTTGAAACAGTTTATAGTATGAGAATAGCAGAAAATATTATTATGTTAAAAAACAAAAACAATAACGATCTATTTATTCGAAAATACAGATACGATTTCGGTAAAGGGCTTATTTAGCCCTATCACAATCACGGTCCTAACGGTACCACTAACTTGCTGATATAGATGCCACATGAGAAGCTGGTTTTCAAATTAAGAAATGATGGTTTTCAATGTATTTGCAAGATTGTCTCCATCCTTAGTTGTGTCTTCATTTGATTTTTAGGTAAAGATATAACTATTTCATTTTATAGTTGTAATTATATCCGGGGCGAAGACATAATTTTTTTGTAGGGAGGTCGAAATGAAATTTTAATTTTTTTAATAGTCTATATTTTTATAATTTTTAAATGATTAAATTAAAATTTCATAATTTTAGGGGGTCAAAGTATAATTTTATCTTTACTAATTTAAATTTTAAAATTTTTTTAAAGAGCTAAAACAACAATTTTCTATTTTAGGGGGCCGAAGCTCCTGCCAACCCCTGGATTCGCCTCTGATTATATCTGTATTTTTTTTACATAATGCCTAGAATTACTCATAACTTTTTTTTAATCCATAAATAAGAGTACAATGTATTTCAGTGTACTCGAACCTATATCTTCTTACATTGACAACAATGCTCATGCAAATAAAAAAACAAAACTAAGTTTATTTTGCATGGGTTGTTTTTTAATTGAGAAAATGTTGTTTTTCATGTTTCCTTCATGCCCACTACGTTTCGTTCACATGTTTTAACATATTAAATCACGAGGGAAATGGGTAGCTTGCTGGATCTGACTTCTAAATTTAGTCATACGATTTTTATGGTTATTATTTATTATTATATATGTTTATTGAGGGTTTTTTATTAATTTATACAACACACATATAAAAAAATCAATTAATAATCATAATATAACCTATAATTAATCCATAAAAATATTTCATAAAATTAAATATATGAGTTTTAATCATTACAAATTATGATGTCCTTCTTTATAATAAACGTGAAGTTTAAAAATATCGAAATTATATCAACAATTTTTCTATAATCACTCATTTTATGAGACAAAAGTATTATAGGGTCTATATATTAAAAATTATATTGTACTTTTTATTTTTACTCAAAAAGGATAAATTAGTCCATTTTTCTATTAAAATTTCATTTATTTTTACTCTTAAAATTGATATAATTGACAGAATAATCAGAAAGTTACACATGATACATCACGTGTACCTCAACTGACGTACATGGGCTTATTTTTAACAGTAGAGATTGATGAAATTTTTAATAGAAAGACCAGTTTACTCTTTAATCTAATGTACAGAAACTAATTTACTAATTTTTTAGGTAAAAGAGACAAACTTCAATCTAATACCTAATACAAAGACATTCATAGTACTTTTACCTCTTTATCAAAGAAGAAAGTGAGAAGAAGCTCTCTCGATTTATGGCTTAACTATCTTAAAATTTCTCCTTTTTTTTTTCTTACAAAAAGAAAACATTAAAGTAAAACAGAAACGACTTGTCTATTTTGTCTTGTCATGGAAGTGGAAGCCTCAACCACCATAATATTATAAACTGTCTAGTAAGGTTAGTCAAAAACTTTCCATCCAACATTCATTCTCGTGACAAAGTTAGTTATATATAAACCACTCGAATTTATTCCATTTGTTTCAATAAATCCTTCACCCTCTTTCCAAACAAATTCTGATCTCAAATATGACCACTTAACAGATTAACTGCCTCTATACAATTCATCTCTAAGACAATGTTCCGAAAATATATAGCAAAAATTTATCCCTCTTTTTTGAAAATATTCTCAATATCTAAATCAAGGTAAAGTTTTCCTTCCTCTCTTTTTATGTTTGTCTTCTTTCGCTTTTCCCTTTTGATGTATGACTCTTCTTGCTTTTTTGAGTTCTAATCTTTGTTTCGTCTTTTTTGTTGCAAGTTTTCAGGTCAAGAGTCAAGACCTTTGCACATTGAGATCTGGGCTTTTTTCATTGTGTTCCTGTGAACTATGTGTTTTCACTGTTAACATAACGGTGATGGTGCAGGAAGAAGAAGACAATCTTGAACGTTGATTGAACTGGGAAAATAAAGTTTGTTCTTTTAATTTTCAATCTATTTTAATTAATTATTATTAAAAGAAAAGATAAATGTAAATTTATTTAAATACAATTTTAATTAATTTTCAATGGTTTGAGCTAACAATAACCCAAAGAATTAGACAAAACAGTGGATGAGTAAAAATAAAATTTACAAATTTGGGGGTTAAAAATAAAAAAATATTTAAATAGAGTTTAAATTAAATATTTTGTAACTGAGAAGGATTAAAGTTGCTATTAATCCATTTAATCAAAGCGGCCAATCCCTCACTGTCCCCTTATATTTATGCCTGTAGACAAAACCTAATTATAGATACAGCCCATAGAGTAATATGGAACCATTAATTTTTTAAAAATAATGTAATTTTATTTCCATTCATGTTTTATATGAAAATATTAAAAAAAAAGAGACAGGATGCACATTTAAGTTATTTAAGTACAATTTAGGGTACCTTTCCATTATTATTTTGTCGATTAATTTCCAATATATAAATAATAATTATTCACATGTATATGACCCATTTATAATTTCTAAATATCTTTTTTAAATTTTTTAATGAACCACCAAACAAAATTATTAAAATAAAACTCTATCCGGAAAAAGGGAAACAACTTTTTCATTAGGGGTTAATTGCGACATTGGCCCAAATTTGAATTGGTCGTTGAATTTCAAAACGATTTAACCGAGTTATTAAAGTATCAGTATTGTATTGCTTAAGTTTTTTGGTAGCATAATAATCAATTTAAGCGTTAAATGCGGTTTGAATCATATGGATCAAATTGTAAACACTTTTGTCAATAAAATTTAGAATCCAAATGTTGTAAATATACTCCAGATTATATTTGAGATGGTGTTTAACACACCCAAGCTAATGGCTGAACTTACATGAGGACTTAATTGATATGATATTAATACTTTGAGGACTTGATTAAAATATTTAAAGTTTGGGAACAGTTTAAAATTAGAAATTAAGTACTTTAATTTAATAAAAGAAGGCTGACTTAATTTAATTTAATCTAATTGGAAATATCCTTTAAGCAATGTTCTTCTTATTGGATTGATAGTTGAACTAATTAGACTATCCTTTCTCGATCTAATCTATTCAACTGATTAGACCGTTGTTTCAACTGCTTAAAAATGTAACAAACAATAATTTTAGAAAAATCAAAAAACAAGAAAATAAAAACTCATTAATTAAAAATTCATTTTCATCCCAGCAACCAGACATCTAAGTTGGCATGTAAAACTCATTTGGACTGCCATATAGGACTGCTGTTAGGGAGATAACAGAACTTAACGGTAGAGTGACCACTTCATAACAAAACGATAACGTAAGTGGCTAAAACGTAATATTTCAAACATAGGTGATTAAAATGTAATCCGAGACAAACAAAAGTGACTATTTTTACAGTTTATTTATAAATTAATTTAATTTAATTTAAGTTTTATTAAAAAATCATTAAATAAAGAAAAAAAAAAGAGAGGAAAAATCAGTCGTTGGATAAATAAAAAATCACGGGTGAAAAAGTCACCAACCAAAAAAGGATAAACGTCGAGAGAGAGAGAGAGTATAAGAGATTCCTCCATTTGCATAGCTCCATCTGGACCGTCCGATGAAATGACCTGACTATAAAATCAATGATTAGATGTCTCGAACTCGTGCATGTCCACCTAACATAGGGCCCAGATCTATGGGTTGGTAAATGGGCCCATCACATGCAATATTTTTTTATTTTTTGTTAATAAATGTTTTTAAACCATATTATGGAAAAATAATAAATAAAATAAAAATAATCAAACATTATCATTAATTATTATCAAATATAAAAAATTTATTATAAAATATAATTAATTAATATTTAAAAATAGGCAAACTACAAAAATAATCATTTTTCTTTGCCTAGATTACATTTTAGTCACTTACGTTATCGTTTTATTACGAAGTGGTCACTTTACCGTTAAGCTCCGTTATCTCCCTAACGGCTGTTCTACATCTTAGTCCAATGGGTTTTAAATGCCAATTTGGATGTCCTACGTGAAAGTCTAAATTAAATTTTTTTAATTAAAAACCTATTTTCATTCCAGCAATTAAACATTCAAGATGGTATTTAAAACCCATGTGGACTGCCACGTAAGAATTCTGTTAGGGAGGTAACATAGTTTAATGATAAGAATGACCACTTCGTAACAAAATGATATCGTAAGTGACTAAAACATAACATTTCAAACATAAGTAACTAAAATGTAATATGAGTAAAATAAAAGTGACTATTTTTACAGTTTATCCTTAAAAAAAGTTGGTTAGAAAAAAAAAAGAAAAACTTTCTTTTTAGACAATGCAATCAAATCAAACTCTTTTAAGTTGAAAACCACAAACTTTTATTGGATAAGAAGAAAGGTAGAGAAAAAAATGACAAAGGAAAGTTTCTTTATTGTATATATTTTTGATAAAATATGAAATTTAAATTTTAGATTTCATACAAATATACAATTATTGAATATTAAAATAATTATTTTAATTATTCTAAATATATATAATTAGATGAAAATAAAATTTTCATGTATATATTTAAATTAAAATAAAAAAATATTTATATAATTTTACCAATTCAAAGCTTAAATGTTATATTGCATCATTAATAGAAATTAATATATACTTTTGACATTTTTTTCCATTTTATAAAAAATTATCTTAAATAATATAAAATAAAGGTCATCGATTCGAGTCTTGTTGAAGTGCATTATCGCCCTATTTAAAGATTGGTGGGGGGTTATGAATAATTTTAGATATTATATAAAGAAGAACGGATATGATAAGAATCTATAATAAGACTAATGTTTAAAAAAATTGAACTGGAGTCTAACCGACCTCTGAATATGGATGAGTCAAGAGGTAAGCAAAGGCTTTGCCTTTCACGATGACAAATTTTCATTTTAATCCTTTTAAAAATTCTAAAATTATAAGTTCATTTAAGGGTAAAAGTACACTTTCACTCTCTACAAGATAAAATTTCAGTTTTATCCCTTTAATAATCTTAAAATAACAAATTAATACAATGATGAAATTTATAATTTAATTTATACCTTTAAAATAAAAATATTGGATTAGTCTCTAAGCGATTTAAAGATAATGATGTGGCAAATATATTATCATATCTTGGTGCTAATCTAACTGGTTTTTTTATATAATTTTCATAATAAATATAATTATTCAACATATTAAAACACACATTTTAATTTTGGTGATAAGTTTGGTACTAAAAGACATAAGTATGTTCATCACACTATAATTTGGTGATCTAATTGTTTAATAAAAATATTAATACATTAATATATCAAACATAATTTTAAATTGATATTAATATGGTTTCTAACTCGTATTATATGCCGGGTTAAGTTCTTGCAATTATTAATATTTTTCTATTAAATTATTGGTGTGACATTTCAAAAAAAAATCTTTTAACAACTACGTGATAACAGGGTGAAGCCGAAATATTTTTAGGGGTCGAATGAATTTTTAATTTTAATAGTCTATATTTTTATAATTTTAAAGGATTAAATCAAATTTTATAATTTTAGGAGGAGCCAAAGTACAATTTTATATTTAATATTTTAAAATTTTAAAAATTTTAAAGGACCTAAATAGTAATTTTTCATTTTAGGGGGGTCGGGCCTTGCTAGTCCCCCTAAATTAGCCTCAGCGTGATAAAAAAAATTACATTGTAATTTATTTAAATTTAATGGAAGTGTTGATAATTCTTAAAATCCATTTCAGCCTTTTAATCAAAATAATGTATTTAAGCTAACTAATGACATTATAAAATTTGAGGTACTAAATCATGTCAAAATTTAAAGTACATATATTAAATCTAAAATTTGAACATAATATAGGGACCAAAACTAAAATTTGATCATTTTTGTACAATTTCCGAAAATTTAACTATTATCTTATAATGTAAGAAAAATTGAAAGTAATAAACACATTGATGAATGCACTTGACAGGTCATTTTAGAGATCAGATTAAATTAGTCTCTTTATTTTTAAATGGATTAATTTAGTCATTGTTCTATTAAGAAAATCAAATAAGACTAAATTTCAAAAGGTTAATATTTATTATTTAAGTTAATATTTTGAAGACTTTTATAGTTTTTCAAGTAAAATATTATGTCATTTTTAAATATTAAATATTATTATAATTTAAAAATAGTAAATGGATTAAATTGATTTATTTAAAAATAGAGGAATAATTTGATATAAATGCTATAATAAATAGACTTGGAAGTGACTTTCACCGGTTTCATATTGTCCGTTGTATTATCCA
Organism: Gossypium arboreum; assembly: GCF_025698485.1. Taxonomy (NCBI): domain Eukaryota; kingdom Viridiplantae; phylum Streptophyta; class Magnoliopsida; order Malvales; family Malvaceae; genus Gossypium; species Gossypium arboreum. The sequence goes on from NC_069071.1 coordinate 113,670,115, forward strand.
AGTTGCTTCTCCTCTCATCCACATTTGTCTAGCTTGGAGCTTAGTGAAAGCATGGCCCACGGCCCTCATATGCGCGTGACAACACGAACTCATATAATTTTAGGATTTATTTATTTTTCTGTTTTATGATCATTAATGAGAATAAATATAGGTAATAGTACCATGCAATTTTTTTTGTATTATAGTGTGGGTTTATTTTAGTAAAAATTTAATTCTTCGTTTTACTAAAAATATTAGTTAGAAATATAAGAAAAATGGCCTTATTTGTAGAAGTTGAAAAATATTAATTTAATAAAATGGACTTAATTAAATAATATAATATAAATTTAAAATATAATATGATATGATATTTTTAACTAACGTAAAATGTTCACCCGATTTATTATATCTTAAATAATTCAAACTATATCGTTTAATTCAATCCGATTTTATAGTCCATTTATCGGTTAAATACAATTATTTGAGTTTTTAAACCTATGATGAATTGTATGAACATGTATTATCAAAACAATGATCGGATTTGTTGGCAACCACCCCGGAAGAGTGGTGCAAGTAAAATGCGGACGGTGCCAAGCATTTTACGACAGGTAGAGCATCAACTGGCAGACTGATTTGAGATAACAGAGGCAAATGGATTACTAGTTAGAGTAGAAATATAGGCATATGTTCTGTAATTGGTGCGGAACTATGGGCTATTATGGATGGTTTAGATATAGCATGGAAGAGAGGGATTAAACAAATACTGGCGGAAAGTGGCAGTTTGACTGCGGTTAATACTTTTAATGGGCAAGCAGAGGAAGTCAAGTCAAGTTTGGTGCAAATTATTAGACATAAGATGGATTGGAATATTAAGGTACTGTATGTTCCATGTTTAACTAATATGGTTGCGGATTATATGACAGCTCTAGGGGATCATAATCCAATTGGATTGCCCATTTCCGATTGTCCAAAACAAATTGCTATGGAATTACTACAAGAAAGTGTTGGTAAACACTGTGAAGTTTACTATGACTAATTGTGTTTAGTTTCTTCTTCTTACCAAAATAATAATAATTTCACATAAATTTTATAAAAATTCACATCATTTAATTAAGTCCACCTCATATAATTAACATAATTTTTTAAAATACTTTATTACTCCTTTTTCTAACATAGAAGAGGGGATGAAGCCTCGGCAGGGAGGGTTTTGGCGGTCTAGCTAAATGGGATAATTTTAATTATAGACCCTAATAATATTTAATTAGCCAATTTAAGCTTTTAAAACCTCTAATTAATTAAAATTTTCATTTTCAACCCTTTAATTTTTGTAATTCATTTTAAACTCTACTAACTTTAGTGGGTAAATTTGATCTATATGGTAGTTCTAAATGATATTTAGGGTTTTGGACCGGTTTTGAAAAAGAAATATATTTATTAATATATATATATAAATAAATGAGTTATTATTTAAAATTATTTTAACATAATAATATATAATATATATTTTATTATATAATTACATATTTATTGTTTTTATATAAATAAAAGAGTTGTTAATTAAAATTATTAATAATTAATTAATTTAAAAAATTAAAACAAGATGAAATAAAAAATACAAATATAAGTAGGAGAGAAATTAAACCCAAAGCTCAATGATAAAACCATTAATATATAATTATCTAACCAAATCAGCTAATGTGTTAAGTTAATAAAGAAAACACATTTTGTAGGATTTTTTTTCAGACAAGTTAATAGAAAAGTTTCTTATAAGACACGTTTTCTGTTTCTTCTCTCAAAATTAACTTACTTCTCTAAATATTTAAAAAAACGACCTAAAACCTTAAATATTATTTAAAATTCACATCCATCCTAAAATTCTACGATTTTCTCTCACCTCTTAAAAAATCATGACTTCATCCTTGGATAGAAGAATCTTTATATTCATTATAAAAGTATAAAGACCAAAATTCAATCCCCGTTATATTACAAGAACTTGTAACAGTGTAATAAGTGTATTATATTAATGTTTATAATTTTAAACCAATAAATAATTTTTCTTCTGACATTTGTTTTTTTTTGTTTTTTTTAAATTGGAACAACATGTGATTAGTTAGTGAGATATTCGAGATTTATTCAACATGGAAACTTAAAATAATATAATTTTTACTGAAATTTTAGACCTCAATTTTAGAGTTAGCTAATTCATTATTTTTAGAATATAAAATTATTGTTATAAAATAAAAGATAAAAGAAAAACAACAAAGAGAATATGAGAGTAAAGAGAGCGTATTCTATTGATTAGTCAAAATATTTTATTGAAACTTTGAAGAAGTTTTATAAATATTTCGATTAATCAATAAAATACGCTCTCTTTTATTCTTTCATTATTTTTTGTTATTTACTCTCTGTCTATTTATTTTATAACAATTACCAATTTCAGCTTAAAAGTTCAAATAATTGTATAAAATGATTAATTATTGAAATAAAAGATTTTATTAATTGGTGTTTATCAATACTATTATTTTTAGTTGTTGTTTACAATAATTTTTATATTGAAGTTATTTATTTTAGGTAAAATGTAAATACAGTCACTTTTTTTTGCCTCTGATTATATTTTAGTCACTTATGTTATTGTTTTGTTACGAAGTAGTTACTCTGTCGTTCAGCTCCGTTACCTCTCTAACGACAATCCTACATGGCACTGCAAAATGGGTTTTAAATAGCAACTTGAATGTCCAATTGGGATGAGAATAGTTTTTTAAGTCAAAATGGAAAAGAAAACTAAAAGAAAAAAGGAGACGGGCAATTTTTTATTTTCCAGTTCAAGATGTAATTAATTTAAATTTTTTAATTAATTAAATCTATTTAATTAAAAACCTATTCTGTCCCAGTTGGACATTCAAGTTGGCATTTAAAACCTATTTAGACTGTCATGCAGGATTGTCGTTAGGGAAGTAACGGAGCTTAACGGCAGGGTAGTCACTTCGTAACAAAATAATAATCTAAGTAACTAAAATGTAATATAAAAAAAACATTTATAAAGTTAAATAAAACAACTATTTTTCTTATATTTACTAAATGTAATGCTTTAAATTACCATTATTTGACATACACTCATTAATATATCCAAACTTTAATTATATTTTTAAATTAATTCACTTAATTGTGGATATGAATAAAAATATTTATTTATCTCTTTTAATGAAATTAGATAATTTATCGTAGTTCTTTCCTAACTCATAAATAGAAGAATAATGCAATTCAAAGCACTTAAACTCACATTCTCTTACATTGAGGACAATACTCATACTAATCAATTAAAATTTAATCGATTGCAATAAATAATAATACTTGAATTTAATACAAACAATAAACAACTTTAAATTTCAAAATAAAATTTACAAAAAAAAATACATATATAGACATTCTATTTTACACATGAATAGAATTCTAAAATTACGGATAAATCTCCTTAATTATATCGGATTAGTCGATTAAACAAAAAATTGGCCAAGGTTTTAATCTTTAGAAAAGTATTAGATCATTTAATTTGAAAATCGGTATAAATTGATTAAATTAAACAATCAAACTGAAATTTTAAAATTTCTTATATAATTTAGAATAATTTATTTAATTAAATCAAACGGATCAGTTGAATTGATTAGATCGATAAATCAATACCGTTGTTAAATTTCTTTTGGTAATTTTTTTTAATGATTAAATTGTTTACATTTTCTTTAATTGTCACGCTTTTCAATCTTCATTTTTATAATCACTGAAACAGAAAAAATAACCGTTGCAAATATCCACGTGTCGCGTTACCTATCCACCTGTCATCTTCATCTCATCACCCACCCACTCGCCGTAGATTCTCCAAAAATTCACCCTTCTCTCTTTCTCCTTCAGACTATTCTTTTCTTTCTTAAATTTGCTCTGCTTTTTTAGCAAAAAAAAAAAACTCTCCTTCTTCAATTCCTCTCAAATCCCTTCCCCACCCAAACAAGCTTTATTTTTGTTGTTGTAAATGGGGTTTCTTTAAATAACCAGAAACTGAAGAATAATGTTGCCAGTTTCTTACAACTTTGCTTCAATAATTTTCCCTGTTCAGTTCCTCTGTTTTGTCTTAAGCTTCAACAGTATCTTTTCAACCACAGAGTTTGATTTTGGAACTTTGTCTCTCACCAGTTTGAAACTGTTAGGGGACGCTCACTTAAGCAATGGGAGCGTCAGGCTCACTCGCGACGTTGAAGTACCGGATTCCGGTGCCGGTAGAGTTTTATATTCAAAACCGGTGAGATTCAGACAACCAGGAACTCATAAACTTTGTAGTTTCTCCACTTTCTTCTCATTTTCCATCAGTAACCTTAACCCATCTTCCATCGGCGGTGGTTTAGCCTTTGTCATTTCACCGGACAGTGATTTCGTCGGCGCCGGTGGGGGTTCATTGGGACTTCTTGATGATAAAGGTCAAGCATTGGGTTTCGTGGCGGTGGAATTCGATACTCTCATGGACGTTGAATACAAAGACATTAATGGTAACCATGTTGGGTTGGATCTGAACAGTGTAGTTTCATCACAAGCTGCAGATTTGGGTGGTTTAGATATCGATCTAAAGAGTGGAAATGTTATTAATTCATGGATCGAATACGATTCTTCATTTGGGGTTTTGAATATTTCGATTTCGTACTCAAATTTGAAGCCTAAAAACCCCATTTTATCAGTGAGTTTAAGCCTTGATCAGTATGTTAATGATTTCATGTACGTAGGATTTTCAGGCTCAACACAAGGAAGCACTGAGGTTCATAGCATAGAATGGTGGAGTTTCAGTTCAAGGTCAGGATCAGGGCCAACATCTCCGCCGCCGTCATCTGCGACTACTTTAACAAACCCAACCGCGGATTCCGTTAAATCACCGCCGCCTCTTCCGCCGTCTTCTTCTTCTACTTCTCCTCCTTCTTCTTCATGCCATAACCAGCTTTGCAGAGAAGGTCCAGGAGCTGTAGCAGGGGTGGTAACCGCCGGAGCTTTCTTTTTAGCTCTATTTGCCGGTGCTTTAATCTGGGTTTACTCTAAAAAGTTCAAACATGAGAACAAATTAGGCCAATCTTTTGCATCGGAGATAATCAAATCGCCAAAAGAATTCACTTACAAAGAGCTTAAAGCCGCCACGAGATGCTTCGATGCCAATAGAATCATCGGCCATGGTGCTTTTGGGACTGTTTATAAAGGTATTTTGCCGGAAAATGGCGACATTGTAGCTGTCAAAAGATGTAGTCATAACAGTCAAGGGAAGAACGAGTTTTTAGCTGAGTTATTAATAATCGGAACTCTAAGGCATCGAAATCTTGTAAGATTACAAGGATGGTGCCATGAAAAAGGAGAGATTTTATTAGTTTATGATTTAATGCCTAAAGGGAGTCTTGATAAAGCTTTGTTTGAAGCCAAAACGCCATTGCCATGGCCTGAAAGGCAAAAAATTTTGTTAGGGGTGGCCTCAGCATTAGCCTATTTACATCAAGAATGTGATCGGCAAGTTATTCATAGAGATGTTAAAACCAGCAACATAATGTTGGATGAAGCTTACAATGCCAAGCTCGGAGATTTCGGTTTAGCTCGGCAAGTTGAACACGATAAGTCCCCGGATGCAACGGTAGCCGCCGGCACGATGGGGTATTTAGCTCCCGAATACCTTCTAACAGGACGAGCGACGGATAAAACCGACGTGTTCAGCTACGGAGCGGTTGTCTTAGAGGTAGCTAGCGGAAGAAGACCGATCGAGACAGGGAAAGCTCCGGCTCGTGTGAGTGGCAATTTGGTGGAATGGGTTTGGGGTTTACATAAAGAAGGTAAATTGTTAACCGCTGCCGATGCTAAACTCGAAGGTCGTTTCGAGGAATCCGCGATGAGACGAGTACTTTTGGTCGGGTTAGCTTGTTCACACCCTGATCCATTGGCTAGACCCACTATGAGAAGTGTGGTCCAAATGTTGGTGGGTGAAGCCGAGGTCCCAATGGTTCCAAGAACCAAACCATCAACAAGTTTTAGCACTTCCAATCTATTGTTAACATTACAAGACAGTGTATCTGATTACAATGGCATTGTCACCATCTCTAGTTCTTCATCAGACAATAGCTACATTGGTCTTGATCTTGTGTAATAAAAGGAAAAAAAATATCAAACTCATGTATATTGCTTATTTGATTATTTATGTATGACACAATAACATGTAATTTAAGCATACAAAAAAGTTTTTATACTAAGAGTCAGATTATATTTTATATCATTTACTTAGAAAATAGTTAGAAAAATAATTAAATTTATCTCAGTACATCAGATTGAAATATAAATAGTTTCACATGACGTATCATATATGCCCGATTAGAGGGGAAATGAGGGGTTTCGATCAATTGCTAATGTTATCCATAGTACAATGTAGTTGGACACAAATGAAAATGGTGGGAGTCAATTTTCTTAATAGAATATGATGGGTATTTTATATTGTAGATGATGGTTAGATAGTTGCTTTCACAAGCAATCTCCATTGTTAAAAGGCATACCCATTAGTTTGAGTAGAGGCTTGGTAAAGTATACTTAAGGAAAGGTGCACATTTATTACATTTATTAATTATTATTTCTTTTAAACCAATATTTTTTTAATAACATAATTAAAAATTTTACATTAAATTTTTATAAAGAATCAAATTATTTTTTAATGAAAATGTTGATCGAATCATTACTTTTTTAACGATGCGGATGCTATATGTTTTTTATTATCACCTTTTAAAATTTATAAAATATTTTAAAAAAAGCTTATAAGAACAAAAAAAAAAGCATGAAGTTTACACGGATTGTAATGCGAGTTGTCATATTTAAAAATTTATCATTTTGTTAGTATTTTTATTCTTTTAAAAGGTTTATGGTTAAATTTCGCTTTAAACAATAAAATTGAATTAACAAGCAATACGAGACATTAAGGACTAAATTTACCATTATATATATTTTAAATAGAATATTTTGAAAGATTGTCTTGATTAGGGTTTTAGATAAAATGAAAAATATTTCATTTAAGCTCTTTAATAATTTATGAAATTTTAAATTAATAATGATAAAATTACTTTTTATAATTGCATTTTTATTATCGTAAAATTTTAAAATTATCACTATCATGATTTAAATTTTCTTTTCTTTCAATTTTTTTAAATTTAACGTGACGTTATGATCGTTATTTTTTAATTCCGAAACGTTTACATCAAAGGGTGACAATTGAAAAAAAATTAACAAATTCAACATTGTTTGAGTTTCTATCATGTTTGGTAATAAAGGAAAAAATGATGAATCAATTGCATGGGTGGGGGGTTGTTGAAGAGAAAGGTAGGAAATAAAGTTTCATTTAATCTTGTAGTATTGATTTACCTTTTCTTAATAGACTTTACTTAGACGTTTTTTTCCTCTTCTTTTGCATCTTTTAGAAGCATTTTTGGTTTTGCTTGAGAAAGTGGGATTTCAGCTTTCTTGTTATAAGTTAATTGCATGAAATGTCCTCAAATTATAAATCAATTTTTAAATTGGTCATCTATTTATACTTTTTTTAAATGCCTAAAATATACTTTAGGTCCTTATACTTTTTTGCGCATTTTGAGTTTAATCTTTGTACTTTTATTTTGAAAAACAAGTTTAATTGTTGACATGGTTAAAATAATTTTGTTAAATTTAGGTTCAATTTAACGTCTTTTTTTTTTTGTTGTTATATGGCTAATAAGCGAGTATTTGTTTCATTTTAAATGCCGAACTCTGGGGAGCTCTGGAGGGTCTTCAACTTGCTTGAAGTTGACGTTTTTAAAGGGTTGTACTTGAGATGGATAGAATGACTGCAATCCAGTTAATTTAAGACGGATCAGTTGAATTACATCATTCAACAATGTTGCGAGCTATTAAAGAAATGATTCAACGTCCTTGGAGGATTAGGGTGACACATGTATTCAGAGAGAATAACTAAGTTGCTGATGGTTTGGTAGTAATGACATTCGTAAGGCCTCTGAGCATGTATGCAATCCCCGGCTGAAATCCTTCAAAAGCTACATGACGATTGCTACGAAATGACTTGGCTTCACTTAGTCTAGTTATGGTTTTGTCCTCCTTAATGTACCAAAAAAAAATGTTACACAGTAAGTTTAGTAGTAGAATTTTAACTATGTTAACAATTGAGCATGAAATTTGGAATTTTAAAAGTAAAAGGATTAAATTCCAAATGTATTAAGAACATCAATTCAGAGTGAAATAATTAGAAGCATATTCGCTTTACAAAATAAAAAATTTGTCTTTTACCTTTTATGTAAAATTTATAAAAATCAATTTAAGCCTTTAAAAATTAAAAATATATATTCAGACTTGATAGGACTTAAACTTAAGACAATTCGGGACTAAATATTCAAATTTACTATTTCAACCAAGATTTCATTTAATTTTTATAAATATATTTTTCAACAGTGTTCATAATTTAATAAACTTTAAATTATTTCAATTGAGTCCTCAAATTAAAATATCATTTTAATCACGATACTTTATTTTAAAGTCCAAAAACTAATTTAGAATTTAGCTCATTAGTTGGAGATATGCTATGAATTAACTATTTAATCTTGCTTTTTATTCAAGTTGTCGCAATGTCATATCACCCATAACCGTTGAGTGAAATAAAAAAAACAAAAATTAAAAAAAAAATAATAATTTTATTATAAAATTTGATTATATATGTTCTTTTTTACACAATGCTTAGAATTATCCGGGAGGATAATTTGTTTCAGCGTACTCAAACTCACGTCCTCTTATATTGACAACAGTGACTATACCAATCGAATTAAAACTTAATCGACAAAATTATATATTTTAAATGTGGTTAAAGACACCTTCATTCCATGTAATGTTTATAGGTTAAGACTCTTCCTAGGCAGATTTGCATTAAATAATTTAAAATCCAAATTTATTTATTTTTATAATAAATTTAATTTTATTATTTAAATTTGAATATGATTTAATAATATTATTGGGTGAATATCTAAATTGATAAATATATTAAAAATTTAAAATAATTTAATTTTTATATAATCTTTTTTAGATCGATAATAATAATTTTAACGTCATTTTTATATAATAATTTTGTATAAATCAAATCGATGATCAAATTGATCAGATTATCGATTTTTATTTCAATAGATTTAACTATTAATTCAATCATTACAAAAACAAAAATTTCAAAAACTCTAACAAAATAATAAAAAGAATAGAAAAACCATGAAATAAATAATAATTAAAATATAAACATTTAACTAACAAATTATATCAACAAAATTAAATATCTAAACTAATTTAAATTTGGATCAACGGGTTTTACCAGTTTGACCATTTTTTGTTTCGAATACTAATTGAATCAATTATCATTGGTTTTCGATTCAACCAATTAATCCGATTCAACTTAACAGACATGTCATATAGTAGATTCGAGCATAAAATTTAAATATTTTTGTCCAATAAATATTTTAAAAAGTTTTAAATAATTATATATATATATATATATGTATATATATGTGTGAAATGTAAAGTTACAATTAAAGTAACATGTCTTTTGGCATTAGATATATTATTTTCACTAACACTTTTAAGCTAAAGTTATGCCACTACATAATAAACATTTTCGACAAATGTTGTGTTGTTTCAACACAATTATTTAGATGCAATTTTAGGAAAAAGAATAATTATTGTTATTCTAAAAATAAAAAATAGAAAATTATAAAATTCATTTGTAATGAACTTCACATTTAACCATCTAAATTATAAATAAAAAATAGATATATTCCAAAATTTATTTTTGGGTAAACTACATTTAAAGTTATTAAATTAATAGAAATTTATGTTTTGGTCGTTCAGATTCGAAAAATTACAAAATAGTCATTGAACTGTTCAAAAGTTTCCATTTAAGTTACCGAGTTGTTAAAATTATTGTTGTATAATGTTTTTTGTTCGCACTACTTGCACAGATAAAAATCTCTCATTTCTCTTCTCTTCTACAGCTCATTTTTTTCTTCATAAAACATATTTGAACATCATGAATTTACAAACTAAAATTTAAATAACTTTCTTTTTCGATTTTCGACACTTACCTTTAAATAGACTTAGGTCTAAGATATATTATTCTACTTGTCAAGGGTATAGATCCATTACACCAATTATAAAATCGTTGTTTGGAGCTTACTAGCCATTAAAAAAAAAAACTCAATATAGTCCAATGATTTAAATAAAAAAACTTCAGAATAATTCAATAATAATTTTGTATCTTTTTGAAATTAAATGACTAAAACGTAAATTTATTAATAGTTTAATAACTTTAAGTGTAATTTACCCTTAAATAAAAGGGAGTTAGAAACAAAAATCCCTAGTTGTTTTCACGAATTTATTGAGATTATCATTGCATGTGGGTAGAATTATAAATGTTTTGTCATTTAATCATAAATTTACCATGGGGAAAAGATGAAAGACTCTTGTATTTTGTGTTGTTTTCATTGGGGCTCTCTTGGATTTTTTTGCCGACGTGCATTGTTCCTAAATTCAGATATTCAGACATTAAAAAAATAAATTAAAAAAAGAAGTCACCACTGAGTCACTAGTTCTGACTGCCCTGACCAGCTCTAAATTTTATGTTTACTAAAACTGCTTCTTCATTGATGTTGATGGTGACTGTTTTGTATTTTACCACTAATTTTTTTTTTAAATATTTAGATTCTAATTTGTAAATGAATATTTTAATTTATTCAATTCTAGTGAATTTTGTTGACCGTTGGATGAACAGTACGTTTAACTGCTGTTAGTGTAATTACAACGATGATTATGAGATTAAATATTGTAGCGTGAGATAAAAATAAACTTAAACGCATCACACTGGAGTTAAACGTTTATCCAAATGGGCCTTAAGAAAATAATGTAAGGTTAGTGTTAAGGAGGAAGATGTATATGGATTGCTTGCCCTTTGCCTTGGAATCGAGATCAAATGGTATTGTGTGGCCTATGAACATTTAACTGAAATCAAACTCAGTTACTTAATTGAGACAAAAGAAAGCTCAATATCAAATTGAAAAAATTCAGATATCAAAATGAACATTAAAATTAAATTTAGATACCAAATTGAATATTGAATCTAAACCCGGGTATCAAATAGTGCGTTAATAATTTCTTTTAATATTTAAATGGGCTATCTTTAATGCATACCTTTTAGAGTAAAAAGCTCAATTCCTCAATTGGATCCATTACAAAAATGGGCTTCAAATTTCAACTGGATCATAAAAATGGCAGAAAAATACCCATATATCGAAACAGTCCATTTATAAATACAATCAGCTGCTTCACCTAAAAGTCGTGTTCATTTGATTTTTTTTTTTTCCAAATTTCTGAAACTTTTTTTGGTCCAAATTCGTGTTCACAGTTGAGTTCGCAGCGATGTCGAACGAGTTCGCCGATAAGGTACATCCCTCTTTTGATCGCTTGTTATTTTTTTTTTAAATTTCAAGATTTTTTTGTTTGAATCTCATTTTGACTGGCTATTTAAAGAGATCCGTGCTAAATTAATTTGAAAATTTCATTCTAATTTATCGATCTGGTTTTGTTTCTTTGTCTCTTTGCATGTTATCGTGCCGATCTATTGTTTTTACAAGTTTAATTTGGGTTCTTTTTATTTATTATGAGAATTTCGCATTCTGATTCTCTCAATTTAGATTTCCCCCTTTTAATAAGATCTTTGGAGATTATTGCATATAAATTATCTAATTTATAATTTATTTATTCATTTGGAGAAAATTTTTAATGCTTTCTTTGAGCAAATAATCTCCTTTTCATTGAGACAAAGAAGAGAAAAGAAAAGAAAAAAGTATTTTTCTTGTTGATAATTGACGTGTTTTGGCCCATTTTTAATGCACAATAATGGTAATGATAGTAATTGATGATGTAAATATTGGTTATGTTTCCATTGATTTATGAGTTGAAGATGAGCTGAGAAGTCATTGAAATCGTTGTATGTTTGATAGTTCTTGGAATATGAATACCATTTTTGAATGGGATTCGAATAATCAACTCGGACCGAATTTAATTGTTTGATATCAATACTCCTAATGAATTCTGAAAACAGGGTAAAGCCTTGCATTTTACCCTATCTATTTAAAAAAGTGGGCAAATTAGTTTTGTAGGTTAGATCGGCGAGCAAACAAGTATTTTTGTTAAAAATTTCTTTCATTTTTACTGTTAAAAACTAAGGACATGTGACACATGTCATTGTCCGTTATACAAATGGATGAATTTTTTTAAAATGAAAGGATTAATTTGCTTTTTAATTTTACGCACAGAGACAAATTTGCCTATTTTTTGAGTGGTGTGGTTGAAATGCAATCTGATTCCTACTACAGTGATTTTCATATTACTTTTACCCTGAAAACAGAAAAGAAAAGGGAAAATGGAGGCTGAATTCTTATGTGGACAACCCGAAAATTCTTCCAATGGCTGTCAAAATATGATGTCCCTTAACAGTTTTTTTTTTTTTTTTTTCCTTTTTTTACCATCACCATTTCCCTAGCATAATAAATATGCCTGGTCCGCTTACATGGTAGGTTTTTACAGGCTTCTTGATTATGAAACATCTCCGGTAAGCTAGCAGTGTCTTAATAGAAACCTTGTGTAATCGATTACGATAGATGTATCTTTTGATGCATGTATTTACCATCTATGCTACTTGGACTTTTCATTTTTTATATAAAAAGTTTTGAGGGGTCTCAACTCTCAATAGAAACCTTGTGTGATCCTTTTACCTCTAATCATAAAGAACAATAGATTTATCTTTCGAAGCAATGCATTTATATGCATGTATTTACTCTGTATGCTACTTGGACATTTCGTTTTTCCGAACATATTCGATTTGGGTTCGGGGTCCTCCAAATATCTGTGGTTCGCTACATATCTTTGTTCATCCGAAATTTACTTACATCGTAATAATTTAGTTTCTGGTGATGCAATAGGGGGACAAGATTATCTATGAAACCGAAGCCAAAGGGTTCAACCCGGGATTGATTGTATTGCTGGTTATTGGTGGACTACTGATAACATTCCTTGTGGGGAACTACATACTTTACTCGTACGCGCAGAAGACTCTTCCTCCTAGGAAAAAGAAGCCCGTATCCAAGAAGAAGATGAAACGAGAGAGGCTGAAGCAAGGAGTCTCAGCACCAGGGGAATAGGAATTCAAGGTCCGACTTTTCTCTTTTTTCGACGTTGTTAAAAACTGTTTTGTTCACAATTTCTGTCCAGTTTCGAGAGTTAAAAACTTCAACATCTGAATTAGAAGTAAACCCCATACTCGGGTAAGACTAGAGAGTAAAATACTGTTCCTTTGTTCGTCGGATGCAGTTTATGTGTCACATTTTCGTTGCATTTTTTTTCATGTTTCCATTGATCTCGGTATCTCGTTTCGGTTCAGCCGTCAACATGCAACCAAGATAATGGCTATACTTGGTGCTTCGTAGGGTTACTTTTTTTTGGTTAGAAGTGTCAGATATTAGTGTTCAAACTTTGGATTATTTGAATGCATGCCATGTTGAAAAATAATGTCTTTTCATATATCATCATTTCAAAAAAGGAAAGCATTGAAATCCGGAATTTAATTCAATTGGTTTATACCGATTCTTCTCGTGGGGCGAATCTTTGTAATTTTTGTAAAATTCGTAAAGTTATTTGCACAATTTACTATCGATAGAAATAAAATAAATTTGGATAATGAATATTTGAGAGTTAATATCCCCATCTTACTAATATTCTTTTTCAATCCACTACAAACTAGAGATCATAAAAAAAAAAAATTGCATTCAAATATTCATATACAGTTGGTTTTTATCTATTATTTTAGATTTATCGGTATTTTAAATATTTTTCAGATATATGTATTTATACTCCTAGTTTTAGCTTCTTGATAAATTATATATTATTTTGATAAAAGAACAAACTATCATATTATGTATATATAAATATTTCTCAATTATATCTATATAAATATATTTATATGTAAATATAATTTTAAAATTATTAATTTAGGCTCAAATTTAATAGCTTTTAATTTAAGTATAATTATAGAAAATTTAAAGTGTTTAAATAAAATTTTAAAAATTAATTTAAAATATCAAAATTTTCCACTTGATTGAAATAAGTTGAAATGATTGAAAATACACGAAATTTTGGCTGAAACGTTACATAGATTACTTTGTATCGGTTTAAGACTAAAACGGTACATATCATGCCACTAATAGCCCTACGTGAGTGAAAGAAAATATAATATATATTATAGTTTATTTTAAAAGAATAGTAAAATATATCTATAATATATACAAATTTAGTTTAAAGAAAATTTTAAAAATATCGAATACATTTTATTGTTTATTATATTATTAAATTGATACTAAAATGATTAATTTATTAATAATTATTATGTAATAATAACAAATTAATATTAATTAACTTTTAATTGACGCGATAATATATTAATGTGAAGTTCGTTAATTTAGTCATATATTTTAAAATAGCATCATATATATTATTAATTTATAACAATTTTAAATCTATAAAATATTCAATATAAATGAATAAATTAAAAATAATAAAATTTAAGTTTTATAATTTAAATAAATTAATATTTATTTACAAGTTAAATTTTATTTTAAATACGATAATAATTAAATAATGTTAAAATCAAGTTTTTTTTAATTAATAGAAGCTGAAATGCGTGAGATTAACCTTATAAAAAATATTATTAATATATTGGTAATATAATAGTATATATATTGTATCAATTTTTATTTATTTATTTCTGAATTTATATATCAAAACTTGAAAGAAAATAAATATATTCTATAATAAATCATTTATTTTATAATTAAGTAGAAAACATATTTTTATTGATAAATGCTAATCTTAATCTAATCAAATCAGTTCAATCTAATATAAACCCTACCTCAAAAAACAGCATGAATTAGATATATCAGAAAAATTAAGATAAAGAAAATCATTTAAAATTAGTATTTTGTGGTAACTATATTTCTCATGATTTTTAAATCTATAAAACCAATGAATGTATAAAACTAATATATAAGCTTTACCTTAATTTTCTATAACAATTTGTTAATATATATTATCAAGGGTTCAATTATCACCCGTGTGAATGAAATATATTTTGTAGTTAGTTGTTTACCACTTTAGAGAATACCGAGATGAGAGAATTAATCATTGTTACCAGTAGTAGATATACTAATTTCAACAATCATTACCACATAATTAAATTTTTATACATATTAAATTATACTTATCATTTTAAATTAACTATCAATTTATTATTATTATTACAGTCATATACTAATTAAAATTAATATTTAACCTTATAAATAGATACATGAATAAGGTATCTTTCTTCAAGTAATATTTAAAGAATTACTAGAACATAACCTTTTTGTAGTATTTGTCGATTGAGTCTTAGTTCAATTAGCTTAGACATTGTAGTCAATGCAGGAAGACGTAAGTTCGAATGCGCTTCACTGAAGCGCATTATCCTCTTATTTATAGGTTAAAAAGAGATAATGAGAAATTTGAAGTGTCGAGAAGAGTAAATATGATCATATAATGAGATTGTTAACAAAATAAAAAATAAAAATAAAAAACTTTTCAGAGAATTTTATATCTTAAATTATTATTTGATTTTAATAATACTTAAAACAATTGTTATTGTTTTTATCGATGCGTAACTATCTAATTATTCTGTTAGCCATGCCAATTTTTAATAGAAAAAAATGGATAAAATTTTCAACAAAAAAGGACCAATTTACTCTTTGATTTAACGTATAAAAACTAATTTGCTCATTTTTTTAGTACAAAGAACAAAATGCAATCTGACTGCTAATATAGGAGCCTCAATAATACTTCAAAATTAACATTTCAAAATTTCGGACTGAAAATTAACATTTCAAAATTTACAAGTACCATTTATTAACCAAATTATACAAACTGAATTCACACAAAACAGAAACCATCCTTACAATTTGACCCAAATAAAATATTTAAAACATAATATATTTATACACAAAATGTATATGATCTGCCCATAACAGAGCAATCAACTTTCATACTAGAAATGTAACATAAAGCTGCTTTTTAACTTTATTTTCACAACATAAACACCACACACAATATATTTTTCACAACATAGACATCAATCACACAACAAAATGTTGTTGAGCTAGCTACTAGATTACCTTTAGTTATAAGGTAGGGAATGGGCAGAGCATGAAATTAGGCTCCACGAGCCATGGTTTGCTCGCCAGGAGGGACCATGGTGAAGACAGGTTGAGCATTGAACCCTGGATGGTGCAACCTTCGACGAATCTCGCGACCTTCCTGACAAACGGCACAAGGATGGCACAAAACATGGGTTGCTAAGTCACAGGTTAATTCACATTGTTCACGTTGCAACTCATCTTCTACGCAGCTTCCACAACATCCACATGACCTATGGAGTGCCTCGCAGCTTCCCTGTTCATCCAAAGGAAATTGATGTTATATGGACTCAAGGGCGAGTGTTAGAAACGGAATCCATCCATTTGGACTGGACTGACTTGAGGTCAAATTTTCTTCGTCCAAGCACAAGCTAGATGGAATCGGATGCCAAAAATAGATACTTAAAACAGAAAAAAGAGTTGGACCAACATAGAAGATAACCACAAAATTAAGCCTTCAAAGGTAAAAGTACCATGAAGACCCCTATAATAAGAGTCAAATTGTACTTTTAACCCCATTACTCAAAAAATGAGCAAACCAGTCATTTCTATTAAAAATTTCGTCTATTGCTACTATTAAAAACTAGTGTAGCTGATGAAGTAGTCAGATAGTTACACGTGGTATGCCCTGTGTATCTCTTGTTGACATACATGGACTGGTTTTTAATATTAAAAATAGATGGAAATTTTAACAGATTAACCAATTTTCTCTTTAATCTAACATATAGGGACTAACTTGTCCTTTTTTTGAGTAGAGGGAACAAAATACAATCCGACTTCTACTGCAAGGGCCTCAATAGTACTTTACCAGCCTTCAAAGCTTTTCCCCAGTTCGTATAGTTCTCTTTTTCCGGTATAGGGAAAAGGCCATAACTTAGAACTAAAAGAAATGGTTTCAAATATTAGTATTCGAACTTCAAATCTACTAAACGTCTCCTTTAAAAAGGTGATTGGATGAATCAACTAAGCTAAACCTGGGATTCATATTGTTCTTTTTATTTTAGGCCTAAAGCTCCTTGTTGTCCTTCCACAAGAAAAACACAACCAAGGGATGAACTAATTCAATAGTTCAAGGTAACAATTTGTACGGAAATGAGTACACAACCGAACATCGACTTCCCTATAACCATAGGATGGTAGATGGTAGAAGACATCGAACTACGTTATTACTATCGGAAAAGAAACATCGGTTGACAAAATATTCTATATACAGATAGAAAGCAGTTTCAAACACCAAATGCAAAGCCATACTATGCTTAATGAACTAGTTATACTCATCATCTCAAAGATGAAGTTAAAGAAGATGAAAGATATGAACAACTTGCCTCAAGATTAAACTTTCGCCGAATGGCAGTACGAGTAGGGTACGAAAACCATGGTGCAAGGCAATTCCAGCCAAAAAATGAATTACCAATTAAGTAAAGAACTGAGTATGGCAAGCAGTGATTCGCAAATGTCCCGGGATCAGATCCAAGTCTTTCGACATTGGTTCCATATAGCACACAAGGGACCAAGCTTCCAAGGAGACCTAGCCAAAAAACATCACACTTTGAAATCCCAAGCAAAATAAGCACACATAAATTAATCCAAATTCGAACTACAAAAAACATAAAAGGTCTGAGATTTGAATCCAAATCTGCTAAATATCAACTCAGCTAACCACATGAACCGGATTAAAACCTGAGTTCATAAGTCAAATCCGCTAAATATAATACAAGATATCGAAATTTGAATCCAAATCCGCTAAATATCGCCTCGGCTAACCTATGAACCGGATTAAGCTTCGAGTTCACTAGCCAGAATCTATCTTTTCTTTACACAAATATAATTGATCTTTTGATTTTTTTTCCATTTTTTTTCCATTCTAAATTCCAATTTCTCTACAATCAAGAACAATTTTCTTTTACACAAAAACAATAATAAGAACATCAGCTTTAAGCTAATAACTATGTTCAATCAATTGCATATATGGTGGCATAGATTTCTAAGCAATTGACAATTTATCTTTCTAATCTATGGAAATATCCCAAATTTCATAAATGATTAAAAAAATCCCAAATCGAACAAATTCATCAGAGTATCAGATCCAATAAAAAGACTTACAAACTTCAATGTCGCTGCTGCAAAATTCATCGTTACGGCCAAGACAAGAAAGGAGAGATGAGTTCCATTGAGATCGACCCAAGGGTTCTCCGACGACACTCCGGTGGACCAACGGCAACCCATCAGCTGTCCACCCAAACCCATCTCCGGTAGCAACTACCGGATGAGCTGGCACCTCGGCGGCAGCTTCTTTTGCCTTTTTACCACTTGGTTTCTCCTTCAAATCTTGGTCTGCCACTTGTTTGCTCAAAAGAGGACTCGATTCATGGTGCTCGTCGTTGTTGTTGTCATTAGAAATCGCCATTTTTTTGGTGGGAGTTTCTCTCTTTTTGGATTTGATTTTGGAAGAGAAAGATCAAATTTAAAACTCTAAAGAAAATCGTGGAATTAGATTCGGATCTAAAATTTTGACAGAAAAAAGAATAAGTGGTCACAAAATGGTCTGGATATTTTGGTGTTAGCTTCTTTGCGTGTAGGAAAATAGAAAAAAAGAAAATGGTTTTATTTCTGCTTCAAGTCCCTACATTTTTATAAATTTGAAATTTAATTTCTTTACTTTTATTTTGTAGAATTTAATCTCTCTATTTGCCTTACTTGAAGATTAAAGTAAGAGAGTATTCGGTTTTTTCGATCAGTTCGATCAATCTTTTATTAAACTACCTTAGCCAAACATGATCTATAAGAATTAATCTGTCTGAATTAAAGCTCAAGAATCGATGTAACCAATTTAATTTTAGGTCAATTGATTAATCGACTTAATTATTGGATTGGGTTTTGAGCTTGAATAATATGTATTTCTTTTATATATTACAAAGAGATAATTGCATCATATATTTCCAAACTATGACCTTCGTCTTAAACTTCAAAATGTTCTAATTACATCCCAAATTTTTATTTGATATATAAAATCTTATACGTCATAATTTAAAATAAAAATTAAAAGATATATAAAATTTTCCCACATAATTTTTAAAGCTAAAAATAAAGTAAGACAAAAAGAAATAGAGTGAACGGTATTTTTGTAAAAACTTGAAACTTCAAAATCAATATTTTTATAATTTTCATTTTAAATTATATCACATAAGATGTGACGTCTCATTTAACAGTTAAATTAACAATTTTAGTAATAGAAGGACCTTATTAATATAACATCTACAGTTTGAGGATGTAGTTAGAATATTTTAAAATTTGAAGAGCAATTTAATACGAGGGTTATAATTTGGGGTGTTTGGTGCAATTAACCTTATTATAAATTATAAACATATTTTTTTAAAATAAATATTAAATTAAATATTTTTTTCTCTCGGATCAATTTAAAAATTCAAAAAGCGATAACCAATTAAAATAACCAAAAAATCGATAAAATAACCTAAACCACTCAGATCAACAATCAATTAAATTATATCACGTGAGATCTAGTGTCTCATTTAACGTTAAATTAACAATTTTAGTAATAGAAGTACATTATTAATATAACATCTATAGTTTGAGAATGTAATTAGAATATTTTAAAGTTTGAGAAACAATTTAGAACCAGGGTTATAATTTGGTGGTGTTTGGTGCAATTAACCCTACTATAAATTATAAACATATTTTTTAAAAATAAAAATATATTAAATTAAATATTTTTTCTCCCGGATAAGTTTAAAAATTCAAAAATTATAACCAATCAAAATAACTAACAAAATCGAAAAATAACTCAAACCACTCAAATCAACAATAGATTAAATCGACTTTTCAATTTTAACCAATAATTATTCTCCCTGTATTAAAATCTAATTATTATGACTTTTATAGATTATCGATTTTAATATTTAATATTTAATTGATAATATGTATTAAAATTTAACAAAAATCAGTCACTAATGTAGTCATTTTAAAATTTTAATCAATTAAGTAAAAACTAAACTTTTAGAATTAAAAGTAAAGGTATTAAATTTCAAAACTTCAAATATAACAGGGACTAAGGATTAAATTAGACCAAAAATGATTTATTTGTGTATTTTTATAATATTGCTGTCTTAGTACAATTATTTTGATTCCATTTGTCGGAAGTTGATTTGTATTTATCATGTCTTAAGCCCAAATACGGCCCATTATTCAAAAATTTTAGTTTGAAGTCATAAATAAAATTTTTTAAATATATTATTAATTTTAATTAATAACTTTAACCACCAATTTTTTTAAAAAATTCACTTACATGGTAAATAATCCAGTTCTAATTAATTTAAAGAACAAGAATTTGACTAAATATATTTTACTTATAAAAGATTCACGTAGATTTGATCATGGGCTACGCCATTCGTCTAGGCTTAAAGGCTCGTCTAAAAAGTGAGAGGATTTGGGCGAATATATAGACTCGAAAAATAAGTTTGAACAAAAAAATAAAGGTTGTTTTCTAAACGGATTGAGCCTCGAGTGAATTTTTTTGGCCGAGCCCAGATCTGTTTCTTTCTTTTTTTTGCTGTTGTTTTCTTATTGTTTTGCTATTATAATATTTTTTATTTTGCTGTTATTGTTATTTTTATTACTATTTTAGAGACATTTGTTTACTGAATTGCAACTATCTTAGTGTTATTAAAGTATAACGACTTTTTTAATATATTTTTAAATTGTTAGGAAACATTATTTTTATGTTTTAGTGTACTTGATGTATTGTATTTTTAAAATTTATTTTCGAATAAAAATTAATACAAACGGGTTGGGCAGACTCAAATTTAATATTTTTATTTAGATCAGACTTAGACAAAATTTTATACTTATTTTTGAATTAAATTCAATCCTAAAAACATACCTAAAATTTTACATCCGACCTAACTCATTCAATATATTTTGATTAATTATTGTAGATAAAATTGATGTTAAACACCTTGGAATTAAACTTGGTTTAATTAATGCATGCAATTATGAATTAGTACTTATCATATTATGATTTAGTATGATTAACCATGATTTGACATTAGTCCACAAAATTCATTTCACTAACATGTGATTCAACAGAATAAATATTTTTGACATTTAAATTCTTCAAACTCCACAATTATTGCCTCTTTTGCTTGAATAAAATTAGGTTTTTTTATGTTATTATTCTCATTAATTTATCTCTTGAATTATGGGTTTTCAGCTCAAAATTTAATCAATTTAGCTTAATTTAATAAATTTATTAGTTTTTATTTAAATGAAATAGAAGAAATAAAATAAAACTACGTTTGATAAATTGAAAAATTAAATTAAAAATATAAGTAAAAATTTTAATTGTTGAATATAAGTTATGAAATATATTCAAGACATTACTTAAAATTAAATATCGAAAATAATTAGATTATTTGATAAAGAATAATATAATATTAAATGAAATAGAATAAAATAAAAATAATTGAATTTATTATGTGTTAAGTGATAAGTAAATATTGTCAAAACCTAGAAATAGGTATAATCCCTCCTCAACCCATAAATAAGAAGATAATGCGATTTGATGCACTTGAACCTACGTCCTTTTGAATTGAGAATAGATGTGCTCATGGGCTGGGTCGGGCCTAAGCATGATATTAATATACTTTATGCTTGCCCAAGCCCAACTTGGCTCGAAATATGACTTAAAATTTTGCCAAAACCTGCCTATATTTGCAAAAGACTAACCGAAGCCTATTTTAAACCCACCTATATTATCTTTAATTATTTTTAATTTATTTATATTATATTATTTTAATATTTAATATTTTTTTTACATTTTTCATTTATTGAAAATTTTTATATAGTCATCTTAATATTATTTTAATATTTACATTAGAGTAATAATATATATTTAGTATAGATTTATTT
The DNA here is from genome assembly GCF_025698485.1 of Gossypium arboreum. NCBI lineage: Eukaryota > Viridiplantae > Streptophyta > Magnoliopsida > Malvales > Malvaceae > Gossypium > Gossypium arboreum. The sequence continues at coordinate 113,692,362 of NC_069071.1, forward strand.
TTTTAATGTGTTCTAAATTACATAATATATATAAATAACATAATATAAAGTATTATAAAATTAAAACGGGTTGGGTCGGGCTCGGGCTTGAATGTTTAAGCTTGAGATTGTTTTTTTGCTCAAGCCCATTTTTCGGGATTAATATTTTTATTCAAACCCTTCCAATTTCGGGCAAGCCTGGGCGGGTAGTCGGGCTCATGAACATGTTTATTTGACAACAATATTCATATCAATCGAGCTAATAGTCAACCATCAATTCTTATCTTATTTAAATCAATAAAATAATAGTAATTCCATCTGTTTCTTAGGTATTCTTACATGGCAATGTAATTTTTTGATAATTTTTCTCTTTTTTAATAATTTTGATTCATTTTACTTAAACAAAAACGAAATAATAAAAATAGAAACTAATGACCCATTTTTTGTTTCTTTTTATATAATTTTCAAGTAAATTTCAATTATATATTTAATATTAGTAGAATAAAACAGGATAAATCTAAAATTATATATGAACTTTTATTCAATTTACAAATTGATACATGAAACTTTGATTGCAATTCAAATGTATACATGAAATTTTAATTTTGATATATAGCATCATTTTATGTTTATATATAATTCGTGAGAATTTGATCAAATCAAAAATTATATATAAAATTACATGTTAAATCATAATTTACGATAGTTTTAAAATTCATCTTAATAAAATATTATAAACTTAAAAATTACGAGGAATAATAATAACGGCTATCCAACATTTAAATTCAAGATTAATGTTAATTGAAAATTAAAAATTTTAATTTAATTGAGTAATTATTTTAATTCATTTATAAATATATATATATATATATATTATATATAATTTCATTTAATCAAACTCTAAATCTTATATATATAGATAGATACAAAATCACACCATCCAAATTTACAATTTAAAGTCTATGTTACAGATTTAAATAAATATCTCAAATTTCTCACATATGATATTCAAATCTAGAAAACTAAATAGCTATATATAAACTACAGCAAAACTTTAAAAAACCCAATAAATTCAAAACTTTCTTAATTCACCCATGAATTTTATTTCCCTGCAAAATCAATCCAAAAACACAAATAAATAAATAAATAAAATCAATGAAAAATGAAAATAATATATATATATATAAACTTACACTTCTTACTTTATGAGTTGGTAAATCAGTTTGTTGGTGAACCGAACTGCGGTGGCCATGACCAGGCGGAGGGATCGAAGTGTGTGTTTCTGGACCTCTATAATCAATCTCATAAACTTCTTTTTCTGAAACATCGAAGCTACCTTTGATTTAAAAAAAAAAAACAATATCAAATTAAATTGAATTAAATTAAAACTTCCTGCTAAAAAAGAAAAGGGAACAAAAATAACCTGTTGAAAAATAGGGTATGGAAAGTAAGAGAAGAAGAAGCAAAAGAATGGAGATGGGTCTAGATTTGATGATAGTAAACTCCATGGAAATGAAGAAGAAGATGATGAATAATATAAGTTATTGGTTGAGAAGGGGGTAATGGTATATAAAAGGGTGGATAAGAGAGAATTTAAGTGATGAAAATAAAGCAACGAGGGACCAAAACATAAATTGAACAGGGGGGTGAAAAAAATTATTGGGTATTGAAAAAATGAAACCGTCGGCATCTATACAGCAATGAGTTGAGAAGGTGTGTTGGATTTGGTTGGAACATTTATTAAGCATAACTAAACACCACACACTCATTTCACTTTTAGTCTTGCCAATGATGTCTCGGTTTAATGATAAAGTTGATGTTTCGATAATTTCAAAATTGAGTTTCGTCGTGGCTAAATTACATATGGGTTTTCAGTTCAGATTTATTTGATTTAAGTTTAGATTTATTTCGATTATCCCATTATAGTTATTTGGATACATTGCTTGTAATTAGGATTTCAGGGTTTATATTTATACATGATATTAGATCGATGCATCAGTGATAAATAAATTATTTTTAACATATGACTATATATAAATATTTCTTGAAATTATTAAATTATGACATATTCACGATGTGACTAAAAATATATATGTAACAATTTAAGTTCAATTTGAACTTGGGTGTAATGATAAAATTGAGATAACGAAGATTACAATGAACCCTTAAAATATTTATTTTTTATAAAATAATGGGTTTGATCGGAGATACAAATTAAACCAAATTTTTAAATAATATATATTTAGATAAATACATTAATAATGCATTTTATGTTATTAATTTTCTACGTAAAAACTATAATCAAAAATAAAAAAATTTGAGAGATTAAAGAAAATATACTCATTCTTAATTTCTTTTCTCATGTCATCTATTCCTTTTGTTTTATTTTGTTTATTTTTATTATTATCATTATTAAGAATTGAGGCATGGGACAGGTCCATGTGTGTGTTAAATGAGGGACATGCCATTGGCAATGAAGTCTAGCTGGCTGGATTTCACATTCTTCACACCTACTCTTTTGTTTTTTTGTTTAATTTAATAGTTAAATTTTGATATTAATTACTTTAAATTAAAAAAATAGTATTGTTGTTGTTTTTTTTTTTTTCCTTTTTTAGTACGGAATAAATATCAAAATTATGCATGAATTTTGATCTGATGTATAATGTTATACATGAATTTTGATTTTGTTGAATTTTATACATGAAATTTTGATTTGATTCAATTGATATAAATCACTAACAATATTATCGAATTAGCATTATTTTACGTTGATATATTGTATACACAAACGATTATATTTAAGGTGGGTTTAGATGGGCGATATGTTTACTTGCGGTTGGCGGCGAAATTTGATACTATAGCATGAGATAAAAAATAAGCTAAATGCACCACACTGCAACCTCACCGCCCATCCAAACCCACCCTAAATCCAATATAGAAATATATATATTGTTTATTTAAATGTGTACAATTGAATCAAAATTAAAGTTTCATGTTCAAGTATAAACTACAATTCAAGTTTTAAATATGTAATTATACTAAATTAAATTTTATGTATCAAATTGCATATTAAACTGAAATTTATGTATAAATTTGATATTTATCCCTTTTAGTAATGAAAGTTGAGGGCATAGTATTGATGGCGACATTAATCTTGATGATGTTTATTTTAGCTTTGGGGTGTGGGAGACAGTCGGTGATGAATTTCCCCACCATATATTTGAAGTTTTGAACACTAAGTTGGTCTTTTTAACCAAATATTACACCTTGTTATAATATGGTAATGATGTCGACATGTCATATTTATATTGAAATTTTTAATAAATAAAAATACAGAATTTTAACTAGAATTGTTCATGGCTCAGTCTATCGGAAAATAAGAAAATTTGAATAAAAATATAGGTTTAGAAAATAGGTTTGGATAAAAAAATTAATGTTCGTTTTCTAAATAGGTCGGGCTTTGAGTAAGCTTTTTTGGCTCGAGCTTGACCCGAATTTGAAAAAAATAATTTTTTTTATTGTTTTTCATTGTTTTGCCATCGTTTCGTTATTATATTGTTACTATTTATGTTGTTATTGTTTAGATATTGTATAACTCTTGTTTTATTATTAATTTTACTACTATTTTGGAGGTATTTGCTTGCTAAGTTGCACATATCTTTGTTTTATTTAAGTACATTTATTTTAATATTTTTAGTATATTTGATGTATTATATTTTTAAAATTTATTTTTATATAAAAATAATTTAAATATTTTAATACAGTGAGTCGAGTTTAGGTAAAATTTTAAACCCATTTTTTAGGTTGAGCCCATGCTTAAATTTTTTATCTGAACCTGGCCCAATCCAACCTATTGACAACTCTAACTTTAACTATTAAAAAATATTCCAAATCAAACTAAATTTAATTTCCAAAATTACTTTTTCGTTAATAATAAAATAATTTCACTTGAAATTGAGTCATTGAGGTCATAATTTCTAGAAAAAATAAAGGTTAAATTGTAAAAATATATAAATGTTAAGGATCGTTTCTTAAATTATGCCTATATATATGTGTTATAGTTTTATCATAATCTTGATTTAGCACCAGGGAAATGTGTGTTTTTCTTTTTGTTGGTGGGAGGTGGATTCCTTTTGTGTCATCCATTGGTATTACTTTTCAAGAGGATTTTTTCTTTCTAAATTTATCAAAAATTTATAGAGTAGTAATACGTTGTTGAATGTTTGAGAAAGTGAACCACGCGCATATACCTATATTTTTTTAATATACAAATCGAACAAAAATATTAATAAAAACACCTATCGGCCTATAGCAATAAGTTTGATGGTCACTCACCTGTAAAATAGTTAAAAAATTTGGCACAATAGAGGCATTAAATTCTAAGTATCCAGGTTCAATATTCACCCTGTGCTATTATATGCATAATTTTTTTAGTCTTATTATGTGCAGTTGTTATGTGTGAGTTTTAGTCAAATTCGTCGATTTTAGTTTAGATTGTACCAATTATTAGTTTGTCTTGTGCTATAATAGTTTGATTCTACTTTATAGTTACTCAAATAATTCATTTATATTGTAATAATTTGATACTTGATACAATCTTAAGAGAAAGGAATGTCGAGCATGTTGAGAACTTTGATGTCAATTCTATGTAAGAAATAAATATCTAAGTTAACTTGTCTTTAGTTATTATCAGGGCGAATAAAAGGGGTAGATAAGGACCTTGACCCTCTCAATAATGGAAAATTGTAGTTCTAAATCCTTATAAATGATTGAGTTATAAATTAAGGTGAAATTGCGCTTTGTCTCCAAAATGAAAACAATGTTATTTAGTCCATTAAAAATAAAAATATTATGAATTAATGCATGATAAAATTTATATTTTACATCTTAAAAATTTATAATTTAATTTTGCTTCTTAAAAAAATTCTAGATTCACCCCTAGTTATCATATTTAAATAAAAATTAATAAATTAGTCTATTTATTAGTAATTTTATATTTGTAATGATAAAAAGAAGAAGAGAAATTGAAAATTGAAGTTAAAATCATATAATTACATAGATAACTTTCCCAATTTCAAATATAGAGGGCTTTGAAGTCATATTTAATTATTAGATATTATAGGGCTTGGAATTTAATTATTTAAATAGACAATTTTAAGTATTGGATAGTAAATTGATAATAGGGATAAATTTTAAAATTATACCAATTTTAGATTTAATGTGTAATTTGATACATGAATTTTGATTTTGGCGTATTTATGTGCATGAAACATTGATCGTGGTTCAAGTGTATACATAAAATTTTAATTATGATTCAATCATACACATTTAAATAAATAAACATATCAAATTATTTGCATATTGTATAAATATAATTATATGTGTATGCAATATATAAACATAAAACGATGATGTATAAGAGAATTGGATAAAATTAAAATTTCATGTATCAAATTGCATAAAATTAAAATTCATATATAAAATTACACATTAAATTAAAACTCGTGTATAATTTTAAAATTTATCCCAAAAAATAGAGTGTGTGCTTGGTAATAAATTTTAAATTTAATGTTTTTAATAAAAATAAAGAATAAATGATCTTATTATTTTATTTAAACAATTGATTGGGATCGAGTTGGGCTTTAAATATGAAAATTAATTAGGCCCAATTAGAGAGGTTGTATTATTCACCTATAAATTAATAAAATTTATTTCTTTAAGTTTTTATGAATATTTAATTATTTAATTAAATTGAAAAATTACCAAATCAGAAAGTAATGGTTTAACTAATTCAACCATTAGTTCAGTTTTGAAAACCTCGATTAAACTTTAAATGTAAATTTTTGAGCTCTAATTATTCTATAGCTTAATTTTTTATATAAAATAGTATTGAAAATTTCAATTCCAACTAATATAAACAATTGTGAACTCACTCGTTTTTATTAGGTTTAACAACTTAATTGTGTCAAATCCAACAAGTTTGAGTAGCTTCATTTTTATCTCGAGTTAAACCTAAATATATTTTTTTAACGGAAGAGTTAAATCCAAACTTTAAACATGAAAGTAATGGTTAGTTTAACATTACTTCTAGGAAGTATTTTTTGTCCCAGAAACACTCTCAATAGTGCTTCTTAGACAAAAACCAACACAAAAAACAGAAGCAGAAAATTTTAATTTTTGCTCAAAACTGTTTTTGGCTCAAAAACACTTTTGAGAATCAATACTAAACAAAACCTAAATTAAGCTCTAAGTTTGAACCTAGCTTCTTATAGCTTGATATTGGTTTTACTCAATTACAATGCTAAACAAAACCTAAATTAAACTCTAAGTTTGAACCTAGCTTCTTATAGCTTGAACTCGATTTTACTCAATTACACTTAAAAAGGTGTTCATGGTCGAGTTAAGTCAAAACCCTTTTTTTTAAAGAATTCAAACTAAGTCAGTCTATTCAAAAAACTTGTTTTACTATTAAAAAATTAATAAAATATTAAATATATATTTTTAATTAATATTTAACAATTAAATTTTAAATTTCAAATATATTTTGTTATCTAAATTGAATTTAAATTAGGTCAACTTGAGACACAGAAAATATTTATCCAAACTCGACTCAAGTCGGATTGAGAGGGCTACTAGTCAAGGACAGGTCTAAATACACCCTAGTTCAGAACAAAAAACCGAAAATTGAATAAAGAATGGAGGGTAAAATTGTCAGTTCAAATATTTAAGGACTCTGGTTTTATTTTGCAAAAGGTTAAAGGGTACTTTAGGGTTTTCCAGAGCAAATGAAGTCAGATTAGGGCATCTAATCTTAACAAGGAAGCAAGGACGAAATACACAAAAAATAATTATTTAAAAAAAAAAACTTTGTGGCTGCTGATGTGAGATGTCAAGTATGAGCCGTTGGATTATCTTTAATCCAACGGATAAGAAAGAAACCCTAGTTAAACCAAAGTTGAATCACTGGCTACTTAAGCTAAAGCAGGCTGCCTCCCTCACTTGCTTTCTACTTTCATTTCGGCTATTACGTGGAGAGCCTTTTTTTGTGTAGCGATTCTCAGTTAGTCTTTTCTTTAAGCTTACAGGTATAGATCCTATTCTTATATGTTTTTAATGTTTTTGAAATTTTATTCTTTTGATTAGAAGATGTAAATCTCATCTGATTGGTTGTTTGCTTATATGTCTATTAGTTCTACTTTTTACGTGATTTAGTTACAGTTTATGTTAATCGAAGTTTGTTTTTGGGTTATTTTTTCTGGTTGATTGGTTTATTTCGTAGTTCTTTATTTCTTGTTTGTTTCGATCCATTTTATTTAGATTCGATGCATCTAAGGTGGAGTAAAATTCTAAATTTAGTTCTGGTGATCATGATTCCTGTGATAATTGACATATAGAAGCTAGTTTTATTGATTTGAAGAAATAACCTTACCTGATTGTTTTTGCCGAAATATTAGTTCTATTTTTATATGATTTAGTTGTTTACGTAAATAATCTTATCTAAGTTTTTTCCTTTGATCGATTTGTGTTTAGGTTTTATGCATCTATGTTCGTTTAATATTTTTATGATTTAAAATTTTAATTTTATATTTTTGAGAAAATAATTCCTGTGAAAACCGATCTATTGAAGTAAATTCAGCCTAAGCGAAAATTTTTATTGAAAATTATCAAAACAATCAAAGATAGTTTTCATGGAAAAGTATATTTTAAGATCTAGTGGCTGTAGTTCAGTGGAAAGAACTCCATATCTATGGAGGACCTGGGCTCGAATCCCAGCGGCCACTTTTTATCTTTGTTGAAGGAATTTTAACTTGATTAGTTTTTCTTAACTTGGTAGGTTTTTAGATTTGTTATTTGTTATTTATATATGGATTTTGTTGTTTTTTGATTTTCAGCTTCTCTCCAGAGTTTTATAATGGGTAAGGAGAAGGTTCACATCAACCTTGTTGTCATTGGCCATGTCGACTCTGGCAAGTCGACCACTACTGGTCATTTGATCTACAAGCTTGGTGGTATTGACAAGCGTGTGATTGAGAGGTTCGAGAAGGAGGCTGCTGAAATGAACAAAAGGTCATTCAAGTATGCTTGGGTGCTTGACAAGCTTAAGGCTGAGCGTGAACGTGGTATCACCATTGATATTGCCCTGTGGAAGTTTGAGACCACCAAATACTATTGCACCGTTATTGATGCACCTGGACACCGTGACTTTATCAAGAACATGATTACCGGTACCTCACAGGCTGACTGTGCTGTTCTCATTATTGACTCAACCACTGGTGGTTTTGAAGCTGGTATCTCTAAAGATGGTCAGACTCGTGAGCATGCTTTGCTTGCTTTTACCCTCGGTGTTAGGCAGATGATTTGCTGCTGCAACAAGGTAATGTTTAGAACTTGTTTATTGTATTATATTGTAATTGATAAACTGTTTTTGGTTGTTTGGAACTGATTTTTGATTGTCTTTTGGTATTATTAGATGGATGCAACAACCCCAAAGTACTCAAAGGCAAGGTTTGATGAAATTGTCAAGGAAGTCTCTTCTTATCTTAAGAAAGTTGGGTACAACCCTGAGAAGATCCCGTTTGTTCCAATCTCCGGTTTTGAGGGTGACAACATGATTGAGAGATCTACAAACCTCGATTGGTACAAGGGTCCTACTCTCCTTGAGGCTCTTGACCAGATCACCGAGCCCAAGAGGCCCTCAGATAAGCCACTTCGTCTTCCACTTCAGGATGTCTACAAGATTGGTGGTATTGGAACTGTCCCTGTTGGTCGTGTTGAAACTGGTGTCCTCAAACCCGGTATGGTTGTTACTTTTGGTCCTACTGGTCTGACCACTGAAGTTAAGTCTGTTGAGATGCACCATGAATCCCTCCCGGAAGCTTTCCCTGGTGACAATGTTGGGTTCAACGTTAAGAACGTTGCTGTTAAGGATCTTAAACGTGGTTTTGTTGCTTCAAACTCCAAGGATGATCCGGCCAAGGAAGCTGCCAACTTCACCTCACAGGTTATCATCATGAACCACCCTGGCCAAATTGGAAATGGTTATGCCCCAGTCCTCGACTGCCACACCTCTCACATTGCTGTCAAATTTTCTGAGCTGTTGACCAAGATTGACAGACGATCTGGCAAGGAACTCGAGAAGGAACCCAAGTTCTTGAAGAACGGTGATGCAGGTATGGTAAAGATGATTCCCACCAAACCCATGGTGGTTGAGACTTTCTCCGAATACCCACCACTCGGACGTTTTGCTGTCCGTGACATGCGCCAGACCGTTGCTGTCGGTGTCATCAAGAGTGTTGAGAAGAAGGACCCAACTGGTGCTAAGGTCACCAAATCTGCTGCCAAGAAGAAATGAGAGATTATTTCAGAGATAATTATCAGTTTTCATTACAGCTTTGGACAATTATCTTAAATTTGGACTTTAAATTTACTTTTTATGAGACTTGTTGATTTGCTTTTTAAACAAATTCTAGTTTTATATTTTAATGTTTTTCAATTCTGAGCGTTTATATATTATATCGAATGCTTCCATAGCGACAGAGAATTCACAGCCTTCACTGTTCTTTTCAGCTGTGCTCTCACCTGCGAATAGGTGAGGCAAATTTTACATAGCTATACTTTTTAGTATGGAACGATGACGGTTTAATTGATTTGTTTTGATTTTTGATGTAATCGACTTAATATCATGTTTCAAATTGGCATTTGACTGGTTTTAGGATTTGCGTAAAAATAGTGGTGGTGACATTAGATGTAAGATAAAAAAAATTAAAAGTATTATATTAAAAGTATTATATTTGAGAGTTCTAAGTGATGTTTAGTTCGATTCCATAATAAAAGTGATTTTAGAATTTGAATTTAGCTTGAATTTTAAATTATTATTGAAAGTAGAAAATATTTATAATTATATAAAAAAGTTGTAGTGATCGGTGATCCACTATTTTGCAAATATCTCAAGTTTTTGTGGCAGAAATCCGTAGGAGAACATGAAAAGATAAGGCGCACCTTCTGGTTCGCCAAAAACTAGAGTTTAAAATCAATCAGTAGTCTCTTTCAAAGTTTAGTGGCAAAAATTAATAATTGCCATTTGTTCACTATAATATATTCCTCAACCATTGTTCTGGATCGTTGTGGAACAATATTCTGATACCAATAATGTATCCAAATTACTAAAAGAAGTTCATACATATATACATATATATATATATATATATATATATTTTTGGTATTTAAAGATAATTTTATGATTTATAAAGTTTAATTAGAGTTCGATAATCAAAATAATATTACATTGAAATGCATTGAACATTACAAGTGGATCGAGATCGTCCATTTCGCCGGACTTTCTGATATTTACGATCTCGATTTGTTTGGAAAACATAAACAAATTGAGTATGTAACCTCACCAAATTCTTCCTCATGTATTATATCTATTTATTCAACTTTCATAGTATCTTCAAAAATCATGCTTTTGTTAGGTATATAATAATTTGAGTTATTCAACATTGATACTAAAATATGGAAATATAATATGCTGGCTAGTAGGTGAAAATATCAAAGCTCCTTTTTAATCTTTGATTTTTATTTTTGGTGGGCAAATTACAAAAATTAAATAATTTTAAAAAAAGGTTGTAGAACATGTTCTTGCTATGACATGTTTTTAATTAAATTAATTCAATGCAAATTAATCTACTTTGTAATTATTTTCTTCTCACCCACAAATTTATAATATAATATTATTGAGTAAATTTTTTGTGTGTCTCATTAAAGGGAATATTTGAGTATTTATATATATTATTACTGTTCATGGACTTGACCCCACTATTCATAAGACTAACATTCTGAGTAGGCCTCGAGCATGTTGAACACGTGTACCATTCTGAGCCGCCTGCTAGACCTCGCGGCCCCTTACATGCGAACTCCTCAGGTATGTGCGAGCTGGGATCGCGAACTCCCCTTGACTCATGTGAGCTGATATTGCGAGTTCCCCTGACTGTCTTTTCGTTGTATGCCTTGCACATATCCATCTGGTGGGACTTGACCGGGTCGCAGGTAGATGACACGGATTTTATTCAAGTTTTGAGTTGGTGATTATTGGTGTACAACAAATATAATATAATTTTGCTTCCTTAATTTCATTCAACTTATAAAATCTTTTGGGACCTTCAGAGATGTGGTCACCCCACAATTCTAAGAACGTCGTAGGCAACTAAATATATTTTTCAAATCTGTACTTTGCATAATTATGAGATTTCAAGGGCTAACATTCTTTAGACAGTTAAATCATGCATGTTTAATACGTGGGTAATTTCCATGTCATGCTCGACCCAACTTCAAACAGATAGGTAAAACATTAATTATTTCTGTCGAGAGGAGGTTGGTCTTATTCTGGGAGATATCTTCTTAGAGTGTCATTCAATAAGCCGGTTAATCCCTAAACGATGGAGGTATTTTACCCGAGGCCTTATGTTTTGTCTCTTGACTTCGAGGTGATGTGAACAATTGGTCTTGGTGGAGTTCGAACTCATGCTCTTAAATGACATTAGTAGATAAGAACACTACCACTTGACTCTCAGAGTCAGAAGACAAAACCCGAGTGTAAACACCTCAAACACAATACCTCCATTATTGAGAGGTTTGTTGGCTCCCTGGACAACACTCTAAAAATTCATCTCCCAGAATAAAACCGATCTCCCCTGTAACAGCCTAATTTTTAGTGGTGTCGGAACAGTGATTCGATATCACTAAATCAGAAAAATGAGTCGGAAATATTATTAATTTAGTGAGTATAAGTTAAATGTGAAGTTAGGAAAAATTTTGAAGTAGTGAATAGTGTACTAAAAATAAATATTAAAATAATTAGAATTGAAAACGAGGTATCGAGACCTCGAGAATTTTAAATCGAGCCATAAATATTTTTATAAATATTTATGGAGTGTTAATAAGTCAGTATTAAAGTTTCGTCAAGAAATTTTAAAGTTCTGATAGTTAATTGAACAAAAAAGACTAAATTGTATTAAATGCAAAATTATGGGAAATGATTAAATAGCTTAAATGATAAAAGAAAGAGGGTTTAAAAGGAAAATAGACCCAAGGTCTCTTTGGGCTGGACGGAAATGGCATGAAATCAGCAAGAAATTAACGAGAATTAAGGGAAAAATTGGAAAATTGCAAAATTTACTTAATAAAGCTAGGACTAAAGTGGAATTATCTAGATTTCTCTTTATTTTTCTGCATTCTCATCAGAAAAAACACCATGGAAGAGTTCCCTTAAGCTGGTTTTTCATATTTTTACTTCAGGTAAGTTCAATTCTTGATTATTCATGAATTTTTTGTGTTTTTGTGACTTTACAATTAGGTCCACTTGTTAAATTCATTAGTTTTTGATTCTATGAAAGAAATTGAAAGTTGCTATGAATATGTGCTGGAATTATATGATGATTTGGCATGGAATTAGAGCTTTATATTGTTTATATGCTGATTTTATTGAAAGAATTGAATAGAAAGTGAATGTTTGGGACCTAATTGTAAAAGAGTTTGAAGTTAGAGTTGTATGTAGAAATTCTGAATTTCAATAGTTATGAAATAACTTATAATGTCTAGGAAAAGTATGAATTTATAAAATTATCTTACTTGAGGGGTTAATTGAGCAAGGACTGAATTGTATGAATTGTGAACTTTGGGGCAAAATGGAAATCAACATTTTGCACTAAAACTGTTTTGGACAGCAGCAGTAGTCTAACTTTGAAAAATCACCAAAAATTGTAGAAATGGAATTAGAGGATGAATGAAATATAAAATTAAAGCTTATTGAGTTTAGTTTCTTATAGAAGAAATGATGTAAGCAATGGAATTGTAAATCATGAGATATGATAAATTTTGTGAGACAAGATCAGAATGATTTCGGGTTCCCCTGTTCTGACTTTGTAAAATCCTAAATAGTTAAGGGCTTAAATTTATATGTTTAGAATCTTGAATGAGTCTATTTTCAAGAGAAACAAACAGGAACACCATTTGAATCCTGTACGAGGAGATAATTAAATTTTAGTGAAGAAGATTCGGAACTGTCAGACAGCAGAATAGGGGAGACTTCAATGAATAAACTGTATTAATTGGCCCAACCAAAAATTATGAAATTTTTATGGTAAGAAGATATATGAGTCTAGTTTCATGTAAAATTAGCGGATCTTAATTTTGAGTTTTTTATCTCCAGATATAAATAATTTAGTGACTACGACACGGGTGGATAGTCTGAATATTCACATAAGTAATTAGTGAAAATTATGGATAAGGTTACTTACAAGTGTGTTATTTATACCAAGGATGTAGATGGAGAGGAGGAGGAGGAAAAATATATGAATGACTCGTGTATAAATTAAACACATGCCCGATTATAATCGATAAGTGTTGGATTAGAAATGATATAATGTTTTATGTGGAATATTTATTATGAAATTATGATTATCGTTATAATACAAAATTTGTACTTGTGAGTTTATATGGCTAAATTTTAGTGATTATTTGTTAATTTTATGAATTTCATGATGTGTTATTTCATATGTATTGATGATAAAATCGTGAATAATGTAAAAGCATGAAAATTGAATAAATGATCAAATTGAGCATTTCAGTTCAGTGACAAGATGAATTGAAGGAAAAGACCATAGTTGGACCATGTCAACAAGTGATAAGTGAGAGCTTCGGCTACACTTATCTGATCAAGGATAAGTGAAAGTGATAAGTTATAGCTTTGGCTACACTTATCTGATCAAGGACAAATGACAAGTGAAAAGTGGTAGTTTCGGCTACCTGATCAGTGAAAAGTGGTAGCTTTTGCTACCTGATCAGTGAAAAGTGGTAGCTTCGCTACCGATCGATGAAAATGGTAGTCTGACTACCGATCGGTGAAAATGGTAGCTCCAGCTACCTGATCAGTGAATAGTGGTAGCTTCGGCTACAAGTGACAAGTGATTTCCGTATAAGACCATATCTGGGATATGGCATCGGTGTGATATATGCTACTGTATAAGACCATATCTGGGATATGGCATCATTGAGATATGTAATTAGGTAAGACCATAGTGGGCTATGGCATCGATATGTGATATGTGATTTCGTGTAAGACCATAGCTGGGCTATGACATCGATAAATGAAGATGTGTAAGACCATAGTTGAACTATGACATCGAGTAAACGAAGTACTCAATTCGTAAGACGTTCACTAATTTGACAAAGTTTGGTAAGTGTTACATGGAATTATGTGATACAGAAGTACGAGTTGATAAGATATGAGTATAGAACTTGGTTGATAAATGAATTCATTTGTGATTATATAATTGTTCATCTTGAATGTACTTGTCCATATGTATTGATAATTCAAACGTATTAATGAATAAAGTTCGATATGGAATAAATTGAACACGAGACAAATAATTATGAAATTGAACTCTAACTCATGAAAATGACGGTTATTGATATATGGAGACATGAGACATTGGTATATGAACATGGAAAATGTTTGATAAATGTGTTTATTCATAATTATGGAATTATATACCTCATGTGTACTATTTGCATAAAGATGATATTTCAAATACTTGTTATTTAAGCTTAAATATGAAACAAGATGAAATCAAGATAAGTTGTTATAAAATATATTTAGATTACGAGCTATGGTGACATATGTTGTATGATTACATAACGTGAAATTGATTATATATATGAGAAATTTAATGAGAAATGAGCCCATACACGTTTCTTGTTATTTATATGAAGTGTACGACTGACAAGGGTGATGAAATTATAAACAGAGAGTTACACGGGTTGAAAACACGGGCGTGTGACTCTCCAAAGTGTGAAAATTTTCTAAGTGTTGCAAAAGTTTCATATGTTTACGGTTTGGTCCCGAACCACCCTGAATGTATGTTTTGGGCCCCATAGGCCCATATAAGGGACATTAAACATATATATGAAAGTTTTTAATTTAGAAGAAATTTTATGGCTGATTTTTACATGATTGATCATATTAAGTTCGGTAATGCCTCGTACCCTATTCTAGGCTCGGAATACTGGTAGGGGGTGTTACATCCCCTCAACAATTTCCAAATACATGTATACATGACTCAACCACTTCACTCCCTTTCAACCATGTATACACTATTATGTGAATCATTTTCGACTTAGACAAATTTATCCTTGCACCCATAAATGGATGGAATTTGTGATCTATGCTACTGACCCCCCCTTCCCCCATTATTGAACTAAAAAAAAAAAACCTATTGATAGGAGTTAACATTTTCATACAAGTTATTACCTCCCTAATCTTCAAAATGCTTTAACATATTAACAGTTTGGTTGTCCAATATTATTACTTGGTTTTTATAAGTACACTGTTTTTACCAGTTTTACAATCTTAAAATAATATTATTTAGACTCGGGTGATATTCGGATAATTTTTTTTCAATAATGTTAATTTTAGAATTTGAACTTGACCCAAATACTTATAGAAGAAGTATATTACCACTTTTTACAACCACTATTAATTCCAATGTTATTACTTTAAAATAATGTATTTTTAAGTTTGTATAATAAATTAATCACTAGGAATATGAAATATTTTGAACACAATTATAAGGGGATAAGATCATCAATGTGTTTGTTAGAACATGGATTTGTTAGAATCAAAAGTGGTTGGACCTATAATTAATTATGGGCCAAGCAATGGGTATTCATTTGTCGGAAAAGAGTAATTCATCGGTTCGATTAAAAAAAATAAAAATTAATTTAATCGATTAATTCTAAATTCTAATTGATTAACTAATCGATCATGATTATAACAAATTAAACTGAATTAACTTAAACTTGATTAATATTTTCGATTAAACCAAAAAATTTATAGGTTTGACTGGTTTGTAAGTCGATAAACAAGATTTGAGTTAAATGTTTATATATTATAAATATATTTGAAATTTTATAAGCCCTGGCCCCCTAAAATTTTTAAAATTCTAAATTAGTAAACGTAAAATTACACATTGGTCCATCTTTAAAATGACAAAATTTTAATTTAATTCTTTCAAAATTACAATTTAATTTCTGCTCCCCTAAAAAATTTTCTCCTAATTTTAACAATTTAATCAAATTCCGTCAATTAACTTGATTAAATCAATTTCAAAGTTCAGCAGGTAACATACATTTGTCTATGGCCAAATTTGTGGACCTCTTTGTAACATTTTGAAATGAATTGACAGCTCTGGAATAAATATTGGTTTTTTTTATTTTTTTAGCCTCAATCAAATAATATTAATTTACCCAAAAATTTATTTTCTTTGTCGTTTTATGATTCAAATTCCAAAATACGACAGATATTTTCAACGGAACTTTGAAATGGAGACTTTTACGTTACAATTAAAATAATTTCCAACAAATTGGACCCAATGCCTATATAATAAAAAAAATTCATTTTTTTCCATTTAAACCAAGGAATTTCATATTATAATTTTGATTTTATTTGATTTTATTTTATTTTAAAATTATATTATATTATTTGGACTTGATTTTGATTGTGGGTGTCCAATTATTATTGAAATAGACGTGTATCCACGTCTTATATATTATCAAGCATTAGACATGACAGTGTGACATTAACAAACATTATCCTATAATTTAAATTAATTAATTGATATAATTATAATTCAAATAATGGGAAAATTTATTTTATGGTCCTTCCACCACAATATTTATGGTTTTCTTTTCAATTATTTAATAATATTTTAGTAAAATTTTTCATTCATTGACATATAATATTGGTAATTTTTATCTTAAATCTCAAATATCGAACCTTAAATTTTAAACCCTAAAACTCAAAACCCAAGTGCAAGGTTCAAGGTTTATGATTTAGGGTTTGGGTTTGGTACTTTAGTTTTGGATTCAAGGTTCAAGGTTTTAAGTTCGAGATTTAGGATAAAAGAATTAACAAAATTAAGTGTTAATGACATAAAAAAATTCGCTAAAATATCATTAAATAATTGAAAAGAGACCATAAATAATGTGATGAAAATAATTTTTAAAATAATTTTTTCAATGGACCCATCTAATATATTTTTATTGTCGGAATTAAATAAAAACAAATTAGGACAAGAACGTTAGTATTTGGAGAGTTGGTTAGTTAGATTATGCCTTAATATTCATTAATTATCTAATTTTTACCAACTCATTAATAATAATCACAATTTCATGCAATGATTAAGAACAATGGAAGTTTAATTATGTGACCCAAATTATAAAACAAAAAAGATGCTGGATCGAGTAGGTTGGATGGAGTCCGGAGAGAATTTAGAAAATCTTTTAAAGGACCAAAATTTAATTATAAAATTTTAGGAGGTTAATTTATAATTTTATCATTTTAAAAGGTACTAAACAAGTAATTTTTTATTTTTAGAAAAGTCAAGGCCTATGCTTGCCTCCTTTAAATTTACAAAGGTTTATGGTAAAAGATAACTTGGGGTTCATTGGTGAAGAACGAGTTTTTGTAGAGAGCTCGGAGCTTGTTGTGGGTCCTATTGACTAAGGGTTTTATCGCCTAGATTTCAGGAGTAGAGAGGCCCGTAGTTAGACCAATGGGTTGTTTAAGTTGACTTGATGTGATCAGTCGAGGTAAGATTTAGTTTTAACAAGATGATACTTAATGATGATTCGAATTTCGAAATGCGCTTATCTTCTCGAAGATTTACTTAATTTTCGGTTGGTCCCCCTCGCATCCTTCTTTTTTGGGTGAGACAAATAGTACCCTTACTTCAAATACAAGCTATGTGAAGGGGAAAATTTTGAGAAAACAATGTGTTTGTGGTACATGCCTTTTGGTTGATTGATTGTTGTAAGGTGGGTTGGGAGCCATGTAGGGAAAATATTTTTTTTTTTGGTACTTTACTTTTTCGGAGGGTTTTATATAGGTGTAAAGGATTTTTTTTTTCAAATATTCATTACATTTCTTGAAGAAATAATGGATTATATCAAATGAGGACCTACATCCTATACAAACAAAAGCCAACAAAGCCATAGACCTAGTTACGTGAAAAAAGGGAAAGCAGTTGAGGATCTCGGTCTCATACAAGACAAAGCCTCGAAAGTCATGTAAAGCATATCACTCTTTGATAGACAAATGAACATCCAATATGAGTTGAATCAAGCCTCCTTGATGATAGAGTGGGCGCAAGAAGAGGTCATGATATATAACCTCAACACGTTTTAGCCATGGAGACAAATAGATTTTTGGTACGATGAGCTTTTGTGCAGATCTTTATTGATATGATAGTGAAATCATTTATGATTTGAATCATAAACGATTAGAAAACTTGAGTCACTAGGAATTAAAAAAAGTCATGGATGGTAACCATATGATGCCAAATCACGATGAAAACAATTGACAGAAAAATTATTTCAAGGAGCCTTTTCACAATATGCTTGGAAAATAACCTGGTTGCCATTAAGGGCATGACTAGGGATGGTGGGGGGATCATTAATAGTTGCTCAATGGCCAAACAATTGACAACCATGAAAACTTCTGGAAAACTCTAGGCTTTTGATTCTCGCATTGCCATTCAAAACGTCTTACAGAAAATTCTAAAAGGTTAAGTCTCTTAGCTGGTTTAGAGAGATCTTGGCGTGGAAAACACAACAATCTAACGGTGAATGATCAACGATTGGAAAATGGTTTCTATAAACTTTGAGATTTGATTTTGACGAATCCAAAAAAAGTTCAAGGCTAAGCCAGAGAAAGAGAAGGGAAGTTTGGGGTGAGTTAGCCAAAAATCTTTTGTTGTCGGGAGATGATGCCGACAACAAAAGAAAATAGATAATTACAAGGAAAATAAAATCGAAGAAGGAATAAAAAAAGTTGAGACAAGTTGGCCGAAACCTTTCGCTATTTTATTGTTAAAAGAGATTCAAGGATAGTAAAAAGAATTTTTTTTTTTGGCCCTTTTCATAAATCTACAATAGGAATAATTTGGTTAAGTGTAAGACAAGAAAGATTATATTTAATATATTCTTCAAGTCATTTTGCAATTATTTGTCCAAATAAAAACAAAATTGTGGTTAGTTGGGTTGGAATTTTGTAAATACAATTATTACTATTATTTATAAATTTCTCTTCAAATCTTAAAATAAAATAAAATATATATTTAAGTATGTTGGAATTTACATATTTTAATATTATTTTATGTAGTAAATCTCTTAAAAGATAAATCAAAAATATATTAAAATATATTATAACTTTGTGTATGTTTTGAAAGTTTGCAATTTAGTCCTTATATTTTTATTTTCAGAATTTAGTCTCTCTCTCTCTTAGGTTTCAAAATTTAGGTCCAACTATTAACACAATTACTTTTTTGTTAAATTTAGGTTAATTACATTATCATTTTTTAATTACATGCCTACCACCACACGTGGTGAATCTTGGGACTAAATTTTAGGGGCCTAATAAAATTTTCAAAAAATTTAAGAATTTAATGAGAATTTTCAAATATTTCAAGTGGGCTTAATTAAAATTATAAAAAACTAAAAGTTATAATGAGAATTTTCAAATAATTTCCAAAAATTTTGAGGGGTCTAATTAAAATTTTTTGAAAAATTCAAGGAAAAAAGATCATAATTTCCTAAAATTTTGGCTTCCCTAAGTCCTTTAAACCGTTAGCCTCTGACCACCGAGTGAGTATTTTTTTTATTTTAAAATATAACATTAACAAATTTAATAAAATAATTTTAACTAATGATTGAATTTAAAATTTAAAATCTAAAAAATAAATAGACTAAATTTATAAATTTTAAAAATACTAGGATTTATAACATATTTTAACCTATATACACATATCTAAAATATGTGGAGTTGTGTCTCAGTTTTCACCGATATAAAGAAAACATAAAATCGCCATTAAAACTCGAAAGCGACAGGAAAAAAAAAGCGGTGCCTTTTTTTAACTGTGTTAGTTACTAAACTTCGTGAAAATAAAAACAGCTGTTTTTAAAAAAGAAAAAAAAACCAATCAGATAAGGAATAGGCAAATCTTTTCAATTAAAAGTGGCCCAATTTGACCAACCCAATAAAGTGGGGGGTTTCACTTAAAAACAGCTGTTTCTTCTTCAATTTGTCTGAAAAACATAAACTTTCCTTCTTCTCAAGATCTGTTTTTGTTCTTTCTCTGTAACTGTTTACCGACACACACACAAAAAAAAAGTTCGTTCTTCCGAATTTCTTGAGATCTGGGCATTATTGTTTCAGGTAGTCCCTCTTTCAAAATCTGGGTACATTCCCAATTTTGTTAAACTTTAAATAGCAGGTTTTTTTTTTGTTCTGTTTGGTTGGTGAGAAAATTTGGGAAAAAAGAGAGAAAATTTTTAGCTGAAGTAGGAAAAAAAATCACTTTTTTAGCTTGTTTTTTTTTTAATCATGTTTTGGATTGTGTTAATAAATATACATTAACATGATAGATCATGGATTTTCTTTTTCTTTTTTGTTTTTGAAGGATCATATCGAGGAAAGAAAAGATGGGGAAGAAAGTAAAATGGCTATCTTCTTTAAAGAAAGCCTTCAATCCAGAGTCAAAGGAAAAGAAAAATCAGGTTTGAAAAATTTCAATTCAGTCCATAATTCATGTTAAATTTCTGGTCAACCCACATGTACTTAAATTTTTATGTTTTCTTTGGGGTCAATTTGTGATTTTGATCCTTTTGTTATACTGAAATTTGAGGTTTGTTTAGTTTGGTATAAGGCGTCGATTATTTAGACTAATGAGATTATAAAAGGTTAAAGTACCTAGGAAGTCCCTGTATTATAGGGGCTGGATCAAATTCGTCCCTCTATTGTTAAATGAATTAATTGAGTCCCTATACTATTACAAAGAATCAAATGATACCAAATTGTAACAGAGTTAACATTTACGGCGTAAAAAATGTCTTAATTTTTCTTTTCAATTGTAGTTCAATTCCAAAAGAAAAAGTTTCATTTACAGAACTATAAAAACTTTAATAAATATTACCTTTGTTAAATAGTAAATGCTATTTTTATAGGGATTAATTTGATTTATTTAATAGTAGAGGGACTAATTTGATCAAGCCTTTATAATAGAGGGATCTCTAACGTACATTTACTGATTATAAAGGTGTATGATAAAATTATGTCGAATTAAAGTATATGGAATTTAATTTCAAGTTTGAATATGACAGAGGGACTAAACTTACAATTTTACCGCTTTTCTTTTCATATGTAAAAAGAACAGATTTTGGATAAGCAAGTGCATTTGGGTCCTAGTAGTTCTAATGCAGCTGCACCCACATTAGAAACTGTTAATTTGTCCCCTCCACCTCAGCCGGAAGATGAGAAAATAATCAAACCCGAGACGGTTGCTGAAGCTACCGATGATGATGTTGTTGTTGCTCCAGCTGTTCCGACCCCGGCTGCTGTTACGGTCGTTCAACGCCGACTTAATATAGACTCTCGGTTCGCTGGAAAATCTATGGAGGAAGTTGCAGTGATCAAAATTCAGACAGCTTTTCGAGTTTACATGGTAATGTTGGATAGTATTTTGCAGGTGAAAGTGTCATTGAGGGCTTTGTATTAGGAGTCAGATTTTATTTTGTCTTTTTCTCTAAAAAATGAGTAAATTAGTCCTTGTACATTAGATTAAAGACTAAACTAGTCATTGTTGAGGTACACGTGTCACGTGTAACTGTCTGATTATTTTGTTAGATACATCAGTTTTTAACAGTAAAAAGTGATGGAATTTTTAACAGAAAAAGTTAATTTACTCTTTAATCTAATGCACATAGATTAATTTATCTATTTTTTGAGTAAAGAGAAATGCAATCTGATTTCTAGTAAAAGGGCCTCCATAGTACTTTTTACTGTTTTTGCACGATTTAAACCGAAAATTTAAGCAATGGATTCATTGATTATGTATGATTTATCGTTTTAAAGGCGAAAAGAGCATTGCGTGCTTTACGAGGACTTGTGAGGCTGAAATCGTTAATGGAAGGACCTGCGGTGAAACGGCAAGTGACGAGTACCCTTCGTTGTATGCAAACACTTTCTCGTGTGCAGTGTCAGATTCGGATGAGGAGAATCCGTATGACCGAAGAAAATCAAGCTCTTCAGAGACAAATCTTGCAGAAACATGCGAAAGAGCTTGTGAATTTGCAGGTAAGTTCTATAAAATCGGGGTTATTACAGTGCATTTTTGAGTGATTTTTGTTATATATGTTCGTTAAACAGCTTAGTTTTCTCATCGGGAAAGTGCCGGTTTTGGTTGTTTAAACAGATGGGGGAAGATTGGGACGATAGCTTGCAATCGAAGGAACAAATCGAAGCGAGCTTATTGAGCAAACACGAGGCTGCAATGAGACGAGAAAGGGCAATGGCTTATTCATTTACTCATCAGGTAATTCCGAGCATTACGATAAACTCGAAACACTAACGGATTGAAATATAATAATGGTGATGATGTTCTAAATATCCCAATTTTGCAGCAAACTTGGAAGAACGGTTCGAAATCTATGAATCCGTTATTCATGGATATGAACAACCTGACGTGGGGTTGGAGTTGGTTAGAACGATGGATGGCAGCTCGACCATGGGAAGGACGTGGCGTGACGGGAAAGGAACCGAACAACGACCAGTCATCGGTAAAGAGTGCACATTTCGAAGGAGAAATCAGCAAAGCTTACGCTCGTTACCAACTCAATTTGGATAATAAACAATCCCCGAAATCGAGCCAAAAGCCTAACCGAACATCAAGTCACCTATCCCCTTCTCCGAAACCACCTTCCACACCATCCCGAAAGCTGAAGTCCGCAAGCCCTAGCGGCAGTATCATTGCCCAGGACGACGACACAAGAAGCATAGTCAGCGCGCAATCCGAACGGAACCGAAGACACAGCATTGCCGGCTCACTGGTGCGTGACGACGAGAGCTTAGCAAGCTCGCCGTCACTTCCGAGTTATATGGTACCAACTAAATCGGCAAGGGCCAAAACCAGGTTGCAAAGTCCCTTGGGACTAGAAGCAAATGGTACACCCGACAAAGGACCAATCATGTCGACCAAAAAACGACTCTTGTATCCACCTTCACCGGCCAAACCGAGGCGGCACTCTGGTCCACCGAGAGTCGATACCAGCATTATTACTAATACAAAAATTGGTGCGGTGAATGGTGGTGTCATTTAATTTCTCTATATTTTTAATTCATTCAGGTTTTATTTGTGAGATTTGAGAACAAACTACGCATAATTTTTAGTTCATTGACAATTTGTTCATTATAATTCTTTGTGCTGGTGTTGTATTGATTTGTATAATAAATTATATACATTACTTGTTTATTTTGAGCTTTTTACACTGTTTAATTGTATTTTATGATATTTATCTGCTAATTTATTGATGAAATTTGATAAATCCGAACGATTTAATTGTTAATATATTAATTTTAATTAAAGGGATAAATTTGAAAATTATACATCAATTTTGATTTACGGTGTAATTTTATAAATGAATTTCGATTTTGTGTAAATTTAAACAAAATTTTGATTTGATCAAATTTTATATATTATAAACACATAGTATCGTTTTATACTTATATTTTGCATATACGAATAATTATATTTATTCAATATAAAAATAAATTAATGTATTTATTTCTTCAAATGTATATGAGTGCATCCGAATTAAAGTTTATGTATCAAATTGCATTAAATCAAAGTTCACGATATAAATTTAAAATAAACTTGGTAAAATTAAGATCAAGGAATTTGAAAAAGGTGTTAGCGACAAATTTATCCTATGATGTTTAGTTATTTTGTCAATTTGAGCTTTATCTTCTTTTTTTTCACTTTGGTCCTTAATTCTCAAAATTTAATCAAATTATTTTTTTGGCTAAAATTTGACGAGACTATTAAAATTTTAACAATGATGACATGGTAGTCCGCATGATGGATTATGTGTACTTTATAAAAAAAAATTATCCCCGTAAACATTGAAGTACACGTAGACTACTACATAGGCTGCCGTTCAATGTTGTCGAAATTTTAACAGGTCTATTAGTTTTTCGTCTATCAAAAAATAATTTGACTAAATTTCAAAGGTTGATGTCAAGGTGATCCCAAAAAGAGTTGAGACCAATTTGATAAAAGAGATAAAAGTTAGGGGCTAAAGTTAAAATTATGCCTTTAAGAAAACCATAATTTTTTATAAAGAAAAATCAGCGGTCCATAAATTAGAGAGAAAAATCTAAAAGAAATGTTTTCCTTGGGAAATACGCAAAAGCCGGGTCGGTGGTGGGTGGGTCAAGTAATATAAATAACAAATCGGGTCTGTTTTCTTTCATCACATAAAAACCCTAAAACCTAAAATCTTTTATAACGAAATGCAACGACAATCCAGAGATAGCACAGAAATGGTGAGTCCCTGAAATTGATTCTCCTTCTATGTAAGAAATTATAGGTATTTAATATTCAAATATGCTTAAAAAGGATTTGGGTTGTTCTTTTTAATTTTAGGTTGCTCCTTTAATAGCCGGAATCGCGGTGGCGGCGGCTGCTTATGCGGGGAGATATAGTATTAGGGCTTGGCAGGCGTTTAAGGCAAGACCGCCGACGGCTAGGGTTCGAAGATTTTATGAAGGTGGGTTTCAGCCTAGTATGACACGGAGAGAAGCCGCTCTTATTCTCGGTGTAAGGTACTTTTTTCTCCTCTTTTAACCCCTTTTTTTGTGTTGAATTTTCTGCTTTATGTTATGAAATGTTTGAAGTTGAAGTTGAAAATTGAATTTAATGAAATGGTTTTGTTTGATTTTTATGGGCTATTCGTCAAATGAATGAATTTTATGTGGGATAATTTGAGGGTAGAGGTAATTAGTATAGTTCCAATACGGATGATTGTTAATCATTAATGGTGTTTGATGTTGTGAACCTTGTTAGTAATTATTAATGACAATTAACCCCTTGTTTGTCTCAAATAATTTATGCTTTATAGTAGATTTTAATGAAACGGGCTTTGTTTGATTTTGTGGTTATTGTGGCATATTAATGAAGTTTATAGGTTCTATTTTATTGATGTTAGTTTTATGATCTTAGCTGAGATTTAGTTTAAGATTGGGGATTGTTAAGAAATTAATCATATATTCGGGGTTCAAGTTCGTTTCAAGAATGAACAAAGGCTGTATTGCTTTGGGTTCTTTGAATATATTTACCTTAGTTCTCTTCCGGCCATTGCACCTTGTTTCGCGAGCAATTTCATCTAAACAATGTTCTTTTGTGAGCTTTTGCTTCGGTTATTGCATTTAGGGTTCTTTGAATACATTTACCTTCGTTCTCTTCCGGCCATTGCACCTTGTATCGTAAACAATGTCATCTAAACAATGTTCTTTCACGAGCTATGCATGAACGTTTTTCTTTCTATATATAATTTTTCCAAACAGAGAAAGTACTCCGGCGGAAAAGATTAAGGAGGCACATAGGAGGGTGATGGTTGCGAATCATCCCGACGCCGGTGGAAGCCATTACCTTGCATCGAAGATCAACGAAGCGAAAGATATGATGATGAGGAGAAACAAAGGTGGCAGTGGCTCAGCATTTTGATGTGGTTGGAGTTTTACGATTGTTAACTCGAACGGTGTCGTTTCTTACCCAGATTATACACTTCTTGTGATTACCGTATGACGAAATAAGAGAGCAAAGGTATTTATTCATATCATTCTTTTGACCCAATAGTTGTAGACCTGTTTGCAAAACGAGTACCTTCTATATGATTGTCAAAATTTTAGTTTCTAATTTGATTGGATGTTTGATAGAGGCAATATAATTGTAATGGATACAATTTTTGAGCTAAATTCATAATAGAGTTGGCGTTGCTTTTGGGGATGGCATGGCATTAGGTCTCTAAGATTTGGAATTTTTGTAAAATTCAAATTTGAAACCCTCAAATTTGCTTTAATGCATTCTCTTTAGTATTACTATTCAAATTCAAATATTTATTTAACATTTTGTAAGTATAAAAGGAAAATTTTTAAGGCGAAGTTGGATTTGATATTCATTATTCGAACAAGCCTTTCCACTAGACTTGTTTATAAGTTGGGTTATACACTCAAGTATGAAGGACTTCTAAATTCCACATGGGATAATCTTCTTTCAAGGAAAACAACAAATCACGGAAATTTTGATATCAATTACTTTATGTTTATTGCAATTCTTTTTAATGAATTACAATAATATGTTAAAATTTAAATAATAAACGTATTTAGTACAACTCAAACTCAATCTATACCTAGTATGATAAATAGGCTTAACTATCAAGCCATCAAATGGGTTTATTGTGATAACTAATTTAACTCATGTATTGTGAAGTCAGGCAATCAAGTTGGCAAAGAGAGCAGCTATATACTAGATTTAATAATATTTCCATATTTTTATAATATATAAATAATGGTTTTCTTATTGCAAAAAAATCATTTTATAAATAATGGTTTTCTTATTGCAAAAAAATCATTTTTTCCTAACTTCTAATAATTAAAAACGAATTAATTTTAATTAAAAATTAATTATGCTCTCTATTTTATTTTTTCCTCGAATTAAACATTATGTGACTTACCGTATTATCACTTTTTCTTGGTATTTAATTTTAAATTTAGATATTTTATTTTAAGAGATTATGAGCCATTTTATCCGTCTAGACTCGAAAGTTCGCTCGAAAAATAAAAGGATTTGGACAAATTCAAAACATGGATTTAAACAAAAAATAAGATCTATTTTCTAAATAGACCGAGTCTCGGATCAAAGTGTTTCAGCTTGGGTCTGACTTAGCTCGAATAAATTACTAATTTTTTTAAAGTCTAATATAACATTTAATACCTGAACTAATATAACATTTGATACCTAAACTTGACGTTTTTTCTAATTTGGTATCTAAACTTTTTTTAATCCAATTCAGTACCTAAACTTGGCATTTTGTCTTATTTGGTACTTAAAGCCTTTTTTAGGTTCAATTTGGTACCTAAATTTATCAAATGTTATACAAATTATACAAAACACTAGCGATATTTATTTATTTTTTGTTATGCTACAAAAATATTGTCAATATCAGAAAATTCATGTTAAAAAAAATAGGTATTGAGCTATGCTTAATGAATTAATATTAAATAAGCAAAATTAAGATTTTTAAAACCTCAAATAAAAGAAATTCATTATCTTCAATTAATAAAATAGATAAATAAAATTAAAAGTAATTGAACATATAAAATATAAAAATATCATACCATATCATATGTTGGTCATACATTGATTATTTTGCTACTTTATAGAAAAATAACATTGTTAGTCTATTAGAATAAATTGTAAAATGTTTGACAATTACCAAATTGAACAAAAAATTAAGTACTAAATTAGGGAAAAGAGTTAAGTTTAGGTAATAAATTGGATTTCTAAAAGTTTAATTATTAATTTAAGAAAAAATCAAATTTAGTACTAAATTAAAAAAATTATCAAGTTCGAATATTAAATTAAAAAATTTAGTCACCAAATTAAGAAAAGAGTCAACTACCAAATGTCATATTAAGACTTTTTTTTAATTATACTGACCTGTGACTTCCTCTTAATCCCAATTTCCCAAATCAATTCCTAAAAACAAAAAATCCCCTAAGTGCCGCTCATCACCTCCAGCTGTTCAGCGCCGCTGCCCTTCGACAGCCGTCTCCACTCCGGCGGTCTCTCTATCTCCCGCTTACTCTTTCGCCGGCGCCCATCACCGTTGCTTCGTCCCGCGCCGGAGTTCACCACTGCTGGCGCTTCTCCGCTCCAGCCTTCAGACGTTTCCGTGCCGCTGTGCCGCCGGTCAATCTCATCCAGTTCCAGGTATCTTCTATTTTCTGATAATTGCTCTACTCAGAAAAAAGAATTGCGGAGAACAGTTGGGTTGCTTTGCTAATTAATTAAATTCATAAATAACAACTTTTGGTTGATTTGATTTCATGGCGAAGACCTACGTTTTTTTTTTTTAGAACTGCTTCTCCATGGCTTCTATGGACAGTTGGTTTATTTTCTATGGACAGCTGCAATTTCTTGATTTTGTTGACGAAAAATTAATTTTGCCTTTATTAAAATTGCAATTTTTTAATACATATTACATTTTTGTCTCCACTCTACTCACTCCAATTTCTCCACCAGCCACCACCATCATCGTTCCATAGGCACTCTATTTTTGCAGCTTCGAGTTCTTTTAGGTGATTTTCTGTTGGAGCTGTTTGGTCGGTGAGAAAATAGGCTGAAACTGCTACATCCTCTGCCTTCGTTTTATTTTGTTTTTGTGTATGTAAATAGCATGAAGTTGGGGCTCTGTTGGTTTCTTAGTTCACTTTATCTGATCGTTCGAGCTTCCTTTCTCTATATGTCTCCAATTTTCGAGATCTGTGGATTTATTTTCTACATGGTTTCTCGGCATTTATCTTCTGTTGCTGGTTTTTTTTATTCAACCATTAAGAGAATCTTTGACTGATTTTGGGCGACTGTAGTCGTTGAGAAGAACAAAAGAACCAGCACTGTTTAATAAATGTAGAGTTGGAATATTAGCATTTGCATTACTGTTTCTTTTGTAAAAAAAAAATATAAAACCTTGAATCAAAACAGTTAGGAAGAGCTGAAATTTGCTTTTTATTTTGCTCTTCCATAACTGTTATGATTTTAGTATTTTGCTCTTCCTAACTGCTTTGAAATTTAAAAGCTCAAGTCTTTTCCTTGTTTTGATTTTAGTGTTTTGCTTTACTTTTGAAATTTGCTTTTTATTTTGTTTTTTAAATCTGAGTTTGTAAAATCATATGTATTTGCATATAATTTGAGGTATAATTTATTAAGTAATGCATTTGTAATTATTTGCCGACTTCACTAAGGTGCCGTAAAATATCATCTATTTCATTAAATAATTTGCTATCCCATCTATTTTTCATAATTTTTTTTATTTTCATGTATATGAATAATATTGGGTGTGATAATAAAAAATCTAATACGATGGCAATTCCAGTACAATATTCCCTCCTTTATTATTTGAATTGGGAATTGTATGTAAAAGTCTGCAACTCATTGATCTTAAGTCTTTGTTTATATATGATGTATGATAGCTTTCATGGCCGATTTAATGGCCAATGCTCCCTTTTTAGTACCTTCAGTTATGACCCTCCCATCTCTTACATCTTTTGTTTCTTTCTTTCCTCTTTATTTTCAAGGTGTTTTTTTCTTCTTTTTTCAATTATTGCTTGTTACCAACTATTTCCTGCTATCAACTAATGTCATTGAGTAAGCAACTAAAGCTAAATGTTCACTGGAAAATATTCATTGGAGATGGCTTAGGAAATTCTTCCTAAAATACGGGCCGGGCTCAGGTTTAGAATCTATAATCCAAGTTGGGCTTGGGCAAAATTCTAGGCCTATTTTTTGGGTTGGGCCTAGAAAATGGGTTTAAAATTCTGTTGAGACCCAGCCCCGGCCCATGATCAGCTCAATGAAGAACACACTGTTAATATTTTTATCTGAATTTCCTTTATAAACTTTTGACCCAGTCTCAGCTCATCCATCTTGCCTTCAAGTTTCCAACCGGACCAAATACCAGAAAATTAATTTAAGGTCAAATTTTAAACCAAACTTAACTTAGAAGATTTCTACTTTGACTCATGAGATTTTGAGTTATGGCTCTGTTTGCGTTATATGCTCTTTGCTATATCTGATTTTCTGTTTTCAATATCACTGCTTGTTGCTCTGTTTAGTCTCATCATCTAGATTTTGCTATTGTGGTGACTAGCGGTGTTGAATGCTGCTAACACCGTTATACCACTAATTGCTTTTTTAAACCCTGGCCAGCTTAAACCAGTTTAGTTTCTGATGGCGACAACAACCCCGGTTAGTCAAAATCAAAGAAAGCGAAGTTTAGAAGAAGCATTGGAACGACGGTTTGCTGTTGCTAAAGCCGAGCTTCTTCAAGAACAGAAGAAAAACAAAACGACATTGGTTGAAGAAGATGGAAAAGAAATGTCTAGCACTAAAGCACCCATTGCTCCTTCCTCCAATTTGTCATTGAAGAAAGGTTTCCAAAAGTTTTCACTTTTCTTCCCCTATATATATATTCAATGTTCATTTGGCTAATTTATGTTCCATTTATGTTTTAAATTTAGGAAATTTTCCCTTCTCGGGTCCCTCTAGTTCACAAGGTAGTTTCTAGTATTGCTGATTGTGAACATTTCAGTATGTATTATATCCTTGTTTTGATATAAGATGAATTATAATTTTACATATATAGATGTTGAAGAAAATGGTGAAGTATATTCCAAGCTATCAGAACCTATGCATGAGAATTTGTTACCAGTTGATTCCAAGGTAACCTTTTTTTGTTTGAATAGCGGTGCTTTAAGACTTTGTAGTTAGTAGAACGGATGTAATGTTGATGTCTTTTGTCGTAGTTTTCCAACAAAAAAGGAAGCATGGCAGATAAGATATTGCATGAACTTCTTCAAGGTGGTGATTCAGCTCAGAAATATATGCAAGGATCTAGAAGTATCAAATTCGAAAATTGGATCCTCCTTGATAATTTCGTGAAAGGTCGACTTATGTCTACCGGTTCTCAAATCAGGGCTTTGAAGAACCTCTCTAAGCGCTCTAAAAGACATATGTCGATGAAGCTGCTTAAGAAGTCTGGAGTATTTGAGCTGCCTCAGGCTATGCAAAAGTGAGTGTTATAACAAGGATACAGTTGATGCTCTTTTCCCTTTTTCTATTGTTGTAGGAATATTGTTATATGCCATTGTGTTGCAGTGTTCTTCACTTTGCATTGAAAGAGTGAGGATGTTAGCAAGTGTTTACATATGTTTATCTGGAAATAGATTATGGGGATCTTTTTGTTCTGAATATGAAGAAGAATAAGGATAAAACAGTAGATCTCCTTGTTGATTGTTAAAACAGAAAGAAAAAGAGATTAAAACTAAAGGATTTTAGTTAGTACTTCTTTGTCAAGGGGATACTTTATTTACTTTTTATATGTTTGTGGTGTAGTAACAATGTTCATTTCTACCATTTATTTTGAAAATATTTGGTATGTCTTTGATCTTCAGGTTTGATACATTTAAACCAATGCATGAAATGTGGAAAGGCTACATGAATCAACTTCTAAAAACTAGTGGGTGAGATATCATCTCATTTTACTTATGTTGGTTCTTCAATAGTGTGGAGCTGGAGGGTACTATTTATTATTGAGTCATATGATCGTTAAATTCTTTTTGATCCAATGATACATCTGTTCAGCACTCAATTGTAGGAAAAATCAGTTGGCTCAATGTCTTATTGGTGCGGATTTACATGGTGCTCTCATTCTAGGTTAGTCTATAATTTACTTCTATAGCAATAATTCATATTATTCGTGCAACTTTATCTTTTTTTATGAAGTTGTAAATGCTTTTAGACTCTGCCCACTTCAATCAGCCTACAACTACGTAAACTGTACCAATATATGTTGATTTGATGGGAACAGTAGGGTATTTGAATGAATGCAGTAACAAAGTTTATTTTGAGGGACCTTCATTTTCCGTGTTGTTATGAAAGAACTTATAAACTCTTCTCGGTGAGGTTACATTGATTCCTGAAAATTCAAAAGCCAATTTGGAAAAAAGAATCCATAGGAGCCATTATAAGTTCCTCTATAGGTACCCTTTATCTATTCTTTGGTCACAATTTTTCAAATCAATTCAAAAGGGTAACTAAAGAATATATTCACCTTTGATTTATTGAAAGCTTTGCTCTAAAATGTGTAACTAAAGAATGTTGTGTATGCTATTTGGGTTAGACAATGAGCACACAGGCTTAAATAATGCAGTAATTACTAATTCTAACTAATTTAATTCATCTGCAAACTTTATACTGATGGTTTTCAATTTGTTGTTGTTGGTTTTTATTTTTTATTTCTATTGTAATCTTCTCTCTATTTTCTGATAGTGGCCGAGTGCAAGGTAACTAGTTTCACTGGAGTGAGTGGTATTATGATTCGTGAGACTGCGGAAACATTTGGTCTAATAACCCAGGACAATAAATTCCGAGGTAATTCAGCCTTCTATTTAAAAACTGTGGCATTTTAAAAACTTTTATGTTGTTTTTGTGATTTTTTGTTATAATTTATTTGATTTTAACAACAATGACTTAACCATTCAATTTTATGCTGTTTGCAGTTGTCCCCAAAAAGTTATCTATCTTCATATTCCAAGTTGATTGTTGGAAAATTACATTACAAGGCGATAAACTCACTTCAAGAAACTCGGGTTTGTGATGTTTTAACATTTATACTAAACATCCCAGTTTAGGCTTTCCTTCTCACTCAAAGTTCCACGTAGGAGACTGTTAAAGTAACTTTGTTATCATTTTTTTACCTTGATAGAATATACCAGAAGAAGAGAGATATCAAGGTATAGTTCCTTTACAATTAGAAAATTTAGAGAATGCTGTGTTTTTGCCCATTTCCTTCAAGAAATAGAATCAAATTGCTAAGTTTCTATCCTTTTTTATTTTGTAGTCTTTGTATTGGACCCATTAATGGTTGCTTGAAAATAAAATTACACATTTTATTTTGTAGTCTCTCATTTATTTAGTTTTCTTTATTATTTAAATAGATTATTGTTTGGCACGGTTATTAAATAATTATCTTTTCTTAACACCAATTAAGAACACATGCTGACTTTAGGTAAATGAGACATTTTGCATACAATGACCAGAAATCATGAATAAAATCACTATATGGGACTAGAAGGCAATTTACATCAATAAACAAGCAAAGAAGGCAAGTTGTCCATATTATTATTTTCAACATGGCAAACATATGGTACCAGTAAAATTATAAAAGATCTTATTTATGTTTGTTTTCGTAAACAGCAGTGTCATCATTCAAATTTTATGCGAATGCTTGGTTGGAACTTGAAAGCAGGAGCAAACACCCCACAATTTTAATTAATTCCATTTTACTATCTGCGTATGTATATATTACATTCCTGCCTTGAAGGTATAAGCTCAGCGACCTCTTGGAACCCTACTTCAAGTGAAAAGAACCAGCCAACGTGGGTATGTTTAATTATTCTCTATTCATAGCTCAAATTCTTTAGTTTTTCTATTGATTGTTTACACTGCTCTTGCACAATCAATGAAAGTTTCTTTTTTCTCTTGCCTTGGGAAGTACTTTCTTTTTATGCAATACTGATTTTTAAATGTGGGGTTTGGGGTTTATATATATATATATAGCTTTAAGTGTATTGCTGCTGCTTTTGATGAAAACTTTGCCCCTTTTTCTGAATTTTGATAATTTGTTGCTCTAAGTATTGAACTGAAATTTGATTTAGACCCCTCAATTTACCTAACACCTTTTTGCTTTTTACTGTTTGTCTTTTTCATGATTGTCTTCTTCTAAAATAGCATCTGTAGTTGCTACTCTTTAGTGGCATAATGTAAAATGTAGTCCTTTAACATTTATTCCTTTTGTTAATTTGGTATCAAATTGTATTTTGTCAATTTTGGAATAAAAGTACCATGGAGGTCCTTATATTAGGAGTCAAATTGTATTTTACCCTCCTACTAAAAGAATAAATAAATTAATCCTTGCACGTTAGATCAAAGAGTAAACTTGTCTTAATATTAAAAGTTTTATCCATTTCTACTGTTAAAAATTAGTTTTTATACGTCAATGTGAGCTACACGTGGCATGTCGCGTGTTATCGTCTGGGTATTCCATCAGCTGCATAGGTTTTAAGCATAAATGGATTAATTTTTTAACAAAAAGGATCAATTTACTTTTTGATTTAACGTAAAGAGGCAAATTTGCCCTTTTTCTAATAGAGTCAGCAAAATGTAATCTGACTTCTAATATAGGGCTTTCATGGTATTTTTACCTTGAAAGAGTGAAATTTGATCAACCTTTTGAAAAAGGGTCGTAATGATTTTTTAACGAAAATACTGACTAAAATGTTAAAATTTTAAACGTGGTAGCTTACATGACAATCGACGTGTACTTCATTCTTTTTTCTTTTTGAATTTTTATGAATTCTGATTTATTTTTTATTTTTAAATTATTTGTTGAGATAACATAATAAAACAAATAATGTTATGTTAGTATGAATTGCACTCGAACTGTCATGTAGGTTGTCACACCAACAACATTGAAAAGCGATAATTTTTTTTGAAAGATCAATGATCAAATTTAACTTAAAAAAGAATAAAGGTTAAATTGATAGAAAATAAAAACTTTGAGTGCTAAATTTATCATTATGTTTTTTTTTAAGGTAGGTTTAATGTTTTCATTATAAATGTGTCCCTAAAATACCAAGACTTGTTAAGAAAACATAGGCTAATTCACAATGATTGCAGACATTGATGAGCTTTCCACTGCTGAGGCCATTGAAAGAGTGGTGGAGTTCATGTCAACACTCCCAACAGAAAATGGGTGGAATTCTTTCCCAACACTATGAGTAAACTAGTATTTCTGTTAAGAATTTTCTTTTTTTTTATACGTAGCATGCCACTGTGTTATCGTTCGGTTATTTCATCAACTGTATAGTTTTTAACCATATAAATGGATTAACTTTTTAACAAAAAAGATTAATTTGCTTTTTGATCTAAGGTATAGAGGCAAATTTGTCCTTTTTTTAATAGAAGGAGTAAAATGTAATCTAACTTCTAATATAGGGGCCTCCATGGTACTTTTATCTTATATTTGGTTTTCAACCTTTTAAAAAAGAGTCGTAATGATTTTTTTAACGAAAATACTGATTAAAATGTTAAATTTTTAAACATAGTAGCTTCCATGACAATCCATATGTACTTCATTCTAATATATTTTTTTAAATTTTGATTTATTTTTTAAATTTTTTAAATTATTTTTTGAGTTGGTATATAAGACAATCAATGTCATGTTAACAAGAGACTGTTATATAGGTTGTCACATCAATAATATTGAGAAGCGATAACTTTTTTTTGAAAGGTAAATGATTCAGAAAAATAATAAAGGTTGAATTGATAGAAAATGTAAAGTTTGAGGGCTAAATTTATCATTATGCTTTTTTTCAAGATAGATTAGGGCTCATTTTTTTACAAGTAAAAGGTTTTACGGAAAATATTTTTTTGTATTTTCCTATATTTGTTTCACAGAAAATAGTTTGGTCAACGAAAAATGATTTATAGGTCAAGGTAAAATACGCCCTTTTTCCTGTAAAATGACTTACCATTTTGAAAAGTGTAAGTTATTTTTCGAAAAAAAGCTCATATATAGATAATTTTATTTTTTTTATAAAATTAACTTTAATCAAGTTAATATTATTATATTGATAATAATTTTTATTTTTATTTTAAAATTTTTAAAATATTATATTTTTAATATTATTAAACATACTTATTTAATTATTTATATTTAGTCTTATAA
Organism: Gossypium arboreum; assembly: GCF_025698485.1. Taxonomy (NCBI): domain Eukaryota; kingdom Viridiplantae; phylum Streptophyta; class Magnoliopsida; order Malvales; family Malvaceae; genus Gossypium; species Gossypium arboreum. The sequence continues at coordinate 113,727,798 of NC_069071.1, forward strand.
TAAATTATTAATATAATAAATATAATTTATTATTTTAATAAATTATTTAATATTTCAATTTTATTTTAGTAATAAATTTTAAAAATAATAAATTTAAATAATATTATTCACATATTATTGAAAATATTCAATTTTAATATTTTAATAATAAATATTTTATAGTATAAATGTTAAAATATGTCATAAGTCTATGTACACTTTCTGATTTGTAATTTAGTATTTTGTACTTTTATTTTCAAGAATTTAGTCCCTTTATTTTTCAAATTTAAAATTAAGTCCAATTGTTGATATTGTTAATTTTTTCTCAATTTTGTTAATGTTACATTTTAAATAAAAATACTCACTTAGTAGTCATGTAATTAAAAATGATGTTGTAATTTAACATAATATTTTAATATATGCAAAAACAATGTAAAGTAAATTCAATTAAACAATGAAAAATAAGAAAATTTCAAATGTATCTTTGTTTAATTGAAAACAATTTTATGAAATATTTTTAAGAAATCTACTAAACGATCGAAAATATTTTACACAGATTCATCTAAATACCAAAAAATATTAATTTTTTCAGAAAAGTAAATTATTTTTCGAAAATTATTTTCAGTAAAATAAACCGAGCCTTAATCTAAGACTTATTAAGAAAACATAGGCTAATTCACAATGATTGCAGACATTGAAGAGCTTTCCTCTGCTGAGGCGATTGAAAGAGTGGTGGAGTTCATGTCAACACTCCCAACAGAAAATGGGTGGAATTCTTTCCAGCCTCTTCGCTTATACGAAGGCTTTTGGACCTTCGCTCATTTCCTCGAAAGCATCATATTAGCTCAACACCGCTTCAAGCCTAAACCAGGCGATATCTTCCTCTGTAGCGCTCCGAAAAGTGGAACTACATGGCTCAAAGCACTGAGTTTCGCCATCGTCACTCGAAACCTTTACGACACCTCCAATAGTCCATTACTTACCAAGGGTCCTCATCATTGTGTCCCAAATATGGTCGGGTTTGAATATAAACCAGACGTCCGTCAACCAGGGATCCCACTCATACCCACCCATGCACCTTACCATTGTTTGCCCAAATCTGTTTTGGGTTCCGATGATGTTAAAGTTGTTTACATTTGTCGGGACCCGAAAGATGCGTTCGTTTCCATGTTTCACTTTGCAGCCAAACGAAGGCCTAAGGAAAACGAACACATTGCGATAGAGGAGGCTTTTGAGCTTTTCTGTCTAGGGAGGTCTGTTTTTGGACCGGCTTGGGATCATATTCTGGGTTATTGGAAAGCTAGTCAAGAACGACCGGAAAAGGTAATGTTTTTGAAATACGAAGAATTGATGAATGATAGTGAGTTGTATGTGAAAAAATTGGCTGAGTTTATAGGGTACCCTTTTAGCTTTGAAGAAGAACAAGGTGGGGGTATGAAGAAACTAATAGATTTATGCAGTTTTGAGAACTTGAGTAATTTAGACGTGAACAAGACGGGAAAACGACATGAAGACGACGATGAGGCAACGAACAAGACGTTCTTCAGAAAAGGCAAGGTTGGGGATTGGCAAAACCATCTTACACCCGAGATGGCTAATCGGCTCGACAATATAGTGGAGCAAAAACTGAGTGGAACCGGTTTGAGTTTCGAACTCAACAATGGATCATCTTGATGGACTAAAATCATTTGTCTTTCGGGTAATAATTGTGTTCATTTGCAACTGTGTTTGGTTGGGATGCTTTGAATTTCTTGTTCAAAGATCCAAACATGTTATTGAAACCTATTTCTCTCTGTTATTGAGATTCATGTTTGGAATAACTTGATTCATGTTATTAAAAATTGTTGTTATTCAAAATTGAATTAAGAATTTAACCGAATCGAATTTTATTATGATTGACTGTTTAAAAAAATTTGATTGAATCAAACTTGATAAAATATTTTAATATTTATTTTAATCTAGATTTACATTATATTATGTATGAAAACTTGAATTTAATTTCAAATAATTTTTTTCAATTAAAAAGAATATTAAATTCACTCTCCAATTATTAAAAATAAATTTAATATATAAATATAATCTAAATACATAAAAACACAATCCTACAATCAACAATAATAAATTGCAGATATTACAATTATTACAGCTTTCATAATGCTGCTGCATGGCTTGGGTAATGGACTGTTCTACCTTTATCGAGATTTGAGCTCTTTGTAATATGCAATTCCAATATCAACAGCAATAATTTATTACTAGGGTAAATCAATTTTAGCGTGAATTTAGATGGGCGGTGTGTTTATCTGCGATTAGTGTAAAAATAGCGGTGGCGGTGAGAGTAGATACTGTAGCGATACTGTAGCGTGAGACAAAAAATAAGTTAAATGCACCGTACCTTCTCGTCGCCCCAAACCCACCCTTAGTAAGTTTTAATTTCAAAAAATTATAAATTAGTTATTAAATAATACAAATTTTTTTATTTAAATTATTAGACTATAAAAATTGTTATCGTATACCCTTCTTTATTTATATTATCTATTTCTCTATCTCTTCCTTTTTTATTATTATTCAGTTCTTTTTTATAAGTCAGTTTTGAATGTCATGAATTTGCATATCAAAATTCAAACAGTTTTTATTCTGATTTTTAACACTGACTTTCAAATCGACTTATATATAAGGTATGTTATTCTGGATTCTTATTTGTACAAATGGTACTTCGAGCTTGGAACGAGCATGAAGAAATTATCGATCCCCAATTCGTCGCTTAGAACTCACTAGTTGAATTTTTAAAGAAAAAAAATTGACAGCCTAATAACTTAAATAATAACTTTTGAATAGTTCAGATATTATTTTTTAACCTTTTAAAGTTTAAAATTTACTAATAATTTAGTAAACATTTAATATAATTTATCCTCCATCGTCATAATTCCAAACTACCGCTCCCACATTTTGTCTAATTTTGCCAAAGGACATCTATTTATAAAAAATTACAAATTAATCACTCAAATTTTCAAAATTAATAATTTAAGTTACTTCGTTAGTTTGCTAACACACCAACGTGGACAGTTATGTCATTATTAAATTTTAATTTTGATAATTAAACTATAAAAAATATAAAATGATCTCTAATAAAAAAAAGACATGAAAAGCTTATTAACTTAATAGTTAATTTCATCCCTATACTATAACTAAAATATAAAAAAAATCTAATAATTCATATTTTTGAAATTATAGATATTTTCAAATTAATTTTCATGCAAAAATTATTTTAAAAATTTATTTAAAAGAAAACTAAAATCCCATTATCCTTGTACATAGCTCTTTCCTTCTTTTCACTTAATAAATCTTTCCATATGAGTGTAGCATCTCGATTTTTAGTATTTGTTTTTTGATACAATATTTAGAACTACTTATAGCCCCTCCTTAATTTTTAAACAGGAGTATAATACGCTTCAGCGCACTTGAATCCACGTCTTTCTGTATTGACAACAATATCGATACCAACTAAATAAAGACTCAATCAACTGTTCAAAAATATAATCTTTAATATTATAATTATAATAATAAATTATAATAAAAAATAAAAAAATCCTTAAACAAAGAGAACAGAAGCCCCTACCTAACTATGAAGGAGAATAAATATTATATTATTACTCATTTATGATTTCACTGAAAAATTATGTACTAAATATATTAATATTGAAAATTTATAATTCTTATATATTTTTAGATTTATCAAAATTTTAAAATAAATAAGTATTTTAATTTATAAAATGAATGAGTTATTTTAGTAATATTACAATTGAGTTATAATTTCTAGAAATTTAGTCTTATTTTTTAGTTTTCAAAATTCAATTCAAACTATTTACATTGTTAAATTTAGGTTTGAAAATAATTTTAAAATTTCTATTTTTATTATTTTGTGTTTAGAGAAAATTATTATTTTATTTAAACTTAGTTGTAAAATATAAAATCTAATTCATATTTTTTGAATAATGGGATTAGACAAACCAGACCCAAGTTTTTGGGCTTGGGGCAAGCATCATAAAGAGACTGCAGTCAATATTGGCTAAAACTCCAGCCCCCTACTACAAGTAGTCATAATGTTTTTATATATAATACAATTTACTTTATAAAGGGTATTTTTGTCATTATCTAATTGAATTGGCATCCGGTTAATTTGTGGCACCAATTCAATCAGTATAGTTGATTGAGTTAGTGGTTGTATTGCTCATCAATCGGGTCTCAACTCAATTGGAAATTTATCAAAAACATATTTCATTTATAAAGTAACAAATATTACTATAAATGTTATTTTATTTTATATCTTATGTAAAATCTAAAAAAATACACATGAGGGGATTTTAACTTAAAGAAATTATGATTAAACTAGTATTTCTGTTAAAAATTCAATCCATTTTTACTGTTAAACATTGGCCCTTGTATATTAGAATAAGATATACGTGACATACCACATGTGACTGTCTGGTTATTCAGTCAGCAATGCCGGGTTTTAACAGCAAAAATTGCTAGTTTGCTATTTAATCTAACGTACAGTAACTAATTTGCTCATTTTTTTGAGTAAATGGAGAAAAATGCAGTCTAACTCTTAGTACAAGAACCTCTATTATATTTTTACCCATATACCTCTTCATCTAACATTTTGCTTTTATAAAAATGTTTTTCAACTTCTGTACTTGAGGTAACATTTTTAATGTTTTGGATTTGCTTGGTAGTGGGGAAAGAAAACTGAAATGATGGAAAATTGAAGGGGTAAAAAACTATAAGGATGGAAGACAAAATTTTTCATTTTTTGTTGTGTTTGGTAGTAAAGATAAAAAAATAGAAAGAATTTTCTTTTTATTCATTGGTTGGTAAAGTTGAACAACGAGAGGAAAAAAAATGAAACATGTGAAAAATTCATACGTTTAAATTAACATATGCATCTCTCTCATTTTCTCTCCTCTCGTCTTTCCAATTTGAAAGGATTGATTTTTATGTATTATGATGGAAAATGATCATCCCTCCTATTTTATTTCCTCTCACTTTTCTTCTCAATCAAACATACTCAAAATTTATTTTCTTGTCGCTTTTCTATTACCTCCTCCCATCCCTCTACTTTTCCACCCAACCAAACACACCCTTAATCTTATTATTTATAATATTACCTACTTGCTTCAAATTTAACTGTATAACAATTAATTCCTCTCACTTCTATAATTCATAGACTAATTTGCTCAAAGATTATAGTAAAAGGACCTTCTGGATAATTTAACCTTTTATTTTCTAGGGATCCACAAAAACAAAATGCCATAAATCACAATGTGCACCTTGAAAAATCAAATTCAAATTCTTTAAAAACAATTTTTTTTTGTTAGACTTATTTTATTATTAGTTATTTCCTTTTGACTAGTGTCAATAATTATTATTTCACTTTACATACATACATACATATATATATATATATATATATAACACTAGGTTGTCATGTTATTTGTTTTTAGTCCCTTTATTGTCCAATTTGAAAAGAAAAAAAAATCAAAGATCACAAGCAGTACATTATTAGTTGTTGCTTTCATTGCAAACAAAGCAAGGGTCTGAAACACATGAAAACACCTCTTTTCTATCTCTCTCTTTTTTTGCAAGCTTATCCTTTCATATACAAAGAGAAAAAAAAAAGGTTTTATTGCAATCCAATACATAAAAATATGATTGTTTTCTAATGTTTGAAACCCTAAAAAATTAGTTATTTCTTTTATCCCATTTCAATGTCATTGAATGGTTATTTTGTGATATAAAATATTGACGTATTTAGTCTTTGAGACGCATTATTTGACATGTCTTTTTATTATAGATTAACGAGAAGTATAAAGATAAATATTTTAAATGGTAGCAAGTTTAAACATTAAAAAGTTAACTTGTTGTGTTTTAAAGTAAAAAAAAACCCGAAATTCAACAAACTTGATGTACCTTGCCTTCCATAAAATGGAAAATTATTGTTTTAGACCCTAAATTTCATAAAATATTAAGTTAAAATATAGTAAAATTATAGTTTGGTCCCAAAAATGCTAGAATTTTGATTTAGTCCTTTTGAAAACTATAGAAATATAAACTGATACAATGATGAAATTACAATTTTTCTCTTTTAAAAATCTATAACTTAATCTCTGTCCATCCTAAAAAAATTCCTCGTTTCGCCCTTGGTCAACCTTACAGTTAGAGTGCTTTTTGTCTTAAGAAATAGAGATGAGTTCTTGGTAAGGTAGCATTTTTTAAAGTTTAATATTACACATTTGCTTTAAAATTAAGTATATTACAATATTAACAATTAACCTACTCACTTTTATAGTTGAGGGACTAGTTTGCTCAAAGATTAAAGTACATGGACCTGTTGGGCAATTTAACCTTTTATTTTCTAGGGATCCACACAAAAACAAAATGATGCCATGAATCACAAGGCTTTTCGCATGTGAAATGCTTGGTTGAAACTTGAAACTGGGATCCAACGCCCCCACAATTTTAATTAATTTCATGTTACTATATATATATATATATAGGTTCGATTGGCTCATTAGGTTGTCTCATATTTCACCATTGTCAATGCAAAAGGAAAGTTCCAAAAAGGAAAATTTGAGATTTTCTAGGAAAATGTATAAATAAATTCATACAAGGGTTAGTCAGACAGCTAAATTCTATATAAGAAAAGGAAAGGTCAAATTTTGAATTTGGTCCTTTATTATACTCAAATTTAAGATTTAATCATTATACTTAAGTTTAATATAATTTAATATCTCTTTTATAATGTTATTAATTAATTTAAATAGTTAACATCGATAGCTCTTATGATTATAATAGTTACGATCATTTTCTTAAAATGTTCTCATTCAATATGATGAATTAAAAGAGATGTTTGAAAAAATTTTACGTCACTATTTTAATTGAATAATCAAAGGACTGATAATATTATAAAAATAAAGGTAAACTATATCAATGGTCACTCTAAAATAGCGTCTATGTTATTTTGGTCACTTCAAATTTTTTTCTCAAATTTGTCACTTTAAATAAAATAATTGTGCGAATTAGTCATTGTCGTTAAAATTTTCTTTTCTTTTAACGGATTGCTGACGTGGCACATTGAGTGACTGACACGTGACATTTTTCATTGTAATCATTCTGTTTGGAAAATTTTATCGAGTTAATCATTTTGATCAAAGAGAGGTTTATTTGCAGAATAGTTCGTTTAACCGAAAGATTCTTGTTTATTTATCATGTAAATCGTCACTAAATCACATAAAAATTCACTAAATAACTTCTCCATCGTATCTTATAAAGCTCTCGAAAGTTTTATCATTGATTTATAAAAGTTTAACCCATATCCCATCAAAATATAGCATTCTATGACCTTACTATCAAGTTATCACAAAATGACATGTGTCTGGAAGGGTTTGTGTCAAGGTCCAATCTCTATACGAACTTACTATCGAAACTTTGCTCAATCAATTTCATGACTCACCCACACTTCGAACCAATATTAACATCTTTCAAATGTTCGTGCAAGTCTTTTTCGATCTCTTACACTAATTAATTTTGCATCAAAAGTTTTGAATCAGAATTTGAGTTTTGATAGAATAATCAAGATATCTTTTTTTATTTGATATACGATTCATGGAAACTAATTTTTTCAAGATTCATGACTACTCCTCTTAACAACACTGCCATCTTCGAAGTTCAAAATCGAGTTCTCATCATAATCCTAAACTTATATATATATATATATATATATATATATATATATATATATATATTTAAGAACTTTATCGTTAAATTTCTTACATTCTATGAAGGTATCCTAAATGTCGTTTTATCTTTTATGTTGGCAATATTAGGAGGAAAAACGACAAAGAGTAAGATGTCGTTTTTAATGGCTGTAATAAAAGTTCTAAAATAAGGAAAATGGCACATGAACGATGATCGTGGAAGAGTGTAGTGTAATGTTTCTTTTAAGGTTAAAGTATGTGAGAGGTCCTTGCATTATAGAGACTTGATCAAATTAGTCCTCTTTATTAAATAGATCAATTTAATCTCTATATTATTAAAAAGAATCAAATAAGACTAAAGTGCAACATAATTAATATTTAATGTATAAAATTATCTTGAAAATTATTATTTTTAATTGTAATTCAATTCCAAATAAAAATTCCATTTATAGAACAATAAAAACTTTGAAAATATTAATTTATTAAACAGTAAATGTTAGTTCTATTTCAATTTAGCCTTATTTGATTCTTTTAATAATATAGAAACTAAATTGATTTATTTAATAATAGAGGGACTAATTTGATCAGGTTACTTAATAAAGGGACATCTCAGGTATATTTACCTCTATTTTAATAAAAAAATCACAAGCTTTTCTGTAAACGTCCCAATAAGAGCCATTGTTGCCACTGCTTAACCAAAAAAAAAAAAAAAAGTGAAACATAGAAATAAAGAAGGAAAGATTTTTATTACAGTTTTGCTTTAGGGAAAATGAGACAAACAGCTGAACTCTCAAACAGAACTTAACATTGTCTGGTTTTTTTTTTCTCCCTTTTTCTCTTTCAAGCTAAGCCTCTCTTTCAGGTAAAAATCAAGTCATTTTTTTCTTTTGGCTTGAGACTTGTGTTGTTTCATGTTACATTTCATTATTGAGCATTGTACTTTTCTTAGTGTTTGATGTTTTTGGTAATGTTTTCAATACTTTGAGTATGATTTTCTTTCTGGGTTTTGCTTATCTCCTTCTTTCTGTTTCATTTTCCAAGAAAATTCATGGCTTCATTTTTTTTGTTACTGCAAAGCTTGTTTAAAGCTAGCTCTCTACTACCCAGAGTTTAGTTTCCTCTGATACTTCTTTTTTTTTTTTTTCTCTTTGATCCTTGAAACTTTGTTTTCTTCAAGTTCGTCTTAAATTTTTACATTAAAAAAAATGGGAACTTTAGATTAAAAAAAAGAGTAGTAGTTTTCTTTGATTGGATTCAATGAATAAAACATAAATTTCATTAAAGACAAAATGATTCACTTTTTGGTCCAAAATCATAATTTTTCATTTCTGGTTTCAATAATGGAAGGACCCAAAAAAGACAATAAAAAGTGGAAACATGTTGAATTCATTTGATGGCAACCTTATTTTGTTCCTTTGTTTTTAAACTTCGTCAATTAGTTTTGGTTGGTGGTAGTGGATGTAGTTCCTATTGAGTTTCTTTGAAGGAATTATTTGTATTATTTGTTTGTTAGTTAGGTCTTTCATACATGCATATATGTATATATATAGCTTCTTAGTACATGATTGAACTATTTGCAGGTTTTTTGAGCAGAGGACATATAAATCCTTTCGTTTTCTTGATTCGACTCGGGGGTATCATGCAAACGCCGAAAGCAAGGTATGATAGGTTGTTAATCGATCTAATTATTGCATTTTGATGATTTAGATTGTAAAGATTTTTATGTCATATTGTTAGAAATCGTGCAAACATCAGCTTCTTGGCTTGACCAGCCGTTTTAACCGATGGTCAAGTCATATGATGCGCCGTGTTGATTTAGGCTTTTAGCCATAGGCTTCATTGGTTTTCATGTTATGACAGTAGAACAAGCTCGGTGGTAGTGCCTCGGAAAAAATCTCCTATGACACCACAAACTGCTCGACAGTTGAAGATACCCGGAGCCAATTCGGGTTCTGTTTCGTCACCAAATACGGCAAGTAAGGCATCAAAAGAACAAAGTCCTAAGGTTACCGAGCGTAAAGCATTGAAAAGTTCGGTGTCTGAGGTATTCTTTAGTCACTTATATTATAAAACATTTGTTTATTTACTCACGTGCTTATGTGATTGCCATTTGTTGTATGAGTTCTAGAAGAATGGACTGAGCCGAGTGGCGGAACTTGAAGCACAGCTCGATCAACTCCTAGGTGAGTTGAAGAAGACGAAGGATCAACTAACTGCATCTGAGTCATGGAAGAGGTTGGCCTTACAGGAGGCTGAGGAGGCGAAGAAAGAGGTATCGATAATGTCAGCTAAGCTCGAAGAATCTGAACGAAAATTGATGGAAATTTCTGCTTCTGAGGATGACCGAGTGGAAGAACTCCGTAAAATATCGAAAGATCGAGATAGAGCATGGCAGTCCGAACTTGAGGCTGTCCAGAAACAACACTCGATGGATTCGGCTGCGTTGGTTTCCGCTATGAACGAAATTCAAAAGCTTAAAGTTCAGCTCGAAAAGGTCTATGAATCTGAATCTATTCAAACGAAGCATGCTGAATCCGCACATGCTGAGATTCAGAATATGAAAATTGAATTAACCGAAACTCTTTCCTTGGTCGAAAAACTCAAGTCCGAGCTCACTGATTGCCGAGAATCTGAAGCACGGGGTCTCGAACTTGTTAGCGAAACCCGAATGCAATTCGAAGTAGCAAATAAAACGATCGAAAAGCTACGTTCTGATGCAACCAAAGAAACCGAAGCTTACAACATGTTACTATTGGAGTTGGAACAATCAAAAGGTAGAGTTAAGTCATTAGAAGGACTTGTTAGTAAGCTACAAGTAGAACTGGTTGGTAATGGCTGCATTAAGGATCCCGAACAACAGAATGAAGAAAATGAGGAGATAAAACGGGTTAAAACCGAGCTTAATTTCGCGAAACTTGAAATCAGTCAATTGAGATCGGCATTGGATGAAGCTGAAGTTAGGTACCAAGAAGAATATATCAAAAGCACATTGCAAATTAGGAGCGCTTATGAACAAGTGGAATGCATAAAATCAGGGTCGTCCCGAAAGGAAGCCAAACTCGAGGCTGAATTAACGAGAACGAAAGCCAATGTTGAAGAATTAAGATCACAAAATGAGGGTCTTCGAGAATCTGAACTTGCAGCGGAGTTGAAGAAGTTAGAGTTTGATTTGAAAGAATTGAAAGATAACTTGACAGTCAAGGAAACCGAACTGAACACCATAACTGGGCAGAACAAAATGCTCAAAAGGGAAATCGAGAGCAAAACGAAGAGTGATGAACCAGTTGTTGTGTTGTTAGAAGCATCAAAGGCTGCAGAGCGAGCAGCATTGATGAAAGTCGGATATTTAACGGAAGAAACCGATAAGAGTAACCGAAGAGCAGCTCGGTTGACTGAAGAGCTCGAATCAGCGCAAGCAGCAAACACAGAAATGGAAGCCGAGTTGAAGAGACTTAAAGTACAAGCAAATCAATGGAGAAAAGCAGCCGAAGCAGCTACTGCTATGTTGTCTAACAATGGGAAATATTCAGACAAGACAATACCTTTTGATATAACTATCGGATCACCGAAGTGGGAAAACATCGATGACGATGATGATGACGATTCATCGAAAAAGAAGAACAATATGTTGAGAAAGATTGGTGTGTTATGGAAGAAAGGTCAAAAATAAAGATTAATTGTATTTGCATTGCAGGTTTGCATATAATTCTGATATAAACATTATCTTTTTATGGTTATTTTAAGGAAATTTTGTCTTTTAATTTTGCTTTTAAAGTTGCCTGTTTTTAAGGGGTGATTTCAATTGAGTTTAATGGAAAATTTTTTACATGGAAACCACTGATTGATTAGTATATCTAGTCAATTTGTATTAAGATAAAAAGGCAAATTGAGTCTTAGTTCGACTGGTATAGGTATTGATATCAGTGTAAGAGGATGTAAGTTCGAGTGCGTTTTATGAGTTGAGGAGAGGTTAGGAAGCATTGAGTTTTAATTGATTATGATGTTCAGTTGGTTGAACGTTGACCAATAGAGCTATTCCGCTACCACTAGTTTAAGAGTCGAGGTTTAATTTGTCGAACATTAGAATAATTTTTTTAAAATTGAAACCAGTTATCCCAAATTACTATTTACTAATAAAAACATTTTATTTTATTTAAATTTAATTATAAAATATAAATTTATTTTTTAAATAGTAAAACGGGCCATAACCTCAACGGGCTTAGACGAACCAGACCCAAGTTTTTGGACTTGGGCCTAATATCCTAAAGAGACTGCTTAATAAAGGTTAGTGTTGGGCACAAATTCCAGCCCACTAAAAGTACTCATATGTGTGTGTATATATATATTCCTTTTCTAGGGTTAAAGCCTTGAAGGTTTAAGCTCAGCGGCTGTGGTTTCTTTCGGCTTTCGATTCAAATCCCTTTTGGAACTGTCCTTCAATTGAAAACAAGCAGCCAACATGGGGTATGTTTCATTGTTCTCAGTTCTTAGCTCAAATCTTTTAGCTTTTCTATTAGTTCTTTATACTGTTCTTGCTTTTGATTTTTTTTTTGAATTTTTTGATAATTTGTTGCTCTAAAGTATTGAACTGAAATTTAATTCGGATTCGTTTTAGTTGATCTAATTTGGGTTCTGCTTACGATTGTGGAGAATTATATTTGAATAATGATTTTTTTGTTGTAATTTTTCCTTCACTGCTAGTGTTATTGTCTCCATATTCATTCATTTATTAGACTAATTAAAAAAAAACTTAAATTTTTGGGTTTTTGATAGTTTCGTTCAGATTTCATGCTTGGGGTTTTAGGTTTAGGTCGTTTTGGGTTCAGATTATTTCAGATTCTAGTCACTTTGGGCTTGTTGTGAGGGTCTTTTTGGGTCTTGTTCGTTTTAATTTCTGCATTTTTCGATTTGGGTCATTTTCTATTCGTGTTTTTATGGTTTTAAGTTGGAATGCTTTGGATTTTTTAACCTTTTATGGTCAAATCGGATTGAGTTTTTAAATTCGGTGCACAAATTAGTAGGTCTATATGGTATGATTCTTCAAATATATGAAAAGCAACTTATAAACTTACAACATACTTGTATCAAATGCATACCCATGTTATACACTCATTGCCGGAATCCGGGTGTTTAAGGAGTCGGATTATGACTTTAATGGTGTTTCTTTCAGGAAGACACGAGGTATGGGAGCTGGACGTAAGCTGAGGACCCACCGAAGGAGGCAAAGGTGGGCCGATAAGTCATACAAAAAATCCAACCTTGGTAATGAATGGAAGAAGCCATTTGCTGGTTCTTCCCATGCCAAAGGCATTGTCCTTGAAAAGATGTAAGACTAGATCCTCTCCTTATCATCTCTCTTTCTTTCATTACCCCAAAAATCGATACTTTTGTACTAACAAATTCATATGGTGCAGAGGTATTGAAGCTAAGCAACCTAACTCTGCTATCCGAAAGTGTGCTCGAGTTCAATTGATCAAGAATGGAAAAAAGATTGCCGCGTTCGTTCCAAACGACGGTTGTTTAAACTACATCGAAGAAAATGTGAGTAGCAGTACTTGAATGAAACCTTACAATATAGTTAAATTGTTTTTAAGCCATGTTCTTACAAGGATAATACATTTGTTGTAGGATGAGGTGTTGATTGCTGGATTTGGACGAAAGGGTCATGCCGTCGGTGATATTCCCGGTGTTAGATTCAAGGTTGTGAAGGTGTCTGGTGTTTCATTATTGGCACTTTTCAAAGAGAAGAAGGAGAAGCCTAGATCCTAAGTTTGCAACAATGAGGATGTCTTTTATGATGTTTTCGTAGTTTTATTTGAGATTGAATTTAAAGCAATGCGTTGCTCGGTAGCTTTTGTTGGTAACATTTTGTTTAATTTTCTGGTTATTGTATTGAATTTTGTGATGTTATGGTTTGATCCAAAAAGTATTTTGGTGTTTCCTACTTATTGTTTGGAATTCATAATTTTTCCAAGTATTTGTGTTCAACATTTGAAGCATATTTCTATAAATATCTATACTTATTAATCATGAAATTTACTTAAAATTAAATTATTAAAAACCTATTTTTATGAGGGAAATTATTTAAAATTGGTTTTAATAATCTCATTAATATTAATATAACGATATTTTTATAAGAAATATTGAAAAATACTAAAAATGAGATAAATATAACATTCTAATTTAAATTCATGCCTTTTTTTTACGAGTCCTATGGTTATATGATGTGTAATTGTATACATAAGTTTTAATTTGGTGTAATTATACATGTAAAATTCTCTAATTATGGTTTAAATATGTACTTAAAAGTTTAATTTTAATTTAATCATATACATTTAAAGAAAAAATATATTAATTTATTTTTATATTGAATAAATATAATTATTTATGTATGCAATATGTAAATATAAAATAATATTATATCAATAATTGAGTTAATAGTTTACGAGAATTGGATTAAATCAAAATTTGATGTATACAATTACATATTAAACTATAGTTCATGTATAATTTTAAAATTTCTCTTTATATTATTTGTTTTTTTTATTCTTTTAAATTATCCATATTTGATATCTACATCTAGTATATGGGAGTTTGGAAAGACATCCATACATATTATAGGATAAATATCAAATTTATATATAAATTTTGATTTTATGTAATTATACATATGAAATTTAATTTGTAATTCATATATATACATGTTAACATTTGTAAATCGCACAACATCAAAATTAATGTATAATTCTGATATTTATCCTATCCATAAATGAAACATATTCCAATATGATATTCATTTAGAATATTAGTTCTATGAAATATAAAACTATGAACAAAATAGTTTTGCAAAATTCCATAAGAACAAGAAATTCCATTATATGTTGAGATTTGCAGACATGATTCATGAACTGTTTCATGAGATCTTATAATGCTTGCTCTCAATGCTCAAACTAAGATAAATCTAAACCTAAAAACTTCAAGTTCAGCCCGGAAACTCTGTGAAACGCGCATCATAAGACACTACCTAAATGAAAGAAAATATCAGATTCGAATTTGGTGAAATTCGAACCGTGATGGAACTGAGTACAAATTCTACTGAATTACCAGAGTTTATGATTGAATCTACAAGATTGTATCAAAAATTCCAAATAAGAACAATTGGAAAGAGGCACATACCAAGGTACCTTAAAAAGAATATGAAACTAGACTGTTGCACTTAGATATTATTCTCTGACAAGGTGCTCTCCGACAATGGTAATACAGTTGTCTTCTCGGCCACCACTGTTGATCCCGATAAAACATCAAGTGATGCATCTGTATTGCAAAAAGAATCCTTGACCGAGAAAGGTATCCTTGAGCCACAAGTAACTTCAGAAATCATTGGGGATGGAGATGTCGGAGTGGGATTTGACATACTGTTCTCGAAGTCAGCAATGGGTTCTTTCTGAACAGCGACAATTCGGTCTTCAACAGGAGCTTCTTCCTTCTTGAAACATGGATAACCGTATGTCTTGTTTTCAGCTTCTGATGCAATTGTGTTTTGAACATCGGTCTTGGAAGCTATATCAGCAGTTGATTCGGTTACTCCGTCAAGAGGAACAATCTCTACTTTCCCGGCTGAACCAATGCCCTGAGCCTTTGAGTAACTTTCTCTACCAGTTCTTGGAGAGGATGTACTCTGGAGTTTCAGAGACATGCCGGTACTGGTGTTGAGGTTTCTCAAAGAACTTGGTACCTTTGTTGCAGCAACCGGAGATTTTTGGATAGATAAGGAAGATCTCGATTTTACAGCAGAGGAAGTTTGTTTAACATCTACCTTGGGGCTCTGGATTACAGTGAGAGATCTAACAGGTTGAAGCTTTCCAATCTTTGCCTTGTTTGAGTTTCCACCTGGACTAGTGCTTTTTGCTCCAATTTTAGGCAAGCCACTAGTTACACCAGAATGAGACAGCATACTCCCATTTGGAGTACGTCCCGATGATCGTACCTGCATTCATTACCAATTTCACCCAGGTTATACTCCTTGATCGACAAAGCAAACTAGAGCTTAGAATAAACAAGGAGGTGGTGTTTATCATATAGATTTCATAATTGAATAGATTGTGGAGAAAGTTCAAGAAATAAGAACTAACCCCATCAAAGAAGCCAAGTTTTGGTGATGGCATTCGGAGTCCAGAGGGTTTCACTGAACCTGGATTAAGAAGCCGACTCGTTCCAGTTGAGACCTTGTTTTCACTTTCATCAAGTGAGCCATTAACCTCAGTACCATCTCCCTCTGAGCCAGTAGGAAGGTTCTGCGAGTCCAAACGTTGGTGGGCGTCACGTTTTGTAGTAAGTCCCTTGCGGGAGCCAGTGCCAAGGCTATCTCTAACAACATTAGAACTTTGATTAGTGGCAGAGATTGATGATGACGACTCTGAGGACCATTCACTGATAGAGCTTGCGGGAGATATACTGGAAGAGAACTTTGTAGAAGACTTCACAAATGTTGGGGGCTTTGAGCTTCCTGCTTGAATTTTACCTTTTGGTGCTATTCTGGATCGAGCACTAATAGCGGAACCAGAGGAAGGGTTAACAATTCGGGGGCCATTTTTGTGTTTAATCAAATTCAAGGAAGATTTATTAGTTCTGTTAGATGAAAAACTGGCACAACTTTCAAGTGAGGAACACGAAGATGTCAGCTCCGTTTTGCTAGAGGCTGGGGAGCAGGAAGAAGATTTGGAGGATAATTTAGGCCTAGGCACAATGTTTCTAGAACCAACCAAGGCAGGAGTTTTTAATACTGTAGTCCCTCTACCTGCAACCGTTAAAATTAATTGAAGAATGGATTAAGCAGAAGGCAAGAAACATCCTCAATTTTCAAAAAAAATCTGTAAAAAGTGTACTTCAAATTACCAGTAACAGTTTTTGCATCTTTATCCATTTTGACAGTCTTAGCACCCAATGAAGCCCTTTTGGTTGGTGTATGACCAACACCACTTAATATTTTTGGTGGCTTATGAAGAGATAAAGTTGATTCTCCGGCTCTAGCAACGGACCGTACAGTCTAGTGTTTATTAAAAAAAAAAAAAGTCTTCAGTGATAGTAAATAGCAGTTATATGGCTGCATGTCTAGCAGTTACAATAAGTGAACTTTTACAAGCTTATAGCATAGTTTTCTATGAACCTGTAGTATAACACAAGCAGCCAGTTAATTTAACTTAAATATTTAGATTTGGAAGTTTAAGACTTACTTAGAACACTATATTGTTGAATAATATTATTTTTATCTCAACTAGAAAAGGCAATACAACTATCAGTTCATTTGCATGATATAGCACTGTACATGCCTGTGAAATTTGTGGATGGACAACAACCTGCTTCACTGTTTTCCCAGAGTCTTTGACACCAACATTAGGCTTCTTTGGAGTAGCTTTTTGCTTAATCTGGATTTTCTTTTTAAAAAAGAAAAAGTTATTGTAGAGAAATACAGCAAACTTATTAGTAAAGAAAAATTACTGCAGCTGAAACTTCTTCAATGTACCTTATCTTGAGTTGGAAGTTCTACCTTCTTTGAAGCTGCAAATAAAAAGGGAACTGTCAGTTTGAGAATACTTTTGTTCGATGAATATGCATGTCTAGAATGTTAATTTGAGCTTTAAACTCCATGTAATATTCTTTACAAAAAAGAAGGAAGAAAGCCTCAGAATATGATCAAAGGGCATTCTAGGTAACTAGGCGATGAATGTTCATTTTCCCTATGCTCATTTCAATGAGTATCATATAAGTAGAGTATAAGTTCCATATAGCTAATGATCACATTGCACAGAAGAGGAGCCCTTTGAAATTATATATGTGGTTGTGTGGCATCAAACACAAAAATCAGGGATGCACTAGAATAAAACAATGCAGAGACAAAAGGGAAACAAACTATACTTACATGACACAGTTTTAGTATCTGTTGTTTTGAACTCCTTTTTGCCACTAGAATTCGCAGTGACAGAAACTTTGTTAGATTTCTGGATTGAAGCTCTTACATCCTCAAATAAATCAGCCTCAAGACTTTCCAAAGTCAAAGTTTCAGAATCCAATGTTGTTAATGAATCATAAGACTTGTTTACATCCTCTTGAATCCCAGGCAATGCTTGTATTTGACCTTTCTCATTGCCTCCCAGCATACTAGACAACTCCTCCGGCTCCAGAAAACCTAAAAAAACAAAGCACAAAACATTATGTAAAACCGGAATTTTAGAATCATAAATGGTCAAATGCAAGTAAAATCAAAATATGTAGTCAGCCATATGCTTAAATGAAGTTTGAGATTTTGTCCATTTACTTAATAAGTTAAAAACTACTCTCTTACTTTTTGATTTAAAAGTCTCGGATCAATGTTGACAATTTTTTGTGAAAATTTACCATCAATATATTTATGCAATCATACCAACCTCAAAAGTAAATTACAATAAACTCAGTAGGCAGAAGGAAAATTTGACAAAGAAACTACTAACAGTATCAATTGAATTAGTATTTTTAAACCAAAGAAGGTAAGAAGATTTAATTTTTAACTTCTAACTACATGAACTGAATCTCATACTTCGTCAAACTATATGGACAGATAGCATATTTTGACCTAAAATTAAACAAATTTGTACCTTCACTAGTAAAGAAAGCACTATCCCATGCTAAACTTTTGCGTAAATTATATTTTCCATTTTTGCTTGTCTTCTCTTGTTCTGAAGACTCCGATGGTTCCTTTACCTTTCCAGCTTCTTCAATGGAGCCTACTGCCATTTCTACGCTCTCGGGATCCACAGCGAACCTAACAGTCTTGGTTTCACTTTTTTTCTCTGTACAATATAAAACCCCAACAATAAAAACACGATTTAAGTTCAAATTTCAACTCGAAAAATGTAAAATGGGGGGAGGGGTATCATCATGAAGCAGCCCAGAATTTATCCCAACAAATTTAGTTCGAAAAAGAAAAAAAGAATACATTACTAGTTAACGGAAAAAGAAGCGAGCTGATTGCAAAAAATCACTTAATATCTAATACTTCTTTTCGGAACTAATTACTGATAATAACTAATAAAATCAGACAAAAACATTTAAGACGATCTTAAAACATGATTAAATTATAAAAGATACTCAAATCAAGGAAATCTAACCATTTGAACAGGGGAAAAATAGAAAACAGTGCTACAACCGAATCCGAACCTGAAGATTTAAGGTTTATAGGATCGGCGAGTGGCGAATTGATGAGAGAATCGTCTTCGGACGAAACATCGATGAGGCTTAGCCCTTTCATATTGGAATCGCTTTGTTTCTCTGAATCAACCATTTCCACACAGAGATTAATATCAATTTGTATTTTAAAAAAAAAAAGACGCCGATTAATTTAAAAGCTTGATCAAAGATGGAGAAGTGAAGGCGAGATGAGTGAAAGAATGAAAAAAAAAAAAAAGAAGAGGGAGAGTGGAAAAATTTTGAATTTGGGAGAAGAGGCGGTTCAAAATTAAATTTAATTAAATAAAGTGAAAAAAAGATTTTTCTTTTTTTTTTAAAGAAAAGTTTGGGATTGGTTTATGTATAAAGCACTTTCACCGAGGTGTATGTACGAATACTTTGTGACTTTTAGTGGTGGTGATTAGGTGATTTGGACCGTTGGATTTTGAATCATGCGACGGTTGATGAGATTTAGATTTTAATAGGTCCTTATATTCTTTATAAATTTGAATTTGATCCCTATATTTTTATTTTTAAAAATTTAATCTTTCCATTTTTCAGATTTCAAAATTTTGATCTAAGTGTCAACTTTGTTCTTTTTGTTGGTGTTATATTTTGAAATTAAACAATACTTACTTAGTAATAATGTAAAATTTAACGAAATAATTTTAATAGTTTTAATAACTAAATTTAAATCTTGAAATTTAAAAAGTAAATATGTTAAATTTTTAAAATAAGGAAAAAATATTAAACTTCAAATTTATGACATATTTTAACCTTTTGTAAATTAGCAAAAATTGAATGGCATGATACATAAAATTTGTTTTACGATAATTTGTATTAAAAATTAAATTATATTTTATTTTTACGATAAATTAAAGAATAAATTAATTTTTTTTAAAATATACTTAACACATCTTTGATTTTTTTTATCAACAATGTAAATAGTAAAAATTGATGAAAAAATAGTATAATTTGTTGAATTTGTTATATACTTGGTAAAGATGAAAGTCAAATAATTCAGGATCCAAGTAATTCAGTGTATTGTGTTTGTATAAATCTTTTTATAATGTGTTGGGGCATATTATTTCCTGTCAGATGATGAGCGGGTTAAGGTGATGATAAGAAGGCGCTGCTTGCCACCTTCAAATCTTCATCATTACAATGCCATGTGGGGGTTTCAAAATATGCCCTGCCATTCACCCCAGATGTTTGAATAGGTCAAATATATTTTATTATATCCAAAAACACCATTAAACTCATTGCAATAATAAGATGATCAACTGAGTTAAAACTAAATAATAAAAAATTATTACTATATTATTTTTGAAAGGATTAACTTATAATTTTATTATCAATAACCAAACTTTAACAAATTTGATAAGTTCTACTAACTCCCCAAGTAATTCTAATATGGAAAAGTTAACTCATCATACACTTTAACACAAGATCCAGAAATTCACAAATGAGCAACTTTGTACCTTAAAACTACTCAATGAAATGAACACAAGTGTCTTGACTTGATAATAATAGAACTCAAAGGTATAATTTGATGAAACTAAATATTTGAGACTTACTAATGGTTCCATCTTTTATCTCAAAAAGCTGTTGCAATTTAAGAAAACATCTGATTCAACAAGAAATCCATACTCAAAATGATGCTTTGATGCTTAAGGATTTCTATACAACACCCAGAGAAATAGAAAAAGCAATGCAAAAAATGTGGTGAAAATGAATGTAAAAGAAGTTTTGACCACAACAAAATCAAAATGTTAGAGATGGTTAGCTACTAAGCCATAAGTAAATTAACCTGCTTGCCACTAAGAATTTGATAGCTAAGTCAAGTGTTTTGATACTACCAACATTTTCAACTAATACAACCTACCAAGATAATTGTATATAATAATATAATTTTCATAAAGAAAGGCATTTTAGAAGTTCATACCTTGAGCTATGAATGGCTTAACCTTTCTTTTCTACATCAACTTTCACCATACTATAAGCCATCATCAAGTAGTATTTTCATCTTCACGTGTTTCACCCACCCTGATTCGCTTCGTTGAACCGGTAGAAGCTTTAGTTGGTGTAACAGCTAGTCGTTTCAGGCGGTAACTAACAAGTGAGGGACCGAAAATGCTGTACTTTCCGGAACTGCTGAAGGCCATTTCTGCATCTGCTCGTCTTTTGAAAACCACTTTGGCTCGGGTGCTCTTTTTGAACACTTCAGCACCTGGTGAAACCAATGGCCCGTAATGGCTAAAGGTTTTATTAAGGTCTTCTACCGAGGGAACTGAATCGATGTCTGAAAAGTTCAGAATCAGGGCAGTTGGAGTTTGATCCTTCGTAAAACTTTCATCTGAGTCTGCTATCTGCTGCTTCTCTGTTTCTGTTCCAAGAATTTCACCTTCCACTGTATGTTTCGGTTCAGAATCCGTATTGACACTTGCTTGAACAGTTGGTTGTGTGTTTGGAGAAACCTCGGAGGTTTCATTGCCCTTGTCAAACGGTGATTGCTCTTCAGGAAGGCATCGGATTATCCTGTCAGGACAAGAAGAGTCTTTAATCGAGGCCAGCTCAGACCTTCCAGTAACTTTGGAACCAGTTGATTTCTCCCTCGTTATATCATCCGTTCCTTGATCTAAAGATTGTTCAGACATTTCAAAGCAGTTAAGATCCGTAGCAATTGAATTCCTCAGTTCTGTAAAGAAAGAAACTATAGGGGTCAATAAATTATAACCTTTCAAGGGATCTGTGGCAGCCGAGCAAAGCTGTGAGTGAATCTCAGTAGGTGATGAAGCACCTGTCCGAGAAACCTTCCCAGGAGACTTGCCAGACATAGATTTTCCTTTCTTTTTGTTGTTAACTGCAGATTTTTGAAATTTCCCATCGCAATGCTTAAATAGTGGAGATGAAACCGTTGAACCATTGAGTAGACTTGCAACCCTAAGTATGCTAGCTCCAACCCTGAAAGTTTGCTTAGACTGCAAAGACTTATCACCAGACCCTGGTGACACATAACTTTTGTTCAGTTTCGATGCTGAGTCATCATGCAGAGTGTCAACAGCCTTTAGTTTTTTCGCAGGTGAAGAAGAAGTTAACTTGTCACCAGCATTGTTTTTCAATTTCCTTTTAACTTTCTGCAAACTCAACCGTCTTTCAGCTAAAAAATCCGACAAGCTTTTCTCCTTTTTGCACGAACCTGCAGGGATTTTATCTTGATTCTCGGGCATCTCTTTTTCAACCTTGGAACTAGGAACTTCAGTTTTCATTTCCTCAAACAAAGGGATTTCTGCATCAGTCTCTAATAAGCCACCAAGATTTAGAAACTCGGGTAGCTGGGAATAACCTTTCCAACGATGGAATGCCAATAATTGTGCCTGTGATGTTGTGAATTGCAGTCTATCAACCTCACTGTACAAAGGTGAAAGGGCCAACGCTTTCATAGTCTCAACAAGTTCAGAAGGGTCAAAAGAAGCAGCAGTCGAGAATCGATCCCCACCGACTCTTCTACTAGATTCTTCCCGGATCCCAGCGTTAACAATTATCTCAGTTTTGACCTCAGCATATGCTTCCTTGGAAATGCAGGAACAGGCCAGACCAAACTCTACCCGTCTAGAAACCTCGTCCAAAGCACAATCCACAGCATTGTGAAACTCTTCCATATTGTTCTGCTTTTCCATACGCGAGAAATGAGGCCTAAACGGCTTGATCCGTGACTCTTCATTCCAAGCAAATGTCTGATCACCATAATACGCAACCAAATAACAGCCCTTTTTAAAATACTTCTTTGCCTTCGATGAGGCATCTGAATAATCAAATATTTGTCCTGGCCACCAAGGGTGACTCCTTACTTTACCCCACACTAAATCCGAGACACAAAATTCAGGTTCTTCGTGTTTTACATCTTCATCCTCATCCTCGTCCTCATCCGTGCTTGTAGATTGATTCGAGTCTACCCCATCAATTAACACACTAGACCTATTTTCTGCATTTCGTTTCTTTTTGGTATCATCGTGTGCATCAATTTCCATATCCCGGCTTTCTAATCCACAAGAAGATCGATGGTTCAAACTCTCTTTCTGGTCCCCGCAAGGTAAAGAGTTTTCATCACTTAAATCTGGAGAATTCAGCCTCTCGTCACCAGAATGAGTAGTATCGTCAACAATTGAGACAGACTGAACACTAGTTCCCTCTAGCAATGGATCCCCACTACGACACAGTCCAACATTAAGGTCTTCAGCAACCTCACTAGAAGATTTCACAGCCATTTCTTCGGCCACCACTGGTTTCTTCTCTTCCACAGAGACACACTCACCATCTCCATTTCCTTTCAACTCTCCATCAACCTCCATCTTCGAAACTTCACCCGAGCCGAAAGCCACCTCTTCACCTAAAGACCCAATATCAGCTTCCAAATTTACCTCTTCATCTTTTACACTCTCAACTTTGCTTCCTTCCCCTGCCTCATTTGCACTTTCTTTCAAACAAGTTCCAGAATCCCTAATATTTACATCATTATCCCCGTTTTCACGGTCAACCGAAACAGCATCACAGTTCAAGTCGATTTCTTCACTAACTTTTTGCGACATTAAAGCACCCTAAAAATCATAACAAGAAAAGAAAGAAGGAAAAGAAAACATCAAAAACTCTAAATTCACTAGAATAAAACAAACCTAGTAAATAGTTAAAAGAACAAAAAAAAGTACTAATATATGAAACTAATTAGCAATGAGATTAACGAAATTACTTGATTTTGGAGCAGCAGAGAAATGAAGTTGCTCTAATTCGAGAGTCAAATATGAAAAAACCTGAGAAATTTGGGAAAAAAGGGTTTTGGGGATAGAGAGTAAAAAAAAAAAATTGAGGGAAGTGGAATCGTGTCTGGTGTGTTAAACAGGATTTTCATTTTCTTTTCTTTTCCTCTTTTGGTCTAATTTTGTGTTTTAGTCCCTCTACTATGTTGAAATTTGATATTTAGTCTCTATTTTTTTGGTTAACCTACATTGAAGATTATTAAATTATTAGTAACTTTATGTTTTATTCACTCAACTTAAAAAAATTATAAAATAGTTACTGAATTATTCAAAAGTTTTCATTTTAATCACCAGATTTTTTGAAAGTTTTTATTTAAGTTATTGGGTTGTTATCTTCTTTTTTCTTATAAAGTCCGACAAGTGAGGATCCAAGCGATTATTCAACGATCAGTACAATGGATCAGTAACCATCGAGGAGTAGAAGAAGAATATACATTAGATCAAAGTCAATTTGACAATTAGTGTCGAAGATCAGAAAAAAAAGCGATTTGAATTTCGATTTGTAGTTTCATGATGTTCAAAACTATTTCATGAAAAAAAAAAGTAAACTATAGAAGAGAAGGTAAAAGAGAGTTTTTAATTGGTACAGACGGTGCAAATAGAGGAGACATGTAACAACAATTTTAACAATCTAGTGATTAAATGAAAACTTTTGAATAGTTTAGTGACTATTTTGTAACTTTTTTAAATTAAATAACCAAAATATAAACTTACTAATAATTTAATGACCTCAAGTGCAACTTGCCCTTTTTTTTAACGAAATCTCTATACTTTAATATGAGATAGTTTTAGATATTTAATATTATTAGTATGTCCAAATTGATAACATTGTTAGCTGCTGCTATTAAACTAACATATTATTTTACTGTTATTTGATCACACAATCAATATCACGTGAAAATTCAATTATATTTAACGAATAATAAATTTACATAACCCTAGTCATTTAATAGTCGCGTTCATTATTTGGCGTGTTTTTCAATTCAAAAATAGCACTAACAAACTCTATTCCTTCTTCCCTTCTCGAATTTTTAAATGACTTTTATTAAAAGTGATATTGTTAACCATGAAATTGAGACTCAAGTTTCAACAAAATCTAAGCTCGACCTTAAAATATAGTCATTTAATCGACCTTCAATTCCGACCGTGATCTCTTCTCAACCTTAACGATGTACTTCTCGTTCGAATTTTCTTGTTGATTTTTGAATAATATCCTAATATTTTTATTGATTATTATTTTTCTGGATTTAATTTTATTTCCTTAGAGGTTGATTTTCCAGTAGGATTATGTATTTCAAGATTTGAATTTCTTTGATATTGCGTACACTATTTTAGTATTTTTTATTGTTTTTAAAGATCGGATTTGTTTGGATGCTGAGAAATTTGAGAAAATGAGGAGATATATTTGGAAAATAAATAATAGTATTTTAGTTGACTTTCTAAACAAAAATTGCTTTTTTTGGGAAAGTAAATAATATCCTGGGTATTTTAATTGACTTTTGGAGGTTTTTTTTTTTGTTTGGATGCTCAGAAAATGACGGAAAATAAGGAGTTAACTTAAAAAAGTAAATAATATCCTGATATTTAATTGAGTTTTTTTGGGGGTTGGTTAGTGATTTAAAATTTAAAAAAAAAAAACTCTTACCTGTGTGAAAAGAATACATACCAATGTTCAATCAGAGTTGTTCATGGGTCGGGTTGATTTGAGCCAAGTTTTAACAATATTTTAGACCCGATTATTAGGCCCGGATCCGACTCGAAAAATGAGTCTAAATTTTTACTCAAGTCTGATCTAAATAAAAATTTTTATAATTGAATTGAAAAAATATATTGTAATTTATTATTTTCAATTGCAATTCAATTCTAGATAAAATATTTTATTTACAGAACCATAAAAACTTTTTTAACAGTATAACGTTAGCTATGTTCTAGTTTGGCCTTAATTGATTTTTTTTAATAGTACATGGACTAAATTGATCCATCCAATAGTAGATGGACTAATTTGGTACATTCACCATTATCGAATCTATATTTATTGTAGGGAATAACTTATATTAGAATCATATTAGTTTTTAAGCCTCAATAAAATAAAATAATGACACCTCATTAAATTTTGAAGACATAAAATTGGTATTATAGACTCATCTATAACTTATATTAACGGCCCATTTGGATGGACAATGCGTTTACTTACAATTAGTGTAAAAATAACGGTGACGGTTATATTAGGTACTATAACGATGTTACTATTAATGTGGTGAGAGCATCCACTATCAAAATACCGCACTAGATTAACAATAATCTTTTAAATATTGATGCCTACTTCAACCTCAAGTCTCAAGATTTTGAAGCAACTTTTGGCTTGATATGCGTAGGCACTTTATAGTGATGGCACACAATCCAATAACGTTGATTCACTTTCTTGTTAGTATGAATTTCATTATTATTTATGATTTTGACAAAATTAAGATTCAACGACTAATTTGTTTATAGAACAATTTAAGTGTTAAAACCTCGATGCATAAAGTATATCGGACTTGGTACTATAAAGAATTAAACACAATCTGTATTCCCACCAAAGCACAACAAATGCAACATCAAGAATATCTTAATAAAGTCTAGAATATTTTAGAGATATTCAAAATAAGTCTTCAATTTATCTGATCGGATCTCTTTAAATTAAGTTTTTGATTCGTTTGATTCAATTGGATCCAATCCATAATAAATCATTGATCTTCAAAGACGGGCTAACACACTTTCAAAATATTAGTTAAAGTCATGGTCTAAAAATTAATTTTGAGAAAAAATAATTTTTATTATTTATAATTAAAAAAACTAAACATAATTTCTTTTAAAAGAAATGAATAATACGTAAATAATTGTTTCACAAAATTAAATTAAATTACATCACTGCTTACGTTTTTCCTCTGGTCATCAAGGGCTGTGCACAAAAATATCTAAACATCTATTCAGAAAAATTATACAAAAAAAAAATTATCTTTCAATTTGGTCCAATCAAATGTCATTGAAAGTTTAACCGACCCTCGTACACAAGCTATAGGGATGAATTTTAAAATTATACATAAATTTTAATTTAATATGTAGTTTTATAAAATTTTATATATAAAATTTTAGTTTGATTTTTTATAAATTATTTATATAATTATTGATAAAATATCATTTTATGTATATATATTACATACATATATAATTATATTTATTCAATTTAAAAATAAATCAAAGTATTTCTTTCTTTAAATATATACCTCAATGTCGTTCTCATACTTTTGTATCAACCAATAGATACCTTTGGAGTCAAAATCAATATCAAATGCGAACAAAAAAAGTCATACAAGTATAATAATGATTTTAACAATTTAATGACTTAAATAAAAGCTTTCAAATAGTTTAATGACTATTTTGTAAATTTACTAATAATTTAGTGACCTTAAATGCAATTCATTCTTAATTGATTTTATTTTATAATTACATTTAAAAAAGAAAAATTAATTTACAGATAGTATGAAATAGAGATATTATACATTTCCGATCACATCAATAATTTTGTTCTAAATTTCGGAATTTTTATTTAGGTTTAATTTTTTTTAAAATAAAAATATTAAAATTTAGAATGAATTACTGATACGACGGAAAACTATTAATAGTGTGACATAGACGTCATTATTTCTGTTTGATACCCCTCAACGCCTACCTTATAAACTTAACTTCACCTTGTTAATACAAAGCGATTTCCGAGTAATCTTAGTAGTATCAAACATGGCGAGTTCTTCAAATACCCTTGCTGAGGTGCTGTTGTCAAGGCGAGTTCAAGAAATGGTCGTCAATGGCGAACAACCTGTATCACTTTACATTTGTAGAGATGAAAAAGATGCTCAAAATGCTCCAATTTCCCCGTTAGCTCCAATCCCTATTATCGACCTTAGTCTCCTCTCATCATCAAGCACTGAAGAAGAATTGCAGAGGCTGAAATCAGCACTATGCTGTTGGGGTTGCTTTCAGGTTTGGAATTCAACAGTGTAAACCCAGTTTTCTTTTCTTTTTTAGAGCTAAAAGTACCATTAAAAACTCTCTTATTTGGATTTCATTTTACTCCATTCTATTTAAAAAAAAAAATAGATAAATTAATTAGAAAGAAGAGTAAATTAATCACTTTATTAAAAATTTTATTTATTTTTGTTGTTAAAAATTAGTCCCTACAAGTATTTAATATGTATAAAATAATTTACCTATTTTTTGAGATGTGTGTAATAGGATGGTTAATTTGTTTCAGGCTATAAATCATGGGATACCAAGTTCATTTCTTGATGAGATTCAGCAAGTGACGAGGGAATTCTTTCGACAGTCAATGGAAGAGAAGAAGAAATACAGCAAAGGAGTAGTGGAAGAGATGGAAGGATATGGAGGTGATCCTTCCCCTGAACAAGGTCAATTCCTTGACTGGCAAGATCGTTTGCTTCTCACTGTTTACCCTTATGATTTAAGGGTCCCCAAGTTTTGGCCTCAAAACCCTCAATCATTCAGGTGAGTTACCTTGGAGCAAAACTAGGAATTCGATATTGGGTCAAAATAAAATTTTAAAACTTTGGAGGGGTCAAAAAGTAAACATTATGTTGAAAATGGCTTAAATTGAAGGGTATTGAAATTCTTGGACCTTTCCCCTTTCATTCAATTTGAGTACACCTATGCATAACATGAGTTTGTCGATGGTTTTTCACTATGAGAGTCTTAAAATCATTGTTGTATGATATTTTTTGTTTGCACCATTGTACGTCTGCACTAATTAAAAGTAATCTTTTCCTTTCTTTTTTGTAATTAAGCTTTTTTTACAAAACAATTTTGAATCATAAATGAACCAAAATCTAACAACTTTCTTCTCCAGTCTTCGATATTGACTGTCAATTTAACTTGAATCTAAGATATGTTCTTCTACTCATCTATAGGCATTGATCCATCATATCGATTGTCAAATTGTCACTAGGAGCTTGCTAGCCAAATTTAAAAAAAAAACTTAACTGCCAAGTAATTTTGGTTCAATGACTTAAGCAAAAATTTTTAAATAGTTTAGTAACTATTTTGTATCTTTTTGAAAAAAACGTAAACTTTCTAATAAATTAGTGATATGAATATAGTTTTCCTTTACTCAAATGATTGTCTTAGACTGTTTTATGTACTTTGATCACGGACTTTTATGCGCAACCATAACAGGCTTCATGGTTGTGAAGATGTGACTAACCCACCATTCTTTATTGCAGCGAAATTTTAGAAAATTACACATGCAAGATGAGGATGGTGACAAAGCTTGTTTCAAAATCCATGGCTAAGTCATTGCATTTAGAGGAAAACTGCTTCTTGGAACAATTTGGTGAAGGAGCAACATTGCAAGCAAGGTTTAACCATTACCCATGTTGTCAAAGGCCTGACATTGTTCTTGGCTTAAAACCTCATTCAGATGGCACAGGTTACACCATCATCTTGCAAGATATTGATGGCCTTCAAATCCTCCAAAATCAACAATGGCTTACTGTTCCCACCGTACCAAATGCCCTCTTCATCCTCATGGGTGATCAAATGGAGGTATGCGTACATACATACACAACTATGATGATAAAAGTGTAATGTGGACCTTTATATTAAAAGTCGGATTGTGTTTTGACTTGATCCCTCTACTCAAAAAATAGATAAATTAGTTTCTAGATATTATATCAAAGAGCAAATTAGTCATTCTGTTAAAATTTTTATCTATATCTACTATTAAAAACTGGTCATTGTCTGTCAGAATGAAGTACACACGACACGTCACATGTAACTTTATGGTTATTCTATTAGCAATACGGTTTGAACAGTAGATATGGATGAAAATTTTAATATAAAAGATCAATTTGCTCTTTGATTTAACATATAATAATTAATTTGTCTATTTTTTTAAATAAATGGACTAAAATATAATCCTATTCCTAGTACAATGTCATCTATGATACTTTTACTTGATTATAATACAAGAAATAAACACGAAAATAATGATGACTATGATTTTTTCAAAGAATATTTTTCATATTGTTTTACTTTTTATATTCGAAATTTGTGACAGATAATGACAAATGGGATATTCAAGAGCCCAGTTCATAGAGTAATAACAGACAAAGAGAAAGTGAGGACATCAATTGCAGTTTTCTACACACCAGAGAAAAACAAAGAGATTGGACCCCAAGATGGTCTAGTGAATGAGGAAAGACCAAGACTTTTCAAGCATGTTAGAGATTATGAAATCATACATTGGGAGCATTACCAAAGAGGTATGAGAGCTCTCCATACTGCACAAGTTTAAAATAATTGGTTGGTTTTACAGTTTATGTATAAGGTTCGTAGTTATCTTCTCAATAATATCGTTTTTAAGGTTTAAATTTGCGTTTTGCAGCCAATATTTATTAGTAAAACACCTGTATATATTAATGAGAAATTAGTTAAGTTTGGGGTCAAAATAATAAATGATTGGGTTGAAAAAAGAATGTAATAAATATACAATTAATATATGTTTGTATGTAATTAGGATAATTTAATTAAAGTGTTATTAAAAATGTTGTGAAAAGTTAAAATAATTGTTTTAGCCGTTCTAAAAAGTGTTTGTTTTAGATACGATGTTATAAAGATAATTTAAATAATATTTAAATTTGTTAATATTGTGATATGTGAAATATCGATTTTAAATAATTTTAAGCAATTAATATAATTTTTTTGTAAAATACAATTTTGATATATGAATCATATTTTAGATATTATAATAGTGTATAAACATAACTCTTGTAAATTTAAAAATCGTGAGTGATAGAAATAATTATTACGAAGATGTAATATTACTATTTTAGAATTAACAAATATCAATTTAGATTATAAATATAATAAAAAATAAATTTATCAACTAAATTTGATCAAAAATATATTAAAAAATAAAACCATCTAAAAATTTAAGATAATAATTTTTATTTTTCTTATTCTTTTAAAATTAATCATTAATGTCACAAATAAAAGTAAAACAATAAAAAAGAGACCAAAATATGTGTAAATGTTAAGAGTTAAATTACTTTTTATAATTAAGACTAAATTGATAAAATATATAAATTTTGAAGGTTAAAATTACTATTATGACAATTTAAAAACTACTACATCCTTCTATTGGTATAAGTAACTTAACAATTGATGACCATAAAAGAAAAAATTGAATAGTTGAATGACAAAAAAAAATACTAATAGTTAAGTAACTACTAGTGTAATTTACCTTTTAATATCTAATATATAATTTATATGTTCAAATTAAATATTATAAACAATTTATATTAATTACTTAAAAAACATTTAATATTTATATTCAACAATTTTAAATATAATTTAAAATAACTTATTTTTACTTTTCAAAATACTTTTGATATAAATGCTAAACTTTTTTTGCACAACAATTTTCAAAAGTCTTTACTTTTCCAAACCAAACTTTTCAGAAAGTAACCCAATAAAAATTCTAAGCTAATCCTTACCCTATCCTCCAATTTTTTTCCACAATAAGAAAGCATACAATTCCATAAAAAAGAGATACATAAAAGAGTAGAAATCAACAATCACCAAATTTGACAAGAAATCATATAATTCCATAAAAATGAGATACATAAAATAGTAGAAATCAACAATCACCAAATTTGGCAACAATAACAATATCCAAAGAGTAGAAATCAGCAATCACATAAATAAACTTTGTACATTGTATTTGAACCTTAAATTGTTCAGTTATAAATATATGATGAACATAAACTACCAAGTTCCCTAAACAATGTCATTAATAACACAATATTATGTTCTCTCCAACAGTTCAAATCTACAATAATACCCTCTTAACATTTACACCATTTCTTTCACACAACTCAATCTACTCCAAATATACTGATATTAACAGCTTACATGTGAAGGATGATCTGAACCATCCAAAATGTCAGTTTTTCACACCTGTTTTTGCCACCATTGAAACATGATAATTCAATGAGATTTGGATGATGAAATTGGCTCAAGAAGGATTTGGTCTCGTTCTCAGTGCCTGGCATCAGAAGCCATCATATGGGCTTGTGACTACAAAAGTGACGAGATATTAGAACCGGACTGACCAACTAAATCTTATTTCTGTCTTAAAATTTAAACATCATCGAGTAATATCATCAAGTCTTTGCTTGGTAGGGTGAAAAGAACATCGAAAAGACAGAAAATTGAAAGATATAAGCATTATATATATATATATATTTTCACTAGAGTGCTTGGTAGAAAAGATGGAAAAATGAAAATTTTAACAAATGTATAATGTTTACTTATATCTCTCTCATTTTGTCTCCTCTTGTCATTCCAATTTAAAATGATTTCTTTTTATGCATTATCATGGAAAATACTCGTCTTTCTTATTTTCTTTACTCTCATTTTTCTTTCTTATCAAGTAAGCTCAAAATTTATTTTGCTTCAACTTTTCCACTCTCATCTTTTGGTCCTTCCCTCTTTTCACTCAACCAAGCACACCCTAAAGCAAAATTGATGGAAGATGATGCATCACAACAACAATGAATCATCACGGGTAGTTTGGAAATAAATGTAGTAGTAGTACAATACTCAAATAGCTATTAAACTCTGTGAAGATACTTTCTGAGGTTTCATTGACAAACTAATGTTATTAGGTTATTTATTATCAGGTTAAGCGAAAAGCATTCAGCAAATAAAAAATGTTCACCACTTGTACTTTGACAGGCTAGGTTATGATTGTTAACAAGCATAAGATAAAAAGCTTAACACCTCTCATTCTTATTACTTTTTCAATATGAAAAAGTAATCAGAATGAAAAATGAAAAGGTCGTCTTATTCAACATCACCAAACAAAAAGGAGATGGATAACCACAAGCTGCCATATGTAAGGAGTCACTAGTGTGTTTATGCATTAATAGGTTCCACAGCACAAAAAGAGGGAGAGAGAGAGAGAGAGAGAGAGAGAGAGAGAGAGATTACTTGAGATTGAGAATTCCCATAATAAACACCTTGCGAGAATGAACCCTGATGAGCAAGCTGTGAGAATTATTTACCAGAAGATGGAATAAGATGTCAAAGCTTGTCTAGTTTACCAGAAAGATCAAAGAAAAAGATGGCATAATTTGTGTAGGGAGGACCTTAATTTTAAGAAAGGAACAAAAGATGTGCAATGCATGAGTGAGGACCAAAACTTAAATGAATGCAGGAGAAATCTCAAACGAAAAAAAAAAAAAAACCTTACACCCTACCTGGGCATTTGGACCTGGTTGGACATCTTTCTTAGCAAATGTATCTCCACCTTTAACCGAACCCTTTGTATCACCCTACCAAACAACATAGTTTGAAAAACAAAGCATATCAGAGAGGTAGCTTAGAGGAGACAAATATGAGGCAATATAATATTTAATAATTAGCAACTTGATTTGTAGAGAAAAGCATTAACTCACCTCCATCTGCAATGACCCAAATTGACCATGAAAATAACCACACATACACACCAAAAAACAAAAATCAGTCCAATACAACTTAACAAAAAAATTAGCTATCAAAACCAATATAGAAGTCAGAGAATACACAATTATTTAAAACCAGAGGGCCCTTTGGTTTCAGAGAAAAAAAATTGAAATCTCATATATGTCACCATCCATAAGCCAAATTTATTTGCCATTATTTTCACATGGACAATTACCTATATAAATTTCTTTTTGTTAATTCACTATTATCTATATACTTGTCAAATACCTATTAAGTTTTTACGAAG
Source organism: Gossypium arboreum (assembly GCF_025698485.1). Taxonomy (NCBI): domain Eukaryota; kingdom Viridiplantae; phylum Streptophyta; class Magnoliopsida; order Malvales; family Malvaceae; genus Gossypium; species Gossypium arboreum. Next base: position 113,761,373 of record NC_069071.1, read on the forward strand.
TCATTTGATTCTGCCTCTAACATATAGGATGATAATAAGTTTTACTTTAGATTAAAGGTCACAAATAAACATCCAAAATAACCATAAGGGTAAAAATGGATCAAATGACAAAGAACAGTTTTTAGATAATTACCTCTCTATATTTGGTAAGGTAAATCTTAAGCGGATCGATGTAATCTTCAAACCCTAAAGTTGCCATAGCCCAGAGAAGATCGTCCCCGTTAATTGTCTTCCTCTTCTCCTTCTGGCACTTGTCGCTGGCTCTGCACATCAATTTCATGCCCAATTTTACAATTAAAAATAAATAAATTTCATATGATGAAATTAACAAAATTCAGCTAAAACAGTTAATAAAAAGCCAAAATTAATTAAAAAAAATGAAAAACAAAAGAAAGAAGGGAAATAAGCAAAAGAATCGAACTCGCTAGTGATGAAGCTGATGAACTCCGAAACGCACTCTTGTACGGTCTCCTTAGCATCTTTAGCGATCTTAGCGTTAGCAGGGAGAGCTTTCTTCATGATACGGCTAATGTTAGCGATAGGGAGAAACCTCTCTTGTTCTCGCACGTTGGATCTCGGGCTTTGCTCGCCGCCGCTCTCGTGACTTCCACCGCCGCCTGGACTCGCCGGAACCGGTGCCGACGTCGCCATGTAAAGAATCCTAACTCATCCAATAAATCATCGAAAATCATAATAAATATTAATTAAAATCAAAATATCTCTAATTTTCTAAACATAAATGATAAACCCCAGGAAGAAAAAAAAGGGAGAAAATTACCAGAAAGTGGGAAAAAAATTGAAATTGATTAAAAAGAAAAATGGAAAAGGGCGGGAGTGAAAGAGATTGGATTTTCAAGGGAAAATCGGACGCTGGAGAAGAAAGGAAAAAGATAAGTCGACTCAGATCAGATCTGATGAGCCAACCAGGTTTTATCAACACCGTTCGTTGAGTTTTCCCTTTTTATTATTTATTTTATTTTTAAAAATAATATATTGAAGGTGTTCCGTTATGGGAGGCACGGTTTTTATGTGCTACTCTGCTCTCTTATTTGACCACTTGTTCGGTGATTTTCACTCTGTCAAAAAGAACCTAAACGCCGTCGTTTTTTATTTTCCTTTTTATTATTATTTATAGCTTTATTCATAAATAATATCTTTTTCTTACATTGATATTTAAATTTATGAGTAAATTACACTAAAGCTTTTAAAATATTAGTAAGTTTATATTTTCATGGTTTAACTTTAAAATATTACAAAATAGTCACAAGACTATTCGAATGTTTTCGAGCGACGATTTGATGATCAATATGATGGAATAAAACTCATCGATGAGTAAAAAAAAAAAATCTTAGATCCAAGCTGATCTAATGATTAATATCGAAGATCAGAAAAGAAAGTTGTTTAGATTTTATTTTGTAAATTGATGACATTCAAAATTGTTTCTTGAAAAAATTAAACTGTAGAAGAGGAGAAAAGTAACTTAAATAAAAAATTTAAATTGTTTAATGATTATTTTAGAACTTTTCGAAGTTAAATGATCAAAATGTAAACTTATTAATAATTCAGTAACTTTAAATATAATTTACCTAAATTTATTTTGGGTAAACTTTGATGCTTAAATTACTATTCTATTAGTTTACTCCAAATATTTCACGTCATTAAAAGAAAGCAAGCTGTACATTCAACTTATGATAATGCTATGACGTATTTTTATTCATGTCATTAATGACATAATGCTTACATAGAAGGAAATAATTTTTAATTGAATTAATGTCTCGGTTAATTAAATATTAATTCAATTGAGTAAAATTATATACCTCAAAATTTGTAAATTGGTACTTAAACTATATCGTTTTCTCGTTATAATACCTAAATATTTTTTGTCATAAGTGTTACTTAAATTATTTTTTTCTCGGATTAGTACTTCTGTTAGTTCAATCGTTAAATCTATTTTTTAAAGTATCAAATTAAAATTTATCATGCGGTAAAAAGAACAGAAAAATTATTTTCTTTTTTACTTTATATTTTCTTTCATTTTTCTTCCTCTCGCTTAGACTTCTTTTGGGTTACATGGTTTTTATTAATGGTTTTAGAATCAGATCAATGGTTAAACCGATCATGCCACTGATTCTCGATTTGATTGGTTTGTTCGATTCGATTAACTAAATTATTAAAAATTCATAAAAAAATAAAAAAAATTACAAAATAGAGAAAAATCGGTTCAATTAATTTTTTTAGTTTAATTCAATTGATCTGTATTAATTATTTTTGGAACAGTACCCAAGTTGATTCTTAGTCCAATCGGTTCGATCGACCGGCCAATCAGTCAAATCCGATTCTAAAACACTGATTTTATTTGATGAAAGAGCTATTAAGTACCATTTGTGACCAAAAAAAAAATTTTAAGTACTATTACGTACTATCTATGACAAAGAAAACTCATCTATAAGTTGCAATGGACGTCTTATGGACCGTCATATTATTATTTTTCTTATAAAAACAATAAGATAAGATTATGTTATTAAAATATAAAGATTAAATCGTAATTTCACAATAAAATAATTAAAATTATAATTAGATGTCCAGAACTTTCCTTGAAATGAAATTTTAGTTAATACCAAATTCTCATTTTAATCCTTAGACAACCCTATATCCTCCAGTACCTTCGACCCTATATCCTAATGTACCTAAGATCTATTTCTTCTAATCATGGGTTAAGGAGATGTGATGGTGCAACAATAATGGTGGACATGGCAATGTGATGTTATTGTCATAATTCATCTTTCAAGTAAAGAGATGGCTACTTCTCAGCTTGTGATCACAAATTTTGAGTGAATACTTTTCTTATTTCATATTTTTATAATGGGTAAGGCTTATTCAATATCATTAAATTATTAGTAAATTTACGTTTTAGTTACTGAATTATTTAAAATTTTTTATTTAAGTCAATAAATTATTAGAAAGTTTTTATTTAAGTGATTGAATTGTTAAATTTTTTTTAAAGTCCAACTAGTGATGTTCAAGCGACAATTCGACGATCAAAATGGTTGATCGATACCAATTGATGAGTAGCAGAGCTTACCTTAAATCCTAATTGATTTGATAGTAAGTGTTAGAGATTAGGGGTGAGCCTTTGATCGAATCAAGTGAAAAAATTTCGAGTTAACGAGTCGTATTTTATCATCGTATTTTATCATCCTAATTTGATTTGAAATGTTTTCGAATCGAGTCGAGTCGAATCAAGTAAAATTGTTCGAGTTATATTAAAAAACTAAACATGTCAATTAAAATATTGTTGCAATAAACTAATTCCATGTTTGAGCACATAAATTTGAAACCATATATATTAAAAAATAAAAAGATAAGCTTGAATAATTAATTTATCTATTTAGGTCCCAAAATTATTTTTTAGAAAATTTTAAAATTTTAAGTTTCTTTATATATTCTTTAGAATTTTTTAAAATTTTATAATATTTTAAAATTATAAATGTTAAAATTTTTAAAAATATTTTAAGTTTTAAATTTTTTGAATTTTTTGTAATTTTTGTTGAGAGAGAGACTAATTTGCTCATTTTAAAAATTGAAAAGGACCAAAGGGGTATTTACGTTAATATGTTATTAGAAATATTCGAATTATTTGAGTTATTTGAATTGTAAAATTCAACTTGGACTTGAACTCAAAACTCGAATTACTTATTTAAGTTGACTCAAATAACTCGATTCGATTAACTCGAAATTTAATTTTCTTTTTATTTTTTCGAATCGAGTTTTGTTCATCCCAATCGAGATAAAAAAATTATTTAAATTTTAGTTTACAGATTTGTAACGTTCAAAGTTGTAAACATCTAATAATACTCTTATTTAATTTATAATTTTCATTAATCACTATTTACAAATATAACTTTCAAGTAAATTTCATATACAATGAATGATAGGTATCTTTAAAAGGAATGAACCTTAATATGGCTAGACAACATTTTTCACCATAAATTATAAAATTAAAATTTGTCTACCAAATAATTTATTACAAAATCTCTAAATGATAAATCTAGAAAGAGATTATTCTAAATAGAAAAGTTAAAACCAAAATCACGATAAAAAAAATCTAAAACGACATTAAAATCCTAAAAGTATTCTTAATCAATACTAAGAATTCTTTCTTTCGAGCATTTGCTTGAACCAATATGCTGAGAGCTTGGGATATCTCTTGAGATCATTGTGATCAACATACACCAGACCAAATCTCGAGGTATATCCTAATAACCATTCGAAATTATCTAGAATTGACCAAGCAAAGTAGCTGGTAACATTAGCTCCATCGTCCATAGCTCTTTTCAATTCCTTTAAGTAGCTTCTATAAAAGTTTACTCTATTAATATCATATAACGATTCAAGAAATGTGAGATTGTCAGGATCATCCATTCCTGTCGTTAATTAACAAAACAAAATAATAATTAGATACACTTTCTTTAAAGGAATAAAAAATGGACAAACAAAAAAATTATATTCGAGTGGAAATATTTGTCGTCTCACCATTTTCAGAAAAATTATATTTGGGCTTCCATAACGTTTTGTTACATACGTCACTGCTTTGTACATACCCCATGAAACTTCATATAACCATTCGGAGTGAGCCTACATTTCTTGTAAATTAGACATTTGAGCTAGAATTGACATGATTAAGAATATTAAAGATTGAAAATGCCATCAAATTTTCATTTCTGAGATAAACATCTTAAATTTGCCACCAAAGTCAAAATTGAGCATAATACTTTTTATATATTAATTTATGTTCTGTAAAAAGCATTAATAGATTGAAAAAGTTGATGATGTAATTGCACAATAATTATTCGGTGACCGATTGGTACACCATTGCGTTCATCTGTTAAATGAAAACATAAATTAATTAGTTCATAGTAAGGAAACAATAAAAAAAAATTCTATGAAAAAAAGAGATGATGAAATTACAAGCAAACCCAGTATTCCAATCTTGTTGGTAACCAGTTACATTGGACGGAGGTTGATGCGGCTCGTATATGTAGTACGAAGTATAATGGTTCACACAAAGAACATCAAATGAGTTTCTCACTTTCTCCACTTCACTTTTGGTGAATTTTGGAAGCCTTTCTCTTACAATTTTCTGCATCGTCCTTGGATATTTTCCATAAACTAGAGGGTGCAAAGACCTACAAAATCAAATTCAATAACAATATGTTTTGGATATGAATTTTTGAAAGAAAATGAAGCTAAAACAACGAGGACCTGTTGGTATATTTTTGGTCTTTTGGATGAGAAATGTTTCATTTATTATATTTTCGCAAAACATATAAGCATTTCTATAGGATGATTAATTTGTGTATTCATCAGAGATTTTACCACCCAATATGAAAGTGTCTTGCTCGTTGTGCAGCATAGTTGTCAGCTTTAGATCTTGTTAGAGATTCGTACCAAACAAAGTCCAAGAAAATACCTATTCTTCCATTTTGTTTAGCCTGAAAAGAGACCTCATCAAATTCATTCAAATAAGTATATTAGACATCTACGTAAATATATAAAAAAACAACAATTTCTAGACAATTACTTGATATTTTTCACGATATCTTTTAACAGCTTCTGCATGACTTAAAATCAAATGATGTGCTGCAATCTAAGGCTCGGTGGCAGAGTTTCCATCAGTGCAATTTCCAAATTGCTTTGAACATCTATTAGGAGGGTTGATGCCATTGTCAAAACCAAGAGCAGCTCATCCAAGTCTTTACTCTATCACCAAATGTCTTGAAACAAAATTCTGCATAATCAGCAAAATCCTGGCTACAAAATTCAAATCACAGTAAAATTATTTTCCAATTTAAGCAAAATTTCTCGAATATTAGCTTTTCTCTTTGAAAAATATTTATAGTTTTTGGACTTACATAACTTGTCTGTCCAGCAAACCTAAATATTTTTCCTGAAGTGCTAGTGGCAAATCGTAGTGATACAAATTCGCATGTGGAGTGATTCCTGCGTTCATGCCACATGTTATATTAACTATGCTCAACATGTGTATGTATCTGTATCTATACGTACCTTTTTCTAGTAAATAGTCAATCAATCTATTATGTAGTCAACTCCTTTCCAGTTTACCTCTCCTGTCCCATCTACAAGTATGATTTTTTAATAATTAGTCTTAAAATGTATATGATAATTATTTCAAATTTGTTGATTATTGATATAATCGAAACAAATAGCTTATATACTTGGGAAAATTCTCGACCACGAGATCGAAAATCGATAGGCGTCAAAATTCAACATCTGCATCAAATCAACATCTTCCTGCAAACAAGAAGAAAGACAATAGGTAGTGATAAAATTGGAAGCATGGGGAGCTTCACACAGGAATAAGAAAGTGAATGCTTTTCTTGTAATGCAATGTGAAATAAAAAAGGAAAAAAGATACCTTATAGCGATGGTATTGATCAATAGAAACTTCACCAGTCTCATTATTTGCAATACGTCCTGTTTCAAGTCATATCGCATCATTTAGCATCAGAATAATAAATAAATAAATAAGGCCACAAAGAAGAAAAAGAAAAAAGAGAGACCATTTCATTTAACCTGGACTTTTAACAAATGCATCCCATATGCTAGGCCCTCTACCATCTTCGCTAGCCATTCCTTCCACTTGGTACGCTGATGCTGCTGTTCCAAATAAGAATCCCTCTGGAAAACTTTCTCTACTCAAGCCTCCAGTGTCAAAATGCTGTTGTGAATGGGAATTTGCATATAAAGTTGTACTAAAAAAAGTGAAAGATAGTAAAATCACTAAAGGCTTCATGGTGGTTAAAGGCTTGGTTTTCTTAATGAATTAAAAACCTTGTTATCCATCCCTATTTATAGAGAGGTGTGGGATGGAAAATTTTGATGCCAAATGATTTTTTCATAATATAATATTTTGAAATCAAATAAAAAAAAATCAAATCTTTTAAACAATATTTTATTGGTTTAGAGAATCTATAACTAACTATATGTATAATGAAAAGAGAAAATGTTTAAGAAATGAGCTTTTGTTATAAGTTGGATTTTATGATATAGTTTGATTTGAGTAGGAGGTTGGAAGCTTTCAAGCATCAAATGTAGTGCCACCTATCAAGGGTCGTCAACAATCTGTTGGGAAGAAACTGAACAACCGAAACAAAGCGAAAGCACAACCGGTGTTCTTTCTCTCCCTATAACTCCTGTCAAAAAATTATGGCAAGCACAATAGCACAAGATATGTTCTCTAGCAACCTTAATCAACCACAAATCAACTAATGCAACCACAACAAAAATAAATAGAGACACCGGTATTTTTACGTGGAAAACCCCTCTAAATCAAGGGTAAAAACCACGGAACTTTAGAGTCCGATCAAGAGCTCCACTATCATCAAATGTTCAACTACAAGATCACAATTTCAAGCCTACAACAAGCATTCAACTCCAACAAGGCTAACAATATGTAATCTTTAGCAAAAGAGAGAAAAATGAGAGAACATCACCAAAAACGCAGCTGCTGAAAAACGGGTATTTCCGACGCTACAAGACTCGGATGAAAAATCCGACCGTCCAAAGTCAAGACACCTTATCGCCTAACTGCTGTCCAAAAAACAGCTCAATCGAACCACGGATGGACCTTCGATCGAAGAGTTGATCACTGCTGCACCAAGCTTGAAAAACTGATTTTTCTATTCTCTCTTTTTCTCCAACGAGCTTCAGTCTCACTCTCTTTCTCTCTGGATGAAATTGAGAATTTTGCTCTCAATAAAAAATGTTGCCCACTCCCACGTTAAAAGGCCAAAAAATTGGCTTTTGACAAAACCAAAAAGAAGGCAAAACATTGTGGCAGAAAATATGGGTTTCCCACATAGTGGGACCTATACCCAACAAATCTCCCCCTCCAACTATATGGGGAATGCCTCTATGCCGGAGGTCAAACAACATGCTTCAAACTTTCCACTTGGTAAGGCCTTCGTCAACATATCAGCACCATTATCATTAGTGTGTATCTTCTCAAGCTCTAATAGCTTAGCTTCAAGAACATCTCGTATCCAATGGTACCTCACATCAATATGCTTAGATCTAGTATGAAAAGTTGAGTTCTTACCAAGATGAATAGCACTCTGGCTATCACAATACAGGACATACTTCTCCTGAGTAAAACCAAGCTCATGCACAAACTTCTTCATCCAAAGCATCTCTTTACATGCTTCGATTGCTGCAATGAACTCTGATTCGGTGGTGGACAATGCAACACACTTTTGCAGTCTCGATTGCCATGCCACAGCTCCCCCTGCATAAGTGATTAAGTAACCTGAAGTGAATCTCCTCGAGTCAATGTCTCTGGCCATGTCTGAATCTGTATATCCAACAAGAACAGGTTTCTCATTGTCGAAACAAAGTTTCATGTTGGAAGTGCCACGAAGATATCTCATAATCCACTTCACTGCATTCCAATGCTCTCTGCCTGGATTAGAAAGAAACCGACTAACTGTACCAACGGCATAAGCCAAGTCTGGTCTCGTGCAAACCATTGCTTACATCAAACTACCCACGGCTGAAGAGTAAGAAATTTTCTGCATCTCTTCCTTCTCCTTTTCTGTGGAAGGACTATGCTTAACACTCAATCTAAAGTGCATAGTAAAAGGGAGTATTCACCGCTTTAGCTTTGTCCATACTAAACCTTTGAAGTACTTTCTCAATATACCTCTCTTGTGATAACCATAATTTCTTGGCCTTTCTATCACGTGTCAATCTTATGCCAAGAATTTACTTTGCTGGCCTCAAATCCTTCATTGCAAAGGATTTACTCAACTCTTGTTTCAACTTCTCAATTCTAGAAGCATTCTGACCAACAATAAGCATATCATCAACATAGAGCAAAAGAATAATAAAATCATCACCAGAGAATCTCTTAACAAACACACAATGATCAGAAGTAGTCTTCTTGTAGCCTTGCTCCCCCATAACAGACTCAAACTTCTTGTACCATTGTCTTGGAGCTTGCTTCAAACCATACAAGCTCTTCTTCAATCTGCACACGTAGTCCTCTTTCCCTTGTACAACAAAACCCTCTGGCTGCTCCATGTAAAGCTCTTCTTCCAAGTCACCATGAAGAAAAGCGGTTTTTACATCCATTTGTTCAACCTCTAAGTCATAACAAGCTGCCAAACTCAGTATAGTTCTTATAGAGGACATCTTCACAACCGGAGAAAATATTTCTTCAAAATTAACCCCCTTTTTCTGAGTATAACCCTTGACGACCAATCTAGCTTTGTATCGTGGAGATGAAGACTTCTCTTCTTGCTTCAACCTGTAAACCCACCGATTCTTCAAAGCTCTTTTGCCCTTAGGCAGTTTCACCAATTCAAAGGTATGGTTCTCATGCAAGGATTGAAGTTCGTCTTTCATCGCTTCAACCCATTGATCTTTGCATTCACTCTCCATAGCCTCTTCATAACATTCAGGTTCTCCCCTGTCAGTCAAAAGAACATATTTAGCAGGAGAATACCTGACAGAAGATCGTCGATCTCTGGAAGACCTTCGAAGTGGAACTGCTGGTGGAGCTATAGGTGCATGTTGTTGATCATTCACAACATCATCCATGGGAGTATCAAAGTCACCTATAGTCTGATGGTCACCACTAACATCACCATGCACATTATCCTAAATAGGATCTGGTGAAGAGTCTAGGGGAACCGAATTCACATCGATCAAGTTACCACTACCTTGTGAATCCACTTTCTCCGTCTTATCAATGTCATCAATGGTCTGATCCTCAATGAAGACAACATCTCTGCTTCTCACGAGTTTCTTCTGAACTGGACCATAGAATCTATAACCAAACTCACCATCTAGACCATAACCAATAAAAATGCATTGTCGAGCCTTGGCATCCAACTTGGATCTTTCATCCTTTGGAACATGAACAAATGCTTTACAACCGAACATACGTAGGTGATCATGTGACACGTCTTTACCAAACCAAACTCTATCTGGCACATCACCTTTCAAAGGAACACTAGGAGACAGATTTATCACATGTGTCACTGTATTCAAAGCTTCAGCCTAAAACGATCTTGGCAACTTTGCATCTGACAACAAACATCTGACTCTCTCAATCAATGTTCGGTTCATTCTTTCAGCTAACCCATTTAACTGTGGAGTCTTTGGTGGTGTTCTCTGATGTCTAATTCCTGTCCTGCACAATACTCATGAAACGACCACTGTACTCGCCACCATTATCGATCGAATGCACTTCAACTTCTTCCCGCTTCCCTTTCAACTGATGCTTGAAACTGTTTAAACACCTCAAAGACTTGATTTTTAGACTTTAAAGTGTAAAACCATAGCTTTCTTGAACAATCATCAATGAAAGTTACAAAATAAAGTGCACCACCATGTGATCTTACTTTTATCGGACCACAAATATCTGAATGGACCAACTCTAGCAACTCTGATTTTCTATGAGGAGATGGCTTCTAAATGAAACTTTTCTCTGTTTCCTACTAGACAACGAGCACAATTCTTCAGTGTAGTATTCTTTAAACCCGAAAGTTGATTCTTCTTCGCTAAACAGTTAAGCCCCTTCTCACTCATGTGACTGAGTCGTTTATGCCACAACTTAGTTGAACTGTCATTCACTGTCACATTCACCGTCTCTCGAGAAGTCAAAGCTTGCATCAAGTACAAATTTGAGCTCTTCTTTCCTCGAGCCACAACCAAGGAGCCTTTAGTCAGCTTCCACTGCCCTTCACTGAAGGTGTTACAGAATCCCTCATCATCAAGCTTTCCTGCAGAAATCAAATTCAAACGGATATCCGGTGCATGTCTGACATCCTTGAGAGTTAACTTTGTTCCATTGTTACTCACCAAGCTAACATCTCCCATACCAATAACGGAAACCAAACCGTCATTACCCATCTTCAATACCCCAAAATCACCAAGAGTATAAGATGTGAAGAATTCCTTCCTCGACGTGACATGAAGTGATGCACCAGTATCAATCACCCAAATGGTCTCGTCGCATTCTAGGTTGACCAAATTCTCATCATAAATAATTAATAGATCTTCACGAGCAACAGTAGCAACGCGCTCAGATTTTTCATCGTCATTCCGATCATGTTTATCACCACCACCTTTGTTCTCTTTCTTCCACTTGAAGCAATATTTCTTGATATGACCTTTCTTACCACAATGATGACACTCAAGATTCTTATATCTCGATCTTGACTTGCTTTGGCTTTTATCTCTACCCTTTCCATCTTTGTCTCTGTTTCTCCCCTTGTTCTCAATAACCAACACCTTGGGCTGTGATGTAGAACCCTGAGATCTTCTTCTAACCTCTTCATTCAACACACCACTCTTAGCCAAATCCAAAGTAATAATACCCTGTGGGGCAGAATTAATGAGTGAGACCTGAAAGGTCTCCCAAGAGTCTGATAGAGTAGCAAGCAACCAAAGTCCTAAAATCTCGTCATCAAATTTGACACCCATACCAAGCAACTGATTCATCACACTCTGAAATTCACTAACATGGTCACTATAGACATTCCTTCTTTATATTTCAGCCCATCATTTTCTTCAAAAAAACAACTCGTTATTGCCCGACCTCAAGCATACAAGCTTTCAAGCTTCTCCCACAATGTTCGAGCATGTGTCTCCGATCAATGTGGTCAAACATTTTCTTCAACAAATTGCGAATAAAGCCACACACTTGTTGATGCTCAAATTCCCATTCTTCATCACTTTTGAATCGGGTTTTTGAGTAGTAAAGACCGAAAGATGCAAAGCCTTCACAAACAACAAATCATTCATTTTATTCCGCCAAAGTTGATAATTTGTGCCATTCAACATAATCATCTTGCTCGTATTAATTTCCATAATTATCTGACACAATAACCAAGCTCTGATACCAGTTTGTTAGGAAGAAATCGAATAATCGAAACAAAGCGAAAGCACAACCGGTGTTCTTTCTCTTCCTATAACTCCTGTCAAAAAATTATGGCAAGCATAATAGCACAAGATATGTTCTCTAGCAACCTTAATCAACCACAAATCAACTAATGCAACCACAACAAAAATAAATAGAGACATCGGTATTTTTACGTGGAAAACCCATCTAAATCAAGGGTAAAAACCACAGGACTTTAGAGTCCGATCAAGAGCTCCACTATCATCAAATGTTCAACTACAAGATCACAATTTCAAGCCTACAACAAGCATTCAACTCCAACAAGGCTAACAATATGTAATCTTTAGCAAAAGAGAGAAAAATGAGAAAACATCACAAAAAACGCAGCTGCTAAAAAATGGGTATTTTCGATACTACAAGACTCGGATGAAAAATCCGACCGTCCAAAATCAAGAACACCTTATCACCTAGCTGCTGTCCAAAAAATAGCTCAATCGAACCACGGATGGACCTTCGATTGAAGAGTTCATCACTGCTGCACCAAGCTTGAAAAACTGATTTTTCTATTCTCTCTTTTTCTCCAACGAGCTTCAGTCTCACTCTCTTTCTCTCTGGATGAAATTGAGAATTTTGCTCTCAATAAAAAATGCTACCCACTCCCACGTTAAAAGGCCAAAAAATTGGTTTTTGACAAAATAAAAAAGAAGGCAAAACATTGTGGCAGAAAATATGGGTTTCCCACATAGTGAGACCCATACCAACACAATCTGGGTAAGGAATGTTACATCGATGTTACACTTATCTAAGAGTAACAAGTTAATATGATATTATACATATAATAATATATTGACATATTAAATTCTGGAAATAACATAATATAATGAATTTAATAATTATTGTTTAGTAAATATTTGAATTTTAAAATTTTAAAAATACAAATACTAAAAATAGTTAAATTAAAATACAATACTAAATCCATAATTTTGTAAAATATAAGGAGTAATAGCAAATTTCAACCAAGTAATATATACTGTAGCCTACGCTGCCCTTCACCAACTTTACTATTACTATATAGTAATAACTATTGGTCCTTTTACATAGCAACTGTATATGAATGACGCAAACACTGTTGTTGCTGCTACAAAAACCGAGCCGACCACGTGGGTCATGGACAGTGACGATGATGTTGGCTTCAAAAGCCTTCAGCTATACATACACTCACATATATATACAAACACATACATGGAGATGCATGGATATTTGCAAAACGAAGACATATCCAACAGACATCAACAAAAACAGGGTTTTGAAACTTTTATATATACGAGGTAGGGTTTTCACATAGAGCTGGCATGCAGAATATGATGATAATGATGATGATGGGATGATTAGTGTAAATTGTGTTTCTCATAATGTTTAGTGAGATAAGGGATAGGGTTCATTGGTTTCATATACATATAATGAATCATACAGGAACTTGGACGGGTACGAGGCAGAAATTTTTATTTTTATTTTTAATTTAACGTATAAAATTATTTTATTTTATAATTTTAATATAAAAGATAAAATGTAATCTACTCTTATTATAAGGGTTTTATAATACTTTTACCAATTTTTATACTATCCTATTGACATATAAGGGTTGTGTCTAAGAACAAAGGTGGAAAATATACAAAAGAGTACGATATATCTTACTAAAAAACCATTGGAAAATAGAAATACCCTATATAACAATACTCGAGGGTAAGACCTAGAAAAAACACTTGACATAGAGCCCAACAACAATATGAACAAAACAAGACGATGATATAGTGAGTCAGGGACTCAGTGGTGAACCCAAACCAGCAGAGGCATCACTGCATCAGCCAAGTGGAGCATTAATGCATGCATGCATGACCGAGAGACTAAAGAAACCAAAGCCTTGAAGTTTGAGACGCAGTTGCCGCCTGGCTATGCAATATTTACAGATACTATGTTATGGGGAGAAGCTTTGAAAGGCACTTATGGAATAATCAAAGCCTTCAACTCATTCAAGTGTTCTTTACAGTGAAAGGTACACCAGGCTTTTCATGGCTGCTCAGTACTCTTAATTCAGATTTTTTTTTTTCAGGCTGAGAACCGCAGACTTTCTTTCTTGTTTATTTATGGGTTGAATATGTCATGTTTAAAACATTGTATGCAATATTTTAAGATTGTATTAAGTTATCACTTCAAAATTTATAAAAAAATTTAAATTTTCAAGTGATGATGCGACACAATATTAAAAACTAAAGTTTTATATTGTTAAGTTTTAGGAGCTAAAATAAATTTAGTTACCAAATTCAAACATTAAAGTGGATAAAAAGTACATGAAGCAAAGTGGAATCAGTTGTCAAGTTCGATGAACTAAAAATTATATTGTACTTACATAAAATATTCAAGATATTGATATTGTGTAAATCAAAACTTAATATTGCATGAATAATAATTTTAAGATATTTAAATTAATTATATATTGTTCACAAATAATAAAATTACACGAAATTGAATCGATGAAGAAAATTATCACAACAAACTTGAGAACTAAAATTGCTAGAGTTTTTAGTATTTTTTATAATAGTTATAATTAATTATATTTAAATAAAATTATTAGTATTTATTTATAAGTCTTCTCCTATTTTTATTTTATTTAATGATAAGATGTCATACTATTATTTACTAATACTACATAAAATGATAAAAGTATTATGGAGCCCTTGTATTAGGGGTTGAATTGCATTTTGCCCCCCTCTACCAAAAAAAATGCAAATTAGTCTTTTTATGTTTGATTAAAGAGCAAACAAGCCATTTCTACTATTAAAAACTAGTCTATATACATCAGCATGACGTGCAAGTGGCTTGTCATGTGTCACTGTCCAGTTATTCCGTCAACCACTTTAGTTTTTAATAATACAAATAGATGAATTTTTTAATATAAATGGTAATTTACTTTTTGATCTAATATACGAAAATTAATTTACTCGTTTTTATAATAAAGGGGGTAAAATACAAATTAACTCCTAATATAAAGATATGCATAATACTTTTACCTACATAAAACTCATACTCAAAGGTTACATCAATAAGTAATTAGTTCTGTCGATTAGCAATAGAATATGCCAAATGATACAATGGAGCAGCCTTTGCAGTATCAAAACAAGCAAGCTGTTGAACAGCTTGATTCATCAAATGGTAAGCAAAATTTTTAGCCTCGTCAATACCC
The DNA here is from genome assembly GCF_025698485.1 of Gossypium arboreum. NCBI lineage: Eukaryota > Viridiplantae > Streptophyta > Magnoliopsida > Malvales > Malvaceae > Gossypium > Gossypium arboreum. The sequence goes on from NC_069071.1 coordinate 113,776,540, forward strand.
ATCACCTTTGGATAAGTTGCCTTATTACTAACCAAGTCCTTGCCTGCTGTCTTCCCCAACTCCATTGATGACTTAGTCACATCCAAAATATCATCCACCACTTGAAATAACAACCCTATAAACCTTGCATATATTCTAACCTTTTCATTATCATTATCATTTCCACCCCCTATTATTACACCACAAACAACACAAGCTTCTAATAGCTTAGCTGTTTTATGAACATGAATGAACTCTAATTCTTTCAAGCTCACTACTTTTCCTTCACTCTCAATATCCACTAATTGACCTGCCACAAGCCCTTTTGACCCTATTGCTGAACTCAACTCGGCAAAAACTCGAACCAGACGATCTGGTGAAACGTTATTTGCTTTACAAGCAATGTATTCGAAAGCAAGGGAAAGAAGTGCATCACCGGCAAGAACAGCGGTTGATTCACCGAAAACTTTGTGGTTTGTTGGTTTACCTCTTCGAAGATCATCGTTGTCCATACAAGGAAGTGTTGTTCCAATAGGGTCGGAAGCGTGTAAATTATTGTACTAAAAAATCACACAAAGTTCAATTCCCAGGGAAGAGAGGTGGATCACAAGGATCTCTTAAATACCAAGTCTTTCCTTAGTCGAATATCCCTTTATAGTAATTTAATAGCACAATTAAATACTACTATTATACCCTCAAATATTGAAAGAAAATAGGACAAAAAGAACATAAGAGTTTTAACGAGGTTCGTAAATTATACCTACGCCTTCGGGCACTAACACCGATGATAACTTTACTATCTCCAAAATATTACAAACAAATAGAATTCCTTAAGAATTCTCAAATGGGAGAAGAGAGAAAACTAAGAGAGAAAGATTGGTTGGGATGAATTGAAATGAGAAATGAGAAGGCCTATTTATAGTTGAGGTTCAAGGACCAAACAATAAATAGCCCATTATCTCAAGGACCAAAAAAAAATTATCCCATGCCACTTTTTCAAAGTCAACTTTAGGGTGCTTAACTTGCACCACTTGGATTGTTTGCCATTAAAATTGTCTGCCATTAATCATAATGTTAACAGGAAGGTCATCATGGATTAACGATGCTGTATATATCATTTCTATAGCACAAGCTATTGGCATTGCTAATGATTCATCACCTCCTACTAGTTCACATGAAGCAATACAAAGAATGGGACGTACACGTTTGCCACCAGCTAGAAGAGAGTACCTCATTGCTTCATTAAGTTTTCATGGATGTCGCAATGGTATTACTTCATCAAGCATTTTGTTAATCTTTTTGGCCTTCATGGCCATGTATGCTTCAAATTCGAATCCTTGAAATGGACTGCCTTGCATAATGAAGCTTTTGAATTGGTATGTGCCGTATTTGTTGAACTGAGTGTTATTTAGAAGGATGGAAAAACATGAATCGCTCAATAAATTTCGTATCGACCTGTCCCGCTCCATTATCATCCCTAATTAGTTATAGTTAAATTATTAAACTATTAATAAACTATTAAAAATATAGGGGTTAAATTGATGGAAAAGAACAAATTGCTTCTAACCTTATAATAAATTGGCATTCTAGGTATCTATCCTATTAATTGCAAACATTCTCATTAAACTAAATATTTATTTATAATAATTAATAATTGTATAAGAATTAAAATTAATAGTTTAATAATTGTATAATAATTATTAATTATTATAAATAAATATTTAGTTTAATGAGAATATTTTCAATTAATAGGATAAATACCTAGAATGCCTATGTATTATAATGTTAGAAGCAATTTATTGTTTTCCACCAATTTAATAGAAAGTAAATAAATAAGGACACTTGATGATAGTGATAACTATTTTAATTAATAACCTATAAGATAACCAGCAATTTAATCCATGTGAAAATAATGAGGTAATTTAATCTTTATAATGTTTAAAATTGAGTAGATAAGTACAATTGAAGTAATACTGACACTTTTCACTACTAAAATTAATAAAATTGAGCAAATAATTACAAATTTTTTTAAACCATTTTTTATAGGTTTTAATCATATCTACTTTTTTTGACACAATGTATAGAATTATCCTGTAACACTTCAAACCTAACCTAGATGTTATGACCAGATCTGGAGGTGTTGTCTAAATTCGTTCGAAAATCCATAAACCATTTTGAAACAGTAAAATAATTAAAGCCAACATGGAGTGAAAAAACTCCAGTTTGATTGAGGAAAACTTCCTTTTAGATAATGTATTAGTTTTGCTGATGATTACTTGTAAAATCACTTTGTTTTGCAGTGGAATTTTTTAGTTAAATAAAGTTTTGGAAAACACGATTTGATTTTGAAGTCCATAATTTGCATAAAGATTTGATGTCATCTAAAATGCTTTAATGGTTCTAAATGAAAAATAAAACAAAAAACTGGATTTAAAAACAGTTCCAAAAATTCAAAACAGTCCCAAATTTTGAAATAGTCCAACGGAATGAAATTAGATTAAATAGGACAAAAGTTAAGGAAATGCAAAGCAAATATGTAAAACCGAGCTTTCGTTACACTGATCCGTCTTATGTCTGAGGGTTACCCTAAGAATCAAACAATCAGAAAGTGAGCTTACAATCTCAGTGTATAACTCAATACATACAATAAATTAGATAATCATGCTTAAACAAACTACGGAACTGATATAGACATCAATGCATAGCAAATACAGATTCAAATGCATAACAGATATAGATTCAAATCCTACCATTATTCACTACACACCATTTCCAACCATCCCTAAACACTAATTAGGGCATTAAATACCCATCCAACCCCACATACCTCTAAGTGATCATATGTCACTTTATAGAATATATGCAGACTAAGCCCATGATCAAAATGCCGTAACCCACCTGAAACAGATATATGTGCCTGAGTCACCAAATATGATAGATAAATTAAACTACTCACACTTCCTCAATAATTATAATCCCACCCCAATGTATATGTAGAACTAAACAAATATCATTTACATGTATTACATACATGCTTTACACATCAAATTTAGATAATATTAACATATAACAGATCATGCTATCACATCTAACATACTACTCATGCGTTCATAAATCATATTTAACGCTAACAGAACATAAAAAAACACGAACCCTATGGAAGGGCTATATTCGATTCATACGATGATTACGACCTTAGGGATAAATTTTAAATTTTGGGCTCACACGTCTGTGTGGCCCACATGCCTACTTGGCTAGCCCATGTGGCCTACAAGGCCCAATTGACCTAAACTGTAACAGCCTAATTTTCAGTGGTATCGGAACAGTGATTCGAGATCACTAAATCCGACAAATGAGTAGGAAATATTATTAATTTAGTGAGTATAAATTAAATGTGAAGTTAGGAAAAATTTTGAAATAGTGAATAGTATACTAAAAATAAATATTAAAATAATTAGAATCGAAAACGAGGTATCGAGACCTCGATAATTTTAAATCGAGCCATAAATATTTTTATAAATATTTATGGAGTATTAATATGTTAGTATTAAAGTTTCGTCAAGAAATTTTAAAGTTCTGATAGTTAATTGAACAAAAAGGACTAAATTGTATCAAATACAAAATTGTGGGAAATGATTAAATAGCTTAATTGATAAAAGAAAGAGGGTTTAAAAGGAAAATAGACCCAAAGTCTATTTGGTCTGGACAGAAAGGGCATGAAATCAGCAAGAAAATAAGGAGAATTAAGGGCAAAATTGGAAAATTGCAAAATTTACTTAATAAAGCTAGGACCAAAGTGGAATTATCTAGATTTCTCTTTATTTTTCCGCATTCTCATCATAAAAACGCCATGGAAGAGTTCTATTAAGCTGGTTTTTCATATTTTTACTTCAAGTAAGTTCAATTTCTGATTATTTCTCGAAATTTTTGTGTTTTTGTGACTTTACAACTAAGTCCTATTGTTGAATTCATTAGTTTTTGATTCTATGAAAGAAATTGAAAGTTTCTATACATATGTGCTGGAAGTATATGATGATTTGGCATGGAATTAGAGCTTTAAATTGTTTATATGTTGATTTTATTGTAAGAATTGAATAGAAAGTGAATGTTTGGGACCTAATTGTAAAAGAGTTTGAAGTTAGAGTTTTATGTGGAAATTCTGAAATTCAATAGTTATGAAATAACTTATAATGTTTATTAAAAGTATTAATTGAGAAAATTATCTTAATTGAGGGGTTAATTGAGCAAGGACTGAATTGTATGAATTGTAAAATTTGGGGCAAAATGAAAATCAACATTTTGCACTAAAACTGTTTTGGACAGCAGCAGTAGTCTAACTTTGAAAAATCGCCAAAAGCTGTAGAAATGGAATTAGAGGATGAATAAAATATGAAATTAAAGATTATTGAGTCTAGTTTCTTATAGAAGAAATAATGTAAGCAATGGAATTGTAAATCATGAGATATGATAAATTTTGTGAGACAAGGTCAGAATGATTTCGGGTTCCCCTGTTCTGAATTTGTAAAATCATAAAAAATGGAATAAAAATAATTATGGGCTTAAATTTATATTTTTAGAATCTTGAATGAGTCTATTTTCAAGAGAAACAAACGGGAACATCATTCGAATCCTGTACGAGGAGATAATTAATTTTTAGTGAAGAAGGGTTGGAACTGTCAGATAGCAGAACAGGGGAGACTTCAATGAATAAACTGTATTAATTGGACCAACCAAAAATTATGAAAATTTTATGGTAAAAAGATATATGAATATAGTTTCTGGGAAAATTTATGGATCTTAATTTGGAGTTCTGTAGCTCAAGATAAAAATAATTTAGTATCTATGACATAGATGGACAGCTTGAATATTCACATAAGTAGATAGTGAAAATTATAGATAATGTTACTTACAAGTGTGTTGTTTATATTAAGGATGTGGATGGAGAGGAGGGGGAGGAAAATATATAAAAATATATGAATGACTCGTGTATAAATTGATCACATGCCCAATTATAATCGATAAGTGTTGAATTAGAAACGATATAATGTTTTATTTAGAATATTTATTATGAAATTATAATTATCGCTATAATACAAAAATCGAACTTGTGAGTTTATATAACTAAATTTAGTGACCATTTGTTAATATTATTAAATTTCAATATTATTTTATGAATGGTGATTAATATTTATGTATGTTAATTGTTGAAAATAAGTAAATTATGTACAAAAGTTATGAAATTAAACCGAGAATTTCGGAGGAACTAACGCAGAAATGAGTACAATCTTTCAAAGAAAAGATGAATTGACAAGAATTACCCAAGTAAACCGAGATTCAGCATTTTTGCAATTCTCGTGTTTGCTTTCCGCTTAGCTCTTACGAGCCTCGTTAACTCATATGAGTTTCAGTTAACCCTTTGGGGTTTCAGTTCACTCGATGAGCTTCATTAGCCTTCTAAGCTTCCGCTTAGCACTTATGTGCTTCAGCTTAGCCTCCGGCTTCGTTTAGCACTTATGTGCTTCAGCTTAGCCTTCGGCTTCCGTTTAACACTTATGTGCTTCAGCTAGATTTTGGGCTTTAGATCACGATGTACTCAAATCCGTAAGCTGTTCCTTGGATGGACAAGTTGGTAAGTCATAAATGTAACATGTGGAAAAAGAAATGTAAGTAATGTTATCATTATTATTATTGAGCTCAATTATGTGATTTTATCATTCAGAGATTGTGTTTGACAGGATATGTTAGTAAATTATGAGTATGTGAATCAAAGTGACAGAATTTAAACACCTAATGAGGTTGAGCTGATTCATACGAATTTGTCATTTAAAATTGTGATTGACAGGAAGAAACAGTGAATTACATGCTTATCAATGGTTACACATAATTATCTGAAAAACAAGAGAAAATGACGGTTATTGATATATGGAAATGTAAGACATTGATATATGAATGTGGAATATGTTTGATAAATGTGTTCATTCTTAACTATGGAATTATGTACCTCATGTGTGCTATTTGCATAAAGATGATATTTCAAATACTTTGGTGAGTAAAGCTTAAATATGAAATAGTATGAAATCGAGACAAGTTGTTATGAAAATATATTTAAATTATCTGTAAGTGTTTTGTACTCCTCGGTAATGCCTCGTACTCTATTCCAGCGACGGATACGGGTAGGGGGTGTTACATAAACCATGTGGCATCGACAGTCCAGTTTTTCAGCTTTCAGTTGTTCACTATTTTTCAAGTTTTTGTTACACTTCTGGAAGTTTTCCGATGTAGGTTCCAAAAACAAGTATTTTGGCACCTAAAGCATAATACACTTAACGAATTAGCCAACAATAGCAAATCGATTTGAGAGGATAAATTCCTTGATTTTCCTAAAATATCAATCCAACCCACAAAACGATTAACCCAAACAGCCACAACGGTTCCAAATTGGCATAAATCCCTTACCCTCGGACGTAAATAACACCTTCACAAGCCGTAATCCTCTGATGGATTAATCGTTCCGTAACCTTCACCTAGATATCCCAAAAGATTAATAATAGAAAACACAACACTTAAACCCCAACTTACCAAAAAAAAACAAATAATGAAAGGAAAAATTTCAGTAACAGAAGAAACAAATATCGACAGTACTTACTCAAGAACTGAGTTATAAACAATTCAATCAACACCCACCACCAAAATTGTAATGGCCTAATTTTCAGTGGTGTTGGAAATGGTGATTTGAGATCACTAAATCCGACAAATAAGATTGAACAAGATAGTAATTTAATATTTATAAGTCAAGTAAGAATTTAGAAGAATTTGTGAAATGGTGAAATTAGTGAATTAAAAGAATTTATTAGGTCAAACGGGTCAAAAACGAGGTATCGAGACCTCGAATTTGAAAATCAAGCTATAAATATATTTATAAATATTTATGAAGTTTCATTTAGCTAGTATTAAAGTTTGGTTGAGAAATTTTAACGATTACGTAGTCAATTAAATAAAAAGGACTAAATTGTAATAAAAATAAATTTTGCTAAAAGGATTAAATAGCTCAAGTGTTAAAAGAAGGAAGATTTAAAGGGAAATTAAGCCTAAAAGTGAATAGGCTGGACGGCAAAGGCAAGAAAATCAGCAGAAAAATAAGGGAAATAAGGGCAAAATTGGAAATTTTACAACTTTAACATATAAAATAAGAATAAAATTGAAGAATCTAAAGATCTCTTCATATTTTATCAGCCAAAACGCCATAGAAGGTCTGGAGAAAGCTGGTTTTTCATATTTTACATCATGTAAGTTTAATTATTGCTTTTTCTTGATAATTTTTATGTTTTTATGACTTTTACAATTAGGTCCACTTGTAGAATTCATTAGTTTTTGATTTTATGGGTGAAATTGGAAGTTACCCTGGATGGATAAGGGAATTTTATGATGAATTATTATGAAATTTAAGTTCTAATTTCATATTAAGGTGGTTTTATTAAGTGATTTTGATAGGGAATGATATTTAGGACCTAATTGTGAAAAAGTTGTGAATTGAAGGTTTCTATTGAAATTCAGAATATAAAAGGTTTTGAAATAGTTTATAATGATAAAATAAAGTGTTAATTGAGAAAAATTAGTTCAATTGATGGGTGAACTGAGCAGGGACTAAATTGTGAAAACTGTAAATTTTGGGGCAAAAGTGCAATTTCGAAATTTGAACAGCATAAATTGTGAAGTGAAATAGAATTGAAATGGATGCTAATGAAGGAATGATTTTATAATTATAGATCAAGAAAACGAATTGAATCGTAGAAAGGAGAAAATTCAAGAATAGTCCCTGAATTTCTACGACTTTTGCAAATTAGTCTAGGTAAGTTCATATGGCAAAGTTCAATGTTTTGATATGAAAATCTTATGATTGTTAAAGTATTTCATTGTTGATGAATACTATCGATTTGCATTAATTAATAAATAATGTGTAACTAAAAGTACAAATTAGTAGGAACAATGGATTTGAGTGCTTCTATTCTGTGACCCTGATGAATTGACGAAAAATATGTGATAAGTGCGCCCGTTTAAGACCATAGCTGGGCTATGGCATCGGTGCAATGTGATAATGTGACTCAGTATAAGACCATAGTGGGCTATGGCATCGATATAATGTGATAATGTGATTCCGTATAAGACCATGTCCGGATATGGCTTCGGTATGATATGTGAACCGTAAGACCATGGCAAGGCTATGGCTTCGTGTGTGATGCGTAACAATGTGAAAGACCATAGTTTACTATGGCAATGTGATAATGAAGCACTCAATTCCCTTATTGTTCCCTAATTTGACAATGAAGTAAATGAGAAATGGGCCTAAGGGAGTTAAATTGTGAGTAGCCATATGGAAATTATTCCAATGAGTTATTAATGAAATTGTGATTTGGAGGATGAAATAGTTAAACTAATAGATATATGATTGTGTACGATATTTGATATGATTTGTGTTTTCATGCCTATGAGCTTACTAAGCTTCAATAAGCTTACTTGTGTGTGTTTAATATTTTTATGTAGATTGACTTGAAGTGGGTAGATCGGATCAACACAACAGGGCACACTATTCAGATCAATTCTGGTAGTTTTTGTTTTATGTTTAAAGATTTATATGGCATGCATAGAGTTTGAATGAATTGAAGTAAAGATGTTATGAACTAGTTAACAATATTTGTACTAAAATAGTTTTTGGTAAGTAGCAGTAGTTTGACTTTGAAAATTCACCATAAATTGTGGAAATTGAGTTAAGGGCTGGAAAAAAAATGAGATTAAAGCCTAATGAGTCTAGTTTCATATAGAGGAAACGGTGCATGCAATTGGATTTTATGTTGTGAGATATTTAAATTGTGGTGAGACAGAGTCTGAATGACTTCGAGTTCCCCTGTTCTGATTTTAGAAAATCATTAAAAATTGCACAAAAATAATTATGAGTCATACTGTATATGTATGGATTCCTCATTGGGTATATTTTTAATAGAAACAAACGGCATGATTATTTGAATTTTGTACAGAGAGAAATTTGGTTCGTAGTGCACAGGGGTCAAAGTAGCCAAACCCGGAAACAGGGGAGGATTTAACTAATAAACTGTACTAATTGGACCAACCAAAAATTATATAAAAAAAATTTTAAGTAGATATATGAGTATAAATTCGGGGGAAATTTACGGATTTGGATTTCGAGTTTTATAACTCGAGATATGAATTATTTAGCAACTATGACGCAGTTGGACAGCTTGTCTGAAAAGTATGATATAAATTATCTGAATTTGGTTAAGTGCTCAAATAAGTTTAGTAGTGCCTTGTGCTCGACTCCGGCAACGGTCTCGGGTAAGGGGCGTTACAAAAATTGAGTACCACAAGAACAACAAGTCAAGAACACAAAGAAAATTTTGGGAAACAAAATGAAGAAAGGAAGAAAGAAAATTCGAAGACCTTCCTTTTCTAGAATCCACATGAAAAGGAAAGAGAAACAAAGTGAACTGAATAGGGAGAAAAGAAGGAATGTGCAAAGTGGGGAAAGTTTTTGAGAATTTTTTTTTTAATTTCAAAATAAAATAAAGATAATAAAATAAAATCCAACTCAAAACTCAAAGATAAGTTGACTCCTTACCACTAAACTAGCAAGATCATTCTTAGCGCAAATTGTGTAAAAATAAAATTTAAGTGCAATAAACAGAAATAGGGACAGAAACAAAAATAGCAAAAATTTCAAAAAACGAGATTTGAATATATGACTTCAAACACATATCCAAAGCATTTAACTATTGAAGCAAATCACTTGACAAAATTTAACAAATCAAAGCTCAAATTTTTGTGGATTTACATATCCATAGCCCCTCCCCAACCCATAAATAGGAAGATAATATGTTTCAACACACTTAAACTCACGTCTTCCTGCATTAACAACAATGCTAATACAATCGAGTTAAGACTCAATCATCAAAAATAATAAATCACATTTTTTTTAGAAAAATATAGATTTTACTTAAATTACATATACCTAACCCATGTTTGATGTGACATATAATAAATCACATATTTTCAACCTTTGGTTTTATAGGTTGGGTGTTAGATTTTATCTACTTTTCTTTAACATTTAATTGAATTAAATTAGGGATCAGCCAAGTTTGGTTTGTAATTAATAAGAAAGAGTAAATGAACTGGATTTAATTTTGTTATTTTTATTTTTATTGAAAATTAATTTTATAATTTAATTAGTATAGTTGGTATCAGGTTTAGGTTGAGTTAATTTTTGGGGTTAAATTATAGAGTAAATTTAAAGTGTCTGTGCTCTGTACTTTTAAAATTTAATCTTTATATTTTTATTTTAGGAATTTAGTATTTTTATTTTTCGAATTTAAAATTTAAATTTAATTGTTAACAACATAATTTTTTAAAAAAATGGATGGAAAAAGAGATGATGAAATTACAAACATTCCAATCTTGTATAAATTTTAATAATACAAGTATGATTTTTAATAATTAGTCTTAAACTATATATGGTAATTATTTCAAATTAGTTGATTATTGATATAATCGAAACAAATAGTTTATATACTTGGAAAATTTCTTGACCATGAGATCAAATAAGAAGAAACATGGGAAGCTTCAAACATGAATAAGAAAAGGAAAAAGGTACCTTATTGTAGCCTCTCTAACCTAACCTAGACGTTATAGTCAGATCATAAAGACTACACTAACCATCGAAATGACTAAGTAAACCTTCGGACCATAAAACCCTAATTCAACTCATTTTGGAAAACTGCGGTTGCACTTGAATTCGTTTGAAAAATATTCCTCTATTGAGCCATCTATTCTTTAAGCCTCATTTTTATTATTGATAGTGGTGTTTTTGGAAACTCGTTGTTTGAAAAGTTCAGGAGCAAAAAATTATATTATCTTTACATGAAATATTCAAGATATTGATGTTCTGTAAAATTGGAATCGGTGAAGAGAATTATCACCTTAAACTTGAGACCTAAAACTTCTAGAGTAATTGGCCAGAATCGATGATTTTATTGTGAACTAAATCTGCTAGAATTTTTAGTATTTATTTATAATAGTCATAATTAATTATGTAAAGATAAAATTATTAGTATTTATTTATAAATATTCCACTATTTTTATTTTATTTAATGATAAGATGTTATACTATTATTCACTAATAGTACATAAAATAGTAAAAGTAAAATAAAGGTTCTTGTACTAAGGGTCGGATTGCGTTTTGCCCCTTCTACTAAAAAAGAGAGTAAATTAGTCCTTTTATGTTAGATTAAAGAGTAAATCTGTCCTCCTTTTAAAAATTTCACCCATTTCTATTATTAAAAACAGTCCTTATATGTCAACATGAAGTACACGTGACTCATCTTGTGTCACTGTCTAGTTAATCTGTTGGCCACGTTAGTTTTTAACAATACAAATAGATGGATTTTATAATAGAAATGACCAATTTGCTTTTTGATTTAATGTACGAGAACTAATTTACTCGTTTTATTAATAGAAATGACAAAATACAATTTGACTCCTAATATAAATATATGGATGATACTTTTACCTACATAAAACCCATACTCAAGGGTTACATCAACAAACATTTATTCCAATTACATATTAATAAATACAAGTAATTAGTTCTGTCGATTAGCAATATAATATGCCAAATGATACAATGGAGCAGCCTTTGCAGTATCAAAACAAGCAAGCTGTTGAACAGCTTTATTCATCAAATGGTAGGCAAAATTTTTAGCCTCATCAATACCCATCACCTTTGGATAAGTTGCCTTATTACTAACCAAGTCCTTGCCTGCTGTCTTCCCCAACTCCATTGATGACTTAGTCACATCCAAAATATCATCCACCACTTGAAATAACAACCCTATACACCTTGCATATATCCTAACCTTTTCAATATCATTATCATCTCCACCCCCTATTATTACACCACAAACAACACAAGCTTCTAATAGCTTAGCTGTTTTATGAACATGAATGAACTCTAATTCCTTCAAGCTCACCACTCTTCCTTCACTCTCAATATCCATAATTTGACCCGCCACAAGCCCTTTTGACCCTATTGCTGAACTTAACTCAGCAACAACTCGAACCAGACGATCTGGTGAAACGTTATTTGCGTTACAAGCAATGTATTCGAAAGCAAGGGAAAGAAGTGCATCACCGGCAAGAACAGCGGTTGATTCACCGAAAACTTTGTGGTTTGTTGGTTTACCTCTTCGAAGATCATCGTTGTCCATACAAGGAAGGTCATCATGGATTAACGATGCTGTATGTATCATTTCTATAGCACAAGCTATTGGCATTGCTAATGATTCATCACCTCCCACTAATTCACATGAAGCAATACAAAGAATGGGACGTACACGTTTGCCACCAGCTAGAAGAGAGTACCTCATTGCCTCATTAATTTTTAAAGGATGTCGCAATGGTATTGCATCATCAAGTATTTTGTTAATCTTTTTGGCCTTTATGGCCATGTATGCTTCAAACTCGAATCCTTGAAATGGACTGCCTTGCATAATGAAGCTCTTGAATTGGTATGTAATGCCATTGTTGAACCAAGTGTTATTTATAAAGCTGGAAAACCCCGAATCGGCAATAAATTCCACATCAACCCGTCCTGTTCTATTATCATTAAATTTCATATTTCAGCATGAAATTAAACAAATTTGAATATGGCTAGCCATGCTTGTTGGTTAAGGACCTTATTGTAAGGGAATAATTAACATGCCAGCCAGCCTAAAGTTCTTTTATTAATAAAAATAATTTAATTGATTTTATTTGATTGCATTTGATTTAAAATCTATTTCGTGAGAAATCATCTTAAAAATTTATTAATTAATATAATAGAAATTTGTCAAAAAATTCACTTATTCTTTAAAAACTATATTTAAGAACAAACTATCATTCTTTTAAGAAAATAATTTAACATACAAAACCTGATCTCTTAAAATGGGTCGACCATAAGTAGAAGTTTGGTTTTGTTTTCCAGATAAGTTTCCGATAAAAACTTTGTTTAATTCATCATTAAAACGTAGCCGTAAACGCAAGTTATAAGATTGAGATAAGATTCCGATCAAAATTTGTTATTGTTTTGCTTAGCTTAATCATAAATTTACTTGATCGGTTATTGTTTATCTTATCCTTTAATTACGAAATGGGAGATTCGATCTCTGCTCATAAGAATAGAGCATATTTTATTATCAGACCTTTACCTCTTTAAAGAGCACCCGCAACAAGGAAAATATTAGGATGACAAAAAAAAACCTGAAATCGAAAAGTTTCGAATCAATCCGACCCAATAGAATCGGGTTTTTTTCTTGACATCAAGTTTCGTGGAAGGTTAGGGTAAGGTCTGCTAGAAATCGCCCCGCCCCGAAATATTTATGAAATTACCCTTATATTTTTTTTAATATTAATTAAGTTAAAAAATCCTTAAAATTTATCACTACTTACGTCATTTTACCACATTTGCTCCCATTTCACGTTAGTTTCTTTTCTTCTCTCATTTCAATATATTTTTCCAAGTATCCCTCTAATTTTCGTTCCTTATTTTTTTCTTCTATGGTGTAATAATTTTTTTACTTGGTCATCTAGGCATGTTTTTATAAATAATTTTTTAATTTAATTAATCACAATTTTAAATGAAAAATTTGAATTCAGGTCAGGTCGGATCAGAGTTGGGTATACAATTAGTTTTCAGGTTTGAGTTCTGTAACGTCCCCTAACCCTATACTGTTTACCAGTCAGTACAGTCCAATTTCAGTTATTAATTAAAATAAATATTCACACTTATCCTAGTTTTAAGATGTCGTCCCTTTAATAGGCCCTCGCGGTCCAATATGGACAGTAAATTCAATTTGGAACTAATTTAGAATCAATACGATTTTTTTTTTATATTTCAAAATTCATACTATATACCGTTGCCAACCATAATTTACTTATTTCATCAATACTTTTATAACTTAAATGACTCTCATTAAACATCCTAGGTACATGCCATTATCAATAGTACTCAACATACTTTACCTCGTTGAATTCGGGATCGGCCTGGAATGCTGATTCAACAGTCTAGCCTTAACTTAACCTGCGCACGGAAACAAACCGTGCGCTGAGTATACACTCAGTGGTATTTCTATAATCTGAACACTTAAACAATTATAAAACATATTAATACATATATTGAACTATTCAAACTCAATGAGAATTCAAACATTCACTTTCCAACCAATGTTTTGGTCTACTTTAAATTTCAAATCATTTATTATTTTTCAATAGCAATTAATCAATCAGTAATATTCATTAACACTCAGAATAATTATTTATTCAAGAATCGATTATTCGGTAACAATCAATTATTCAATAATAACCAGTTATTCAATATCGATCAATTGATTGGTTATCTAGTAACAGTCAATTATTCAGTAAAATCAGATATTCAGTAACTATTAAGTTATTCAGTAGTAGTCATTCATTCAGTGACAATCAGTTATTCAGTAATGATTAATTATTCAAGAATATTCGCTTATTCAAGAATGTCTAATATCCATAATGATCAATTATCCGGTAACAATCAATTATTCAAGAATAATCGTTATTTTATACCTTTATTTACCCTATTAACATGACTCGGACTCGAGCGGATACGGATCCAACCAACACACCAAGACGGCACATAGTGCCTCATCGGCCGGCGAAACGATAAAGAATAAGAGTAGTAATGCGGTACACGAGTACCTCATTGGAACAAATCCGAATAGTAACGATATAAGATAAAGATTCAACACACAAAGTGTTGAATCGATATGATAACGATAACAATATTCGACACACAAAATGCCGAATCGGTAACAGTAGCAGTAACAATATTCGATTCGACACACAAAGTGCCGAATCGATAACAGTAGCAGTAACAATATTCGACACACAAAGTGCCGAATCGGTAACAGTAGCAGTAGCGGTAACAGTAACTAGCACATAAGTGCCTAAAATACGGCACATAAAGTGCCCGATCGGTAAAGTCGATAAATCTCGTACTCTTCCAATCCTATGGCATGCCAATTATATCCGACTAGCCCGACAAGTTAATAGGAAATTTAATTCTTATTCCAATTTTACTTAATATTCATATTTACCCCTATTAACAAGACTCGGACTTTGGCGGATATACGGATTCCAACCAAACACACCAGTATGGCACTCAGTGCCTGAACACTTCCAAATCCTATGGCATGCCAACTATATCCGACTCAGTCCGACTAGTTAATAGGGTATTCAAATCATTTTTCTATTTCAAATTCGCTTTCAATTCAATCACAATTTCTCATATTTCAATATCCAACCAATACACATTTCAATTAATCATAATTCCATTCCATTCCATTCAATTCAATTCAATTCAAATTCACTTTTCCACTTTCTGATCAGTATACAATTCAATACCAATATATATTTCAGATATTCACATATAATCATACTTTGGTTCAATTCCAACCACTTTTCAATCAATACACAATTCACATATTTACACATATTCATAATTTATTTTATTTCAAATAATTTAATCAATGCACCTACCATACATAATAAATAATAAATTTAATAATTAAATATTAAGTTCGGGTTATAGAAATACAAACCGTAACTTTCGAGCTAACTCCGTTGACTTTGTCTTGTCCTTTCTTAGCGAGATTTTACGTACCACATTGACTACTGAAATTAATACAATTCATAATCATTAATAAATTACTAATTTATATCTTGAGTTACAGAATTCTAAATTAAGATCCGTTAATTTTTCCTGAAACTAGACTCACAAATCTTCTTACCATAAATTTTCAGAATTTTTGGTTTAGCCATTAAGTACAATTTATTCTTTAAATTCACCCCTATTCTGCTGTCTGACAGTTTCGACCCTTCTTCACTAAAAATTAATTATCTCACAGTACAGAACTCGGATAATATTCCCGTTGATTTCTCCTAAAAATAGACTCATTAGGGATTCTGAACATATAACTTTAACCCTCTAATTATTTTTCTCCAATTTTTGGTGATTTTCCAAAGTCAGAACAGGTGAACCCGAATTTATTCTGACCTTGTCTCACAAAATTCATTATATCTCATAATTTACAATTCAATTTCTACTCAATTTTTAACCAAACTTAGACATAATTATCTATTTTTCATCATAAAACCATAATTTCGAAATTCTTTCAATTTAGTCCTTAAAGCATAAAACTTATGAATCACTTTACAATTCAATCCTTATTTCATTTCTAACTTGAATTTCTATCAATTTAGCCCTTAATTCATCATTTTACTCAACATGAACAATATTTAGAAATCTAATAACTTTCAAAATATCAACTTAATTTCATCAAAACTTTGTTCTAAAGCTTTTAAAACATCAAAATTAAGTAAAAAGGGCTAAATTAACATATCCATTAAAGTTTAAAGCTTCAAAACCTCAATTTTCCCTTTTCTCCCTTTCTTTCTTTCTTTCCTTTCTTTCTCCCCTGTTCTTCTCTGTTTCGTTTGCTTTGTTTTTCTTTTTCATTTCTTTTATTTCATTTCTTTATTTTATTATTAAACTATTATAATATTTATTATTTATACATGTGTATATTTATTAATACACATATATTAATTTATCACCTTACACTTGTTATAACTTTTATTTATTTAATTAATTAATATAAAATAATATTAATATAATATATTTTAATTATTATTATTTTACTTATATAATAAGTAAATACACATGTATAATACATGTATACCATTTATATTTGTACACATTTAACTTATTTTAACCATACCTTTGTCATCCCTTTTGGCTTATTTCCTATTTAGTCCCTTCACTTTTCTTTATTCTATAATTAAACTTTCACACTTAATTCAATTTAATCCTTTTCACTAATTACTCTTAATTAAACTAAATTTACTTAATTAAAGTCTAATTAACCACTCAATTGACTTCGTAAATATTTTTAATAAATATTTACGAATCTATTTTTTTAGAAATGGAGACCCGAAAATTCACTTTCCCGATAACCGTAAAATTTAGATTATTACAAGTTCGGATTCAGGATGAGTTAAATTGTTTTAAGCTCTGAGTCATGGCCCGGGCATGGCGGTAGAATATCTGATCGGGGTCAAAGTGATGGGTGATCACTGCTACTGTTGATAGACACCCTGATTTTGACAAAAAAAAAATTGTCCATAGACACATGGCTAATGTAAAGTGCGATTAAGTCTAAAGCAACAACAACACGTCAACAAGTCCTGTATGGGAACATATAATGATTGCTCACGATTCGAAAGCTGGAATTACAGCATGAAACTTGCAATGTCTTCATACCGAGGTTGCCACGATTTTTGCCTAACTTACTGCTGCTGCAAGCTTTCGTGCTTATGGATTTCAAGATCCAAGCCGATAAGTTTTGAAGCAGATGAAGGCAGGTGATGTGTCCCAGTTATGAAACAGGAGATATTTCGATGTTGAAGATAGATGAGATATCTTGATGTTGCTTGTTATGTAGCGTTACACAAATGAAAAAATAGGAGTTGCTTGTAACTAGTGAGTAGCCAAAGAGGCAGGTACGGGTCTAGACCTCTTTAGGTTCAATGGGAAAATTGTTTTATAGCTCCTCTCAAAAATTAAAAGAACTAATTTAGTCTCTTTTTAACTTTAGATTAAATGAAAAATATATATAATTCTAGCTCTTTTGAAAACTTATAATTTAATTTAAGCATTTTTAATACAATTTTTTTAACTTTGGCCCCTCAAATTTTATAATCTTATCACGATTCCTCTTAAACAAAATTTCTCACTTCATCCTTATTTGTAATGGCAATTTGCACCATGAGAGTATACAGAAACGATAGGATGAAGACGATTCACACTATGAATAGTATGAAGACGATTCACACTATGAATAGTTTAGGAAGCGATTATACAAAGAGTTTGTGGGAAGTATTTATAGAGAATAATGGAATTGATCGTGGATCCCATCTATCGAGTTGCCTTTCTCATTAGGTGTAGTGGTAAGACGACGTGTGGAATCATTTTCGATGAGACCAAATGGAATATCTACCGAATGTGGTAAATTAATAGAGGTTGTGAATAGCTCTTCCCATCTCTTATAAAGATACAAACTAGTTCCATCATACTTTTCAATTTCTAAAGGAACGACAACATCAAGAGCCAAGCACAGACCTTCTGCCTCTATAGACCTATAGAAATGCATGCTTTCAATTGCCTTTAACCTTTCCTCATTCACATTCATTTTATGGGCTTCCTCTATGTCAGAAATATTAGGCTTTTCTAATCCTTAGGGTTCTTCTTCTTTCCAATGTAACTTGGCCCTATAAACATGAATGGCAAGTCGTTGCAAAGGTGTTAAAGCTTTATCATAGACTATCCATGAATGCATGACGCATAAAATAAATAATGTGATGTTCCTATATACATGTGGAAAAGAGTCTATCCTATATGCCTTAAGAGAATGGATGTGTTATAACAAACGTCGATAATGGCGGTAGAACGATCGCAAAGCGATAACAAAAAAAAGAACACACAGATTTTACATGAAAATCCTTTCGGGGAAAAACCACGGGTAGAGGAGGAGGAGTTTCAACTACATCTATTTAAAGGTTGAAAAACCTTATTTTAATCAAAGTCAAATAGAAGAAGAATAATTCTATACAGATTCAACTTGTGCCGGCCTCTCGCCCCCATAGATCCCATTATTTTGCCACTGTATTTGTTTCTTCAACAAGTGACGGGATTCGGGTCACACTATCTCTAACAGGTTGCATGAACATATGAACAATACTTATAGAGAAAAAAACGAAAACAAAAAGTCTTTTATATACAAGGTTTATGGTGATCGTGATAAACTTATAGGCAACACAAAATATAATCATAGAGATTTAATGGCCATCAAAAGACACGCATAGGCTTACACTAAAGCAAAGATGGTAACAAAGCACATCTTATCAATATATATTGTATGGCACAGTAATTCTTATGATGATCTATTATAAGCACGAAATACACAGACAAATAATAAAAGACTAACATATGGGATGGCAAAGATTCAACATGAGTACAAAATACTACGTATGATGCATGAGGAGACAAAGAAAAATCAAGTCAGTACCATAAACACATGTAACAAAAATTATGTATGCAGCTTACAAGGTTTTTATTTCTACGAAGATTTGGGCGTGGTTCTATCCTACGGTCAGTCAACTAAAAGGGCTATTATATGTTGGCTTAATGTTAATTCTAATACAAAAAGGAACCCAAATTAGTTTACCGATAGCCATGGAGGATAATGTTCCCTTTTCCTCACCCTCTACAAGCTTCAAAAGGAAGGGTTTGATTTTAGGGGGTCCAATTTTCGATACAATGTCGAGTCTTTGATTTTTTATATAATGTCTAGAATTACTCATAGCCCCTCCTCAACCTTTAAGAGGATAATGCACTTTAGTGCACTCAAACTCATATCCTCTTATACTGGCAACAATACTAACTGAATTAAAATTCAATCGACAATCATACATATTTACAAACACCCTAAATGTCAGAAGTTAAGTTCATGGTTCGTGTAGGGACCCAAATCTGCCCGGGCCCAATTGAATGACCCAAAGCCAAATTACCCAAGCCCAATTTACATCAAACCCTAGCCCAAATAATAGCCCACTATGTAAAAAAAAAATTGCAGCAGCCACCAAAGTTGTCAGCCGCATGCCTTCAGCCACCAGCCTTCTCACGTGCGCCACCACCGCTCGGGGCGCCAGTCACTGGCCTTCCACGCGTCTGACACTCCCATGACCTGCAAAACATTTGGAAAAGAGGAAAAATGGCAGCAAAAAGCACAAACAGTAGCAGAGAATAAAACAATAATATTTTAATATGGGAATCGGCTATAAAGCCGAAATGAAACTGATTGTATTGGGGGGGATTTTGGATTCTATCTGATTTTTTTTTTGGCTAAAAATAGAGGTCGAAAGAAATCGTAAAAGGAGGGATCCCCATTCTTGTACCGAGGATTTTTCAGAAATAAAAAAAAAATACAAAAAAGGTTGATTTCCGACCGTATTCTCTTGGTTTTCATTTTGTTCTTTAGTTTCTTTTTATTTTTGTTTACAAATCTATTAAACGAAAGTGGACATAAAAAATAAAAAAAAGAGGAGAAGAGAGTCTTACCGGATCCACCTCGTGGCTGTGTCGTCGGAGTCCTCCTCTCCGTTCGGCATGGTGAACGACGGCGATGATGAGTTTTTGAAATCCTAGCTGAAAAGGGGGAGGGGGAGAGAACAGAGAAGCTCTCTATTCTTTTGTTTGAAATTGGGGCTGGTAATAAAAAAAAAAGGGGGTCTTTTTATGTTTAAATGATGAGGATGAAACGGCATGTTTGGTGGAGTGGGGTGTGCATTATCCCTAAATGGGAGATTTGCTAGATTAATCCTTCTCCTTTGCAACTTTATTCGACCAGCCCCCATTTTCTGTTTTCTTTTGTTTTTTTTTTATTTAGCTCTTAGATTTCGTTTGGATTACATCTGGGTCCTTCGAAACACTGCGCATAAAAGGCTAGGAATATTTTCCAGCTAGTCCTTCGTTGTTTCAGCGTGATTCGTTTCGATCCTTGATGGCCTTCTTTTTATTATTTTCAATATTCTGGTTTTATTTTTATTTTCTTTAGTATTTTATTTACTTGCTCTTTTTAAATTCAACCCCTTATATTTTATTTTATTTTAGATTTATTAATTTACCTATATTTTACGCCTTAGACTTCATTTTTTATGTTAATTCAAATTCTTTTAGTTTCCATTTTGTTTTTTTCTTTATTTTTATTTCACCATTGTTTTGTACTATTCTTTTGCCTTTATTTTTACATTCATGGCTTATTACAACTGGTCATTGTATTATTATTATTAATATCCTTATCACGTTGTCCTTTTGCTCCATCAATATTATTTGTTATTCGGTCTTATTTGTTCTATTTATTTTATTTTCTGTTTATAGTTTCAAACTAAATTGTTTTATTTATTATCTTGTTCATCTACTTATTTCTTTATTCCTTTAACTTTTATACTAAAAATTCATTTATTTATGTTTTTTGATGCTCTTGATTTTACTATCATTATTATTATTATTATTATTTTATTATTATTATTATTATTATTATCATTATTATTATTTTTTTTATCGTTGTTTGTGTTATTTATTTATTTACGTATATATCATTTACTTAAGTTTTTATTTTACTTTTCGTTATATTTGATCTGTGATTATTTCGCGTGTTAGCTAATTTTTGTTATTCTCGTCTCTTATTTTATTTTATATTAATGCATATATTATGCTCATGTATATTATCCCCTTTTTTTATTTTATTTCGATTTACAAATATCACTTTATGATTTCTAATTCTCTAAATCTAATTCAAGTTAAATTTGGGTATTCCAAGCCGGTTTATAATTATGCGTTTAAAAATTCTTTAAAACGGAGATGATGTTCGATGTTTAGCAATTCGGGGAATCGTGCCCTATCGTGCTGGGTTGCAATTTCTTGTTTGCCCAAAATAATCGGATGTCTCTTTAGAGTTTCATTCATATTTTCTAAAAAAAAACTTATAAAAACAAAGGAAATGTTCGGTATTTAGCAATTTAGGGAATAGTGCCCTATCGTGCTGGGTTGCAAATCTCCCGTTTGTTCAAAATAATCGAATATCCCTTTGGAATTTCACTCGTGTTTTCTAAGGCAAGGCAATGTTCAATGTTTGGTAATTCGAGGAAACGTGCCCTAACTTACTGGGTTTCGACTTTCCTCGTTCACCTTAACTAACCGAATATCCTTTTGAAATACACGAATTTTTATATAAAAGGCAAGCTCGCTCTCGAAAATTTAAAATGTCGTGTCCTAACTTACTGGATGTGACATTTTACATTTTGAGACGAGAAGGTCTTTAACATTTGAGCATTTTCTTTACAAAAAGGGATCGCATTTTAAATTCTTTCAAGTTTTCAAATTTTCGACACTAAGACACTAATTAATCAACTAGGTACCAATTCTTGGGCGTTACGAGGGTGCTAATCCTTCCTTGTGCGTAACCGATTCCCGAACCTGTTTTCTTGATTTACGTGGACCAAAATTGTTGTTTAAATAAATCAAACCATTTATTAAAAACAACCACTTTTACAAGGTGATCCAATCACACCTAAACAAAAAAAAGATTGGTGGCGACTCCATTTTCGCTTTCCAAAAGTCGATCCATCATTTTTAAATTCTTTGAAAAAAATGGTTTCGACAGTTCGACTTTCTATGTCCTTAATGGAGTCGCCAAGCTATCATAATGTGCTAGAGAATTTTGACAAACTATCAAAAGCATGGAGGTCCTTATTTGTAAATCCTGAAGTTTAAATTTCAAAGTTTGAAAGAAATTGAAACCCTAGGGACTTAAAGTTGTAATTTAAGAATGCAAAACCCCCTTAAAAACAAATTAAATACACGAAACCCCTTTTACCAAATTTTCCATTTATTTTTACTACAAATAATATCCCCCAAAACTTCTCACTTTACATATTATAATATATTAGTTTTCTTTGAATTTTACGTGTAATTTATTTAATACAAAAATTAAATATATAATATTATAATGTAAATATTAAAATATATTACAGTTATTTATATTTAACATTTTGATGAAAGATAAATATTAAATAAAATATATATGGGTTGGCCAATTGCAAATGCCCATGGAGTCTAGTTCTAGACTTGTGGTCTATATCTTAGTACATGTGCGTGACCTGGAGATTGCTAAAATAAATAATGGCTCGGCCATATCACAGGCTTACGACACTCGATCTTGTCGTATGGTCACCCAAATATATTCCACTGAATTGCATATTCACGAGTAAAGCATCCAAGACAAGTGGCGTCACGGGGAGCAACCTGGAAGCACCCACTGTTCACGAACGACCCTCAAACTTGCACCCTCCAGTTAGTACGAATGACTCTCCAACTTGCACCATCCAGCTGGTCACTGGGTGACCAACCACCAACATGTTTTATCTCCCATTAGGTCCATCACTAAATAGTGTACTCTTCATTAGGTCACGCACTTATTAAGAGGACACTAAGATTAATAATCTCATATTATCTTAACAAAAGAATGATGTACTACACTTGACAACAATCAAGGTGTAACAGCTTTACTACCTACTCAATCATACATTCGTCATATCTTAAAGTTGTTAATGATATGACATTACCAAACAAATGGATCCTCCTCTTATATACAACCCAACACACAATAATAATGGGATCTTCTCTTCCTTTCAATAACCATAAGCATTCGACCCAGCACACAATCTTCCTTATCTACCTTAAGCTCCCTTCTCCTTACTTCTCCCAACCGACCTCCTTATCACTACTACCATCTCTTGCTATCTTCTTCTTTATTGAACGCTTGTACCAACAAGGATACTTTGATTATATATCAAATACAAACCCTACATTATAAATAGTTGCATTATCTTAAAATTTTTAACAATACAAATAGATAAATTTTTTAATAAAAATAATTAATTTACTCTTTAATTTAATATATAAATATTAATTTACTCATTTTTTAAAAAGTGAAAATACAATCAAATTACCGTTAGATCCATCATACTTTTACTCCTACAAAGTTCCAAAATGAATCAGCAAAAGAGACAAAAACCCAAGCCCTAAAACCAGGAATTCCCCTGTTTCCATACAGCTTTAATGTTGTAGTAAGAAGTAACAGTAAAGCCCCTAGCAGACGATGCCCTTCACCAGTACTTATATAGTATTACTTATTGGTCCTTTTTCATGGAACGGTATATATGAATAATTGATGAAAAAAGAATAGTTCACAAAAAGTTTGGCAGAAATAGCACTGTTGTTGTTGCTGCCAAAACAGGGTCGAACACGTGGGTCTTTGTCAGTGAACAATAATGGCTCACACCTATCTGCATAGAGACAAATTAAATGAAATTTCTAGCTTTCGCCCCTCTATTATATTTAAATTTAATTTTTTATATAATTTTTAATTTTTTAATAAAAAATTTCATTGTCAAAATATTAATGAGACCAGTAGAGGGGTAAAGCAATTTGGATTTAAATAATATTTATATAGCAATTTAGAGTAATTTGACAGAACGTATAAATTTTGAAGATTAACGTTGTGATTAATTTACTATAAAAAGGAATTTAAGAGGGATCAAAGTGGTATATTAACCAACTTTTATATAAATGTTTATCACGTTTGATGATGGAAGTGGAAATGAAAAGAAATGAACCAAACCTATGATTAATCTTGGTTTTCAAAAATGCAATAATACTCCATAAATGATTTGTTTGCCTATACAAAACCAGATGCCAACATATAGAGCTGGCATGTTGAATGTGGTGGGTCATTTTGACTGCTTCTTGTTCCCTATTTGTCCACTATTTTTATTGAGAGCTATCGAAAATATCAGATAATTTGTTGAACATTAGTATTTTTTAATTCGATTAATCTTTTCAGTATGATTTTTTCGGGATTCAAATTTGTGTTCCTATAGAAAAACTTGAATTACCCATTTTGAGGAGAGGATATGATTGTGAAGATGGAAAAGTGCAATTATTTGCTTCAACTCAATCGAATACTTATTTGATATACTTGAATGAGACGAGGATTACTACGAGTATCTCTACTCCACAAATATTTGCAGTCGTAGATGTTGGTTATATTCATAATTACTTCGCATTGTTTCATCCTATTTTTTTCAATATTAATATTATAAAAATATAGACTTATAATTTATTGGGTTTTGACATTGGTTGTGTCTATGAACCAAGATGAAAATATTCAAAAACTTGATAATGATACACTAAAAAGGATTCCATGGATACAAGAGAAACCCCCATAGCTGTAGAACCATTGAATCAGTACAATACCCAAGGGTAAGACCTAAAACGAAAGAGTTAGACATAGAGCCCAATAAAAAATGAAGATGCAACAGTTGTTTTCAAGTCAGGGACGACTGAGTCACTGTTGGAAGCAGTATTTCATGCATGAATTATTATGACTGAGAAACAAAAAGCAGTTGATATATAATTTGACCCCTGAACGTATTTATTTGTATCTAGTTGGTCCCTAATTTCTTTTTGGACCTAGTTGTTCCCTCAATTGGTATTTTGCCAATCAAGTTAGTCCCTCTGCACTAACACCATAACCTTTGAGATAGTTGTTCCCTTAACATATTGGCTAGAAATAGGGATGTTCACAGTTCGATTAAAATTGAATTAACCGACTGAACCAATCTAATACGGTTAATCGGTCAGTGGCTGAAATTGTTTGGTCGAAGGTGGGTTAATAGTTTTTTAAAATTTTAGTTATTAATTAATTTAACCGAAATATTTGTTATTTTCAAGACTTATGTGGTGTTTCTAATGTCTTATTTGTTGTTGTCACCTCCATTTAAAATTTTTTGAACTATTAAATAAAAGAAAATGAACATCAGCAATGTATTTTTTATATGTTGTATACTTATTTTAACCAAAAGACAAAAATATATAAATTTCGGTTAATTTCGTTAACTGACTGAATTAACCGAGATATTTTGGTTCGGTTAACAGTTAAAAATTTTTACATTTCGAGTAATTCAGTTCGGGTATTAACCAAACAGACCATTTGAACACCCCTAGCTAAAAACGCCACGTCAATACAAACTAACAGTGTTAGGGCAGAAAGACCAACATAGTCGACGGAATACAAGTTCAGGGACCATGTAGGTAAAATAGACAATTTTAGGGGTCAAATTGTATATTATCCCAACAAAAAACAAAGATCCCTTGAAGTTTGCGAAGCAGCTGTCAAATACACACACTATTACAACAACAATACTATGTTGATGCACTTGTGGAATAATCAAAGCCTCTAAACACCTCAACTATTCTTTACAATGAAAGGTACACCAGCCTTTTCATGGCTGCTCTGCTCTTACCCTCACCTCTCACTACTCATTTTTATTTTTGCAATTGCATGGTCTACTACTTTTCCTTGAACAAAGCAGATGCACTGCCAATACTGCACACATTTTTCTCTCTTTTTTCTTTTTTTTTCAACTTTTCTTTTTAAATTATTATTCTTAAAATGAAGTACCTGTGAATAGTTTCAGTTTACTGGCTTGACTTATGGAAGTAGAGGCCCTTTATCTAATAGGAAAAACAGGCGTTTTTTGTCTCATGCTAAAATCACAAATTTCACTACTAACCTTTATATTTTCTTTTTTTTTTCAATTTCATCCTTATTTTTGAGGGGCTAAATTTGATTATAAACTTTTAAAAAAGAGTTGGAAAATACTGGCTAAAATATTGGTTTTTTTAAGATGTTGATGTGACAAACTACATGATAATCCGTGTATTTTTAATGTTAATATATGATATTATTTTGTCTTATATGTTATATTAATAAATAATTTATAATTTTAAAAAATTAACATGAAGTCATATTGATATGTTTTAAAATGTAATTCAACATATTTTAAATTCTTTTTAATAAAAATTGATGTAAAATTTAACTTTAAAAAAAACAAATAAAGACTAAATTTATCAATATAATTTTATGAAAATATTTAAATATCAATAATCATTTTGTTAACTTTAAATTTTTCTAAATGAAAATTTAATTTAAAAATAGGTTTTTTTTAAATTAGGGAAATAAGTTGATTTTTGGGAGAGTATATGAAAGTGTGTTTAACTGGACAAACTTTCTACTGACATGTAAGGAAAAACGAATTCAGCTGGAAATAATTTTTGAAAATTCCCAAAAAAAATACACCCAAGTTGATGATCTTTCATACTCTCTTTAAAATCGACTTATTTCTCTAAATCTTCAAATAAAAATAAAAAATGACCTACTTGACCAATTAAAAAAAATTAAAAGAAATCGACGTATATTGCTTATTTAGCTTAAAAGAATACCCATTTAACAACTAGAATTTTACTTTTAAATAAAAAATGTTTTTGGGTTTTAAAAAAAAATCTAATGAATATAAAACCATAATTTGACCATAAATTATCAATTAGGGATGACAAAAAAACCCAAATCAAACGGTTACACGGTTACGACCCAATCCAATGAACTCAAATATTTTATTTTTCAAATCGAAAATTAGGTTCTAACTTAATTGTTCAAATCGAATCGAATTTTAGTCAGACCAAGACGAAAAGACCCACCCATCCGAGGATAATTATGGAAATACCTTTTTTATATATAATATAATTTTAAGATATATGATAATAAAATTCTCTATTATGCCTAACATTTTGCTTTCCCTATCTGCCAGTCATTCATGTCTCAAGAGGCTAAACATATTTGCTAGCAACACGTAACATAAAACAAAGATTTCAAAAACCATAAAACAAGAAGTCACTTTCAAACCAAGTCTAATTAATTGACCAAATGTTGTTCATTTCAACCACATATAATACATTAGCTTAAGTAGCTTTGATGAGCTTTACAACAATAAATATGATCAGTCAAGTAGCCTAGCCCAGCCTTCTTAAATACCGGCATTTCGGTACGCCCTCGAATTCTTTTTTTCATCGATTTAGCTACAGATAATATAAGATGGGGGTGGCATGGTAATCAGCTACCTTTCGGTTCTGCAGTAGAAATGGGGGGTGCTCGGGTTCATGATCACCGGGGGGAAATGGTGTTGGAGGAAAGTTGCGTTGGGAACTCGGAGTTGGCCAGCAGCAGCTGATGGTGAAGTAATTATTGAAGATGAGAATCCTGATGATGCTGCACTAGGGAAGAGTGACATTTCTTTTGTTCCACCATAAGGACCTTGGATTTGCCATGGTGTGGAATCTACTTCTATCCTCTTCTCTATTGCTCTTTCCTGTAAATAAATAAACAAAAACCGTCAACCGACACCGTTATTTCGAACTACAGGTAGGAAATAGTTTTGCAAATTAGGGGTTAACCAAAGAGATGTGGAGCTTATACCCTATAAACTGGAAAGAAACTGGGGTTTGCAACATTCCAATTCGGAACGTGCTTGAATGCTGTTGCTTGGCCAAGACTAGGTTGAACTCTCATTGTTGCCGAAGCAGAGTTCTCGAACTGAAACGGGCGAATATAAGCAACCAAATGCATCCTTCAATCAATGAACTGAAATAAATTTTGAGGATGTAATCAACATTACCCTTGCTCCACTCGCAACAGGCAAGCCATCATAGCTGTGCTGGAAAGGAAAGTTGCTTGAATTTTCATTCTCCTTTTGGAGATTGGACGTACAAGGGGGTGCTATGCCCAAGTTCAAGTCAAGAACTCGATTCTGGTCTGTAACAAGAGGACCAACAATTTAGAGGACACTAAAAAATTGTTTAAAATATATGCAGATTGAAGATGACAATTCTCAAAACAAAAAAGTACCTCCGTTTTCAGATTCGGAGATTAGTTCCCCCTCGTAGGTGCTTGGCTCAAAGTTGGTGACCGCTTCTCTTCCATTACATTTTATAGCAGCCTTATCATAAGCCCTGATATTCAAACAAGAACAACATATATCGAGCTGGTTGAGAAATAAAAAAATTGGTACTATCACAAGAAAATTTATGATCTACACACCTTGCGGCTTCTATTTCACTATCGAATAGCCCAAGATATATATACCTGCAAGAAAAGAATTATGATAAACCAATCAAAACCAAGTTTCCAACAGTTACCAATTCATAATTCAACTTCTTAGTTTAATGTCACCACTTAAAACAACATATCGACCAAAACACTAATACCATTTTAGACTGTTTAGGTTAAACCGAACGATTCTAATAACGAGCATCTGATATGCCTATGCATGCAACATGGGTACACTCAAAACTTTTTTCAAGTTTCTCTCGCATATTCAGAGGATAATGCTCGATACAATACACCATATTCATATTCTACCAAAGATTTTATATATAACAAAATTTTGAGTGCTGGGACTTTATTTATACCAAAGTATATATAATAAACATAATTAAAGATCAACACTAACTAAATGAAATTAAGGTCATAAATTAGCAAAATGAAGCTTACTTCTTGCCAAGAAGTTGCCCCATTCGAGCCTCCCATCGGCCGCATTTGTGCAACGTAACGCCCCTGTATTTTGAACTTCCTCTTGAAAAACCAGTGCTCTGCCTACGCAGGATATGCACAAATTCTTCTTTTGTGAAATTACTCATCTACAAAAACAAAAATGAATCATTCAATTGAATTGAAAAGTATTATTTCAGAAGGCATAAATTAAGTTCATTTAATCACATTTAAATCCCTAACCTGTTTAATATCATCATCATAATCACTAACGTTAAAATTAATATCAGCATCGGTTCCTCGAAACTTGATTGCTGCTCGATCATATGCTCTGTTAAAAATCAAAATAAAATTTTAAAAAAAAACCCAAAATTTCAAAAAAAAACCCAAAATTTCAAAAATATATGACCAAAATATGAGAAGAAAAATTTACCTTGCCGCAGCATGTGCTGTATCAAACCCACCTGTAGAAATAAACAACAACCCAGATTTTTTAAAGATTTAAAATTTAAAACCCATCATTTTCAAAGCTTCAAAAAAAAGCAAAAAAAAAATATATATTGAGAATAATGGATCGAATTCTCCTCACCCAAGTACACTTGTTTCCCACAATCCCTGCATTTTTAGAAGGACAAAAAAAACCCAATGAGGAAAAAAAAAGTTTAAACAGTATAATTAAGCAAAATGAGCTAATAATACCGCATATATGTATGTGTGTATGTATGTATACACACATGTATATATAAATTTACCAAATATGAGATTCCCATCGTCCAGTTCTACGATAAAACGTGACGCCACGATATTGAGAGCTTCTAGAACGGGGACCACGTCGACTCTTCTTCACTTGTTGCCTTAGCTGAACTTGCTGTTGATGCTGATGGGGTACGATCCTCTGCTCCGCGGCTACTTCGCCGGAGCCGGCGAGATCCAGCCATCCCGTTGACTTCCAGCCATTTCCTTCAACGTCGACCGGGAAAAGCGGGATGGTTGTCCGGTTGTTGTATTTATCCAGTTCTTCTTCTCGGCTGGCTTTGAGGATGTCGAAGGAGTAACCGAAAGTGTCGGTGGCAGCCGCGTTGGAAGAGGAGTCATCGTCCCCGGCGGTTGTCGCTGTGTCGGCGTTGACAACGGAGGAACCAAAGCTCCCGCCGGAACTATCCATTTGGTTGTTATTATAACCGGAAAAACCTCCGGCCATTGAATTGTCATCAACATCGGAAATAACAGTCAAGTTAAGATCCAGCACCATAACTAAAGCTTTAAATAAATGGGGAAAACAAAGAAAGGATTCAAAAGAGTCAAAAATAATGGAAAATATGAAGTGTAAAGAAGAAATGAAGTGTGGGTTTGAAGAAGAAGGAGGAGGATATATCAAAGGAAAGCTATGGAAGGATTCATTTTAGGCTCTCTCTTTTTTTTAACAAATGGCTTGTGATTTGTGAAGGAAGGTGAAAGATGAAGCAAGCAACAAAGAGAAAAAGGAGAAGGGACGCCAGAGGGGTCCCTCAAAAGGGAACGATGGGACGTAAGAGGGAACAAATAGCTACCTATTTTGCCATTTTTGATCATCCTTTTCTTTTTCTTTTTTTCTAAATTATATTACAAAATCAAAAATCAAAATCCTACTCCCTTGTTGCTTTTTCTTTTGAAATTCGTTATAAGACAAGTGTTTTTTAGGGTTCAATAAATTATTAATAACTTAAAACTTCCAAAAATTATAAAATTATAATTAAATTATTCAAAAAAATTATTTAAATTATCGAGCTGTTAAGTTTTTTTTTAAGTTTGACCCTATAACTTTAAGTATTGATTTAACGATTGATACAATAGATTAATACTCATCAATGAGTAAAAGTTTAAATTTATCAATATGATAGTTAGTGTCGAAGAAAAAACTAAACTGTGGAAAAGAAAGGGAACGAAAGATTTTGATTGATGCAAACAATGCGAATAGAGAAATCCATATAGCAACAATTTTACCAATCTGACGACTTAAATAAAGACTTTTGAATAGTTCAACTAAACTAAGTCCCAATCGGTAAAGTGTTAAATGTTAAGTTTGACACGTGTAAATCATATTTTAGACCGATGCTAAATAGTTTAATTTCCATTTTGATTAATTTTTTGACTTGTTTTATTTGTTTCGGCCCTTTTCAGTCTATGATGTGTCATTAATTTTACGGATTAATATAAAATTATATTTTTAAAATAAATTTTAATATTTTTTCATTTAATTATTTTTAAATTTTATACAATTAAATTTTAATGAACACAATTAATAATAATAATTTCTATATTTGAATGTAAACATATTGGATGCATGTAATATAGGTAAATATGAAATATATTTTTAAAAATATTAATAAATTCAAAATAACATATGCTTTCATTTACAGACTAAATCGACAGTTAAAATTATCAAATGGCTAATTGATATGAGTAATGTGAAATTTAATTTCAAGAGTTAGATGAGATGATAAGAGTCTCTCGTACCTTAATTAATAGTCGAGAGTTTAATTTTTATATTGGGTATGAAGTAACTTTAAAACTTATAATTAGTATTTATCCTTTAATGGACCTATAAGATACGGATGATTAATTATTAGGCTCGATTCGATAAATACATTAAGAAATTAAAAAATATTTTAAAATTTGAAACTAATTTTTATTGTAAAAAATAAAAGTAATGATTATTTATTTTTCACTTGGATTGCATTAATATCGAAATGCAAGAATTGTCAGGAAGAAAGAAAGAGATTTAAGAAAAAAAATATTTAAAAAAAAAAGGAAATAAAAGAAGGAAAACGAGTGTGACTAGACAATCACTAGGCCTAGGCTAAGCCACTATTGCTATAGAAACCGTCCCCCACGGCCCCACACTCCACCGCCTGCCCCTTATTCGACAAGTGTCCTTCATCTACTTCGTTTCCTCTTAGGTTTTCAACGGCCATGATTCAACCTTCCATATATTATTATTTTGTTGGATCCAGCAGTAAAAATTTTGATATTAAATTAATTTTATTTAATTATAAAGAATTAGAAAATTATCGTCGAAGTTTTTAGTTTTTTTTTGTCATCTAATTATTATTAATTTTAGATGTTTCCGTTTTATGGTAGTCAATTGATGATAGAAAAAATAATTACTTCATAATTTTTATAGTTAAATGGTGAAAAAATATAATTAGACAATCATTTTAAAATATTTTATAATTTAAGTAGTAAATTTAAAAGAAAAATAAATATAATTAGGTGCTTTTTTTTTTAAGTTTCACTAGTACAAGACATGGTACAAGATATAATATAAATTGTAAGAACAAGTACAACTACATGTATGATAAACTACAATGTTATGTAGAATCAACAAACGATACACAACATGCGGAGAATCGGAAAAAAAAAAAAACAAAACAGAACCCATATAAGACATATGCATAGTGAGAAAGAAACCCACACATTATAAACTCAAGCTTGAGCCTTCTAGATTTGGGGGGTCACCTTTTGTCAACAAAACTTTAAATCTCCGACTAAGGTTTAACTCAACTCGACATTAAATTTAACTAAAGTTTAATGTAATAATAGTATATCAAAACATATCGAATAAAAAGTAGCTAAATTTTATGATAATAAACAGTGAGTTCAAATAAGATACCCATGAGTTCAAATTATATGTGAATATTAATGGAAATTTTTTTTTGTAAATAATAGATTCAAATTTAAATATTGAATTTATTATATGTTATGATTTTAATTTTTAATTTTTAAATTTATATTATTTACTACATTTTAGGAATTCAAATAATAAATCAATTCCAAATTTTAAATTAAATTTATTTTTCATTTAAGTATATTTATTGTATAAGCCTAACCTCATTAAAACATAGATGTTAGCATTTATTATAGTTTTGCATGTTATTTTTATGTATATAATCGAGGGTAGGGGCGTAGATATTAAGGATTTAATTTAAACATTTATACCACATAAAATAATAAATGTTTATATGAGTAGGTTTTTGTAAGTTTGAGATTTTTCATGTAGACAATCAAATTATTGTTGATACTGAAATTCTATAAGGAGGATATAAGAAGGTAATGATAGTAGTGGTTATGAAATTAGTTCATCTGTGATAAACGGAGAGACGGAAGAATCGAGAGAGGAAAAGTAGGAGGAGGAGGAGACAGGAGAGGGCTAAGTAAGTAGGTGAAAGACTTAAGTGACGAGAAGAGAGAGATCTTTCATACATCATGTGTTGGGGAATAATAAGGAAAGGACTTTTCGTATGGTAGTGTCTATTATATGACAGTTGTTGCCAAACATAGTACTATTTGGTCCGTTTTTGATATTTTCCTTGCTAAGGTAGTATGAGATTGTCGTGCCAATATAATTCTCATGAATAACTTTTTTTAAGCATAATTAAATAATCATAATAATTATAAATAAATATTAACAACTCTCAAATTTAGGGTATCGAGTTTAAATGGTTAAGATATCGAGTTTAGGGTTTAAGGTTTTAACATTTATTTATAAGTAATTATTATTTAATTATGTTTAAATAAATTTATTAGTATTTATTTATAAGTTCTTCAAACTATTATTTATTTTATTTAATGAATATATGTCATGTTATTATTCATTGATGATGCATCAAATATTCTCCCTTTTAATATATCATCTCTTTTCTTTTCATAAAAAAATCCTAGCGGCTCAATTTTTAAAAGTAAACCTTTGCTTCGACGACAATGCCGCAAGCCTTTGGGTTGGTTGGTAGTCGCAGTTTCTTCAAAAAAATTCTTTATTCATAGTTTTATTCTCTTTTTAATTTCAGTCCACATTACATTGGTTTTGTCCAGAGTTTCGTGATTTTATTTTGTCCAAAGTTTTGTGATTTTATTTTGTACACATTTTTCGTGATTTTTATTTTTTCCAATTTGTTTTCTTTGAAAGCAATTTGACTTTATTTATACTTTTAATTTTTAGTCATGTTCTCGTTTTTAGACTCGATTTGTCAATATAAGGGTTTGTCGTATCTATTAGGAACCATTCTCGAAGGGCTTTATAATGATACATCATTGCGACGATGTCATTGATAAATTTGAGATGACGAGGACGAAGATAAACCACATGAGATTTGTCCTTTTGTGCATCACTGATACAATAGGTCTCTTAAGGTTTTTGACATTTTTTTTGTAGATTGGGTTGATTTGATGATGGCGATGCTAGGATGCAAATTTCAACGATTTAATCAAGTTGATACATATCTGATTAATTTCTGAATTATTTTAATGTCGCAGTTACTTTCAAATTGTCTTTCTCTTTTTTTGAGATTATTTTACGACATGACATTTGTATATTAATTTGTAACAATTTATTTATCGTTTATATTATTGTTGTTCATAATTCCTATTAATAATAGTATTTAAAATATATATATAATGATTTATGCAATTGAAATTGATAGAATTATTATTTTAAAATTTTCAAAAATAAAAACTTAATATTTAGAATTATTTAAATTTAAATTATATCTCATTTATGTTTTAATAATTAATTTTGTTTAAAATTATTCCAATCATTTTATTAATCAATTTCCAAAAACTCACAAATTCTTTTTTACTATTTTTCGAAATTAACAAAATATCTGTGTCTTGTTTAAATGAATAAAACGAAAAAAATCAAAAAAGAAAATAATAACAACAATAATAACAATAATAGAAATAGTTGGGCATTGTCTTAGGTTTGAAAGGGCAGCATCCGTACAGTCGCCCACTTTTTAAAATGGCTCCACCTGTCCCATACATTGCGGGTATAACCCGAAACCTAATGGGTCCACCCGAATCTATGCCCTAAACTCAATAATTTATATAAATACTTAAAATAAATTTATTTTACTCAAATTGAAGAATAAATATTGTTATTTGGGGAATTTCCTAAAAGCTTAATATATTATTTAGTATCGGAGTTTGATATTTTTTATAATGTTATATTTGTGTTAAATTTTGATTTAATTTAATATATGTATTTTATTAAAATTATATGTTTTGGTATTAAAAGGTATCAATGTTAACTTTTCATGGTTTAAGTTAAAATTTAGGGTTGATCTGATAGAAATTAATTGCTAATATATTTAAATTTTTGATATTTTGTTGATAGAATAAATTTATTGTTAATTAAGAATTTGTTTTGTCACGTACAATTTAATGATCGTGATTTAATTCGAATTTTAGGGTTAATTTTATGAAAATTAATTACTCATGTTATTAGTTAATTATGAATTTTCATTAAATTAATTATAAAATACAATTAAGTATTAAAAATTAACATTATTATCTTCATGTATTAAAATGTATAAATTTTGTCAAATATAAATATTCTATCTAATTAAAAATAATCCAAACATTATATTAAAAACGTGTCAAATTTATATACCAAATAATACGGTAAGTCTTTTCCGAAAAAGTATTTACCAATGGTAAAGAGAATTACACTCTTAAACTTTTAAATAAAAAAATAATACGTTTTAACACACTTAAACTCACACTCTTTTGCACTGACAATAATACTAATATCATCTAAACTAAGACTCAATTGGCTATTTATATATATTTATATTAAAAAAAAATTATCATTTTCAAGACGTAAAAATAAAATGCAACGTGTCCTCGGCAGATGCGAAAGAAAGAGGGAGCGAATAGCAGCATGTGCCTTTTTTCTACATACCCCACTCCACGTGCTTTCATAACCACATTCCTTAATTTCATTAATTTTAGGGTGGGGTTAGATAGATGGTGAGATCCGGTACAGTGTGTTTAATTTATTTTTTTATCTTACGTTATAATATTATTACAGAATTTAATTTTATTACTATTGTTGTTTTTATACTAACCGCATGTAGACACAATCGTCCATCCATCGATTTTTAAAATTATTTATTTTAACACATTCAAATTATTTAAACCGATTTAATTAATTAAATTAAATTAAATTAAATTCTTTTGTTTAAGTGTAAACTCCATAAAAAATAGAATAATTTAATTTTTAATTTTCTATATTAAATACAGTTATTAGTTATTATAAATAAATATTTAGTTTAATGAGAATATTTTCAATTAATATAATAAATACCTAAAATGCCTATGTATTTTAAGGTTAGAAGCAATTTATTATTTTCCATCAATTTAATCCTATATTATTAAAAAGTAAATAAATAAGGACAATAGATGATTGTGATAACTATTTTAATTAATAAATTATAGGATAACGAGCAATTTAATCCATATGAAAATAACGAGGTAATTTAATTTTTATAATTATTTAAAACCGAGTAGAAAATAAGTATAATTTTTTAACAATTTCATTATATGTTTTGATCATATCATTCTTTTTTACACAATGTTTAAAACTACCCATAGTCCATCTCGAACCCATAAATAGGAGGATAATGCGTTTCAGTGTACTCAAAACCACGTCATCTTGTATTGACAACAACATCCATACCTATTGAGTTAAGACTCAATCGACAAAAATAAATTTTTGGTTGAAAAATACAAATTTTACTTAAATTACATATATCTAACCCATGTTTGATGTGACAGAATAAATCACATGTTATCAACCTTTGGCTGTATAGGTAGGGTGTTGGATTTTATCTACTTTTTTTTAACATTTAATTGAATTAAATTAGGCATCACCCAAAGTTTGGTTTCTAATTAATTAGAAACAATAAATGAATTGGATTTAATTTTGTTATTAAATTTTCACTTATTTTTATTTTTATTGGAAATTAAATTTATAATTTAATTAGTATAGTTCTCATCATGTTTAGGTTGAGTTAATTTTTGGGTTAAATTATAAAGAAAATATAAAGTGTTTGTGCTTTATGTATTTTTGAAATTTAATCTTTGTTTTTTTTTATTTTTAGGAATTTTTATTTTTATTTTTCGAATTTAAAATTTAGATTTAATTGTTAATGCCATTAAATTTTTCTATTAAATTTACAAGCATGATGTTTTGAAATTAAAAGAAAAATACTTATTTAATAGCCATGTAACAAAAAAATTGACGTTACAATGAATTAGACTTTAACAAATAATTTTAATAGCGTTTACAATTGTTTTCTTTTTGGTACAAAAAGAAGGATTAAACCATAACTTAAACTATATGTGGCCAAGCTACTCCGGAATAATCATGTAGTGTTTGTAAGATTTCATCTGGCGATTGCATGAAAAGGCACCTACCCACTAGTCTTGAGAACGCCATAGATGCTAACCCATTAGCTACCTTGTTACCCTTTTTGAAGGTATGAGTAACTTTAACTATCCAAGGAAGTTGCAACATGTTCTTAATAGTACGTGTCACAACTAAGTAATGTTGATCAACTACATTTTCTTGAATCGCTTGAATAGCTTCATTGTTGTCCAACTCAAGAATTATTCGTTTCAGCCCAAGGTTCTAGGCAAGTTGGAGACCTTCCACAGCTCCCCAAAGCTAGCATCGATAACTGAGCAGCGACCAATATTCCTTGAGAAACTAGAAATCCACGTCCTATGCTGATCGCAGATCAAACCACCTACAACAGCATTCCTGGACACCTCGAAGACTACACGATCAATATTCACTTTATGTCACTCATCATCTTGTAGAACCCATCAAAGTTTTAGTTTTAGTTTTAGAATACTTAGAGGCCCCCATCGATCCAAAGATTGAACAGAGTTAGTTTTCTCTCGTACGGTAACTCTTTTCCAAAATACTTTCATTCTCAACAAAATTTGCATTAAACACATAATTGTTCCTCATCCAAAGCTGCCAGCAAATAACACCAAAAAGTACCTGCCAATCAGAGGGATCGCATGCAAAATGCTCAGAATCAGAGATATTTATTTCCACCCAACTTTCAAAACTGATAGAGAAGCATTCGTCTCTCTTTTCCGGCCTGATTATCGAGCTCCAAGTTGCTACAGTTGGTATGCATAAACGCAACACATGCTCAATGCTTTCCGACAAACTTCCACAAATCATTCACCTTGCATCTTGGGTAAGATTACTTCTCCTTCGGTTGTCATTGGTCAAGGCTTTATTTAGATAAGCAAGCCAAATAGATACCCTTACCTTTTGAGGTCCCGGAATACGCTAAATCTGGTTCCAAATGCTAAGCAACATAAGTCGAACGAATGGAAAATACACACTTCTTATCATATTTCCACCCCACAAAATCATCCACATCACGGCCTGATGGAGGTTTATAGGCAGCAATGCTTAACAACACTGATCGTGGTAGTAACGAGCCAATCTTATTCCAATTCCACTCTCCACTCAGCGTCAACATATCCTTAACAGGAATATGCCCAGATGGAATTCCTTCAAGTTGTGAACAGGCATTAATAAGGGGTCCCTAGTCTTTGATCCAATTATCCCTCCAAAAATCCACTTTTAATCCATTACCAACATTCCATATGACACCATCTCGGATCCTATTCCAAACACTACAAATCCCTTTCCATAATCGCGATGCGTTACTTGCATTTAGCACAATCGGTAGGTCACCCTTCATTTAAATTTAGCTCGAAGAACTTGAACCCATAAGAGGTGAGGGTTCTTAATAATATTAAACCCGACCTTCATAAGAAAAGCTTTATTAAGGTTGTCAAATTTCTTAAAGCCGAGACCACCATGTTTTGTAGTTTTGCAAATATCGTCCCATTTAACCAGATTGATACCTTTCTTCTCCATGTCACCCCATACAAAATTATGGATAATCTTATCCATTTCAGAACAAACCCCCTTTGGAATAACCGTTGTTTGCATTGCATAAACGGGAGTAGCAGTTAAAACTGCTTGAGCCAACGTGACTCTACCAGCTAGAGATAGTAGCTTAGACTTCCATTTTGCTAGTTTTTTCCTCATGTTGTCGATTAGATAATGAAAGGTATCCATTTTCACTCATTGGTGTAAGAGCGAAACTCCTAAGTACTTCCTCAGATTATCGACGTGACAGAAACCAAATCCACCGCTAATCTCCATTTCCAGAGCAAGGGAAACACTCTTAGAGAAAAAAGACCTGGGTTTTCTGTTCACTGATTCGATGGCCAGAACTATCAATAAATCGTTCAAGAACTCTTTTCATAATCAACATCTGATCCATCGAAGCCTCACTAAACAACTCTTAAAAGTTAAATTAACATTTTAATCAAAATAAAGTAGTTCGGCTTAATCGATGACATTGTAATAATTGAAGTACCAAATTATGCAAAAAAAATAAATTTAAAGCATAATAATTATATCTTAAATTCGAGTTTAATACAAAGGTTAAAATTGAAAATCGACCATTGTTGTATAATTTTAAATTTAAGTGTAGAATAAGGACGAAAATTAAAAATTTATCATTTTCCTATGTAATTAAAAAAAAAGAAATGACTCACATGTCAATACAGAGGAAAGTCGAAACTTTCAAGTTTGTTTTTCCAAATTGAGGTACACATTTTTTTAAAAAAATTTTATAAATACATTACATGTTCGAGTAATTACAAAGCGTGGAATCAAATTATTCTTGCTCAAATAGAGTAAGAACAAAAACAAAGAATCAAATTTTACAATACAAGCAAATTACAAATCGGAACAATCTAGACTACGAATCAATTAACTGAACTAACATTCACACATGATAACAACTTAAGGTGAGACTTGGATATCTACCCATTTAATTATGCACGATTAATCTTGAACTTGAATACTTAATATTCAAAACTTTTATTTTTATAAATTATATTTAATATCTTATTAAATTAAATTTAAATTTAATTAATATAAAAAATAGTTTTAAATAATAAAATAAATTATCCAACCAATGCCAACTTGATCCAAATCGAATTTACATAAAAAAAAAAATGGAACCACAGTATAGTACTGTTGTTCTTCGAATGATGAGAACAAAATTATTTAAGAAAAAAAGGACAAGTTGTTGATTATGGCAACATCCAACGTTGTCACTTACATTAATTTAATACAAGGAAGTTTCTGAAATATGCTTAATTTTCTAGAATTACGAGGTGATTAGGACGATTTTAAAAATTGTTAAAAATAATTTATTTAAATATCAACTTGGAGAAAGAAATGGAAAACCTCAACATTAAATTAATAATCTCGCTGCTCAAATCTTAATGCTAATAAAAAAATTATTAGTAATTTGTGTATTTATATATATTTTTGTATTACGATTATATTTAAAATATAAAAATAATTTTTAAAGTATTTTTAATAATTTTATTATAAGTTCGATTATATTTGCGAATTATTCATAGTCTCTCATTAATTTATAAATAAGAGGATAATGCGCTTCAATGCACTTAAACTCATACTCTCTTGTATTGTTAACAATACTCATGCCGATCGAGTTAAAAGTCAATCGGATTTTTAAAGTATTTTTAATTTTAAGTGTAATTATTTGAAATATTTTATTAATATGTTAAATTATATTAATTAAACACCAACTTGGAGAAGAAAATGGAAAACCTTAAAAAGTTAAGAGATTCAATCCATCATCTCGGTGCTCAAAAACTTGGTGCCAATAAAAAAGTTTATTTTATTTGATAAATTGCATCTTTGTATCTATATATTTTATAAATTTTAATAAGTTAGTAATTTGTTTATAAATTTTTGGACATATTAATTTGTTTATAAATTTTGGACATATTCATATATTTGTGTAATTATATTGCTTTATAAATTTATATACTAAAGAGTCGAATTATTTGTCTAGTTTTAATTATATGAAGCTTCAACATGATAAATAAATAAATAAATAAATCTACTACAACTAATAAAACATTAATGAAAACATTGAAGAGAACTTGATATTTTCCTTTCCTAGAAAAAGCAGTATTATAAAATTAATTATATTAAGAGTTGAATCATATTTTACCTTTTTTTTACTTAAAATAAATAAATTAATCCTTATATCACACCACATGAAAATACAATCCAATTCTTAATACATTACCCGATTTTACTTGTTCAACTTTTCCTTTTTAAAATTACTAAATAACTGAGACCAAGATGGTTATTTTATTTCTATGTATGAATCTATTCGAATTCAAATGGTCAACTTCTGTTATAGGATCCATCACTGAAACATTAAGGTGCTTTGCATCTTCTTCATCATCAAAATGAATGAAAAACGTGAAACCAATTTACAGAAGTAACAACATTTGAACATAGCATATTTATGCTAGATTCGCGTTCTTGACATTTTTTTCTGACCCAGTAAGACTTGATTTTTGATCATGCAATCATACAATTTTCTACGATGATTAGTACTGGGATTAGCTCCCTCTACCTTGGTGGTAAGTCATACAAGTTCACTACTAGAACACTGCACACAACCAACATTTCAATATTATCATAAAAGGAGAACGGAAGAAAACTATTTAATCCTTGTCTTCAAGATAAATGAAACTATTCCAAAAGGCCATCAACATATAACATGTCAAAAACATTAAAACAAAACTGATAAAAATGATTGTCTGCCATAATTTCTTAAGGAAGAACTAAATTACTGAGATACGCCCAACCATTTTGAGAAGTTCTCGAACTCGGTGTAATCACTGTCTGAGATCATAGTTTGATACCATGCTTTGCCTGCCGACTTGATTGCGGTTGCCTCCTCCTGAAACCAGCAAAGAGAATGACGAATGTGAGTAAGGTGTCAATAAACTAACATTGTATTCAATAATTCAACTTTTAACAAGGCCACTTCTAAAATAGATATGGGATCCATGGCATTTACACCTGTCAATTGGGGTCAGATTGGTTTCTGATCAAGTCAACTAGAGTCGGGTTAATTTGGGTTTTGAAAATTTTCAAATTAATTTTGAATTCAGATCATTTCAGTTTTGGAGTGATAAATTCAGGCTTATTTGGGTTTAGGCCATGTTATTGTGTTCAAATCATTTCGAGGTCAGGGTTTACCTTTATATGATCAAATCAGGTTGAGTTAGGTTCGGACTCGAGTTAATTGGGTTGAGTTTGGTTTCAAGTTAATCAAGTTGGATTGAGTTCAAGTCAGAACTGTCAGCTCTAATGGCAATACTAACAATTAAGAACCGAAACAACACTATGCAAGCTAGAATCATTAATGCACAAATTTTTTCACGAGGATGAACAAATACATCCAGATGAAATAGATGCCAATATCAGCCACATCTGAGTAAGAATGTAAAAAGCAGTAAACAATTTGAAAAATATTAAGATGCAAACATTTCTACCCATAATTTGAGTACAACAAAAGAACAGAACAGAGTAAAGTGAACCAAAAGAATGCTCAACATAAGGTTGAACAATTAAAGCATACCCATCTAGCATATGACTAAACTAAATGATTCAAACAAGTAGTGCAAACATGCAACAAACGATAAAACATGGAAAAAAAAAAAGACCATTTAGGAAATGGTTTAAGGTATATCACCCTAGAAATTCAAGTTCCGTAAGATTACATGGTCAAAAAACGAAAAACAATGGTATTAAACAGCAGCAACCCTTATTGTTAATAGCAATAATATATTAACAAATATATGTATATAAACTGAAATTGACACACTGCTGGGAACACTATGCTAAAGAAGAGTAACACTCATAAGCACGACAACAATATAAATGGGGATTAATCAAACAGTTAAGAAGCATTAATAAGCAAAAAGTCCCCTTTAATCATATATATAGGCTTTATTAGTAAATTGGCCCATGATATCAGTCAACAAGGACATGACAACATGACAAGCGCATATTCTTATTGGATGCCATGCACTTTGGGGGTGAAATGAGAGAAAATTGATATATCATCCTAAACCGCATAATTCAAGAAGCAATATTAAATAGACCATTAAATGAACACATAATTCCATTAACATAGATATATCAGCCTAAACCGCAGAAATTGCAATCACTATCATAAGAAACTCAAAACCATAAAGAAAACAAGCAAAATGAAAGACATAAAAAGAATTGATATACCTTAGAAATGGGCTTCCTCTTCTTGTCAAGCTTCTCCTTCTTAGCCTTAACGCGTTGTGCCTCAGCCAAAAGAGACATCCTCCTAGCAGTCTTAGCATAAGGGTTCAACTTCAGCATAGCATTCAAGTTCTTCAATGGATTCTTCTTCAAAGGTGCCCTTTTGATCTCCTTCTTAATAGGCTTCACCACTGATTGCACCTCATCGGAGTTAATGATCCTACCCAAATCAGCATTCACCATCTTAGAACGAGGCAAAACATACCCTTTCTTCTTCTCTGAT
This sequence comes from Gossypium arboreum, assembly GCF_025698485.1. Taxonomy (NCBI): domain Eukaryota; kingdom Viridiplantae; phylum Streptophyta; class Magnoliopsida; order Malvales; family Malvaceae; genus Gossypium; species Gossypium arboreum. The sequence goes on from NC_069071.1 coordinate 113,819,939, forward strand.
GGCTTCTCGAATGATCCATAAACTGAGTCAAGCTTCTCGTAAGCTGATTTGGTCCAAATAATGAATCGCCCAAGGTGTCCACCAGGGGCGAGTTTCAAAAGATTAAGCCTCTCCACATTGGCAACCTCAACTCCAGGAATGTTCCTGAAGGCCTTAACGAGCTTTGACCCCTCGGTTCCATAAACAATCAAAGGACCTTTACGAGAAATGTACCTCCGGTTCCTCATTTTCCCTTTTCCGGGTCGGATTCCTTGACTGTCCTTAGCCTTTTCCACATCCGGATATGCTCCGACCTGTTTCAAAACCTTAATTGCAGCCGAGGTTTTCTCCACGCTCTCCACGGAGTCAGATATGACCAAAGGCATCTCCGGTACAGACTCGATGCGGTGACCACGTGCCATGACGAGGGATGGGACAGCAGAAGCAGCAATGGCGGAAGCAACAGCATAACGCTTCTGGTTAACGTTGATTTTCCTGTGCCAACGGCGCCAGATCTTGGTCGGAGCAAACATACGACCACCACGACACATGTTTCCGAAAGCACCTTGACCGGCACGGTGAGTACCACCGCCCGGAACACGAGGGATACGCGAGACGGCACGTCCAGTACCCCAGGACTCGGCGGAGGTTTGGTGACCGGCTTTTTGGAGACGGCGTAGGGTTGGCGGCTGTTTTGGAGATGTTGTCGTGGACGAAGGTGACAATGTCCGGTCGGATAGAGGCTTTCATAACATCGGCGAGGGGAACAGTGGGGTAGCGTCAGTGGCCATATCGGATTCTAGGGTTTGGACGGAGACCAGAGGACGGGCGGCGGCCGACATTTTTCAGGGTTTTGGATTGCGAGAGAGAGCGCGAGGGGAGAAATGAATAAAATGAGAGGGAGAGGCGCGCTAGGGTTTTGAGGAGAGTGGAGGTGTGCTAATTGTTTAAGAATTGGGTTTAGGGTTGTTTGGCTACGGGGATACCATCTTGACGGGTCCATAGAATCTTATCATATACCACTCAATCCAAATATTAATGGTATAATAATAAATTTAGCTCTAATATTAACATTTTTATTATTTTTAGTTAAATTTAATTATTAATCTTTCGAAAAATTTCAAATCATTTTTAATAAAAATATTAACTAAAACAATAGTATTTTTAACGATATTGATGTGATAACTTTTGTGACTCTTTACGATATTTTATGTTGACATGGTATTATATGTCATGTTGATAAATAATTTAAAATTTATAAAATATTCAGAAAAATAAATATTATAAAAATAAAAATAACATAAAGCATACATGAATTGCCATGTTTAATAATTTAAAATTTTAGTCAGCATTTTTATTTAAAAATAAAAATTCAACTTTTATCAAAAGATTGATGATTAAATTTAACTCTTTTAAAAATTTGAAGGTCAAATTTAGCTAAAAAAGAGTCAAATTAATTAAAAATATAAATATTTGGGCTAAATCTATATTTTATGTCCTTTTTAAATTCAGATTGCAAAGTTTTCTTGGGATATTTTGGATTCAATGCAAACCACTACATTATATATTAAACATTTGGCTTAATTGATGTTATGAGTTGATTAAATATCAATTTAATTAATAATGATGAAACTAATATTATTTTACAAATAAATTATATTATTTTAAATATATTTTATCCCATTTTATCTCTTTATATATAGAAAAGAAAAAACAAAATATAGGATTTAAACTCAAGATTTTTATAAATCTATTTGTTGGGGTGTAAGTGTATTATAATCTATTCTTTCTTTGATTTGGCTTATCATCAACAATAAGGAAAAATGATTTTTTAATTAATTAAATTCTATATTTAAAAATAATCTTAAAATATATACATATTTTTTTATTTAAAGTAATAGGAAATTAAAATTCTTTTACCACAAAAAATAATTAAATTCTAGAACAAATATATAAATGCATGCATCTTTGATTAGACAATGACACTGGCAATGATATAAAGCAACACAACATATGATATAATAGATCAATGAAAATTACATTTATTAAGAGAATCCAGCTTTGTCTGCATACAAGCCTAAATTATTAACAAGGAACCATAATTATATTCATAATCCTCATTATTGAGATAAACCCAGCATCAAAAATGGGATACAACTAGCAATTTCACAACATGAATTCACAGCAGCATTAGGCTCACAGGTGAACCTTGAACATGGCTGCCATAACAAGGAGCTCAGTAGTCTTAAGCTATGGAGGAAACCGTAATGGTTGCAGCAGGATCATAGAGTCCACACTTCAAAACACGTGCGGACTAAAGATTCTACATGTCTCAAATTTAAGTTTCTGCAGAAGGCTCCTGAATTTGAATTGATGTTTTCGATAAGCTTGCTTCTAGTTCATTTAATTCATCGATGTCCAATTCATCGTCATCATCTTCTGGAACACTGGCGGTACTTGGTCCAGTAGGAGCTGCTGAATCACTATTTGCCTGAACATGAATATGAAAAACAAGAAACATTCAACATCTAGTCCATCATATATCTATCTGACTAGGGCTGAACAAAAAAACCGACCAGAATATTATAAAATGCAAGTTCATAAAACCAACCAGTCTTTGGACGGTTTATGAAATGCAAGTTCAAAAACCACGATTACCTGAAATCGAACTGAATTATGTTTTTTATTTATTTAATATATAATTAATCATAATTTTTATATTATAAAAATAAATATTTTATATTTAAAATAGTGAAAATAATTTAAGAGTTCTTAAAAAAGTATTGTTTTTCATAAATATTTATGAAAAAGACCTTGAAATTTTGTCAAATAATATTCAAAAGTCATAAAACAAAACTCATTTTATCAAAGCAAGTCTAAAAAATAAAACAAAAAATTAATATGAAAAAATCGAGAACCAAACAAAGCTTAGACGGTTCTAAAAATCCCGACTGAACCAAACTGACATCACTGAAACTCATGTCCGGCATACAGATATAGAAATATGACCTCTAAGAATCTTTCATAAACATGGAAAAACTTGGAAAATCTAACCATACTCATGTTGGACACGTATCCATATCCATACCCAAATCAAAGTAACATAGGTGTCAAAAGCATATATACTTTTGCATGTACTCCAATTCTATCTGCGAATTAATCATATTTCCAAGTTTTGGCCATTATCAGGCACTAAGAAGAAGGGGCAAAAGATTTCCTTACGGATGACAGCAAACCAGAAAGAAAGCATGTTATACATGATCACCACAATCAGGGAGGTGCTTTTTTAAACCTCACTCCCTCTTTAAGGATCAAACTAGGGCAAGGCATGGAAACATAAAGATCCTCAGGAACAAGAGTAGTTTTAAGCTGTTTCGAGATGGAATACCTAAAAATACATTGAACTCTAGTGTTAGCTATTACATTACTTCCATTGTCAAGAATATGAGACAAGGTGGCTTGATTCTGATAATTGATAAATGTAAGATAGTGTCAATACTTAGCAGTACTAGTGATAGCATAATAGCAGTTGTCAGTTGTCACACTTCTGTTTAAAATTGGGAACTCTTATTACGACTCTATGACTAGTAATTCTTTCTCTAAAAAACCTTAAAAAGGCAATGCTCTATCTACCAACATCTGCTCCACATATAGAAGCGTCCTAAAGATCTCTTACCTGGATTTCCACCTACGATTCACCAGACTGATTTTTGTAGTTCAAAAGAGCTTTAAAGACATAAAAATAGAAGAGGTCAAGAAAAAGAGTACCTTATTTTCTGGAGCATCAAATTCTTCCTCTCTCTGGTATTTCTCATATGCCTCAGCATCATCCACAAATAAACTAGCGTCTGACAGAAACAGTTCACGACCACTGCAGAAAGCACAAAGAACAAGAAATTTAGTAAATGATTTTCAAGAAAGAAAACTGATTACACACAGACACCTGTGAAAGCACACATGCCATGAAGAGCATACCTCATGCGGTCATTCTTGGCCCTTTCTGCTCTCTGTGCAGCCAAACCTTCATCTCTTTCTGCAATCTTCTTCTTCTTCCATTCCATAAACAGCTCAGGAGTCATAGGTGTTGAAGTTTTTAGTTTGGCACGCTACAACCGAAGACATGTAATATTTAGCTAATTTAAATACCTAACGAAAGATAAAGTAACAAACCATGTTGATACAAGGATGGAGGAATGGTAGGTTGATTCCAACAAATCTAAGTATTACCTGATTTTCAATCTCATCCTCGATTGGTGTTTTTTCACTCTCTTCCTCTATCAGAGCCTTCATCTGTGACTTTAGGACATATCCTGGTGGAAGAGCATGCCTGTAATGACAATCTTTACCACCGTTTGGGCAAACCCAAAACCAACCATATTGTTTCTTTTCCACAGCTTCTAAAAAGTATTTACAAACCTGAATTTACATCAAAACAGTGATAAGTACAGTAATTAAAAGTTAGATAACGAGGCACAGAAGAGAAACAAATATCTCAAGTTACACAGCTAAACCCTACAATTTACACCAACTTTATCCTCATTGCGACTAAATTTTACCTCTCCCTCTCCTTATCTTCTGCATATCTAATTAATAATTTCCACATTAGATGAGTCTCATAATATGTTACGTATTCAAATGCAAGTGCTTGAAAATATGACAAAAGACATGCCACACTAGCTTTTCACCTATAAATGCGTAAGCACGTTCATTAAACAAAGATAGAATTCAAAAGATTATAAGTTCTTAACTAATGATAAACAATGCACAGGACCAACAGCAAAAGCTTACAATATCAGTAGGCTTGTTCTGCTGATACTCCTTCCCCTTTGACTCCACAACCTTCTCCAATGTTGCTTGATCCCAGTCCTCCATTGTTCCTTCAAGAGAGGAAGAAGAACACACATAAAAATCAGAACACCCTTCAATCTTACTACAGAGCTAAGCAGATAGCAATAACATAAATAAAAACATAAAATATCATGTGAGTATTAACCTTGGTCACGCTTATCACTGTAAATGTCAATTTTCTCGCCTTTCCTCTGCACATTCAGGTCATGTGAGAACTTGCATTTAAAACCTTTGACACACTGTCCGGCTTTATAGAATTCACACAATATTGACTTGGGATCAACACCTGATCAAGGCCCAATTATTAGCTCTAAACTTTCAGTTCCAATAAACCAACACAAGTAAACATATATACCAATAATAATCAAGAAACAAAGAGGAAAAGATGGGACAATTACCAACAGGCACTTTGGGTTGAGTAACAGCAATCTTGAACAAGTCATTCACCTCCTTCTCCTTGGCCTTCTCTTCCTCTTTCTTTTTCTGAGATAAAAGAAATGGGTAAGAAAAATAATATTTCTATACCTTGGAAAGATAATATATGTTTAGCAAATTGATTTTTATCTCCATTCAAATTTACAATTCCTAAAGAACCAAAATTTCCAATCAAGTGAATAAACCATTTTACTTTTCATGCAAAGTAAAGTAACTTAAAACATAAATATAGATTCTAATTTCATCTATTTCTCCTAAACAACACAATAAACAGCGAGGAAAATAATCAATAAAACAGTATTCAATCTTTAACGCCTTAGCTCAAATTAAAAAAAAGGATGCTCTATGGTTTGCAATTATATTTCATCTCCATTCAAATTTACAATTTCCGATCAAGAGAACAAACCGTTTCACTTTTCATACAAAGTAAACTAATTCAAACATAAATTCAGATTATTGTTTCTTTTATTTCTCCTAAACAACACAATAAACCGGGAGATGATCCGAACCTTTTGAGCAGTTTTACTCGGATCAGGTTTCGGTTGTACGGATTGCTTAAGATTTTGGACGTATTTTTGAACATTTTTGCTCTTATTCTTGTTCTTAAGACCGAAGGTCTTGTCCTCTATGATCTTCTGCTTCTTCGCTAAATCTGCTTTCGAGGCTTGCTTGGGCGGCATCTCTTATCACCATAGAATAACACCTCGAAATCTCCCCTCTTATTTTTTCAAATTTTCTCGAGAAAAGCAATCTAATTAATCAGATTTTGGGTTCGTTATTGGAGTTTTTTATTTTAGGGTTTTCGGAAATGAATTGAAAAGGTTGGAATTGGGGGATTTTTTGGACAAAGACGGGGTTGATCCAGAAGCTACGGTTGAGGTAGTGAATTGTCGATTTTAGTCCTGGTACTTTTACACGTGGCAGATTTCTGTGGCATGTACTGTATTGGTGTGGGTATCCACGTGCTTTTTATTTATTTTTTTGGCTTAAGGCATTGGTTCCGCAAATTAGGCAAAACACGTAGAAGTGCCGTTGCTAAAAAATAACTAAATTAATTCTTTTATTAAAAATTTTATTGTCAAAAAATTAGCTTAACTGATAAAATAAGTACAATTATACATGGCGCCCGGTGTGTAACATATATAAATAATTTTAATTTTTAATAAATAATTACACATAACATGTCACATATATTTTATTTTGACATATATGATCAACTTTTAATATTAAAAATAAAATAAATTTTAATAAAAGAACTAATTTATTTTTGACATAAAGACTAATTTTTCTTTTTTTTAATAAAATGGTAAAATATAATTTCACTCATAGCACAATAGTTTTCATAGAATTTTAGCATATCTCACCCGAAAGTTATAAAAATAATTTTTAAAAGTTATAGTCTTTTTGAATAATCAGTTCATCCTAATTAAGTCTTTGGCATAATAGTAAATAGTTAAAAATTTATATTTATTATTATTACTATTATTATTCATGCATAGACGATGCATCATGTTTCAATCGATGTGATCGAAATTGGTCGGAACGAGCCGGTATGAAAAAATGTGTTACTTATTTCGCTTTAGCACTGGAACGATATGCATTGACCGATATGATTAGAATTGGTGTGGAATCGACTACTATGATTTGAACCCACACCAATGAGCACAACATGAATAATGTTAAATATTCTTGTTCAACGAGTTTTTGAGGTATGTTAAGAAATATTTTTATTTTGAAATTTTTAGAATTAAACAGAAATTGATAAAATTTATGAACATTGAGAGCTATCTAATTTTATTTGATTTTTTAGAATTATAATTAAAATGAGAAATTTTATAAATATTAAAAACTAAATTAATAAAATAAGTAAACACTGAAGGACTAAATTTATTATTAGACCAATAAAAAGTCACTTACATAAATTTATTCAATGGATTTAATTTCGAAAGATTGAGGGATGAAATTAAAAAAGTTAATAGTTAGAGAGATGAAAATAAAATAAAAATGGTGGATTTTATTCATTGACCCAACCAGAAAATCAAATGGAAAGCGAAAATTATTGTAGGAAAAGGCGTTTTTTCTTCGTAGACCAAACTTCACATGAAAATTTCAATCTCGACCGTTAATTTTATTCCAAAGTGATCTTATTTTATTATTTAATCAGTTCAGACGGTTAAATCTATCTTTTTTTTTTTTTAATTCAAGAAGATAACATTGAATCGCGTTAATGGGACAGTAAACATCCATGAATGGTCCAAAGTAAACGTTTACTGAGAAAAAAAAAACATTTTTCAAAAGTAAAGCTTGTTTCTTTTTGTTTTGAAACTTGCGAAATCTTCATCAAAATTTCTTTAATTTTCTGGGTGTTTTTAAGGTAATTCAAGAGATGGGTTCATATTGTTTTAATCTTTTTGATTGATTTTTGATAGCCTTGATTTTGAAGTAAAGAAAGAAGAAGAAGAAGAAGAAGACTTATGGGGTGGCTTCCTTGTTCTGGGAAATCAAATACTAAAGCTAATAAATCCAAGAAAAAGAAAAAAATGGAAGAGATGGCACTTGATCGGCTCAAACCCACTTCAGGTAAAGCTTTTTTTTTTTAAAATGTAAAAATCAATAAAAATTGACCCTTTCTTTTGATTTTTATAATAGCTATTTTTCCTCTTTTTATGTGCTATTTGTTATTTTTCTATCTGGGTTTTATGCAAGTTGATTAGTTCTTGTGTAGTTGTTGATTTCTTTTGGTGAATTTGGATCAAAATATTGAATTATTAGAAGGAGAAAATGGAAAAAAAAATAGACTTGATTGGTTGATCAATTGTTTATTAATTTTTAATTAGCTTAAAGGGGTAGCTTTCTTTGCAGCATGTTGGTATATATGTTAGATAATAAATGGAACTAGTGCTGTTTTACAAGCTTGCTTGCTTCTGGATTTTACTTGCAAATTTGGGTTTGCCCTAATTTTATATATATTTTAATTTAACATATTAAAATATCTAGCGGATCTTCCCTTTTTTTTATTATAAAATTCCCCTTAATTTTGTCTGTTAAATTGAAGTGATTGATCAAAGTAGCAAAATCCTTGCTCAGTATCTTTGTTTTTCTTCTAAATTACTCATGTTCGATACTTGCATCCAATGCATGTTCGAGCATGAGAATCGAGACAAGTTAAGCATACTCGTATTGGATATATACTCATACATCGAGAGGTTGAGTGGCATAGCTCAAGTTGGATTTTGGATACACCTCATGTATATTATGCATACGATTTGGAATATAAAAGCAAGGTGTATGGTAGATTTTGAGAGGTGAAGTTGTGGTATATGAGGATGGATTAGTCTTAAAACCTTTGGCAAAATCAAGCTTAGCCCGTTGTTGATGTTTGAAAATTTCATTTCTTGTATGCTCTTTGGCATACATGTATTTGGATTTTTGCCAACATTTTCATCATCCTTTATTCTTTCAGAAAAATCGAAAACAGATTCATCGTCAAGTGGGGAGACGTCAAACAGAGGAGGAAGTGAACATATTGCTGCACAGACTTTTCCGTTTCGTGAATTGGCAATGGCAACTAAGAATTTTAGTTCAGAGTGCCTTTTGGGAGAAGGAGGTTTTGGTCGAGTGTACAAAGGGCGTTTGGAGAGCAGAAATCAGGTTAATTGGCAAATGATGGAAAAAAAATTGTATAAGTCTCTATACTATATAGCACAGAGTGCATTTTGGTCCCTGTATGTAAGAGAAACGAGCAACATGGTCTTTTTTGTAACCTTTGAAAAGAAAACTATTGATTTCACGAAATGGACTTAGTTAAATGATGTAGCATTAATTTAAAATATGAAATATGGCATGGAATTTTCATGTAACTTCGCATGGTCACTCAATCCATTGTAGCTTAACTCGAACCACTGAATTTAACTTTTGGTTAAGCTACAATAGATCAGGTGAATATGCTCCGTCACTTAAAAATGTTGCATCACGTAATTAAGTTCTTCTCATAAAATGAACAATCCCCCCCCCCTCCTCCTTCAACTGCTACAAAAATGACCATTTTGCTCTAGGGATCTTTGTGCTCATTTTTACAGTAGACGGGTCAAAATGCACTCTCTGCTATAGTAGGAGGAGTAGTATAGCAATTTTTCTGCAAATTAAATGCATGCATGCATGCTTTTTCATATGAAGTTGGAAAAGTCGAAATTGAATGTTGGTTTTTTATGATCATTGTAGATTGTTGCTATAAAGCAACTTGATAGAAATGGGTTGCAAGGAAACAGGGAATTCCTTGTTGAGGTTCTAATGCTAAGCCTTCTTCATCATCCAAACCTTGTTAATCTCACTGGATACTGTGCTGATGGAGATCAAAGGCTTCTGGTTTATGAATATATGCCTTTAGGTTCTCTTGAAGACCATTTACATGGTATGTATAAATATTAAATCAATTCCTTTTTGTTATTTATTACTGTATAAGTATGTTTTTGTTTCACTAACAAGAGGACCTGACCAACCAGTTGAACCGAGAATTGGTAGTCCATCTAGTTTAGCATATACCATCCAATCAGGATTCCTTCAAACCGTCTAAGAACCAATTGAACCAGAAAAGTCGGTAAAACCCGAAAGTAATTGGGAAAACTTCAAAAATTGGTTCTAAACTTGTTTTTAAATTTTCTTTTATGAGAAATTATTGTATGTGATGAGGCCTTGGCTCAATTGGCAAAGGCGGAGGCCTGGGGTCTTGAGTACCTAAGTTTGAGGCCCCCGTGCACAATGCTTAGATCTCTAAGTTTTTATGATGTGTGGTTGCCTTGTTTGGATTTTAGTCCAATTAGTCTACTTGTTGGCTATAGTTTGGATTGTACTAGTTCTTATTATGGTTGTGCTGTAATGGTTTAATTCTACTTTGTGATTTCTTGGACAGTCTGTATTTTACTAGTTTGATACTTGTGGTTCCTTGGACATGTATTTGAAAGTAAAAGAAATGGAAAAAACCATAAAACCGGTTGAATTGGTCTAACCAGAGGGCACACTGGTTTGACTTCTGGTCTGGTTTTTAAAGCATATTCTGATATTGATTTTTGTTGTTTATTTGCAGACATTTCACCTAGTAAGAAAAGACTTGATTGGAGTACAAGAATGAAAATAGCTGCTGGGGCTGCAAAGGGATTGGAGTATTTGCATGATAAAGCAAGTCCCCCAGTTATATACAGAGATTTGAAATGCTCCAACATTTTACTTGGAGAAGGGTATTTTCCCAAGCTATCTGATTTTGGCTTGGCCAAGCTTGGACCTGTTGGAGATAACACCCATGTATCTACAAGGGTTATGGGAACTTATGGATATTGTGCCCCGGAGTATGCAATGACTGGTCAGTTAACTGTGAAATCCGATGTTTATAGCTTTGGAGTTGTTCTTCTAGAAATCATAACCGGGAGGAAAGCCATTGATAATTCTAAAGCTGCTGGGGAACAGAATCTAGTTGCATGGGTAAGAAATATGCATGTGTGTGCATGCATGTGTGTGTGTGAGAGAGAGAGAGAGTACGTGTGTACGAGACTAGAATTTGAAATGATTTGAATCTGTAATGATCCAACTTGAAGAACCAGTCTCAAAACCCGAATGACTTGACCCAAAGCAATCCAAACCTGAAATTGGCCTGAAATGAATTAACAAGTGTAATGCATATAGACACCTTTGGCTTAAACGTCCAGATTTTTTATAGTTAGTCTTCAACATGGTTTACTTAGCTATTTCACAAGCAAGTTAAAAAAAAGTAGAGATTTTCTGTCTGTTTGCAAGGGGTTCCCTTATATTTTCAATCTTGATCTTTTATTGCAGGCAAGGCCATTATTCAAAGACAGAAAAATGTTCTCTCAAATGGCTGATCCAATGCTTCAAGGTCAATATCCTCCAAGGGGTTTATTCCAAGCACTTGCAGTGGCAGCAATGTGTGTTCAAGAGCAACCAAATATGAGACCTCTCATTGCTGATGTAGTCACAGCTTTGACTTACCTTGCTTCTCAAAAATTCAAACCAGATACACAGCCAATACAAGGTTCTCGCTTGATGCCTGGTACTCCACCTCGGACAAAGAGAGACAGAGATAAGAAGCTTAATGGTGGCAACAGTTCCGAAAGGGATCGGACAAGGAGGTTAAGTTGATACCGGCTGAGGTTCATCATCACCATCTGGGTCTTCTTTGGATCTTCCAACTGTTGATAGATGCTGGTATGTTATTAAATTGTGTTTGATAGATGCTGGTATGTTATTAAATTGTGTCATCTTTTAATGTACATGAAATCACAAGGCCTGCAAAACGCATGCCATATTATCAAATTTTGCTTAATTATTATGAAGCAAAAGGCACAATTATATAAAGCTATTGTAGCTTCTGTTTTTCTATGCACATGAACCTTTTTTTATCTTATTCAAAATATAATGTGAGCCTTCATACCAGGCAGCTATAGTAAATGCATGAAACCTCCATAAAATGATGGTATTGCCTCATGGAATTCAACATTTGTGGATAACTAAAACAAAATTCTTTGATTACTGAACAATGTATAATATACTGCTTCACATATGATTATATTCAAATCAACCTAGTTCTACAAGTCTACTAGGGTTCAAAATTAACACTTTTTATACAAATAGAACCCTCTTAAGTCTTATCATTAGTTGCCAGTATATTTGAAACTACAAAAAAGAAGCACAAAAATTAAAGGATAACAATGGCACTAGGACTATTCCTAACTAGAGCTCTTCTCTCCGTCTTCGGTGTTAGTTTCTTCCTCCGTTGCACTTTGGTTGGATTTACCATCTGTAGGCTCCTCAACATTATGTATTCCCTGCCATATCAAATTCAAGTTGACTAAACTAATGTATAATGGAAGAACAATTCTAACATCATTGTTATGTAGATATTTACCTTGATTTTGTCCCGCAAGCCAAGTCCAAATGACAATATCCCTCCTCCCTTTCGTCCAGAATTGGCTCGTTGAGTCCTACAAAAGTAAGACATGACTATATACTGTGGAATAATATCTATTAATCAAAGATCTAAATGCCTCTGAATACTAGAATGGATCATACCCTTGCATATTAGAGTGTGTATAAAAGCAGTTTCAAAATGTTCACTAGGTGGAATTGTATGCAAAGAAACCTTTATTTTTTAGGGGCATCTTAAGAGATTGAAAAACATCTAAAGTTTTCTTAAATAGCTGGATCAAAGTAAATATGCTCTTTGCATTTTACGTTGCTTCATGGTTTTCTTCATCAACATCAAGCTAATTGAAAAGTTCATCAAAACATTTTGAATACAAGGAAATTATAAAAATGGAGATATGAGTTGGGATATTTAGAATTGTCTGTTTCTTATGTAAACCAGTGAATGTTAGAAGAGAAAGATGCTTAAAATATTTCTCACTGTGAAGTTTGTGGTTTAACTTGGCCAGATTCATATTGCAAGGTAGCCTCCAACATTGATTCTGCCATAACCACCCTCTTCTGCATTTCAGCATTAGAAGCCAAAGCCTTCTCGTACTTTTCCTGCAAATAAATCTTTTTTTTTTTTAAGAATTTTAATATAATCACAAAAGAAGGGAAAACAACTCTGCTCATGGGACCTTGAATTTAATCAGAGTAGGCACCTTAAAATGAACTGTATGGTAGATGAATCATAAGAATAAAACAAACCTTAATTCTTATGGTGAAAGACTTAAAGAAGTTCAGAGAAACACAGCATACCAAGTAACTTAAATTTGCCTAACAGTAACTTAAATTTTTCAATAGGAGTCACATCACAAGAATATATATATGTGTGTATATATTTAGCATGAAACTCAAACTGAAAAACAGAATGAGTAGATTTCTTCTTGGTGTATATACTCATCTTTAAACTTCTCTTTTAATCTTACATGAAGAATGGTATGAAATCTGTAGTTTAACATTATCCATGATAACTAGGACATCAAGAAAAGAAGAGAGAACCTGAAGCTCAGCATTTGCTTCTCTCAAGGCAGCTGCTTCTTTCTCTGCTTTTTTGCGAGCTTCTTCGACAATCCTTTGCTCCCGCTCCAGCTGCTCTAAAACCTGTAGCACAGAGAATCTATAAATCACTAGAGGACTTGTAAGAGAATAATAATTTAGCAATAGTTCCAGAAAAAATGCATTCAAGAAGAGGCAAGGTATACCTTAAGCATTGCAGCTTCTTGCTCTCTCTTAAAAGCAAGAGCTTGGTGTTGATCAGCCACCTCTTGCTCTAACTGTTCAATCTGCAGCATTATCAACAAACCTCAAATCCTGCAAGCAACTTCAGTAACCCAAAGCTCACAGAACAGTGGAAGTATTTCATTGAATCAATTATATGCTTGGCTGGTTTAGCATATTCATATAAAAAGTTTTACATATACCTTTTGATTCAGTTCTTGTCGATTATCTTCTTTGGTCAACTCCATAAGTGCTATCTCAAGCTCATCAGCTCTGGAAAAGAACAGGACCCACAGTTACACGTAAATGATAAGTTATAGAGGTTCGCAGAAATATCAGAAACAATTCATGGCAAGAAAACATGAACATTGTAATAAGGGATCCATTCCTAATTTTGAAGTACAATGCTAATTATAATTCCATCAGATGCACTTTTGTCCAGGGCTATCTTGAGTAAAGCAACTACCCTGAAATGATGACATAATTGCCAGATATGATGCTTTGTTCATATCTACGAGGACTAAAAAGCAATGTAGCAGATAAAAAGGCTGAAATACATGGTTCTCTAAAAGGAGAAAGCTGAGCTACTAGATGCTTTCATCCATGCACCTTAACGAAAAAGTGCACAATCAATGTGTTGGCTGGTCAGTAAATCGCATAACTGAAACTGCACTGCTTGACTTAGAATCAGTTACCATATTACCATCATCGAGAATACAACATGGCGATTTGATACAGAATGTTTGAGAAAAAAATCAGAAAACACAGTAAAATATACTAACCGGAGTATAGCAGCTCTTTTTTCCTCGAGCAACCTACACAACTCAACCTTCATCCTATCAACCTGCTCATAAACTGTTAATGATTGAAATTTCAAAGAAGTTGCACAGTGATGATTCATATCCATCCAATTAATTACAAGTGAAACACTGTTAGAAAGCCAAGAATAAGCTCTGTGAGTAATATTATTACAGCTTAATCAGGGTTACTAGGTTAGAAATGCATTACTTAGGAGATTGGTTATAATAGCAGAATACTATCAAGCCTTTTCATGCATTGTAGTTAAAGGTCTTTCGGTCAGTGTTCATATACAGCAATATCTAACAGCATTGATGTTTTGTGATTTGCCCAAATGTCGAGAAAGAGCTAAAATCAACTTCTTCCCAGGTCAAGCAAAAATAAGTTAAAGCCATACTAATTCTTTGAATTTGATATGTAGTTCTCCATATTCACATCAATGAAGGTGGGCAAGTCGGACTAGAATTTTGTTGAAGTTGCTAAGATAAAAGAAAAGTAACCAAACATCAAGTGCTCATGGAGCTTACTAAATCCATACATTAATCATAAACAATCAGTGGTATGTAGCAATGAAGGATAAAATATCATTGGTGAATAGTTCCTAAAATATTAGAAATGCAGCATAAAAGGTGCTAAGAAGACGAACAAAGAAAAGTACCTGATCCCGAAGAGATGGGAGGGAACCAACTTCTAAATCTGCATTTAGGCTACAGAGCAGTTTATCCAGATCAGAGGAACGGGGCTCCAACTTACAAACGTTTCCGTCATCTTCAGCAGGATTTGTTTCCTCTTGTCCACGATTTTGCTTAAAACTATACAGCTTAGTAGCAATTCCTTTTGAATTTTTGGAAACTTGAGCTCCTTGTGCTCTTTCCTTGACAATCATTAGCACAGTTGGCCTATGCTTTTCTCTCAACTTCTGTAATTTGCCTTCAGTAACAGCTAGAAACCCCATGCAGGCAGTCAAAACAAGTTGGCTGCTGTCAAATGTTGAGCCAGCAAGGGATTGCAGCATAGTGATGACATCCCCAGCATCCTTAGTTGTAACTAAGGCAGGAACTGCAGTAAACTTCATGTAACTAGACTGCTTTTGAATTCATCATCCACATTTAATGCTGCACATATTTTATAAATATGAAATCTGAATACCATGTAGCTCCATTAAAGCAAGGGCCGTTCGAAACAGCATAACGCGATTTCCTTCAAATAGAATCACATCCCAAATGCGAAGAACTGGAAACCAAGAAATCCATCACTAGGTAAACATAATTTCTACTAAATGCAAAGTGCTCAGAACTAAGCATCTTGACTGAAATAATTGGAAAATAAATTTAACTTCCAGCACTGAAATTTATATCTTACCGCTTTCCCAAGGAAGCATATTAACAAAAATGGAGATAAACCACGGTGTAGAAATCCATGCCACCTGCACTCCCAAGTAATCTAGATGATTGACTGCAGCATTAGCATACATTAAATAGAATATCACACATTTGCTTCATGTTATGCATGGGAAGATAATAGATAGGGAAAATTTGAGATGCAAACCAACCCAATTTGGGAAATCTTTCACGCATCAACTCTTCAAATACTAGTTGATCAACCTAAGAAATAGAAATATATAGAGTTAAAAGACACTATGATACTGCAAGATGGCAAAATCGCTTAAGAAATACTGTAGTATCACTGTATCAGCATGTCAACATGCAGATACACGTTAAACTTGTAACAAACTGGAGAATTTGATAAGGAACATGGAATATCATAAAAGAATGTAACAAAATTTAAAACCTGGGATTCTATCATTTCCTCCGTGTAATACCCATCAAAGTAGTCATCAATAATTCCCACCAAGGTCCTGAGAATACATCGAAAGGAATCAACCTTTAAAGCGGACCTAGCTATTCTTGAATAATAAGTATGGATGTGTCCATATATGCCTTTGTACAATTTGCAGAAGAGAATAAGATAGCAAAAATCATTTTATAGAAATCAACCTTGTGTGAAAAGTTACCTGAACCTACCAAAAGGCATTTTCCTCTGGCATAAGAAGAAGCAATAATCCAGCAAAGAAATTCATTGCCTGCATGTGCTCGATGTCAAATAAAAGACAAGAATAAGTACAAGGGTAACTAATTACTAAAATAATTAATGCGGTACAAAGGATGGTCATTAAGATCTATTTAGAACATCAGAGATGTTCTTCCGGTAGCAAATATATCAATCAATAGAACAATAACCTCCTTGTGCTGAGCATATACAGCAATGGAATTGCTGAAATGAAGGTAACAATAAGAAATTGGACAAATTTTTAAATTCTAACTAAATTTTCTTAGATTCTAAAGGACATAAGAGTGCAAATGAAGTATGAGTGGGTGAGAGAGATGTGATGTGATGTAGAAGGGGCAGTCATGAAAAGTATATATAGGTTTCTATTGATATAGATGAAGAAAGTTTCCATAATATAGAGCAAGTTTAAAAGAGAGAAACCAATTAAAGGTAATACTAAAACATTAGTATTGGTAGGGTGTTGTGTGTAGAACTCTTAATTCCAATGACCAGGGTTCAAATTCAATCCCTGGGAGCCTCAACTACCCCCCCCCAAAAAAAAAAAAAAAACACTTTTAATTCATCATTTCAATTACCTGGCAATATCCAACAGAAGGATTATGTCGAGCATATGCTAAAAGTAAACGCCTCAAGGTATCCCTACCTCGATCATTCAGAGCTGGATGACCTGGAAAAGTCCGGGGTAAATCCTGAAAAATAAACAGACAAGTTAGCCTAGGGAGAAATGTGAAAACATTTTAAAGAAAAAGATGTAGCACCTACAAATTGAAAAGATTGAACAATAAAGTCCAGGGCGCATGCATCTAATGACCTTCTCAATCTGCTTTCTCCATTTTCTAAACACACCAGGTGAGTTACTATGCTGATCATCATCATCATTGTTTTCTTGAGCCAGCAAATCATTGTAATATCTCTTCACTCGCCGTGCCTTAACACCTACAAAAGCTTGCCATACCTGCAATGATCATATTATAGCAGACAAAGCATTTTCCAACAAGTACAGATGAAAACAGTAACAAACAGAGAAGTTTCAACCTCACCTCCCCTCTTAGATCCTTTGGCACTCCTCCATGAACAAGGCTCTGCAGCTCCTCTTTCCAAGGAAAAAAAGATTCATCATAAGCCTCGTTGTTTGCATTACTTCCTTCGGTAGCTGAGATCTCATTCACACATACCTTTTCTTCAAACTCAACCTCAGACTCTCTTTCTGAAGATCTTGCCTTTTTTCCTGATGGAAGATGGCATTCACTTGCATTCATATTCCTATTTTTCATATTCTTCCTCTTAAACCTTAAACTCATCAAATTCTCAATGGCACGAAGAGCTGGTCTGGTCTTAGCCCATCTGTTGACCTTACGAGTCTTTGTTTCTTCTATAAGTTTCATCTCCTTTTCTCTTGCATTTACCATTGAATGAGAATTTGGCCTTCCTGTGTCACTTTCTGATAAACCGGCAGTATCAGCCTCCTCTTTTAACTCAGTGGCTTCAGTCTCTGATGTATCTTTATTTATTTCCGAAGAATCAACCTCGTCTTTCACTTCAGTCACTTCACCTTGTAATGTCACCTTACATTCCTCAGAAGCAGCATCTTTATTCAATTGAGTAGCTTCAGTCTGCAAGGTCACCTCGTATTGCTTCTTAGATGCAGTCTCTTCACTTGCCTCAATAGAAGCATCTTCATTTACCTCATGAGCTTCTGCAGGTAAGGTCTGTTTATTTTCTTCCTGAAGACGCAACGTTTCACCATCTTCCTCCTCGGAAAGGCATGGATCAATAGCTTCTGCATTACGTTTGAGGAAGATCTTCCATTTCTCTATTCTTTCCTCTTCCTCTTGCTGGCATAACCAATTACTATATCAATAACCCAAAACTGACAATACATATGGAAGCAATGGACCATTAACGTGCAAGAATTAAACTTCCATGGAAATCTATACCTTGTAGATATCAAGGTACTCTCTATATGTTTGTATATTCTGAGGTCTCACAGCAAATCCATAGGCGTCCCTAAGAACATTATTGTGCACATATTCAAAAGAAAATCAAACCAAGAGCACACATTCTACCTAAAACAAAGAACAACTCCGAAAAGAAAGAAGCAAGTTTAATCTCAAAATGAATAGAATTTTAGACCCAAAAAGATGTTCTATAAAGCTATCAATATATATACTAAACTAAATATTGCAAAAGGTGTTTTTTTTTTTTAATCTAAAACTTGCCTGGAATCAGCCTCCAATGAGCGCCTGCTCAATAAGGACAATAACATACTTGACAAAAACCTGCAATTCTATAGCTGCCCATAGCTTTCTTTTGCTTTACATTAAACTCATTCCACATTTCACAAAAAAATGGTTTTTGATGGAAAGAACTAAATTTAATAACTTACAAAACTTCTTATCTTTCATGGTCGTTGCGTGAATGATGGAGAAGATGATGATAATTTCTTTTATCTTCTTCTTTTTATTTAACTATTAATTAATAACAAAATATATTATAATAAAATAATAAAAATATTTTAACCAATAAAATTTCAACAACAAATATTCACTAATTATTGTCATAATATAACCAGTTTGCTCCTCATAATTTTCTACAATTCCACCCTCAAGTCATTCTTCACTTCTGGAAATACTACAATTTAGAACTCTCATTTCTTCACTTATTCAATTTAGTCATCATATACCAATATATTCCACATTTTGGTACTTTCAACCTCTGGGATATTTGTACTTTTGGTCCCTCATTTTTTCATATTTGCATTTTGACATCACAAATTTTAAATATTTATACTAAGACCACAAAACTTTTAACATTTTTGTGATTTAGTTTCTGCTTTAAATTAATACATCATAATATAATTCTTTTGTTGAACTAAGTCTGGCATCCATCGGCCTTTTAGGACCTAGTATATACATATATATATATATACACATATATATATATAGTTTTGATTAGGGGCGAAGCCAAAAAAAATTTTTAGGGGGGCCAGATAAAATTTTAATTTTTTATAGTTTATATCTTTATAATTTGTAAAGGATTAAATCAAATTTTTATAATTTTAGGAGGAGCTAAAATGAAATTTTATCTTTATTAATTTAAATATTTTTTTTAAAATTTAAGAGCCTAAAATGTAATTTTATATTTTAAAGGCCGGGGGGCCATGCGGCTTCGCCCCTGGTTTTGATATAAAGAAAAATGTATAAAGCTCTAAAAAAAATGTCAAGAGTTAACAGAAAAATTGGTTAAAGGTGGTGGAAGATCCCAAACGTAATTAATTAATGCAACAATATTTTCGGAGCTTCTCCTTGCAACGTTTCACCATCTTCCTCTTCGGAAAGGCATGGATCAATAGCTTCTGCATACCTTTGAGGACGATCTTCCATTTCTCTGTTCTTCTTCTTCCTCTTGCTGGCATAACAAATTGCTATATCAATAACCCAAAATTTACAAGAATTAAACTACCATGGAAATCTGTATTTTGTAGATATCAACGTACTTTCTATTTGTTTGTATGTTCTGAAGTCTCACAACAAATTCATATACGTCTCTAACCACGTTCATGTGCACATATTCAAAAGAAAATCAAAACCAAGAGCACACATTCTACCTAAAAACAAAGAACAACTCCAAAAAAAAAAAAAAAAAAATTGCAACACTATCATCCTGACTAAAAGCAAGTTCAATCTCAAAATGACCAGAATTTTAGACTCAAAAAGATAAATTCTATAAAGCTATCAATATATATACTAAACTGAACATGCAAAAAACCTGCAATTATATGGCTGCCCATATCTTTCTTTTGCTTTACATGAAACTCATTCCAGATTTCAAAGAAAGACTTCAAACAGCTACTCTTCTGTTACTAAAGCTATACACTTATCAAAACAATTCATAAAAAAGAGATTCATACATACAGTGAAATAAATTTACATTAATTTGTTTAGTGTTAGTTGTTTTGTTCAAGTTTTGATAACAATAGTAGAAATCTAAAACCTAGAGTTTTCCCAAGTGGCAAAAAGGAAATGTAGGAATAAGAAAATCGAATTACCTCTTTAGTTTGAGAGATTGAAGGAGATTCAAGCTCGAATCGTCATCCTCGGATTGATTAATGTTTGGAATTTGTTTTGTTTTCTTTGTTTTCTTAATTACTTTGATGATTAACAAAAGAATTGGAATTAATTTGTATTATACGGATTAATTAGTATTATTCGGAAGATCTAATGATGTTATTTCTGTTAGCTGAAATTTCACTGTCACACTAATTTAATTGGTGAAAAAAATATTTTTAAGGATTTGGTGAAAATATTAAACAATCATTTATAATAAATTTAATAAAAAGATTTAAGTCCGTGGTTTACATTCGGGATTACCTCTTCTATCTCTAAAATTTGAACCAATGTCTTTTCTTTGGAGTGTAATGTATACCATCGAATAAACAAAAATTAATCAAATCAAAGTAGCTAAATTACTGAGAAAATAGATTATAATCACACTTAGAATTGTGAAATTTTCGAAAATTTCAAACCTTAGTTCGAACTAGTTTCAAACATAAATAATTATGAGTTTAAATTAATTTTAGATTTAAATCATTTTACATTCAAGTTGTTTTAACTTCCAATAATTCAAATTTAAAGGCTGAATTTTGAATTAGATTATTTCCAGTTAGAAACACTTCAGGTTCGAATTTTTTGAATTACTCTGTCAAGAAGACTGCTTCGCCAAGCAATATACCTAACTAAGAAGCATGACTACACTCACTAAAGTAAAGTCTTCGTTCAACTAGATCACTATCATCTGTCACTTACATGTCATGTAACTGTATAACATCAAATCTGCAAACTTAGCAATCTCCCAATCAAGAGAAGACACATGATCTATGAACATTAAATACCCAAAGACAAAACAACCCCAACTACCAACTTTCTCTTCTCTCTCGATCAAGCTCGCCTTCTCTCCACCTCTTTACAAGGTTTCTTGTGACTCTCAACCCACCAAGCAAACCTCCTCCATTTTCTTACCATTAAGAATCAAAATTATAATACAATTGAATAATAATCAAAATATCTCCAGATTTAAATTATAATAAATCTGGACAAGATAAATTACTCGCAGTTAAAAATGCTAAAATTCAAATATACTCTCTTAAAAGTAAAAGTGTTGATGGGCAGAGCCAAGTCTTAATAAAATTTTAGGCCCAACCCGAATTGACCCGAAAAAGGGTCTAAATTTTGCCTAAACCTAGTCCAGATTGTAGATGCTAAATCTGGGCCCAGACCGACTCAGCCTAGATTCATGCCTTAAGTATAATACCTTGCCAAAGGTATCAGTACTCAGACAATTTTTCTTAGGCTAATACATTAGGCTTTTTTTAAATAAAAATATTGACTAAAACATTAAATTTTTAAACATAAAAATATGATCATACCAACATTTGTCGATGTAGCATGTTTTCTAAATTTTTATATGCAAATATTGAAAGCTAAATTTGACATTATGCCTTGAAGGTAAAAGTACCACAAACCCTCGTATACTATACTTTGGATTGCATTTTAGCTCCCCTATTGAAAAAATAACAAATTAATACCGATATGTTCAATGAGAAAGCAAAATAAACCTTAAAATTTTGGTGTTTATATATAAAGTATAATAACAAAATTAACAAATTTTAAAAATGTTTTTTTTATGGGAAGTAAATTCAATTTAAAAATTTAATGGTAGAGGGACTAATTGGTCTATTTTTTGGTAAAAAAGCTAAAATGTAATCCAAAGTATAATACAAAGGGTTTTGTGGTACTTTGACCTGCCTTGAAGATATATAGATGCTAAAATTAGAGTATGAAACAGAGAAAAACAACATTATTCATTCGTTTGCAGATATTCAACAAGAGAGAACCGATACTAATATGAATCCCAATCCGAAAGGATAACTGAAATTTGGTTTTACAGTCAACATTCAGTCCTTTGATTTGCTTCATTATGAAAAAGATGGAACCTGAAAGAAGATTGGTTGGTTCTTGACAACTTGATGCTTTGAATTCGAGCATCAACTTCCCGGCAACGTCTAAATGAATCATTCATTGATTATATAATTAATCTTCATTTTCATTGATGAAGAGAGGTGAGAAACAAAGAATTGAGCAGCAATTTTAGAGCTCACTTGCTCACTTAACGTAGAAGAACAAACATACAAAATATAAACCCTTCATCTGCTCTCGCACTTTGATTTCAGCTAGTCAGCTTTCTTTGCTAAACTCAACAGTACGCCGGCACTAAGACTAGTTGCAACAAAACCAAGTGATGCCTCCGTAGATATATGAAGTCCTGCATCAGTGCAGTTAAAGACTTGAAGTTCTATTTTTGGTTCTTTTCTAAACTAGAAAAGAATTTATATCAAACAATACAGATCCAAGGTACAAACCAAAGAAATCCAAGATCATTTTGCATCCAATAAAACCTAGAACAACGGCAATGGAAGGCTGCCAAAGGAGGGAAAAGAAAAACCAGTATATAAGCTGTCAGTACAAATTTGTACTTATGAACGTGCATGTTAAACAGCCAACCTATGGTTAGAGGTTGGATACTTAAACAGCATAGTGATAAACATCAAGAGAATGGCAAATTGCCAACACAATACTGACATTAACCAATTTGTAAGAATTGCATGGATATTTTTTTCTCAAAGATCCAGATACTCTTTGAGTATATATGATGATTTATGATATTCTCTGCAAGTAGAACTTATATTTGAAGTTCTACATTTTAACTTGCATCAAGTCAGAGTATGCATAAGAAGGTCAAGTGAAGAGAGGAAACTTTACCTGTAGATATTCCAAATCTGCCATACCCTCAGCAATGAGTGTGTAAAGTGACCTTAAACCTTAAAGGGGCAGCATCGTAGTAAATTAATCGTCCTCTATAATTGTGTGTGTGAGAGAAGGAGAGAGAGAGATTTATGTTGAGACAATAGAACAAGAATTACCTAAGATGGCGAAGATATTAGATGAAAAAACTATGAAAGGATCCCGTGTAACACCAAAAACAGCTGGTATTGAATCAGCCTAAAGAAAATGAAAATTTTCATCAGTATCCTCATTGCATCATTAACCAGCAAAGTCCATATGCTAGGCATTGGTGAGGAATCATGAGAACCTACAGCAAATGCTATATCACTGAGCTCAATAACTGCTACTGTGAGAAGCAAAGGAGTGGCCTGTCCAAAATATTTGACACCTGTTAGAATGAAGAATTCATTACACTCAGTAACGGAACTTAAATATGTTCCATAATAAGAAAAGTTTTCTGTTTGACAATATAATATGATAAAGTTACCAAGAACAGAGGATGTGAAAATTCTTATAGACGACTTACTTGCCAAATGTTGTCCCGTTTTGTTATAAATTTATTGCCATCATAATTAGCTGCAATGATAAAAGCAAAAGGAATTAAAACCTTAACCAAAAGCATTAGAAGATGCAAAGAGATAAACTCAAATGGTTCATTAAATATCAAGATTGTAGTCTGCACATAAGTAGTCGACCTTAAAAGAACAGACAGAATAAACTACATGACCTTAGACTGAAAGTAGAAGAGTATGTAAGGCAAAAGGTAGAATATCACATGTGACGGGGATAAATCTCTGGCAAGTCTTCACTATGAAGTTGTCAGACAGATCAGTGTCATCCTCATCATTGGAAAATAGCTACCAAAAGATAATACAAAATGATGAGTCCCTAAAATTTGAACTCAATAGAGAAACATAGCAAATGTAGAACTGCCATAAACTGAAAATAAGATACCAACACAATATAATAGATAAAAGCAATTTGATTGTCACATTTTCAGTAGAGATACAGCACCTTGAAAGATGAGAATAATAGTACAGCAGCCAGTAGTAGGTTGACCGCTTCAAACCTCTAAAAGAGCAAAGGGGACTTCATGAGCCCAGACAGAAGTAAATCATGGTTCGTGGGAAAGCAGATGCAAACTTAACAAGTGAACAACAATCTACCTGGAGGGTGGCTGTTCCAAGTAGTATCAATGACAACCGAAAGAAGACTGCACCAGCAATACCATATGAAAGAACCCGATTCTACATGTTGTACATGACAGACTTTTAATTACAAGGGGTAAACATGGAAAAGCACATCATGTGTGAGTATATCTTTTCCACAGATGTTATGCTAAATTGACAACCTCAGGCTCTATAGTAATAAGGAATTATAGCGATGACCTGAGCAGATAGATAAAAAAATGGCACCTGATACATAGGTGGCACTTTGAAGTACTTGAAGATCAGAACAAAGACAAACAAATTGTCCACAGACAAACTTTGCTCCAAGATGTACCTGAAAGGAAATCATAATTAAAGCAATAGCAAGCAAAAGAAAAAAAAAAAAAGCTGAAAAGTACAAAATTCATTTAAAACAGGAAGAAAGAAAGGAAAAACATGTATGATCAGTCAGATAAGAATTCAAACATGTTAACCATGTATGGAACAAGTGACTTATGGGCAACTTTCAAAAATAAAATCCTACATACCCAGCAAAAAATTCTGATGCTTTGCCTACTCCTTCCTTCAATCCCAGACCAACTCCAAAAGCAACCGCAGAGCACACCTAAACACAAGAATTAATATCCAAAACGTCTTCAATCCGTAAAGGACTACATCAATCTACTTTAGATAAAGGATAAATAACAATAATGTTGAGAGAACTGACCCAAAAAGCAACAGTTTTAACAGATGATGCATAAGCTTCACTTTTCTGAAGTTTCTCCTGGGAATCAGCATAAGAATTTGAAGCTCTCCTCTCCTCTTCTGCAGATTTATCCCATAAATCCATCATTTTCTCCAACAACAATGAAAATGCTTCCGTTTTGAAGATTAATATAAATTCAAAATAGATCAAATAAATCACCTCTACATTCAAAACAAATAAAATAAATCACCTCTAGACAAATTATCCTCCTGCTCCATTCCCTTGGAGCGAGCAACTGGGAAACATATCGTGCGGCGGTTATGACTTACTGCAAGTTGAATCACAAATTAAAATGGAAATGCAAAAAAAAAAACCTCCAATTCATTCAAATTATATGCCGCCAAATCCTGTATATGAATGAAGTTTGAGATTTAATCATATACTTAAAAAAATTAAAATTTCCCCGTAACTTTTCGATTTAAATATCCAAGTTCACTAAGTGACACCATTAGAAATTTTTTTATCAAAATTGCCATCAATATACTCACACAACCATATCAACTTCAGAAGCAAACCATTATCAACTCAGTAAGCATACAGATTTTGATAAAAATATCAATAATTGAACTAAAAAATTGTCAATTTTTAAGTACTTCACCAAATAACCTCAAACTTTGCCAGAACTGACTCTATATGTGAAAGGATACCTGAATGGACAAGGGAGACACGATGGTTTGAGAAGCGGAATCCGGTCCATCTGGGCAATTGAACCGTAGGCGACACTGAGGCAACTCTGAGATGGAAATTAAGAGAGATTCGAATGCCAACGCCATGGTGAACGGCCGAAGCTAACCCCATGGAAGCTTGAGCTATGAGCTTCCGACGAGTAGATTCTAGCCGGGAATTTTGATAGAAAAGGGAAAGACAGCGGCCTATGAATAAATCTTATCCACTGAAATTAAATTTGTATTGTCTTTTCTTTGAGGGAATTAACCTTGTTTTTGTTCCTGAATTTGTTCGCTGGTTTTTGTGGTTAAGGAGCAACGTCACTGCTTGCTGTCTTACAGTACACTTGTTTTCTTTTTGATTAATACCATTTAATAGTTGAGTTTAATTTTAATGTTTAATTTTAATGTTTAATTTGATATTTAATTTTTTAAGTTAATACATGAATTTTATTTTAATATTTATTTAATACATAGACTAAATAATATTATATAGCCCGATGTTTGACATGTGTACTTTAATATACTAAATTAAACAGTAAAATCAAACTTAAATACTAAATTAAACCTTAAAATCAAATTAAAATACTAAATTAAAAAAATCTCAATTTCAAGTCTCAAATTAAAAAATTTGAGTAGCAGAATTAATATTTGAATTTATTATACTCTTATTTATAATTATAGAATTTTGTTCAATTTTTACCATTTACAATATTCTAACAAAAAAACACCTTTATCAGTTACCATATTAATATGATTTTTAACTATAATTAATTTAATCATTACAATGTTTATGTGGCGATCCACAATAATATTAGTTATTAATGTGTTACTATGGATTCTCAAAGTATAGAATCTTCTTACCAACAACTAAAAGTTGTCTTGTTGAGGAGGTGGACCATATATTTCTCAAACATGTAATCAGGTTTTTAGGGGTGCTTCAATCTATAGTCATGGATCGAGATAGGCGTTTCAAGGCTTAAGCTTTTCCACATCCTTCCACCCCAAAATTAACGAGCAAATTTGATTTGATTATGGATCGGATTGGGTTTGGAACGGATTAATGTAAAATTTTAGGCTTAATTTTTAAGTTTGGGAAAAATCTGATCTAAAAAATTGAGCTTAAATTTTTGTCTAAGTTCAGCTCGAGTAAATAATGCTAAATTCAAGCTCGACCCAACTTAGCCTGTTTGTATTAATTTTTATATAAAATAAATTTAAAAATATAATACATTAAATACATTAAAATTATTAAAATAAATGTTTCATTAAAAAAACTTTATACCTAAATAACACTAATATAATTATAACTTAGTAAGTAAATACCTCTAAAATAGTAATAAAATTAATAATAAAACAAAAACTATATAATATCCAAACAATAACAATAAAATAATAACAATATAATAATAATATAATAACAAAATAACGCCAAAATAACAACAAATAACCAGAAAAAAATTTAAATAAATTCAGGCTGAGCCATACTTAAATCAAAAATTTTACCCAAGATTTAATTCATCTAAGAAACGAATATTTATTTTATTGAAATCTATTTTTCAAATTTATATTATTAATTAAATACTCATACTTTTCGGACGAACGTGGATTAAGAAGTAGAATTGCAACCCCTCTCTCCCCATTGAAAGCCCAAATCCAAGACGCTTTCAGATCTCGACACGTAATCAAAAATTCATTAATCCCAACACGTGGCAAGATATTAAAAACCAGGGGTGAGCAATGCGCAACCCGCTTACAAAAGACGCTAGCAACGTCCAATTACCCGCAGTGCGAACCGGTCAGCAACAACAATCCCTTTTCCTCACCCTCTTTCCCACGCAAACAAAACCAAAGGAAAAACAAGCTTTGAAAAACCGCCATTTCTCTCATAAATTTGTTTTATTCCTTTCGTTTACCAAAAGATTTAAATAAAAAAGGAGAAATTTATAGGAAGGAAAGGTGCGTACTGCGCACTTTTCCTAATTTCTCTGATTTTGAATTTGTCTTTTATCCTTTGATTGAAGATTTTTATGTTTTTTTGGGCTCGCTATGTCGATGAATTCGAGGATTTTCTTCCATTTTCTTGTTTGGTGGATCTTCTTCAGCTTCTTTTCAGGTAATAGTTAAGTTCCCCCCGCCCCGCCCCCGAGAAACAAACAAACGGAGGTTATGTAGTGGATTTGATGTTGACGTATCTCTTTGATTTTTTTCATAAAATAGGTTAGATTCGTGTTTTTTAGCTGGAAATTTGAAATTAAGATGCAATATTCTTTTTATTTTTATTTTGAAGGATTGATTTCATCGGCAGTAGTTAGATTGGATTCAATTGAAATATACAACACGCACGACTGGATAACAAAACCGACGGTTTATTTCGTCTGCAAAGGAGAGAACATGACGGTTTTGCCAGATCTCACCAAAGCAAATACTGTCTATACTTTCAAGGGTGAAGAATCTTGGCAGGTTTTTACAGAATTCTCTCTGATTTTCATTTTTTTTTAATACTGTCAAGTACTGTAAAATCAATTGATAGAATAAAAACCAGTGATCAATATTTCAGCGCCTTTTTTCTGATCCTGTTATTGCTAAGAACGTAAATTAGGGCTAGCTTTATGAAATATGGAATCCAGTAGCTGGAAAAGAAGTGTTTTTTTCGAGTTCTGTTTTGTGCTTTTTTCAGGGATTTGTTTGGTTTTTGTTTCATGTTTTATTGGTTTATGTTTTCTCTATTTTATAGTGATATAATTTATGTTACTTGGACATGTAGGTGTTGGATATGGGTATTTATTTGTTAGGGGTATCTTTAATTTTTAAATTTTGTTAATGTACTTTGGGAATATTTGAAAGGTAAATTCTGGTACTCATTTCTATTTGTCTTAGAATAAAAAAAGATAAAATGAAGAGTCTGAGCACCACATGACATAATACCCTTTTCATTTACTAATGGAAACTTAGTGAAAGTTGTTATATTTTGAGTTTTCTCCTGTATGGATGCTGGCCTAATGTAAATCCTTACATTATGTTTGCTGAACCAAAGGTTCTTTAGTGAATTGGTTAAATTTTAGCTCTCTATGTGTTACTGTTACATTGGGTAAAGTTACCATGGATGTCCTTGTATTAGGAGTTAGATTGCATTTTGCCCTATTTTCTCAAAAAATGGGCAAATTGTTCCTTGTGTGTTAGATCAAACAACAAGCAAATCCTTTCTGTTAAAAATTTGATCCATTTTTATTGTCAGAAACTGGCTTGATTGATAGAATAACCAAACATTTATACGTGGCAATGTGTACCTCATTCTGACGTATAGGGATCAGTTTTTAACAATCGAAATGGATGAAATTTTTAACAGGACTAATTTGCTTTTTGATCTAACGTATAGGGACTAATTTGCTCATTTTTGGATTAGAAGTGACAAAATGCAATCTGGTTCTTAGTACAATGGCCTCCATGAGACTTTTACCGTTACATTGAGATTCGAGAGACAAATGAAGTACTTGACTAGGCTGCCTATTTGAGCTTTGCACAAATTTGGTCCTTTGGTTAACTTGATGTTCTGGATAAGGGTGCTATTGCATTTTACTTTAACTAAGCCCTTCATGAGTTGCCGCTGCTCTATCGAATTTGCATGTATGGCAGTTCCTTTTTACAAAGAGCATGGAATAAAAGTGTCTTCTTTGTGTTTTCAGCCTCTTACAGAACTCAAAAGCAAGAAATGCAAGCGGTGTGGATTCTACGAGGAGGACACATTTAAATCAGATGATGTATTTGATGAATGGGAGTTCTGTGCTTCAGACTTCAAAGCTAATGGGAAATATATATTGTTTAAAGAAAAGGAACTTAATGTCACATTCACCTGTGAAGAATGCGCATCTCTTCCGGCTGGTAAAGTTTTTTTCCCCCTTTTGTCCCATACTTTATTCTTAGGAGCTGTTATGCCATATTAATGGCCAATGGGCTTGTTTAAGGCATTGCTTGATTCAGTTCCTTTTTGTGGATGTTAGTTATTCCATTTTGTATACCAGCTCTTCTCTTGTCCTCAATAGTTAGGCGCTTGTCACTTAACTTTGACAAGGTTCGAGAGTTGGCATAGAAAGGAAATCAACCAAAAAGATTGTTCCATTTTGTGTCAATGTTCTTACGTTGGAATTTCTGGTTAGTTGTTCTACAGTAAAAAGTTAAAATATTGCTGACATTAGATTGGCTTGGAATTTCTGGTTAGTTGTTCTACAGTAAAAAGTTAAAATATTGCTGACATTAGATTGGCTTCTTTGGCCCCATTTAACTAGAAAATTCAAACTTCCTTTGATACAATAAAAAGAGCCAAGTGAGCTATATCTAGGTAAAAGTACCATGGAGGTCTTTGTGCTAGGAGTCTGATTGTATTTTGCCCTCCTCTACTAAAAAATGGGCAAATTAGTCATTGTATCTTAAATTTAAGAGCAAATTGGTCTTTTTTGTTAAAAATTTTATCCATTGTACTGTTAAAAACTGGCATGGTTAATAGAATAACTAGATAGTGACATGTGACATGCCATGTGTACCTCATGCTAAGGGATCAACTTTTAACTGTAAAAATGAATGAAAATTTTAACGGAAGGATCAACTTGTTCTTTAATCTAACGTATAGGGATTAATTTGTCATTTTTTGAGTAGAGGGGGCAAAATACAGTTCGACTCTTAATAAAGAGACTTCCATGATACTTTTAGCGCTATATCAATCTTGGCTACTAGTAAAAAAAAAGGGTTATACTTTAAGGGCTAAGGTTGGCCATGTCAGCTGGACCATGGAATTGCCTGGCTGAGAATACAACTTATTCATCATATATTCATATGATCTCTTTTTCTTGTCTAGCTTACCCATATTCAATTTCAAATGCATATTATAAGGTCATTTAGATATATATGTTGACAATGCTTTATTTGCTATGTGTTAGGTACTTTCAATACAGATACCAATAATGATAATAAGGGGAATAAATTGCGTGTTGGTATAATTGTACTGATTGTTCTAGTGGCTTTAACTGTAACAATATTTGGACTGATGATGGCTTATAAATACTGGCAAAAGAGGAAGAGGCAACAAGATCAGGCTCGGTTCTTAAAACTGTTCGAAGAAGGGGATGACCTCGAGGATGAACTAGAGCTTGGTAATTGAATATGATTAAACAACTCGGTTACCTCCTGTACAGTAAGTTTACCTTTCCTAAAATTTTGCTCTGTGGAGAAATATATATATATTCTACAGCTGTATGTTCTAAGGTGGCTTCAGATATGATGTGTATAGTTGAGCTTTGTGGTCCTGTTGGCACATCTATTAGTTAAGATCTACATGGTTGCTTTTTGTTGTTGACTAGCAAATAAAGGGAATAAAAAGCTTGAGCATTTTATACAAATGATGGCATTGTGTATGATGTGTATGATAAAACAGTACTTTCTAGGTTTTGCTGTTTTGGGTACCATTAGCAACAAGTGATGGTTTGAAGGATGATTTTTTGATCTGATGATTGAACTTCAAGGGCCTTTATTTTCAAGAATTGTCTGATTTGACTCGAACTTGAAACCTGACATCATTAATTCGAACTCAAACTCTACACTTTTTGCTTTATACATAAAAACTCAAGAATTTGAATCCGATCAACTTAAATCAGAATTGGTCCAAATCCAAATTGATTTGAATATGAAATGATTGCACATGACTTGGTCAAGTGACAAACTTAAAATGACTCGATTGATGGTAACTAATTGATTGGATTTGATAAGACTTTTTTGTGAGGTGTTCGTACATGGTTGTGATATGTTTCGAATATGATCACTATTTATTTTTATTTGATTTGAATTATTTGTCAAATTATGACGTTTGTAATATGTAGTATGTTTGATTTATTTTTTATAGAAAAATTCATATAATATTTAAGTCTAGGTATATTAATTATTATATGTTCAAAGTGAAAACGGATATTAACCTTTCAATATTTATTAGCTGTTATATCTTTTATTTTGATAATTTAAACTAAAATGTCATTATTCAAATTTTTATTTTTATAATTAACGGAAATATTCAAAGTATATATTGAACTTTAATTTTTTTATTTAGATATTTTTAGATATAATTTATTTAATTGAAATTTGACAAAGAAATATTTGGATTTAAAGGGAATTTATAGAATAAATTTGCAAATTTAAATTCGAATACTGTATAAATCGTATATATTCAAGTCATCAGCAACAATGCTAAACGCCGGTGGAAAGAGCAGAGGAAGAACCTTTAATAGAGGTGTTGAAGTTATTCAATTCCTTGGAATTGGGTCCATAAATTGCCTTGGTGTCCCGACAGCAACTGCAAAAGCAACACAACAAGTATGCATCCATGTCTTTTAACAACTAAATCAAAGAAACAAGGCTTCCATTTGTTTTAATGCATGAATGAGAGGTCGGACCTGCAAGCTTCCTTGTTGAACTTTCTATTCTTAATTCCATATAGCTTCTTGA
This sequence comes from Gossypium arboreum, assembly GCF_025698485.1. Classification (NCBI taxonomy): domain Eukaryota; kingdom Viridiplantae; phylum Streptophyta; class Magnoliopsida; order Malvales; family Malvaceae; genus Gossypium; species Gossypium arboreum. Next base: position 113,852,175 of record NC_069071.1, read on the forward strand.
ATATATTAGGTTTTGTTACACATCAGTAAGTGTCAACCCGAAACCCGGATAACTTCGGGTCGCTTGCCCTTAACCCGGATAGGTTTTACCAGATGATTGAGTGCGAAGTGAGCCGTAAGAGGAAAGCAAGGGGAGTTAGCGAACCTAGCTCGCAAGGCAAGTTCGCATGTTGAGCTCGCACAAACTAGGGGAAGGTCACAATATCAGTTCGCACGCGTCCAAGGAGCTCGCAGAAGGGGGATTACGTGTTCCACAGGTACCTAGAGTGAAACACGTGTCCAATAGACCTGAAGCCCACATAGAATGTCAGTACCAAGAGCAGAAAGGACTGCGTGCTCTGCAGGCAACCCAGAATGAAACACATGTCCAGTAGGTCTGAGATCCATACAGAATGTCAATACCAGGAACAACAGAGTTAAGACAAAACTGTGGGGGTCATTTGGTGTGCTGTAATAGCATATATAAATACCTAAATGCTCCTATCAATAAGACATGAGAAAAAGATTACTCAACAATTAGTGCGGTGAGCGTAGATAAACTTTCGATCATCAGATTTGAACAATTGGTGTGAACTATTGGAGTCATCTAGGTTTACTCTTAATCCAAGCATACCACTTGTGGTCTATCGTAGCTCTAGGTCTCTCTATACCCGAATGCTCCCATCAAACTCTTTGAAATCTGATAATCGGAAGTTAGCCCATGCTCACCACACCAATTGTTGAGTAATCTTTTTCTCGTGTCTTACTGATTGGAAAATTTGAGTATTTATATATACTATTACAGCTCACCATATGACTCCACAGTTTTGTCTTGACTCCGCCGTTCCTAGTATTGACATTCCATGCGGATCTCAGACCTGCTGGACATGTGTTTCATTTTGGATTGTCTGCAGAGCATGTAGTCCTTTCTGCTATTGGTACTAACGTTCCGCATGGGCTCCAGGTCTGTTGGACACATGTTTCACTCTAGGTTACCTGTGGAACACGCGGTCCACCTTATGCGAGCTCCTTGGACGCATACGAATTGAGATTGTGGCCTTTTTCTGGTTTGTGTAAGCTCAATATGCAAACTTGCCTTGCGAGCTGGGTCCGCGAACTCCTCTTGCTCTCCTCGCACGGCTCACCTTGCACTTAATCATCTAGTAGGATCTATCCGAGTCACGAGAAGGCGGCCTGAATTCTATCTAGGTTTGGGTTGGTGCTTACTGATGTGTAATAGCTTTCACTCGGCAAAAATATGGACGATCTAAAATTCAACACACCCTTAGCATTAGGTATTTTCAAAATATGAGATTGATAATGGAACAAGGTCAAGGATTGAGTTTACTTTGGATTGGAAGTTAATTTGGGTTCGATTCATTTCAAATTTTATTTATTTTTTTGAAAGGATTTTCAGAGTTTTAATTGTTTCTTGGTTATTTAAATTTGGATTATTATCAAATATTGTTCTATGATACTTCACAAACTTGAAATCTGGGATCTGACCCAATCAAGGAAAGGAAAGGGATGTCATCCAGCTCTCTGTTAGCTCGTCACTCTGCTAGCTCGTGGGATCTTAGTAAGGATAACTCTAAAGATACTTGTTGAGCTTAAAAGAGATAATGTGTCGTTATGCATGACATCTACTTATCTTTAGCAAATCACATCAAGGAACCGTACCTTATAAGTATGGAGGATAGCCTCCACGGAGGGGACCAAAAAACCATCAAGTACACTGATATTAGACTTGAAAAACATCACAAGAAGCTGTGAGTGTTTTTTATTTGTTAGTTTTTATTTTTCTAATATAATTTAAACCCATTTGACAATTTAATATTACTTATGTTTTCTTAACAAATTGTTTGAGATAATAGATCAACCTATATTATTTAACTCTTAAAATTAGTGTTTCAATGAAGGGCATTGAAATCATAATTAAATTATAATAAATTTGGATAAGATAAATTACTCGTAGTTAAAATTATTAAAATTTAAATATACCTTCTTAAAAGTAAAGGTGTCGATGAGTTAGGTCAAATCTTAATAAAATTTTAAACCCAAATTCAGATTGGCCCAAAAAATAGGTCTCAAATTTTACCCGAACTCAGTCCAAATTATAGATACTAAACCCGAGCTCAAACCAACTCGACTTAGATACATAGCTAAGATATCGACACCTTGCCAAACGTATTGATACTTAGACATATTTTTTTTGTTGGTTTAAGCTTTTAATTTGGTTCACAATTGTCTCCACATGCAAAAAGAACAGTCTTAGGCTTTATATATAGAGTGGGATGGTAAAGCACTGTTAAGTGTGATGATCAGCAATGACGACATCGATTGGTAGGTGGCAAAATCTAGAAGGGACGGTTACAATTGATAAAAATGATTTATAGGAATCTTTCCCTTTTTAGCGTGAGAGACACCGCCCGCCCATGGAGAAACTAAATTAAAGATGCAGAACACTGAAAAGTCATAGGCAACGTGCTTATGGGTAGGCTCAAGGGTTGAATTTAAGCTAAGCATAATATATATATATATATATATATATATGATTCGTTTAATTTTAACTTATAATATTAAATTTAAAATTTTTGAGTTAATTTTTACTTTAACTTTTAAATAGTGCCATTACGTTTTTTTTATAAAAGTATTTATTAAAATATTAAAATATTAGTCAAAATCTAAATTGATCTGAATCAAATGATTGCGTTTGATAGTAATTGATTAATTAGATCTGATAAAACTTTTTGTAAGGGATTCGTTTATAGTTGTGATATGTTTTGAATATGGTCACTATCCATTTTTATATGAATTATTTGTCAAAATTTCATATAATATTTAAGTCTAGGTATATTAATTATTATAACATTTTATCTTTTATTTTGATAATTTAAAATAAAGTGTCATTATTCAAATTTATTTTATTTTTATAATTAATGGAAATATTCAAAGTATATATTGAACTTTATTTTTTTATATATTTTGGATACAATTTAATTAATTGAAATTTGACAAAGAAATATTTGGATTTAAAGGGAATTTATAGAAATATTTGGATTTAAAGGGAATTTATAGAATAAATTTACAAATTTAAATTATATATTCAAGTCATCAACAACAATGCTAAACGCCGGTGGAAAGAGCAGAAGAAGAATCTTTAATGGAGATGTTGAAGTTATTCAATTCCTTGGAATTGGGTCCATAAATTGCCTTGATGGTGTCCTGACAGCAGCTGCAAAAGCAACACAACAAGCATGCATCCATGTCTTTTTTAACAACTAAAACAAAGAAACAGGGCTTCCGTTTGTTCTAATGCATGAATGAGAGGTCGGGCCTGCAAGCTTCCTTGTTGAACTTTCTATTCTCAATTCCATATAGCTTCTTGAATATATCAGCTTCCACTCGACAAAAACATGGACGATCTGAAATTCAACCCACCCTTTGCATTAGGTATCTTTAAAATATGGGTTCGATTCATTTCAAATTTTATTTATTGTTTTGAAAGGATTTACAGAGTTTTAATTGTTTCAAATTTTGGTTATTTAAATTTAGATTATTATCAAGTATTGTTCTATGATACTTCACAAACTTGAAATCTGGGATCTGACCCAATCAAGGAAGGGAAAGGGATATCATCCGGCTCTCTGTTAGCTCGTCACTCTGCTAGCTCGTGAGATCTCAGTAAGAATAACTCTAAAGATATTTGTTGAACTTAAGAGGGATAATGTGTCGTTATGCATGATATCTAGTTATCCTTAATATGTCAAATTAAAGAACTATACCTTTTAAGTATGGAGGATAGCCTCCATGGAGGGGGACCGAAAAAGCCATCAAGAACACTAATATTAGACTTGAAAAACATCACAACAAGCTGTGATGTGTTTTTTATTTATTAGTTTTTATTTTTCTAATATAATTTAAACCTATTTGACACTTATATTTTCTTAACAAATTATTTGAGATGATAGATTAACCAACATGATTTAACTCTTAAAATTAGGGCATTGAAATCAGAATTACATTATAATAAATTTGGACAAGATAAATTACTCGTAGTTAAAAATATTAAAATTCAAATATATCCTCTTAAAAGCAAAAGGGTCAATGAGTTAGGTTAGGTCCGAATAAAATTTTAGGTTCAAACTCAGATTGACTCGAAAAATAAGTCTAAAATTTTACTCGAACCCAGTCCAAATTGTAGATACTAAACCCAAGCTCAGACCAACTCAACCTAGATACATAGCTAAGGTATTTACACCTTGCCAAAGGAATCGATACTTAAGACAATTTTTATTTAAGCATGTATCCAAACTGAACTAAGCTAAAAAAACCTTATCTGAAGTCCTGTACATTTTTTAAATAGATTTTATTTTTCACCCAAGTCTATTTTTCAGACTTACTTTTTGGGCGAGCCAGACGGCTCAACTTATGTACAAGTTTACTTTAAAAAAATAATTAAATAAGTAACTCAATTGAAATGCAAATCTCAGTTGCTTCAAATTTATTCATGTAAAATTCCAAATGCTATTACATGCTAGAGATCCTTCAAACTGGCACAAGTACATACTATCATAGAGCATATCACTGAAGAAAACAAACAAGAAACACTATCACCAAACACCAAGCTTATTTTCATACATACATACATATATATATATATACATATATATACATATATATATATATATTATGTATATATCTTAAGATGTCAGCTGTTCCATCACTACTGAGCCTGCAATGAGATAGCAAATACGGTAGTGAGCAATTTTTTGCACTAACAATTGATGAAAATAGTTATAATCATAAGGGTGTTGATAACTTAGGTACCATGAAACGCTCCTTATAGTATTCCACTAACTGTTTTGGATCAACTGTCTTCGTCTGTTTATAGGCGTCGATCTTGTTCAGCTCCTGCATCGTTAAATTTATTGGAATATAAGTATTATTCAAGAACGAAAACGAAGAAACAAACATTGTGGAAGGGTATATATCGGATTACTACTAAAGTTCTTGATATGAATGTTTTCAAGATAGAACTGTGATTGTGCAATTTATGCAGCTATGATTAGAAGATACGAGGAAAGAAAATGAGTAAAAGCTGAGGCTAATTCGAACAAATTTTGATTAGAAACAGCATTTTAACAAACATTGACAAAGCTAGGGGTGTAATCAAGCTGAGCTGAGTTCGAATAATGTCAAGTTTGAGCTTGAGTTCAACTTGAAAATCAGAGCTCAATACTTGATTTGAGCTCGATCAAACATCTGGTTTTAAGCTCGAGCTAGAGCTTGGCTCGATAATTAAGTTTAGAGTTAATAATATATATTAAGGACAATAATGTACTTTAATAATATGAAAATATGAAAAGCTGGATAAGGCTTGTGACCCTTTGGGTCAAAGTCGACTTACTTAATAGCTTGAGTTGCTCGAGCTCAAGCTTGGCTCGATAATTACTGAATTAAGTTCGAATTTTTTTTCAAGTCAAACTCGAGTAGCTTGTAAGCACCAATGTCTCACTTACACCTCTACCCTTGTGTGTAAACAAGTATATGTATATGTATGTATAGCTTTCAGATGATACCTCAATCCATGCAGCAAGTTTAGGCCTGCCGGCGATGATGTCGTACTTAAAAACCTCCGATAAGAAGATCTGGAATCTTTCAACAAAAGGAATGTAGGCAATGTCCGCCTGAAAACAACAAATTTTCATTCATATATCTTAACAGAAAACTCAAATGATACATAATAATATAGCCATAGCTATTATCGATTACAATTTGTTACTCGAACTCTTCATTTTTCCCTAAAGTACCTATGTCCTATGCCTATGCTCGCATTTAGACATGGTATTAAGTAATGATCCTCCAAATATATGAAAAAAATTCGAAAAATATGAGTACATCCATGTCATATAGGGGCAAATGGAGGGGGTAGGCAGGGGCCTTAGGCCCCTAAACTGAAAAATTGCAGCTTTATACCCTCAAATTAATAAAATCTTAAATAAATATAGTAAAATTATTGTTCGGCCCCCAAAATGTTAAATTTTCAATTTACTTCTTTTGAAAACCATAAAGATATAAGCCAATTCAATGATGAAATTACATTTTAACTCTCATAATAATCTATAACTTCAACTTGACCCTCCCCTAAAAAAATTTCTTGCTTCGACCTTGATGTCATACATATCATTAATTTAACCTTTTACATGTTTATAGACACATTGAAACTCGATTAAGAAACAACGACAACATAAAATAGCAGCAGGGAAGCAATTTAGCATCATCGACTTACCAGACTAAAGTCCCGGCCTAGGAGAAATGGACCATCATCATACTTTTTAAGAGCATCCTCCAAGTAATTGAAAGCAGCACCTAATGCAAGTCCAAAGTTTTAGTTTAGTCCATATTGAACTATATACAAAATATGAGAAGATATCGACAACACTAACCAGCTTCTTTTTCTGGGTCTCCTTTAAATGAAGCATAAAGCATTCCCATAAATTTGTCAGCATATGAAAACAACTCCTCTAAGGTCCTTTTCTTGTCAGGATCCTACAACATTTTGAAAAAGATCACTTCGGTTAATATAGATGGAACAGGAAACCTTCATTGAAGTGTGGTAAAATGACTCCATCAATCTTACATTTGGTACAAGAGAAGGTCCTTCAAAGTTGCTATCAACATATTTAATCAGATCAAGACTCTCCCCAGTGATTTTGCCATTATGTTCCAAGGATGGCACCTGAAAATCAAATCAATTAGCATAGTAAATAATGACTAGAAAAAAGGGTTCATAAACAGGGGCCAGGGGGCTGGCATGGGCCCCGGCCCCCCTAAAATGTAAATTTGCATTTTAGAGGCTTAAATTTTTTTAAAAATTTTAAATGAGTAAAGATAAAATTACACTTTAGCCCCCTAAAATTATAAAAATTCGATTTAATCCTTTACAAATTATAAAGATATAAACTATAAAAAAATTAAAATTTCATCCAGCCCTCCCTAAAAAATTTTTCTGCCTTCGCCCCTACTCATACATGGTGATCTCAAAGTTTCATCAACACTCCAAAAGAACAAAAGGGGTGATGGGAAATTCATGGTATATTTTATAATGGGTTAAATCACTACTTGAGGCCTAAACTTGACAGCTATTCTCACATTAGGGCCCGAACTTGGCAATTAATCTCACATTAGAATCTAAACTAGGCAATTGTTTTCACATTAAAACTTGAATTTTTTTCTTTTAATCAAGTTAATTTCTAGACTTGGCAATCGTTCCCATATTGGGGCCAGAATTGCACAATTGTTCCCACATTGGAGCTTAAATTTTAAGGTTTTAAAAAAAATCAAAAATTAATTCGGACAAAAGAAGTTCAAGCCCAACAATTACAAAATTCAAGACCTAACTTGATAAAAAAAATTTGAAGCCCCAACGTCAAAATAGTTGCCGAGCCACAAAAAGTGATTTAATCCTTATTATTAAGTCCAAGCATGAAGCTAGTTGACAAAAGAGCTTAGGTTAAACATAGTCCTTAAAGCACCATTTTTTATTCTCAATACATTAATATTTTATTGACAAAAACATTATCAAATATCTCTACCAAAATCAAAAGAACATTTCAGCTTTGTAAATGTCTTACCTTGTTTACAGGGTAAACTTTTTCCTTGTACCAAGCAGGTCTATTTTGAAGGTTCAGAGGAACAAGTTTAATCTCCTCTTGCAATCCCTACAACCCAAACAAGAACTCAAGCCGATTATTTAAAGTAAACAACAATTTCATAGCAGTAAGGTTTTAAAAATTCAAAATCAAAAACAAAATCAATGAATTAATAAACCACCTTATAATTCCTGGTGATCCACACACGTTGTGCAAAAGGGCAAGTATAAGAAGTATACAACCTATAAGATGACCAAAATGGTGGTCAACATTGACAATAAACACATGCAAATACATATATGAATTGTAAAACCCAGAACATAAAGAGTGAAACCTGGTAGTTCCATCAAACAATGGAGGTTGCTCAGCATTAGCTTCCAATGGAGGAGGCAAAGACTCTAATGTTCTGAAATTAAAAAAACAATGAAACAAAAAAAAAAAAAGGAATGATTTTTAGAGAAACCCAGAACCTGAAGTTGATAGTAAGCTTGAAAATTGAGAAGATAATTCAAGATTCTTACTCGGTAGCCATTGTTGGAGTGTGCAAGCTTCAATTTTTTTTTGTTGGTTTAAGCTTTTAATTTGGTTCACAATTGTGTCCACATGCAAAAAGAACAGCCTTAGGCTTTATAGAGTGGGATGGAGAAGAACTTTAACCGTGATGATCAGCAATGACGACATCGATTGGTAGGTGGCAAAATCTAGAAGAGACGGTTACATTCAATAAAAAAGATTTATAGGAATATTACACACCGCCCGCCCATGGAGAACTAAATTGAAGATGAAGAACACTGAAAGTCATAGGCAATATGCTTATGGGTAGGCTCAAGTGTTGAATATTAAGCTTAGCTTAATATATATATATATATATATATATATATATATAATAATTGGTTAAATAAAAGTATTTGGTAAAATGTGAAAAGTATTGGTACAAATTTAAATTCATCTAAATCTAAAATAATTGTATTTAACTTAATCAAGTAACAAACTTAAAATAATTCGATTGGTAGTAATTGATCGATTGGATCCGATAAGACTTGTGTGAAGAATTCGTACATGATTATGATATGTTTCAAATATGATCACTATCTATTTTTATATAAACTATTTGTCAAATCATGATGTTTGTAAAATTCGATTTGTTTTTATAGAAAAATTCATATAATATTTAAGTCTAGGTATATTAATTACTATAACCTTTTGATATTTTTAGATATAATTTATTTAATTGAAATTTGACAAAGAGATATTTGGATTTAAAGGGAATTTATAGAATAAATTTGCAAATTTAAATTCAAATACTGTATAAATCGTATATATTCAAGTCATCAACAACAATACTAAACGCCGGTAGAAAGAGCAGAGGAAGAATCTTTAATGGAGATGTTGAAGTTATTCAATTCCTTGGAATTGGGTCCATAAATTGCCTTGATGGTGTCCCGACAGCAACTGCAAAAGCAACACAACAAGCATGCATCCATGTCTTTTTTAACAACTAAAACAAAGAAACAAGGCTTCCATTTGTACTAATGCATGAATGAGAGGTCGGACCTGCAAGCTTCCTTGTTGAACTTTCTATTCTCAATTCCATATAGCTTCTTGAATATATCAGCTTCCACTCGGCAAAAATATGGACGATCTGAAATTCAACCCACCCTTTGCATTAGGTATTTTTAAAATATGAGATTGATAATGGAGCAGGGTCAACTATTGAGTTTATTTCGAATTCAAAGTTAATTTGGGTTTGATTCATTTTGAATTTTGATTATTTAAATTTGGATTATTATTAAGTATTGTTCTATGATACTTTACAAACTAAAAATTTGGGATGCGACCCAATCAATGAAAGAATGTCATCCAGAGCTCTTTTAGCTTGTCTCCTTGCTAGCTCACGAGATCTTAGTAAAGATAACTCTAAAGATACATGATGAGTCTAATAAGGATAATGTGTTGTTATGCATGACATCTAGTTATCCTTAACATATCACTTTAGGGAATAGTAACTTATAAATATGAAGAATAGCCTCCATAGAAGACCGAAAAGGCCATCAACAATTACATTGATATTTGGCTTGAAAAACTTCACAAGAAACTGTCTTGTTTTTTCTTTATTATTATTTTTATTTTTCTAATATAAATTAAACCCATTTGACAACTTAATATTGCTTATGTTTTCTTAACAATAGTTGATATTAAGGTTTTCCGAAAGGAATCAATGATTGAACTTGTCTGATCGATTTTTCTCTTTTGATTAAATAAATCATTAAAAGTTAAATACAATTTAATTAGTCTGTATCAATCTCCAAATCAACTAATTTAATAAAATTTTCCAAATCAATTTTCGGTTCAACCCGCGGGTAAGGTTTGATTTAAACAACATTAGTTGATAGTGTATAAAATAATCATCTTTTAAGTTGAAGGTTCGGGTTGTTTTTTTTCAGGTCATTAATGTGAAATTCATGGAACTGTAAAAAAGAAAAAAAAATGATAGAGAAGACTCACCAGGGTAAATGGAGCAAGTGCGTGTGTTTTTCTCATAGTGGATGCACCATCCATCGGGACCTATTAAGCTTCTGTATAGCTAAAACAAAAAATCCTTTACGTTAGTTTGAGATGATAGATCAACCTATATGATTTAACTCTTAAAATTAGTGTTTCAATGAAGGGCATTGAAACCAGGATGCTATTGTTTCTATATTGGTGTTACTATTGGGTTTCTTGCTGTCAATCATTTTTTCAAACAGATGGTGCGCATTTTTTGTATAAAACAAGGACAACCTCAATATCAGACGGGTCACTGAAAATTTCTTCAGGCGTGGGGAAAGCAGGGCCTTTGGCCAGCTTACAGCATGCGCCGCAGTTTTCCACACACCGCCATATCTCCTTCCTCCCTGAACTAAAGCCCATGGTGTCTTTGCTCGTCTTGGTTTTGGGAGCTGTCTTCTTTCCTTTCCGCCCAACCTTGTGAGCTGAACATACGATTCCAAAACTCGGCAGAGCAGTGATATGGGACATTTTTGTTGATTCAAAAACTTGAAGGATTGAAATTTTGTATTTTGAAGTATGTAAGATAGGGTAAACTATAGTCAACATCACTAAACTATCATTAAATTTCAAAATGATCATTGAAGTATGCATAAATTTCATTTAAGTCCTGCAAGATTTTTTCTACGATTCATTTTTCAAAAAATAACTTTGAAAGTTGCAAAAAGTTAATTTTGATTGTTGTAAATTTACGAAGCAAAATCTAAATAATTTTACCAACTATTAAACCGATTTAGATCTAAAATATGTTCTATCTAACAATAGATACTGATCATTAAATCGTCGTTTGGAACTCCTTAATGAGGCTTTTTCTTTAAAAAAAAATCTTCAAAACTCAATAAGTCAAATAAAAACTTTCAAATAAGTTATTGATAGTTCAGTAATCATTTTGTAATTTTTTAAAGTTGAATAACCCAAAAGCAACCATACTAATAGTTTGATGACCTTATATGAAATGGAAATGAAGCAAGAAACGAAAACCAACCAACGAAATTTCAGAAATTTATGTTGTCAGTCAATCTTATCCCTAAGAGTTTAAAAAGTACAACATCCTATTGTTTTATGTAACATGACAATCTATCTGGAAATGAAATTTGTAGGGAATGAAATTACACAGATGATTATGAGAGGCAAGGGGGAGGGGACATTTAAGGTGACTCGCTTCCTCTCGGTGTAAGTGGGTAATCATATTCGACATCAACAGGACTATTGTTTTCTCTCACACTGGGACTTCGGCTGCGACCATTGCAGTCAGAAGAGCTTCGGTACTGGCTTCTGTCAGGGCTCTCATCTCTATAGGGACTGGCAGGGCTCCGGTTCACTTCCTTGGGACTATGGTCATCATAATCGGCTTCATCTTGCAGAGCAGACAATTTCCCATTTCGGGGAGAAGGGCTGTGAATACTCCCCTTGGAGAGGGATGGGCTGTTCTCAGTCTCAGGGCTCTCTAATCTGAAACTATGTTCTCTCCTAACTGGAGATCTTGAACGACTGGCATAAAAATGTGAATGCGTTAGAACAACAAACCGTGCATAAAGAAGATTCTAAAAACCATTTTAAAGAAACGAAAAAAGAAAGCTGCACTTCTTTAGTAGTCAATTCTTTTTCTAACTATCCATGATAGATGATGCTTCCATTACTTTTATTTTGTCAGAAAAACTACAACTAATTGAAGTTAAAAAAATTTTGCACTAAAAGTTTACTTACGAGTAGCTCAGGCCTCGGCTGTAACTTCGACCCCGGCTTCTGCCACGGCGAGGTGAGCGAGATCTAATAGGTGAACGAGATCTAATAGAACATAAGCATGAAAGGTTACCTCAGAATAAAAAAGGGAACACAATATCAGATTGACAAGGTGAAATCATAGCAGAAAAGGGTTACCTCAGTTTTCGGGGACTGTTCCTGCAGTTTCGTTCTATGTGACCTCTTTCTCCACAACGATAACATTTGTTCTTCCAGTCCTCAGCTTTACAATCTCGGGCCCAATGGCCATCAACACCACAATTAAAGCAGCGACCAGATCCAGGAGGGGGGCCTCTTCCTAAATATTCCCGAGAACCTCGTGGCACCTAACCAAAACAAAAAAAAAAAAAAAATTCAGGCATGTAGCAGGAAAGTTTGATTCAAGCATTAAAAGAATAAGTTAATAAAACTCACCCCCCTTGCAAACTCAACAACAATACGGCTTCCATCAAAGTCCCGACCATCCAAGCTATACCTTGCATCATCAGCATCTCGGGGATCGCTAAAGTCCTGTTTACAGAAAGTGAGCTAAAAAAAACAAGAACATGGATAAAAAAGAAAAGAGCATCACTTACAACAAAGGCATAGTCACGCTTCATATCCACATCAAGTATTCTGCGGAAACGGTTGCCAGAAACAGAAAGGCCATCAGTAGTTAAGTACTACAAGTGTATGATACTTCACCCCTCATAGACGAACTAAACACCAGTTTGAGATTGTTGCCATTTCCATTAAAACACGGAATAATACTACAGAAAGAATCGCCAAAGGGTCCCTATAAACGGGGCAAGAATTCCCACCAATTCCTCCAAGGTCGACCCCCCTCACCACAGGCCTCCAGGTTTGGCAAAATCCCAGAAACCTTCAACAAGATTCATCCAAGTTAAAATACACTACAACACCTACGGGCAGGTGGTTCCCACACAGATAAGATCATTAAAATCCGCTGCAAATCCAAGCATAACGTAAAGCTTGGTGAAGGCCAAAGCACTCATACATCTCATGAAGAGACCATTTCTCTCACCGAACCCTAATACTGCTAATTCATAGTAAAAGTATCATTGAAGCCCCTATACTAGGAGTTGGATGGCATTTTTCTCCCTCTACATAAAGAAGGGGCAAATTAGTACCTATACATTAGATTAAAAAGCGAATTGATCCTTTTTGTTAAAATTTCATCCATTTGTAATGTTAAAAACTAAAGTGGTTGATAAAATAATCAGATAATGACTCGTGGCATGCCACATGTACCTCATGCTAATGTACAAAGACCAGTTTTTATCAGCAAAAATGGATGAAATTTTTAATAGGACTAGTTTGCCCTTTGATCTAATGTACAAAGACTAATTTGCCAATTTTTTAATTAGAGGGGGCAAAATGCAATCCAACTCCTAGTACAAGGCCCTCTGTGATACTTTTACAGCTAATTCACATTGCCGATTTCCTAAGTCAAACGAACATTAAGAACAAAGAGAGACGCAATTCATACATTGCCAAAAACCAAAATCCATATTATGGATAACCTAAATGCGCGTAAATAATGCATGTATATGGTTATTGTGAACTGTGACATCAAACTATGATTCATACATACACTAGTTAATTATTTTCTCTAAAATTTGGCAAGATTTTAACAACTTTCACAACATTGAAACCGAGGAATTCGTAACTACCTCCCATATCGGCTAAAGAGACGTTCTAGATCACGTGTTCGGGTTCTTGAGGAGATACGGCCAACATAGAGACGAGTATGACAATAACGATCATCATAGCGACGCATTTTGAAACTGCACTTGTGAAAATAAAAATTAACTAGAAAGAATAAAAGAAAACCATAAAAAGAACAAATTTGGGCATCGTTCAACCATAATTTCACAAACCCAAACCAATTAAAGCATTGAATCGATCACGAAGATTAACCTGTATGAAAAAAACAACTCGAAACCCTAAAATTCAATTGTTCTAAATATCCATACGCCAATTGATTGAATTGGGTGAAATTAGTCAAATTTAGAGGCGACTACCAATTAAATCAAGAGAGTAAGGGCAATTAAAATCGCTAAAGAACCCTAAATCAAAAGCCAAGGAGATAAAATAGATCGTTCATACCCGCCAGGCCAAGAAACCTCCTTCGATAATTCGATTAAACGAAAAACAATTAACAGAAAGAGGCTTTTATAATATTTATTTATACATATAAATAAACCGAACACATTTACGGTTAGGATGTGTTTAGTTTAATCGAAGGGTGAGGATTAAATATACTATTGAATGTAGATTTGGGCTTAAGCTTAATTGCTTGGGCCGAAGCTTACCGAAATTAGGCCTTGGCATTTTTTTTTATGTGATTTAATAATTTTTTTTATAATTTATCTGAATTATTGGATAGGTTTATTGAAATAAAATTATAAATCTTGTTATGATGTTCGCCGTTATCGACCCGCTGCTCATTTACCCGATTGGAATTGACCTGATCCTCTTTACTTCAATAGTGATCACCTACATAGTTTGCTTATATGAGTTCGCATGTGGTAGATTCTCATCACTATGTAAGCGAACTCACACTTAGGGAACACATATTAATCTTAGAATAAAATACGAGTTGGTATGCATAGGGGTATATATAGGACATCACATCCAAAAACTGTACCATATATATAAGGAAATTAGCCTTATTAAGAGATAGACTCACAAAAACACTCAATAAATCTAATTTTAACTATTTTTTTGTTTTTATTTTCTCAAAAAATTTGAAATAATTGTGATACATATTATATTTAAATAATTTTGTTAGTAGTGTGATTAGATATAGGGTTGCTTGAATTTTAATTAAGTAATAGAGAATCGAAGCACAAAAGAAATATTACGTAGATTTCTTTCTCAATATGGGTTTTGATACATTTTCAGATATGATAAAGGAAGGTGTACTTTCGAGAGAAAATTTTTAAGGTATCGTTTATCTAATGTCAACAATTTTTTTAATAAGTCGATATTATTCTCAATTGAACCGGAATTTTGCTTTCTTTTACTTTAGCAAGAGATCAAGCTTGAGGTAATGTTTACAAAGTGGGAGTACGAGCCACAGTATATGACACATTGGCCACTTACCAAGAGGACATGCATGACTCTCACTTGGTAGAGTTTGAGCTCTATCAATAATTAGTACGGTACATTATTACCCATTGAAAAATATTAAAAGAACATACTTTAGATCCCAATTGATCTGGCGATCAATTTCGGAAACTAGAGGAAAAAACTATTTAGATTTTGGTTCACAAATTCATAATGTTCAAATATGTTTCGTGAAAAAAAAATGAATTGTAGAAAAGAAAGAAAGGAGAGCTTTTGTTTAGTGCAGACGATACAAACAAAGAAGGCCATATAACAACTATTCTAACAACTTGGAGACTTAAATAAAAACTTTCGAATAGTTCAATGACCATTTTGTAACTTTTTAAAGTTGAGTGACTAAAACATAAAATTACTAATAATTTAGTGACCTTAAATACAATTTAGCCATTAATAAAAATTCATTTTATAATTACTATAATTCTATTTGGTATATCTTTTAATTACTACAATCATCATCTTCTTCTTCTTCTTCACCAATATATTATTTACCTTCTCTTGTTCTTACTCCCCAATAACAAGGTGAAATAAAACAAAACCCTAAAAAAAATTCCCCACCCAACAATAATCCACAAACAATCCCATTTACTTATATCACTAATCCCCTGTTGCACCAACAAATCTTTACCCGTGGTCACGCAAGTCGAGCCACTAATATTCACACCCAAAACGCCACTCATGCTTTCCAACAACTTCAACTTCATCGCCTCCGACGCCGTCCCCAGCGGCGAACCGTCGAACATTTGAACTCCCCGTACGAAACAATTGTTTGGGTCATCAAATTCATTCCTCAAAACACCTTCGTATGGGTATTTCACCAACGAGATGTAATGGAACCATAGCCAGTATAAAGGGATTCGATTCTTTGATATGAAGAAGCCACTGAAGAGGAGGAAATAAGCTAAAATGGCGACGACGATGGTGAAACCCAACATCACGTGAGGGACTATACCGGAAAGGAAGGTGACGAATGAACTACCTGCCCAGAATGAAGCGAGGATTGTTAAGAAAAAGAAGAAAAATCCGGCGGAACCACCGGCGAGTCCAACGGAGAAGAAAGTTGTTCCGGCGAAAGTGATTGAGAGGATTATTAGAGATGGGATTGAAATTAAGGATTGAGCTAAAACGTATGATGATCGACGATAAGCATTGTAAGCTGTTTCTCTCATGAAAATGTATTTTTCTTGAAGAAAAACTGGGATTGCTTCAGCACAAGTGTAGAATGTAGTCGACATGGCGAAAGCGAAGAACCCCAATCGTTCTTGAATCCCTTTTGGTGAATCATCGAGTTGCCAAAACATGGTGGCTAATATAAACCCAGTTATAAGAACAGCACCTAATCGAATTGCAAACAATTCTGGCATTCTCTTTGAATTTGTAATCGATCTTTTGGCAATCACTATGATTTCAATCCAAAATGGGTTTGCAAAATCTGGTAAACTGGATTCATTCGTTGCACCAGAAACTAATTTTCCTCTTGAAATGCTTGCAATAATGGCTTCTTTGAGAGAAAAATTTGGTTTTCTCGTGATTATAGTTCTGGGTTTTCTTCTAGCTTGCCATTGTTTGTTGAATTCAACTAAAGCTTTCGTTCCACCATGGCTGTTTTCTTCGAGTTCTCGAATCAAATCAAGAGCGAACTCAGTCTTGTTCTCGTTTTCAGGAATCGGATGACCGAACTCAGCGAAGAAACGAGGTAAACTCGATGGTGAACCATTGTAAACTGTGTTTCCACGTGAAAGGAAAATCAGACGATCCAGTAAGTTCATTATTCGATAACTCGGTTGATGAATCGACATTATCACAATGCTACCACTTTGAGCTATTCGTTGTAATACCTTAACCACCATGAAAGCACTGGTTGAATCCAAACCCGAAGTTGGTTCATCGAGAAACAAGACAATGGGGTCATGGATTATGTCGGTCCCGATCGAAACCCGTCGTCGTTCACCGCCGGAGACCCCTCTATGCCCTTCATCACCAATCACCGTTTGGGCCGCTTTTCTTAACCCGAGTTGATCAATCAATGCCTGGACTCTAGCTTTCTTCTTCTTCTTCGAAAGTGATCGAGGTAACCGGAACTCCGCCGAGAACATAAGTGTTTCCTCGACGGTAAGCATCGGAAAAGAAGATCATCTTGCATAACATAAGCTGAAATCACCCTTAAAAGCTTCGATTCCAATGTCTCGCCATTCAAAGTTATAGAACCCTTTAAACTCTCTTTCGAAATCCGGTTCGCAAGTGCATCAATCAATGTGGATTTACCCGACCCACTTGCACCAAGAACCGCCATTATTTCACCTTCGCGAGCTTCCCCCGAGATATTATTCAACAAGACCTTACTGTTTTCAACCTTCTTCCCCCATTTCTTTCGAACTTTAACACTGTAACTCAAGTTAGTGAAAGAAAGAACGAAAGGGTTGGACAATGGTAGTGAAGTAGAACCCAAACCGACATCGACGACTCGGTTATCTGTCGGAGTATTGTTGCCGGAAACATCACTATGGGCATCATCTACACGCATTAGAAGCTCAGCTAGTGTAGAATTAGATTTTTTGGGGTGTTTTTGGAGCTCCATTTGTTGGGAACTATTGTTGAAAAGTGGGAGCTTCATTTGGTTACTTTTTAACATCTAACCCCTGGCGTAATGTATATAGTAGGTGAAAGAAAAGTTGCTCAATATCCTTCACCATTTACCAAGTCTTCATCCTTCAATCAATTATATATATATACACACACATACACTCACACCTCCATCAAAATTTTGTAAAAAGTGACACTAATTTACTTAATCTTTCTTTGTAAAATTAAAGGCTTTCTTAGTAATTTTACATTTAAATTTGGCCCTGATTAATAGATTGTATTTACAATAAATTTTCTAATATTTACCGTATTTTATAAGACACTTATCATTATCTAACTCTATTTGTGGAGTTAAAGACTCTAGTAACGGTGTATTAAATATTTTTCTTTGAAGTAAATTGTTAAGCATTTAATTTACTCAAAACTTGATATGCGTTATTTATGTGATTAGAACATAAAGTTTAACGATTAAATCATACTATTGAAAATAGAAAGTATCGTTGTTTCATACAAATCTTTCTCGTGTAATTAGATATGTTTTAACATAAATTAGGGTTTGTTTAGAAGAAAACTAACAGAAACAAAGCAACCCAAAACCAGAAGCCAAACAACTAATATATGTGTATTAATTAAAAGTCTCAACAAACAACAAGTAAAGCGTGTCGTGTAAAGGCATTGAGATCATTTAATTAGTGAGGAAAGAATAAAGAGATCGGTTGAGCTACATTCTCCTAATTTATTAGCTTTTACACCTTTTTCTTTTCTTCACGAAAACACCACTATTCATAACAATGATGTTGTAATTCATTCATTTATATTCCTTCAAATCTTTCAATTTTAAATATACTCCATTCCATTTTTTAAGTTAGTTTAGTCCTCGGCTTTTAAGTTACTTTTAATAACATAAATAATATTATGTCAATATGAAGTACATGTGGATTGTTACATTGATTAATGTCAATATCGTCAGAATCGTCATTTAAAAAAAATAATTTAATCAATTTTAAAAGGTTAAGAGTCAAATTTAGCTTTTAAGTTATTTGTTAACATGAACGCGGTATATAAGATAAATAATGTTATGTTTAGGGATGAAAAGGAGGCTGGAAGAGACCGCACCATCCTAAAATGAAAAACTTTTTATTTGGGCCCTTTAAAATTTTAAATTAGTAAAGATAAAATTACACTTTAGCCCTTTAAAAATATAAAAAATAATTTAATCCTTTAAAAATTATAAAGATATAGGTTATTAAAATGGTATAATTTTATTTTATTTATTGTAAAAATTACAATTTAATTTTTCCCTTCCCCCGAAATTTTTGTTTGGTTTTGCCCCTAGCTATATTAGTACAAAGTACACGTGGATTGTCACATTAATTGTTATGCCAACATCGTCAGAATTGCCGTTTAAATGATTTAATCCTTTTTAAAAGATTGAAAGTCAAATTTAATTTTAAATAAAAAAATAAACACTTTTTTTTTTAAGGAAAAGATGCGATTACAGCAACATGGAGCGTAACATACAATAAACTGACAAGATTGTCTCACTAAGCGCATCATTCTTAGCCAGTTTGTCCACAAAAATTCGCTGGCTTTCTTATTGATGCGAACAATGTCCTACATTTTTTTTTCAATTAAGATTAAAGACTTAATAGAAAAAATTATAAACATCGAGAGTTAAATTTGATATTGTACATTTATTTATTTAGTTCATAAAATAATTTTTTAAAAGTGGTATTTAATAATTTTGAATTTTAAATTATGATTAAAGGTCATAAATGTCTAAAGGATAGTCGAAATTGAAAGAGTTATTAAATTTAGAATTTGCATAGTAAGAGTCATTGAATAGTAAAATTATCAAAATTACTAGCTCCAGCGAATTTAAGCCCACAAATAATGGCATGCCATCTGCGATAAAAGCGTCTAATAGTTTGCATTTTTTTTTTGCTATATATTTTGGTATAAAAATGTAGTTAGTGCTAATTTTTTAGTGTTTAATCTGATGTAGTTAATAATTAGAATATCTTAATTCGATTATTATTGTTAAAAAGATTTCTTTAGTCTCTCTCGATTTCAATATTAAGCAAATTAGTCTTTTTCAAAAAAAAATCGGGGTAATTTAATCCCTGTCAATTTAAAAAGTGAGCTGTTAAGGACAATTAATTACGATATTAATGTCTTTTATCAATTGTACATAGTTTTGTTTGGTATAATAAAAAAATTAGTCATCGATGTTTATATATTTTGTCAATATGGTCTTGACTCTAAAAAATTCAACAAATTTAGCCTCAACATTCACAGATTTACACATATGTTGTGGACTAAATTTGTTATTATGTCAATTAAAATTGTATACAATTGATGGAAAACATTAATGCCGTTATTAATTTTTCTTAATTGCTTACTTTCGAAATTGACAATGATTAAATTACTTTTATTTTTTTTAAAAAAAGAACTAATTTACTCAATATCATAGGGACTAAAAAGTCTTTTACCAATATTATTTAAACCCACAATATCTAAATTTACACAGAAAAATCAAATATTTAAATTTGCACTATCCTTTAAATCTGTATTTACCAATTCTTTTGTTTTTTTTTTAGTGAATTATAAGAGGAGAGCAAAGTCTTAACAATAACGCGACTTGAATCTAAGCCATACCTGGAACGTTGAACGTCCTAACTATCATACCATCACACGAGATTTTATTTTTCAACTTCAATAGATAATTCAAATTTGCAAACCATCCCCAATTAGGAAGTGTAGTTTTGGTACAATGGTGGTTAAGTTTTACTTTATTGAGACTCAATTTGCATTTGATTAATGATGGTGGTTGTTTCAATTTTTTTTCAACTTTTTTTTCATTATTTTAGTTGTCTTCCTCTTAATTACAACTGCATGAATATATGCTATATGACTATTATAACAATATAAACATATAGTTGGCTAAACTACTAAAAGGGCCCTTGAACTTAGTTTTGTTAAATAAGCCCTTACACTTTTGTTGTATCCAAATTGTAAACCTTATATTTTGATTTTTATTTTAATTAGCCATTTTAGAAATTTCTTTTAAAGGTAGGTGTGGGGTGTGCTTTTCTTTTGGGGCAACAAGATGTAGTTGCAAATGAGTTTTGTTGAGAGTTTTCATGATAACTATTGAGATAATTTTGTACCCTTTTTGAGAGAACTCTATAAGAGTTAGGGTTTTATTTTCGGAGTTTGGGTTTATACGGTTAGTACATTTAGATTTATTTTCTCCACATTGTACTCTTATTTGTTTACTCATTTAGTGAAAAATTGAAGCTTCTTTTGCCCGTGGTTTTTATCCACTTCAAAGGAGTTTTTCACGTAAAATTTGTGTTCGATATTCTCTACCTTTTCTATTTCGTTGTTTATACAAGTCAATCCCCAATAGTAGGGTTAGTATTTTTTACCCTGAATTTGATAATTAAGTGCACTTTGATACGTGTACTTGAACTTGAATTATGTATAAGTGTGATAATGTCGATAACCATTTTTTTTAAAGAAATATTAGAAAAAAATATTAAGGAAAGTTGACTAAAGGAATACTTTGTAGTATGCATTAAGATAGCTCAAATATTGGTTCATATGGATGATGCTATGAACTTACTGCTGTTTGTAATAAGCGCTGACCTCAGCTACTTTGATCAGTCAACACCTTACCCAACTAACGGCTGATGGCATTGCAAGGTAAGCATGGAAGGGGTTAAGCTTGGCCCCGGCAGGGCAGATGGATCATTGACTTGGTTGAATTTACATACCCTTAGGGAAAAAAGTTGTTTTTTTTTATATTAGAAGTGTTCATGTGCCGTGTTAAATTAGGTTTAAATCCGATCTATATATGGTATTAAAATTATACATATTTCTTAGGCTTGATTTGATTCAAAAGATGAGAATTTATTTAAAGTGTTCATATTTGTAAATGGTTAACTCAAATTCATTTAAACTCTGGTCATATTCGTCACTTTAATTTGAGGACTCAATTGGGAATATTTTAAAATTAGAGATCAAATTAGAATTTAGTGTATAATTTAATGATGTTTGATGCAATTAAGATGTATAAGAATATTAAAGTTTGGTGTGGGTGTGTTCATCTGTTATGCCTAATTGAGAAATAGGGTTTGGTTTAGAAGATAGGAAAAAGTGAGAAGGAAAATTACTTGAATTAGTCAAAGAAAGCTTTATTTAGAAATGGTTTTCAATATGAACACAAGAAATCCCTTTTCTCTAATATCTAAATTCATGTTTTAAAATCTAAATTCCTTTATTGTTGATATTAATTAAATTTAGATAGAACTGTTTGTACCGCACAAAATAATTGAATGAAAATGTAATTATTAGGGTAGTAATTATACTACCGTGTAATTATAAAGAATTGTAATTTTTGAGATGTGTTTGGCTGGCATTGTGTAATTTCATTGCAATTCTATTTGTCATGTTTAGTAGTACTAATTGTAATTATACAGTTACATAATTTATAATTTTTTAAAATATTAATATGATAAAATAATTTCTATAATCATCACATGTATCATGTTAGTCTAAAAAAATAGTTGATAATACGAGTACTAATAAAAATAATAAGAAAAATAAACATCATATGTAATTTAATTTAATTGTTCTAGTGCATATTTGTTGGGTTATTCCCTCTTTAGTATTTAACTTATGTTCCTTATCATTATCTATTGGTTATTGACTGGGTTGATCATCATCTGAATTTGAATCTGTATCATTCAAACTATAATCAAGATCTCTTTCGTTCATGTACTCTACGAAGTATGGATCATATTAGTTCCACCTATGGTTGAAGTTATGAAATGTGCAACATGCTAATACGATCCAATCTTGTGTCTGACATCATTCTCTCAAATGGTATCACACCCTACGATATAGCACAAGAAACTTATAATATTTGGGTTCACACCAAATAGTATATAGCTTTAATTATAAAAACTCATATAAACTAATTTGGAGAAAGACTTAGGCTAGATTATATCTTTTTTTATAATACGTAAATTAAGTAAAAATAATATAAAATTTATAATATATAACCTCTAAAAAAATTTATAAATTGTCCAAACTTTCATATCACTTTTGATAAATAATATAATTTTGTCACAACTTTAAAAAGTTATTTTTTATAAATAAGTATATTATAACACTTTTATAACATGTAAATTATTTTTTATAATAAACTTTTTGGCCATAACAGAATTTTTTTGGGATTTAAATAATATAAATTTTGTTATAACTTTACAAAATATAAAAATTATTTTATAATATTTTTAAAGATTTATAATATAAGAATTTTTTGCCATAACCATCCTAAACACTCATATATGTTAATGTTTATAACTTGTATCAAAATGGTTATTTAAAATTGGATTTGGATGTAATTACCTTCGTAATTACTCCAATTCTCAACCCCTTAAGAATTGGAAAGTGTCATTTGGGTGTTTCAATTACACTCAATTCCGTGAGACCCACCAATTATAATAGTTACCCAAACATGTCACCTTTGTGTAATTACAAACAATTACATCCAAATCCAATTACTAGATGACTTTCCAAACACTACCTTACCACTATTCAAATCTTAATTAAATAAAGTATTCGTAATATATTCAAATATATTAGATTTACCAACAAGAATTGCGTGCAATAGTAAGGCACATTGAACTCCCAAGTGCTAACACATGTTCGACCCTTGGAGACACATTATTGAGAAGTACAACTATAAACCCCGACTATGGACCCATAAAACATATATAGAAAATATTAAAAATAATTTTTATACAAATTAAAATAAAAAATTAAAGAATAAAACAGATAATGAATTTAAATATCGAATTTATATTTATAATATGCAAAATAAAATTAAAATAAAAAATCAAAGAATAAAACAGATAATGAATTTGAATATCGAATTTATATTTATTATATGCAAAAATAAAATGGATTCGGATAATGAATATCCAAATCTATTATCTGCAAAATTAGAGCGGTTTTAGATAATGAATATCTAATGAAAATACTTAAATTTGAAAATTTTTTGAATTCAAAATATAGAAATTCATACACACACAAAACAAAAATAAAATTTAAACCGAACAAGAGAAAAAAAGTCAAAATGTCAAAAAATCGTAATGAAAAACGTCTATTGTCTAATGGATAGGACATAGGTCTTCTAAACCTTTGGTATAGGTTCAAATCCTATTGGACGCAATTTTGAATCGATTTTTTTATATTCCATTAAGTTAGAATTTTCTATTTATAATTGTTCTTGGTCCTGAATAGCGTCTTTAAAAAGTGTTTCTGCTTCCTCAGTGAATGTCTTGGTAGAAGATATGATTTCTTGAAATTGAGGTTTATTGAGTTAAACATCATTAAATTTCCAAATCCATTTTATTCATTACCATTCTTAAAATTTGTGAGTACAACAATAATTCAGTACAACAATAATTCAATCTAAGTTATTTTATTAAAAGTAAACACTCAACCAATAAACCACAGACTTGGGTTGTTCCAAATATATGCAATATAAAAATTTCTGGGTGAGTCACTTATCTTAATACTATTCTCGTTCAAACACTCCACCAATAAACCACAGACTTGGGTTGTTCCAAATATATACAATATAAAAATTTCTGGGTGAGTCACTTATCTTAATACTATTCTCGTTCAAACACGTTTAATTATGAAAATTTGATGAAATCCAATGCATTAATACTGATGTTATGGCAACCACTACCATCCCTAATTATGATCTCTTTTACTTTACTACTTCAATAAACACCTTATGGAGAAGATAATTGAAAAGGACAAGCCAACCCTAATTAGAAAATATAGTTTTGGTATGGTAGTGGTGAATTTCACTTTAATGAGGTTGAATGTGCATTTTGCTTTAAAGATGTTGTTGCTTCTAACATTCTATAGCTGTAGTTGGTTCACTTTTTTCCTTAATTTTTAATAATTTCGTTATAGGTTTTTATCATATTTATTCTTCTTGACACAATGTCTAGAATTACTCATAACTCCTCCTCAACTCATAAATAGAAGGATAATACCCTTTAGCGCACTCGAACTCACGTTCTCTTGTATTAGTAACAATGCCCATAAAGTAAAATTCAAACTCGAAATTTCAAAATTTTAAAACCTATTTTTCTCATTGAGCCAAAACCTCATGAATTTATTATTCGAATTGTCATTGTGTTAATTACAACTACATTAATGAAATTAAACCTCTCATTATTTGTATATGCCATATGACTATTGTAACAATACAAGTAAATAATTCTATCACTTTTATCAAGATCCAATTATTTTGAATAACGACACTAAAACAAGTTATAGATATGGTACATTTAAAAAATATAAAAAAAAAGTCGATTGAGTCTTACCTCAATTGGCATGGGTATTATTATCAATACAGGAGGACGTGGGTTCGAGTGTGTTGAAACGTATTATCCTTCTATTTATGGGTTGGAGAGAGACTATGAGTAGTTCTAATGATTGTTTATAGATTTTTAAAAAAAACATAAAAAATAATATAATAAACATGATATGTATTGTATTCGTGATTATTCTTAATTGAAAAATAATCGGGATCAAACCGAGTTACTAATTAACAATACAACTTGTTATTTTGTTTTAATAATAAAATATACAAATATATATTTTTAATAAATAAGAATTTCAATTTTTGAACATATTGAAGCCTAACCTGAATTGAACTTGAATTAACAATTATAAAAATTTTAAAATACGATTGAATCCAACCTATGAACACATCTATCTTGATCCATCCATCGATTTTAGATATTTTTTATAAAAAATTTTACTACTATTTGTAACAAGCCACTCATCATCTCAGCTGCTTTGGTCAGTCAACACCTTACCCAACTAACAGTTGACGCCATGGCCGGCAGCCGGCAGTCATTGCAAGGTAATGTATAAGCTTGATGCATATGGATGATTGACTTGGTTGACTTTACATATCGGGCCGGATTCTGATCAAACTTAAATATAGTATCAAGATTACATCTATTTTTTTAAACCGGATACAAAATATGAACGTTAAATTTTGCTCAAATAATTAATTCAAACTCTTTTTAATGCACTCATTTTTAATTCTAGAATGGGCAAATTGTTCCGTGAAAAAAAAAGTGATTTGCTCATTATACTTTTCGAAAGTGAGCAAATAAAAATAATCAATAAAATGTTAAATATTTTCATTAATATAGGACATGGTTCAAACTACGATTGGTTCAAACTAGGATTGATTGAATAAAAAAAATCAAATATTATATAATATTAAAAAGTTTAATTTTTTTTCTAAAAATCAATAAAAGTTTCAAAAAAGAAAAAATACATAATATTTAAAAATTAAAATATTGTTTAAAATTTGATGTTGCAAAGAAGAAAGATGTTGATTGGCAAATGGTTTGAAATAGAGAGCATGGTTGTAAAGTCAAGAGTGGGAGGGAATGATACATACTTGACTTGATGGACAAAAGTTGGCAACTGATTGGGATTCTCTGTCCACATGCATGTTGTGCCATATATCACGTCAATGAAGAGCCAGATGACTACCTATATACGTACTACCACAAGGAGACATACTTAAAGGCATATGAGTATCCAATGCAAGCTATCAATGGCTTACATGAGTGGAAGAAATCTGGGATCCAACCTGTGCTGCCTCCGATTGAGAGGAATATGCCTGAGGGGACTAAGAAAAATAAGAGAATGGCTAAGGATGAACCACAAAAGCTTAAACCTAGACAGTTGAGTAGGAGAGGCTTAGTGATGAATTGCAGATATTGTGGAGAGCCTGGTCATAACATCAAGAGCAAAATGGATAGAAGTTCACGGACATTGCTTCGTGCCGTATCATACAAACATATAGCTTCATCACCAAGCAAAAACTCCACTATGCCCAAAGCAAATTGATAGATCAAGTCTAGTTTACACCTTAGCAGATGCTTCACTTAAAGCATATTGGTGCAATCAATTCCAGCCATATCATAAACTTCTCAAATTGCAAAAGAAAGAATGACGCTATCAAATTCGGTTAGAAGTTCATTAATCAAAATACAACAGCCTTCTTAACGGGGGACATCTACCAATTCAAAACCTAAATAAAGTTGGCAGATTTTCAATCACCCACTTCTCACATTGATATGCAATTACCAGCTACACACCAATACCCCCTCCTTAATTATGCAAACTGCGAAATCCCACAACCTAGAAACTACTTCACAAACATCAAATGAAGATGCTATATTGAAGAACATGCAAAAGGGAAACAAACCCCAAAACCCTTTAGCAGTGGTAGATAAAAGAAAGGGAATAAAGGGTTCTTTGGTGGAAAGAAGAAGCATTGCCAATAAGTGAACGAGATGTACTGGAAGAAGATGAAGATAAAGACTAGAGCAGATCCAGTAACACGGAACATAACGGCAGGTGATGGTTGGTAAGCAGGAGAAACGGAAATGTGGCTACTTGTTTTTCGCTTGGTAACACAGCTTCCTAAAACAATAGCTAAAACCAAATATCTACAAAGGAAAAGTTGCGTCCAACTATAGGAAAACTTACAAGAGGTAAAGAAACCAAATAGATTTGATGACTCCACCAATTTGAAGACTGAAGAGCAAACATTCCACATAAGTAATAGCCATTGAAGAACTCATTTTTTAGCCAACTATTTTGGTATAGGATGCTAGTATAGTTTGGTTCAGGATGTTGGACCATCCTAAATAGGTATAGGCATCATGTATTTTTTTGGTACAATCTCATTTTGGTATATTGTTAAATTAGTATATGCTGATGGTCTATATATCCATTTAGGCTGTTGGTTATTTTTTCGGTAATAGCTTCGGTTGATATAGCCATCAGACACTAGTACCTCAATGGGGAGTATGAACCTTAAGCACCTCATTCAAACGTCTATACCTCAAGACAGGGTAAATATTGATTCTACCAAGGCTCGTCAGTGCAACACCACTACATAATGGTGAAGATTTCCTTGACTGCATTGACGCCATTATATTGCGTCGTCTTCAACAGATACTAACATAGAAATTTTGTTTCTTTTAACCATAACCTCGATACAGGTCAGAATACACAATTTAAAAGAAAAATCATCAGCCACTAATCTACGTTGAATACATTGTCGTTCATTTCTTTCTTTCACCCTCTATATAAGACAACAGCACCCTAGACAATCCATACCACTTTGAGCCGTATCATACAAACATATAGCTTCATGGTCATCTAGGCTCTAATATCCTCTAAGTCCCATCAATTTTTTTTTTCAATTAGAGCCTCCAACTTAACCCCATAGATCCTTGATTTTACTTCTTAATTTTATTTTTTTAACAAGTGAATTACACCTTAAACTTTTCAGGTTGGATCAAATGGTATTCTAATCACACAACTCTAACATATATGTTCTTTAGAGACTCAAAGAAACTTTTAAAGAATGTCATCTTTTATAGTTATATATATAATTCCAAGTGAGTCTCAGATCGTTATGACATTTAACTTAGCTAAGACTTTTATATTAAAGTTTTGTGACACATGCAAATACATATTAAATTTATTTTTCAAATTAACAAAGAACAAAAAATAAAAGCAAAACCTTAAAAGTTATAATAAAATGAATATACCTTCACTTTTATATGTTATAATAATTATATAATATCTATTTTTGTAAATTCACCAATTGAATTGGTGACACTTATATCATAGATATCAATTCAATCAAAATTATATTCCACCAAAAAAACTTATATGAATTTAATAAAAATCATTATATCATAAATACCACATTTAATTAAATACATTTGAGATAATATTATGTGATTGTTTTTATTTTTCTTAAATTTTCTTAAACTTAAAAGAGAAGAATTATTTGTTTTCTCATTTTTATTTATTTAAAATGTTTTTTTTTATAAATTATAGGTATGACAATTTTTTCCTTTTGACTATGTACATGGTTAGTTAAGAAAATTTATTTTACTATTTCATTCTATTCAAATTTCATAGATTCTCTTATATAATAAAATATTCTATAAAAGATTTGATTTTTATCTGATTTAAATATTATTTAAATATATTTTCTTAACAAAAAAATCATTTGATATCAAAATTTTCAGCTGTCCCCTATAAATAGGGATGGGTGCAATGTTTTTTTATTCATTAACAAAACAAGTCTCAACCACTATGGAGGTGTTAGTAATTTTACTTTCTTTCACTTTTTTGAGCTCGAATTTATGGGAAAATTCCAACGCACAACAACAACATTTTGATACTGGAGGCTTGAGTAGAGATAGTTTTCCAGAGGGATTTTTATTTGGAACAGCGGCATCAGCGTACCAAGTAGAAGGAATGGCTAGCGAAGATGGTAGAGGACCTAGCATATGGGATGCATATGTCAAAATTCCAGGTTAAATAAAATCGATTCACTTTTCCTTTTCTTTTTCTTATTTGTGGAATTTTTCTTATTGTAATGTTAAAAGATGTGATATGGCTTGAAACAGGACATATTGCAAACAATGATTCTGGTGAAGTTTCTATTGATCAATATCATCACTATAAGGTACCTTTTTTCCATTTTCGTTTGCAATATGTTGCAAGAAAAGAAGCCACTTTCTTATAGTGTTCGAAACCTCCCATGTTCTCAATTTTAACACTACCAATTATCATTCTTCTTGCTTGCAGGAAGATGTTGATTTGATGCAGATGCTGAATTTTGATGCCTATCGATTTTCAATCTCATGGTCGAGAATTTTTCCAAGTATATAAACAATTTATCTCAATTATTTTAACAATCAACTAAGTCAAAATATTTACCATATACATTTCAAGGCTAATTGTTGAAAAAATCATAATTTTTCTTGTAGATGGGACAGGAGAGGTAAATTGGAAAGGAGTTGACTACTACAATAGATTGATTGACTATTTGCTTGAAAAAGGTATATATACATGTTGAGCATAGCAGAATCTAAGACTTTCAATAGCTTAATAGAAAAAGAAAATACTTAAATTTTGGACCATACAAATGATAGACGATAGCATTATAGCTATGCCTTTGTAAACTATAACTTGTGGCATGAACACAGGTATCACTCCACATGCAAATTTGTATCACTACGATTTGCCACTAGCACTTCAAGAAAAATATCTAGGTTTGCTGGATAGACAAGTAATGTAAGTTCAAAGACAATCAATATTTTTCAAAGAAAAAGAAGCTAATATTTGAGAACCTTTGCTTAATTTTACTATGGTTTGAATTTTGTAGCCAGGATTTTGCTGATTATGCAGAGTTTTGTTTCAAGACATTTGGTGATAGAGTAAAGACTTGGATGACATTCAATGAACCAAGAGTGGTTGCTGCTCTTGGTTTTGACAATGGCATTAACCCTCCTAATAGATGCTCGAAGCAATTTGGAAATTGCACGGATGGAAACTCTGCCACGGAGCCTTATATTGCAGCACATCATTTGATTTTAAGTCATGCTGAAGCTGTTAAAAGATATCGTGAAAAATATCAGGATAAACAAAATGGAAGAATTGGTATTTTCTTGGATTTTGTTTGGTATGAACCTCTAACAAGATCTAAAGCTGACAACTACGCTGCACAAAGAGCAAGAGACTTTCATATTGGATGGTAAAATCTGTGATAAATAATAGACAAATTAGTCATCCGATCTATTTGTTTATACGTTTTTGAACATATTGTTATTTAAGTATAGTCTTCAAATTATTGTGAATTTGATTTTGTAGGTTTTTGCACCCTCTCGTTTATGGAAAATATCCAAGGACGATGCAAAAAATTGTAGGAGAAAGACTTCCAAAATTCACCAAAAGCGAAGTGGAGAAAGTGAAAAACTCCTTTGATGTCCTTTGTCTAAACCATTATACTTCTTACTACATATATGATCCACATCGACCTCCATCCAATGTGACTGGTTATCAACAGGATTGGAACGCTGGGTTTGCTTGTATTTCATCACCCTTTTTTTCACACCAATATAATTTTTTTTTTCTATTTCCATAATATGAACTTACTAGTTTATGTTTTCAATTAACAGATGAACGCAATGGAGTGCCAATTGGTCGTCGGGTAATCATTGTGCAATTATATCAACTCTTCCAAACTATTAATGTTTTTTACACAACAATAAATGCCATTATGTCAATTACGATATCAATCAACTTTTCCAAACTTATAAATACTTTTGTGAGGTTTATCCAAAAAAAAATTGATTATAAAACTCTTAAGCAAAATGGTGAAGTTAATATTATCTCAAAATTAAAAATTGATGGCATTTTCAATCTTAACTATGTTAATCATGTCAATTTTAGCACAAGTGTTAATACTAATGCACAAGAAATGCAGGCCCACTCAGAATGGCTTTATGAAGTTCCATGGGGTATGTACAAAGTTGTCACATATGTTAAAGAACGTTATGGTAATCCTAATATAATTCTCTCCGAAAACGGTGAGACAATACATCTTTAAGCTCCAATATAATCTATTTGTTTGTCCTTTTTTTTATTTAAAGCAACCATATTTAAATCTTACTTTGTTTTGCTAATTAATGGCAGGAATGGACGATCCTGGCAATCTCACATTTCCAGAATCGTTATATGATAGCAATAGAGTGAACTTTTATAGAAACTATTTGAAGGAATTGAAAAGAGCTATGGATGATGGAGCCAATGTTAGTGGCTATTTTGCTTGGTCAATTCTTGACAATTTTGAATGGTTATTGGGTTATACTTCAAGATTTGGTTTGGTTTACGTTGACCATAATGATCTCAAGAGATATCCCAAGTTATCAGCGTATTGGTTCAAGCAAATGCTTGAAAAAAAGGATTCTTAGGACTAATTAAGATTATCTTTTAGGGTTAATGTTGTTTTAGGATTTTTTATCTATCATGCTTTTGATTTTAATTTTTTCGTAATTTAGAATAATCTCTATCTAGAATATTCATGTAAGGAAATTTTTAATAAAACTATGTTGTGAGCCAAATTTTTAATCATACATTTTATCTTTTATCAATTTATATGTTGTCTATGTATTAATAGACATAAAATTATAAACTAAAAATAAATAGTGAATCAAAATGGTAAAGTTAAACAAATATCGATTTTGATTAACTCTCCCCCCAATCAAAACATTTCGAGTACTTGAAAAGTACTCAAAAACATGTTTTAAATGCATTTCAACTTCCTTTTGTTTTCTGTTCTAAGTATAAGGTGTCCCGGTGGTTGTGGCACAAGTGTGCTGAGATTTGGGCTTGCATATGGTCCTTCCTCACGACCCGTGGTTGTTTTTCAAATGTTGTTTTTTAAGTGTGCTAAGTCTCTTGTTTCCCTTCACCTTCTATCACATCTTTATCACTTTCTCTCCTTTTTCACTTCATGAACATGTTAAAAACATAATGCTCTATGTAAGAAAACTCTACTTCTACATCTTTTTCATGTTTTTCCTATAAGATTAAGTTAAAAAAATGATGAAATTAATCTTGATGTTCTTATCTTGCTTTTTTGATTTCAAATCATAACTTAATTCTCTCTCTTCTCCAGCTTCTATTTCGTTTCTCAGTATTTTTTCATCTTGGTGGCTACGAAAATTCCTCTGAAATTTAGGTGAAAAAGGTGAATTTTGTCGAAAAGTACTAAATTGAATAACTTTCAAAACTTCTTAACTCTTTCATGGTGGTGGCGTGAATGATGGAGAACATGATGATAATTTCATTTTCATCTTTTTCCTTTTTATTTAACCATTAATTAATAACAAAATATCTTATAATAAAATAATAATAACAAAATATTTCAACCAATAAAATTTCAACAAATATTCACAAATTATTGTCATGATAATACATTATAGTTATCATAGTTTAGAAATGACCATTTTGCCCCTCATAATTCTCTACAATTCCACCCTCAAGTCATTCTTCACTTTTTGCAAAATTCTAGTTTAGCCTCTCTTATTTCTCCAGTTATTTAATTTAATCCATATTTTGGACCTTTCCACCTCTTGGTATTTTCACTTTTGGTCTCTCAACTTTTTGATATTTATGTTTTGACCCACAAAATTTGAATATTTATACTAGACCGCAATACATTTCACATTGTTGTGATTTAATCCCTACTTTAAATTAATACATCATAATGTAATTCTTTTATTCAACTAACTTTGGCATCCATCAGACTTTTCTACTGATAATTTCTATTTTTAATTTTTTCGAAACTTCTAATGCATATATTTTTCAAAATTATATTGTTTACGACAAAGGGTAGTTTTGAGATGTTACAATTTATGTGAATTTTATTTCTACACATGTTAAAAAGAATAAATTTTTGTATATTAGGGTCTAAAATAAAGTATGGAGTTCAAATATACCATTATGAAAATGAATTCTTATGGTGAAATGGTGCTTGTGATTGTTTATTTAGATTGGAAGTAAATTTTGGTTTTTAAAATGCGGAATAAATATATACATGAAATTTAAAAGAAAATTTTAAATATTATTTGTTGTGTTACACGTGTAAGAATATCAAAATGTTAAATGTCATAAAAATACAATGTTAGTACGTACAACTTTTTAAGTGTATATATATATATATATATAATATTTTGGTATAAGGAAAAAGTATAACACTCTAAAAAAATGCATAATGACTCCTACATGTAACCAGTTGTGATATCTTTTACTTATTTATTTTTTGATAAGCTGAAATTTTATTCATCAAAGAGATTATAATCAAGCAAAACTAAAAATACCAAAAATATAAAGAAAAACAAACAACGCACACATGATAAAGTCCTAAAACCTATTAACTCATACAACAACTTTAATTTTGCATAAATCCTAATCCTTAAATATCAAACTCATGAAACAAGCCCTAAAATCCATTAATTCATACCATATTCTCACATCAATATAAACCCTAAATGCTGAGAGTTAACAAAAAGCTAATTAAAGTTGACGAAAGATCCCAAACATAAGTTAACTAATGCAACAATATTAATATCTATTATTGAAACTTGTAGACTTTATTTTTTGTAAGATTTTGTTTAGCTTTGAATAGAATTTCATAAAATGCTTAAAATTTTATAACAAATCAATAAATCCAAAAATTGATAAAATAATAGAGAAATTATATTTTTCATTATTTCCCATAAGCCAAACTACTGACCCTCTGAAAAACAAAAACTATTATAACACCTAAGAGAATCTGATTTAGATATCTAAATTTGATTAAATTCTGTTTTATTTAATTTCATTTTAGAAAAATTATATTATTTTTTCTATTTTATAATTTTCTTAAAATTTAAAAAATATTTGTTTTCTCATGTTTATTTCTTAAATCTTCTTTTTTATATAAAATTATAAATATAATATTGTTTTTAGCTTTAACTATGTAGGTAGTTAGTTTAGCAAAATTATTTTACTATTTCATGCTATTCAAATTTCATATAGATTCTTAATAAAATATTACTTAAAAGAATTTATTTTTATATTTATCTAACTATGATTTAAAAGTTATTATATTAACTAAAAATTTAATATTAAAGTTTTCATTGCCTCTAAATGCCTATAACAATTTATTTTTATTCATTAACAGTATCAAGTCTTAACTACAATGAAGGGTTTAATAATTTTACTATCTTTCATTAGCTTTAACTAGCTTAAATTTAAACTCGAACAAAATTTTATATTAAAGTAAATAATTTAAAATTATAACACGATAGAGAGAAAGGAAGTAAAAAGTAAAAAGTAAAAATATTATTTTAACATTTAATTTTAAAACATGTATTCTTTCTTCTGAAAATGGTGAGACAATGCATCTTTAAACTCCAATAAATCTATTTGTTTGTCCTCTTTTATTTATTTAAAGCAACCGTATTTGAATCTTAAACTTTGTTTTGCTAATTAATGACAGGAATGGACGATCCTGGCAATCTCACATTTCCAGAATCTTATATGATAGCAATAGAGTAAACTTTTATAGAAGCTATTTGAAGGAATTGAAAAGAGCTATGGATGATGGAGCCAATGTTAGTGGCTACTTTGCTTGGTCAATTCTTGACAATTTTGAATGGTTATTGGGTTATACTTCAAGATTTGGTTTGGTTTACGTTGATCATAATGATCTTAATCCCAAGTTGTCAGCATATTGGTTCAAACAAGTGCTTGAAAGAAAAGATTCTTAGAGTTAAAAGCAAAATTATTCTTAAGGTGTTAATATTGTTTTAGGAGGATTTTTTTTTTTATCTTATTTAGAATAAGGGTTTTAGACATTTTGTAATAAAGCTATCTTATGAGCCAAATTTTAATCATACATTTTACATTTATGCAAAAAATGTTAATTAGCAAGACTATTTTAAATTTTAGAATTTTTTATTGTATCAAAATTATGAATCAAAATTATATTGGAACAATTTTGAAGTTTCCAACAATTTTTTTTGGTTATCTCTTTATTTTTGTGTAAGCAAATTTATTTTTATTTATTTGTAAAGGAAAATTTGAATCTTCAAAGATTTTGGTCTTTCTTTTGCTTCACATTTGATGCTTGACATTTTATTCTGATTTTATTCTCCCTAAGGAGATGAACCCACTTTGTTTTTGTTCCTTTTATTATTTTTATGTTTTTTTTCTAAAATAAAATTAATATATAATATACATAATTTGTGATTTTTAAAATATATAAAAAATATAAAGTGTATAATATATATATAAGAAGTGATAATAAATATCAATGCAGTAAATGCAATTAACTTCACTCATAGAAGCCGCAAACCAAGGGTTCAAAAGTCCTAAAGGCACCCTAAATACCCAAATATATGAGCTTAAGAAAAATGTGCCTATTGCTGTGAAAATGGATCATTAAGTGTAGAAAATGGCCATTGGACTTTAGAATTCAATTTTGTATTTTACATCATTTTTATTTATTTTCCTTTTATTTTTTCGGATATCTAAAATCCAACAGCCAAATTTTCACAAACATATTCAATTGATAATTTGAACCAAAAATAAACAAATTCTAATTAAAAAATATAAATTAAATCAAATACATCCAATTATATTTAACCTTAAAACTCAATTTAAGGTCGTTTATATATGAGTACTCAAAATATCCACAGATGTACATTTTAATAAATATAAGATAATTTAAAGTTATTGAACATCTAAACAATTTACTAATTCAGAAAAGTTTCCTTTTGCATTTTCTGACAAAAAAAAAATGAGTTTGAATCATGAAAAACCTAGTAAACAAAAGTAATAAAGGCATAGTTTAGCTTAGCTAGTTCGTTGTGGTCCAAACCGTTCTCTCCCCCCCCCCCCTTTTTTTCCTGAAATTAAGTGAGGGGGTTACAGATGAAACCAATAACACATTATATAACACAGATTGTAAAAACGCCATGTTAGAGGACAGTTCCCAAGAATTTTAATCGTTTTAGAGGCTAGTATTGGCTGTCTAGTATCCACTTATCGGATTTATACCATATCTGTCTTCACTCTGTTTTGGGTTTCAAAGGTCTTTGACTGGATGATCTCATCCGCCGTCCCAACCTCCCTACGAACTTCAACACTTCGTCAATCAAAATCACAGGGAATGCGACGGCCAGAACCAGCAGCCATTCGTTAAAGCTTAAAGGTACGATACCGAATACTTGAGCAAGGAATGGCACATAGAGGATCAAGAAGTGCAGGCCGAATGACACAGACATGGCCAGGAGCAGCCAAGGGTTGACCCATGGAGGCATTGTCAAGAGACTTCCATCTTCAGAGAGGGCATTAAGGGAGTTGAACATTTCGATGGCAACTAAAACCGAGAGGGAAAGTGTCATTGCTTTTACTTTGCCGCCTTGGAAGTAATCGCATGGATTATTTTCGAAGTCGAAGACTTGGTTCCCGGCTGTGAAAGGTGAAACAGTGAAATTTTTCCAGGATGAGCACTGGGCCCAGTTGGCGAGCTGGGGGTATGTGACAAGGGTGTGGCCGTCCCCGCTAAGATCAATGCCCAAGAAGGAACGGTGTGTATACCAAATGATGAAGACGCCAACAGTTGCTACTCCAACATATAGTCCAATAACCTGTGTGAAACAATGATATAAGATCAAGAACTCAATTCCACTAAACAATCGAGAAAAACATACTCGTAAATTCAAGCAAAGGTCTAAACAAGCTACCAGATAGCGGAATAAAATCCAAGCAGTGATGAGTGAATCATCACTTCTCCGAGGAGGCTTCTTCATGATATCCTTGTCTGGAGGATTGAATCCCAAAGCTGTTGCAGGGGGTCCATCCGTAACAAGATTAACCCAGAGAAGTTGAACTGGAATCAGGCCCTCGGGTATACCCAATGCTGCTGTTAGGAATATGGAGGCAACCTCACCGATATTTGACGAGATCATGTACCTGAAATAATGTGTCTTAGCATCAAAGAACTAAAAAATTATTATAGGCAGCAATCAATGTTCGAGAAAATCCAGGAAGGATACATTTGCATGTATTATTGTCTATATTGCATAACCTTCAAACTCTAAAAGCATGATAAAAGCTTAAAACCAACCTGATAAAAGCTTTCATGTTGTCGTAAATGGATCTTCCTTCACCAACGGCAGAAACAATTGTACTGAAATTGTCATCTGCCAACACCATGTCAGAAGCTTCCTTTGCTACCTGGCAGACGGCAAGAATTTAAATGATTTGAGGGAAAAAAAAAATAATACGGGATAGATAAAAGAGAAACAAAAAAGCATGAACTAGAACAGAGCATCATGAACAATAACAAATCATGGTCCCCTCCAACTAATCCGATGAATACGTTCATTTCCAAGCACCCAGCACCCATTGATATCCACTCCAATTGGCAAACATGAAACATTAGTATTTGGCTTAGTGTTCTTCCAGTTAAATTTGCTTTTCAGTTGTCTTTGTAAATAATTACGCTTTCATCTCTTGTACTTTTAAACTTGATATGGAGGTACACTTTGAAAAGAAAATATGAAATTAGTGAACTGAATTTGTTTAAAGAAATACCTCCGTTCCAGCAATGCCCATAGCAATTCCAATATCAGCTAGTTTCAAGGCAGGTGCATCATTTACTCCATCACCAGTCATAGCAACGACCTCTCCATCTTCCTTTAGCAATCTCACTATCTCTTGCTTGTGTCTCGGTTCAGCCCTAGAAAATAGAAGCCCACCACTTTGTCTTAGATGAGCTTTCTTATCTGAAAGTGCCATAAACTCCTTCCCAGTTAAACTTTTTGAACTGATGTCTTCCATCGGCCCGAAAACACCTATTTCATGGCATATAGCTTCTGCTGTATTTTTGTTATCTCCGGTTATAACCATAACACGAATGCCAGCTGCTTTACAGTCCTCAATTGCTTGATGTACCTCTTGACGTGGAGGGTCCTACAAACATTTAATAGCACCAACGAGCCAAGTTAGTTCATCAGAGAAACATATAATTAGAGGAATTGTAAGTGAAGACAGTGATTCATTATAACTCACCCTTAGTCCAACCAAGCCAACAAAAGTAAGATTGCTCTCAATTGATGAATAGTTGGATGGGTCAAGTAATAGGGCATGAGCTGGATGATCATCACTGCCATCATAGGTTTCAAACTCAGGGAGCTCATCTTTGTATGCGAAACCCAAGCAACGCAAAGCACCACTTGACATATCTTGAAGAGCATTGGAAACAAGAATCCTTGAATTTTGATCGAGTGGTACAACAGAGCCATCAAGCAACTGCATCTTTGAGCTTCTCTCCAGTAAGTTCTCTACAGCTCCCTGCCGAAATAAGTGATTAAAGTTAAAGTTACAATAGATGTAAGAAACATTAACATAAACCATGCAAATGTTAAACAGCAGCAATAAGTACCATAGATCATTCAAAACCACATCATGCCCATCATTTTTTAACTTAACTAGGCAAAAAATTCAAATTTCAACTTAGGAAAGAAAAACAGATCAGCAGGGCCATCTGCAACTAAAAACAAGCATTTGCTGGCGTTCCACAAGATAATCACATAATGAAAAATAACTATGGCTTCTATGTAATAAGAAAATCTCGAGTGAGATAGCAATAGTACCTTCACTAACAATGAACTTCGTCCTGATTTGGACTTGACAATAACACCCATTGACTTCCTATCACGATCAAACTCAAGGGTTGCAATCCGATGCTCATACTCATTCCACCATTGACAACAACCTTAAGATCACATTAAGTAACATATCTAAGTTTACTAGTCATAATGCTAGAAAGGAATGATAAAAGAATTAGTGAAGTATGTGAACATCCAACATACGTAGAACATCATCGCCAGCTGCTCCACCAC
This sequence comes from Gossypium arboreum, assembly GCF_025698485.1. Lineage (NCBI taxonomy): Eukaryota > Viridiplantae > Streptophyta > Magnoliopsida > Malvales > Malvaceae > Gossypium > Gossypium arboreum. The sequence continues at coordinate 113,891,208 of NC_069071.1, forward strand.
TATACAAGCCCTTTGGGAGACCCATTTTCTCAACAAGAACCTGTACAGAGATGAACCAGAGATAAAGTTACTATATGCCTACTTCAGAGCAGATATAGATCAACATATATACATACATCAAATCCAATGATGAGAGCTTCACTGAACACCTGACCTTTATGGCGGCCTCAGTTGGCATTCCATGAGCTACATACTTATTGTCAGAATGCGTTACACCAGCATCATTACATATAGCAGAAATCTTGGCAATTGTTTCAAGATTAGCATCCATTCCACCACTTGGCCAATCATGTATTTTCCCATCAGAAGGATTATACGTTGTGCCATCAACCCTAAAACTTCTCAAACTACTAGCATGACCCCCCATAGCCACAAGCTTAGCTACTGCCATCTGATTGGTCGTCAAGGTACCTGTTTTATCAGAGCAAATCACAGTAGTGCACCCTAATGTCTCAACACTCGGTAGCTTCCTCACCAACGCATTCTTTTGAGCCATTTTTCGTGTCCCAAGTGCTAAACAAGTGGTGATAACTGCCGGCAATCCTTCGGGAATAGCGGCAACAGCCAACGCCACAGCAATTTCAAAATAATACGTACATTTCTCAAACGAAAACTTGAAATTCCTAGGCCAACCGTCAATATATTCCCAACTGAGAAAATATTTAACATTAATTAACCAAACAAAAATACAAATTACCCCAATTATCATAGTTAGAACCTCCCCAAACTCGTTCAGCTTCTTCTTCAACGGCGTATCTTCTTCACTCTGCGACGCCACGTGGATCTGAGTATGAACTTTACCAATCTCCGTCTCCATCCCAATTTGAGTAACCAAACAGAAACAATTTCCGTTAACCACCGTTGTTCCGGCGAAAACCATACTTCGTTTACCTTGAATATCAGCGTCTTCGCTAACTGACTTGTTAGTTTTATTAACCGCCTCGCTCTCACCTGTTAACGAACCTTGCTCGACTCTCAAAGTCGAACTAACTAACTCCAAAACCCTCATGTCGGCAGGAACTTTATCCCCTACTTTGAGTTCCACAATATCACCAGGAACAAGCTCTTTGGCGGGCAAACTAGGTATTTTGATTCCATCACGAATCACAGTAGCTTGCTCCGATTGGATCTCTTTCAAAGCTTCCAACGCTTTCTCCGCGTTATTTTCTTGCCAAACGCCCACGATCGCGTTCACGATCAAGATCAGAAAAATCACCAACGGTTCAACGAACGCCGTAATTTCCATTTCACCGCCTTCGTCACCGTCATACCAAGCGAGCACAAAAGAAACAACCGCCGCCAGCAATAAGATTCGAACTAAAGTGTCGTTAAATTGTTCCATGATTAAACTCCATATTGACTGCCCTTCATGCTTTTCCAACTCGTTATTTCCATAGATCTTGCGCCGATTCTCAACTTCCGCCGTTGATAGTCCCGATTTCCGACTAACATCGTAATGCTTCTCGCATTCACGGATATCTTTGGCCCAAGCGGGGAACACATCTGGATCTGTTGGTTTAGAGTTGACAAACTCTCGTTTTCCATAATTTTCCCCTCCTTTTCCCATTTTTTCGATCTTTTTTACAATACGAAGATCGAATTTGAGAAAATCTAGGGTAAGGGAGGAAGATTAAAATCTGTTTGGTTACCGAGAAAAAAGGACGAGAAAATGGAAGTTTTGGTTTTCACTGTAACCAAGGCAGTTGTGCTGTTTGCTGTTTCCCACTGCTTTATTTATTCTTTTTTATCCTAATTTTTTTAATATTTTTTTTAAAAAAATTGTGAACGAAACTTCGGCGTACCTTAGCAAAATGAGGTAAAATGTATTACGTAATGTGTTGACAGCTGGCAAATCTGAAAACCCTTTTTCTTACTTGGCAGTTTCTTATTGGATAGATCTTAGAATTACGATGTGTAATTGGAAAAATTAGTATTTTTTATGAAAAATATATATTATTAAATTAATTCTATTCATCTTTGGATGCCTATTATATAGGTTTTTCTCCTTTTAATATTACCTTTATTTATTTAAAATATATTAAAATATTATTTGCATCACATTTCTAAATTTTTTATAAATTGTATTAAAAGTTAAATTATATTTTAATTTTTTATTTATAAAATAAATTAATTAATTTTTATATGTTAAATCAAAGAATTAATTAATTATTTCTATTAAAAGTTTCATACATTTTTATTGTTAAAAACTGACATAACTGACGTGTCACGTGTACCTCATGTTGGCATAAAGAAAAACCTAAAGTGAAAACATTGTTCTTTTTATACAGAATTATAATATTTAGAACTATTCATAACCTCTTTTTAACTCTTAAATAAAGTAATAATACACTTTAGCACATTCAAACCCACATCTTCCTGTACTAACGATAATATCAATGCCAATCGAGATAAGACCCAATCAACCGAAAAATACAAAAATTAAATCTTATATAAATATTAAAATAAATTAAAAGTTGTTTTAGATCTATCTCTAGCACATATAATAATTGAACAGTAAAAAGTCACAAAAGGGGAAGCTTCAAGACAATTGCATATGGAAAAAAGCTTAGGGGAACCCTACTTTTTGAAACAATAGTCAAAACTCAAAAAGCATTCAAAAAACTTTCACCAAACCCACCATTAATAAAATGTTGTTACTATTTTGTTTTCTTTTTTTTGACTTTTTAATTTCCTTTTCAAATATAAGGACTTGTCCTTTGGAAATATATCAATGGTCATCTTTCAATTTGACCTTTTGTTTTTGTACTAATTTTTTATTATTATATAATTTATAAATTAGGGAGGAAAATTTTTAATAACTTACACCATAGGTAAAGCATCCCATCCATATCACCAAATTTGGGTTTCCTTATAGCACAATCTTAATTCAATTATTTTTGTTTTGTTTTTCATATGGTACCAAGGATGAAAGTGGAAGAAAATGAATTTTTTTGTGTTATTTTACTATTTTAGTGTTTGAACTTAAATTTTATTAAGATTTGATGATGTGATAACAGTATGAATGATTGTAAAATAATAAGAATGAAAAATAAGAACATGTAGATTTTACGTGAAAAATCTTTGTCAGGAAAAATCATGGGCAAAGTAGAATAAATTCACTAATGTTGAAAACAATAATACAATAGGTTTTCGGATATGCACAGTTTTTAAGAGTTAAATGACCCATAGTCCTATATTGATTCAACTTGTGCGACAAAGTCCTCAATTTTGCGTCTCTATTTTATTTCTTTAGTAAATGAGTTGCATTTCAAACTTTTCAGAACAAATCAAATTGGATTTGGTTCACACAACTCTAACAGTTACTAATATTATTGGAATAGAATTGAATTGGACGGTTTAAGATTTAACTGGCATAACAATTCGAATAAAGGGATTGAACTGGTTAAACAGGAAACTACTTGAAAATAATAAAAATCGATAAATTTTTATATTTTTCTTTTAAAAATATAATATTTAAATATTTATTTCCCAAAATTTAACAAGATTATATAAATTATAGTATTTATTTCTTAAAACTGTTTTTCTGTCACTTTCAATGGTGGTCATTGATTTACTTTTTTCCCAAGTTTTCCATTTTTATTTTTAATTAAAATGATTGACATTAAAGCTTTTTCATATTTTTATTTTATTTTATGGAATTTCAAGATTCAAGAGTCCAACCCTACAACCATCCTACCATATGTCATTATCTCTTATCAGCAAAATATATTTAATAAAAATAGACACTACAAATTGAGGGATTGAAATTTTATTTTTATTTTTATCACAAAATTCAGATTAAATATTTTTAATTTAGAAAAATAAGTCTATTTTAGAGAGTGCGTGTGAAAGTATACCCAATTGAATGTATTTTCATACTCTCTCTTCAAAATTGATATATTTCACTAAATCTTAAAAAAACCTATTTAGTTAATTAAAAAATGACCTATTTAACTAATTAAAAAAATCGACATTTTTAACCAATTTAACCCAAAATTCATGTATTGACCATCAAATAATTTCCTTAGAAAAAAGAGAAAATAAATAGCACTATATTTTCAACTATATATATATATATTTTAGATTAGCTATAGTTATTTTTATATTTTATGTACAATCAAAAAATATTTATGTTTGTTTACAAAAAATTAAATTATAATCACGAGATGTAATGTGATGGGTTAAGGGTTCGATTTTTTATGGGAATAAAATATATTTTGTGATTATTTATTTATTTCTTTGAAAAGCACACCTAAAGAAAGAATTGACTAATACTATTTTAATTTTAATAAAAATAAACTGTAAAACAAAATAAAATAATCATATTTCTAACTATGAATAATTAAAAAATAGAGTGAAAAACACTTTGTCTTACTTTTAAGACTTATTTTATCAATTTTTATTTTTATATTTTTTCTTAAAAATGAGTGTGTCATAATTTATTTTATTATTATTTAAGATTAAATTACATGTAAATTTGTTGCTGTAAGGCGATTCACGCGAAGTGTCAAAAGCATGGTAAGAGTCACGCTAAATTGGAGTGACACTAGGATAAAATATTTGGGAGGTCCCTGTATTATAAGGATCAGATTGAATTAGTCCTTTTATTATTAAATAGATTATTTTAGCCTCTACATTATTAAAAGGAATCGAATAAGTTTAAATTGTAACATAGTTAACAATTATTATATAAAAATATCATTAAAATTATTATTTTTAATTGTAATTCAATTCCAAGTAAAAATTTCATTTACGTAATCATATATACTTTAAAAATAGTAACTTAGTTAAATAGTAAATGTTAACTTTATTTAATTTTTTTAATAGTATAATTACTAAATCGATCCATTTAATAGTAAAATAACTAATTTGATCTGCTCGCTGTAATAAAGGGGCATATAAATACATTCACTACTGAAAATATATAGAAGAGCTTGGCGTAAGTTCTTCTTGTTGGGTCGAACCCGAATCATGCAACGAACACGAATGAAAATCGAGAAAATTGGGCACAAATATTTACTTAAAAAAATCTCTTCAAAGAGGATAAAATAATATAGACAAAGAAAACTTCAATAAAACGATAAAAAACTGAAAAAGGAGAGTACAGGATGGAGAAACAAATAAACCCTGAATCTGAAATACAAAGATTTCCCAAAACCCAGGGTTGTTAATAGGCTTATTTATGGGCTGAATTTCGTGTACAAATATTACTAAAACATCCATTGATTAATCAGAGTTAGATTGAGAAAATATAACATAGTTTAACTAGGATAAGAAATCTATTTGAGTGGTAAACACGTCGCGTTGACATCAACTCTGTTTTATCTGAAATGCGAAGTACACTACACACCTGTAGACAATATCCTACCATATATATATGACCTTGAAAAATTACCCATAAAACTATGAAGTTCTCTACTAAAATGTTACTTGATTATGCTTGATAAAATTTCAATAAATTCTCGAGATGTATATCCTTCTTAATCGAAGTGGTTGACCTTAAAAGAGGTAATTAGGTATATGCTTAAACTAGGAGGAATCATTTATAGCATTGTGCACGTAAGAATATTTTTTTTGGATCGTACGTAAGGATAAATTAATTGAAGTATGACAATAATTACCCATCCACCTATTAAAATGCAGTCCTCATTGTACGACTTTCTTGGCAGTCTCAAACTTGTTTATATTATATTCTAAGCATGGCAATAAACCATTGAGAAGCATGATCCGACAATAATGTGTTTGAAATCCCACAATAATATAAATAAATACAATAAAAAATAATTAAATCATTTTTGGTACTTATATTTGTTTTTTCATTTCCATACTTGAATTTTACAGTTAGATCTGTTTTTGTTCTTAAACTTAAATTCTATCAAGATTTCATAATGTGATTTGTGTTATTTGAACACAGCTAGATTGGCTGGTCAGATTAATTGGATTGAGAATTGACCAATATATTAGTTCAAATAAAAGGGTTAAACCAATTGAATCAAAAACTACTTGAAACTGGTAAAAATTGAAATTGAGACAAAAGCTAGCAGTTGAACTGGTTTTTATGAATTTTTAATCATTTGTTTAACTATTATTGATCTAGTAGTTAACCCAATTAAACCAATTGAATCAGGAACCAGTGATCTGATCGGTTTAATCACTGGTCTAATTACTAGAACACGTATGTGACACTTTAGGATTGTACCACATCATCACTTGAAAATTTATATAATTTTTTAAAATTTTCAACTAATAATATGATACAATCTCAAAGTGTTATGTCATCAAACTTTTTTATATTTTTCAAATTCAGAAACCAAAATGAATCTAGTTATCAAGCTCATATACTAAGTAGGTAAAAAAATAAGTATCAAAATGAACTTAGTTGCTAAGTGAAGGGTCAAAATTATATTCCTAAAATACAATACATTAAAAAGTTTTTTAATTTAATAAATAGTTTTATGTGTGAAAATATTAAAAAGTTAAATAAATAAAATATTCATAATGGAAAATACCGATGATAAGATCTAATCGGACGGATAAAAAAAATTGTAAAAGAAGGAAAATTTTTGGGGGTTTTTGAAGTGTGTGCTTGGAGGTTTCTTAGAATGTTCAAGGACTAAATAAAAAATTGAAGAAAAAGGGTGTAAAATACTAAATTTTGCCATTAAAATACAAATGGTCCATTCCCATTTGCCGTAAAGGATTAAAAGTGTCTTTGATTCGTAACCTGTCATTGTCAGTGTCGAAGTCACGCACGCACTTTCTGCCCGTAGGGTTGCCCGCTGCCCAATGCTCATTCATCTCATCTACACGACTTTTCCTTAATAGAAAATAATTATTTGGCAAAAAATAATCTCAAATGGTTGGGTGAGTTTATGTTTTAGTTATTAAATTATTTAAAAAAATTTATTTATTGTATCGTTAAAGTCGTTATTTGATGATCTTTTTTATTTGTAATATATATATCAATTAATAATTTTAAACAATTATTAATATTGCGAATTTACGAATCAAAATTCAAATAGTATTATTCTCAATATCCGATAATCGATGTTAGATTGACTTAGATCTAAAGTATATTTTTCTACTCGTCGATGGGTATTGATCTACCATATAGATAGTCAAATCGTCACTTAGAGCTTGCTAGCCAAACTTTAAATAAAAAAAAAACACTTAACTGCCCAATGACTTAAATAAAAACTTTCGAATAGTTCAATAACCATTTTAAAATTTTTTGAAGTCGAGTGACTAAAAAATAAACTTGCTAATAGTTTAACAACTTTGAATATAGTTTACTCAAAATATATGTGTCTATAGGTGAGGTCTAATATAATGAATGTTCTAATAACTGTATCAAAGATGGAATGATTAGACTGTTATTTTTGGTTTAATTTGTTCAATCGTTGATTTAATAATAATTAAATAATTAATTATAAAATTATAAAATCGATTCAACTAATTTAATAGTCAATTTTTATCTTGATTTTTATTTTTTTATCAATTTCAAAGAATTTACTTAGAGATTAAATTAATTCTTATATTTGAATCGAAATACCAATTAATTTTCAAATTAAATAACACTTAGATATAATTACATAACAATAATTCAGATTTTTTTAGTAATGTCAAAGACTAAATTTTAAATCCTGTTAATGTAATTTTCCTTCATTGATTCCATATAAAAAATTATTGTTCAATTTGAAATAATATTTGTTCATACAGGGTGTTAAATAAAATAAAATTAAAATTGTCATATCATTTGCATTTTTTTTCATGTATGGTTTAACTTCATAAATTTTTTAAATGTGGATTTATTTGAAATAGTGATGTTGAATTATTAAATTTATGTCGTTTTAAGTTTAAATTTTACGATTCGGTATGAATTTTTCTAAATTTATTAAAATATAAAGAACATAAATACTTAATTCATTATTTATATATAGTGCATGTGGAGGGGGTTTAGCTTTCTTTCGGAAGAAGTCTTTAAAGTGTTATTCATCGAACAACTGATCAGACCATCAGACGAAGGTATTATTTTGGAGATGTTTGTGCTTGGTTTCAGCCTCGAGTTCTAGTCAAGTGGTAGTATTCTTATACACTAAGTCCCATTAAAGGTAAGGGTGATTAGACACTCTCATCAAACTCTGTGAATCATTTGGGGCTCTCCTCGAAATAAGGAGATAAAAACCCAGAATTAAACTCAACATAGACATTAAAAACAATATTTTCATTCGCAGATTTAATTGACTGCTCGACGAATAATACTTCAAAAACTTCTTTCGGAAAACAACTAATCCCTAAACAGTGTAATAAATTACTCATTAGAAAGTGAAATTTAAGTGCTTAATATTTTTTTTAATTCAAAGTATAGTCAAACCACAAATTAAATCAACATCATGACCCAAAATAATTACTTTTGCTTGCTTTCCACAAGACAACATACAGAAGTCAATTTATGACTTGAATTGAGAGATCTCGTGGAGTGGGATGTGATTTTAATTTATTTCATTTTCTACATTGGTATGCTATAATAAAAGGCACCCAACAAGAAATTTCATCTACATCAACAAAATCTTTCATCATTAATATTTGGTTTCTTAAAACCTTACAAATTTGTCTCTAAGTTTCCACTTTTCAACATTTTGGTCCTCACAAGTTGATTGAAAATTCAATTGGAACAAGTTCCAACTTTCTTTTTTGTACTAGTTTTCTTCTTAAAGAAATTACATAATATTATTTATATATTATCTTGTGTTCTTCATTATAATCATTTGATATATTGATAATATATATGATTGCCAATAAACATCTTAACTCAGTTGGTTAACATAGAGATCTTGGGTTCTAAGTACCCAGGTTTGAGATTTATCTTTTGTAATTAGATACGTAGGTCTTCGAGTTCCATTATGTGTGAGTTTTAGTCCAGTTTGTAGGCTTTAGTCCATTTATGTTATAATAGTTTGATTCTATTTTATGGTTACTCGAACAATCCGTTTGTACTCATTTGATTCTTGTGAATACTTGAGCACGTATTTATACTTTGTACTTGTTACATTGCAAAGAAAAAAAATTCAAATATCTAAATTTGATTACGCAAATATGCTTTAACAATAGAATTCATTTTATTACCTAATGAAATTCGAGTAATATCATTTGAATCCGAATTAAATTATCTTTTAAATGAATCTTAAGTTCTGTAGTCTAATTGTTGAGGTTTACCTTCTTTAAGAATAACTTGGGTCCAAATCACAATTCTACCCAAAAATATATATTTTTTAAGTAAAATAAAAATTAAAAACTTGAGTGAATAATAAATTCATACATCTAAATCCCAACATGTTATTTACAAAAGTAAAGCAAAATTGAATAATAGATATCTAAAGATTTTTATCAACATTCAAATAGTACCTAAAATATTTGAATCTAAATATTATTCCGTACATAGAGTTGTCTATGGGTTAGGTTAGGTCCCAACAAAATTTTAGGCCTGAATGATAACTCAAAAAATAGATCTAAATTTTTGTCCAAAGTCGACCCAGATTATATATGCTAAACACAGACCTGGACCCGTATTAAATCCTATAATATTGATACAATAGGAAATGTATCGATACTTACTATGAGGTATCAACACCTTGGGGAGAGTATCGATACTCAGACAATTTTTCTTTAATTTTCAAAACATCGAAACTTGTGAAAGTACTAATACTTTGTTAAGGATATCGATACTTTTAGACATGTATCTGGGTCAGGCAAAAAAAATATTACCCGATGTCCGATCCGTTTTTAAATGGACATTATTTTTTGTACAAACTAAATTTTTAAGCCTATATTTTTACTTAAATTTTTTCATTTTTTAGATAAACTTTCATGCATCTTTCAGGCAAGACCGAATAGCGCTAGGCATGTTGAAGTTTACAAACAAGTGGGATATCATGATCGAAGGCAGCCGGCAAGCAAAGGACTACGAGCTTAGGCATGTTGCTTCTTTCTTCAATCTATAACACGCATATAACGTCTTAAACCACAAACTCCAATGCTCTTGAGGTCACATCATATACTTTACGATCCTAATTCACACCATGACCCTACCAATTAATTGAAAGAGCAAATTGGAAGTGACCACAAAACTTAGAAATCCATAAAAGATCTAAAACTTGTCTACCCAGTGCCAGATGTTGTGTTTTAGTTCTTAAATTTCAATAACAAGTACTTGATTTTTTCAAAAAGAATATGCTTGAAAATTATGTGATTGTGAGCATGACATTTTGGGTTTTGAATAAGACTGTTAAAAAATGTAAAATAAAAAAAAACCACATGAAATTGAACAAAGAAAAAAAAATCAGAAGCAAAAGTGTGGCTGAGAATGAGTTTGAAGTTGTAAAAAGTTTTACCTTAGAATTGAAATTTCTTTGAATCATTTGAGTTTCTTTGAATTATTATTATTTAATTCCAAATTTAACAATTTTATTTAAAGGGTGCATGGATTGAGTCAGGCTAGTTTACGTATGGTATTGATATTGTTGTTGCTTGTTTAAACTTGATCTGTCTAGAGTATTAGCTTAAAATATTCGCTAAAATTTTATCATATTTGTAAATAGTTCATTTAAGTTCGGTGTGTTTGATAAATTGAAAAATTAAGGGTCGAAAATTTAAATACTAAATTATATAAGTGTTTATATTGAAAAATTGTTTGATAAATTAGTAAATATAAATATTGAATATAATTATATTGTTTGATAAAAGTAAATATTGATTTTAAAATATTATTTATTTTAATTTTAATTTTATTAATATAATATTTTATATTATTTTGATAGTTCGGATGAATGATAAATATGATAATTTGATTATCTCATTTATAAAAAATATTTTTTAATAAAATAAAATCGACTTAATATTTTCAACATTAATTTAAATATCTCATTTCTAAATATGACAAAGGTGTTTTTCTCATTGAATACTTGCACTAATGCTTGGGAGAGTATTTGCCACGGGCGCAATTTTCAGGCAGTGGATAAGTTGAGGTGTACTTGGGTGTATCGCTAGTCATAAACATATGGGTTGCTCTACTTATAAGTTCTTAATTGATAAGGTTCGCCATAAATTAAGTGGATATAATGCAACTTTACTATCTATTGTTGGCTAGGTGACTATGTAACACCCCTTGCCGAACCTGATCGTCAGGTCCTAGCTACAATATGCCACAACTGTTGTCGAAGCAATTACTGTAAATATACCATAAATCAATCAATCAAACATTCAAACATGTCATAAAAACATTCTCATTATGATACGTAATTAAATCGAAGCCTTATTTGAGCTTAAAAAAGCTCTTTTGTTTACCCGAGCATGATATAGGACCAAATTGCAAAGTTTCAAAAATTCAGGGCTGATGTCACCTCCTCCACGTCGTGACGTCACCAAATAATTTGTCACGCCATGATGTCAAGCCACTAGACATCTTGACTTTATATATTGTTGACCAACGTTACGACGAGAAAATATTGTCGTTGGGACGAAAACTCTATTTTTGGTACAATTTAAGCCATTTGGTACCTGTTTCATGTCAATCTTTCAAACTTATCATTTGTTGCATTTTGCATAACATTTTCCTGTACAAAAATGTACCAAATACATGCCAAAACATAACATTTAACCAATTTCAATAATCCAATGCAACATTTCCACGATTTGGCATCAAAACCTAACAATTCAACTTGACCAAATTCAACCTAATCAACCATGCCTTTAAGCTATTCAACACCGTCATTTTACTTATACCATTACGTATTCAAACGTGTCAATCACATAACTTATTCCTTAAACCAAAAGCACATCATATCAACAAGTTTTACTATATTGCAAAGTCATACTTAACATAGGTTTCAAACTATATCATATACAAAGTTAACTAAAACAAATGCCACACATAACTGAGTCTTAAAATGATTAAAAGACTACAGAGTCAATAGATGTATAGTGTGAGCTTCTCGACAATCCGATAGACACGTTCCTCAAGTCAACAATCTACAAGGAAAAGTGAGGCAACGAAGTAAGCATATTGAATGCTTAGTAAGTCCATATGAAACTTACTTAACTTACCTTGACATTGCAACAATTAAGAAATCAAAATACATTGGAATTAAGCATGACAGCCCTTTGACATCCTTTTACTTTCATATGCATTTCAACAAATACATCCAATAGGTTAGTTCATCTACATGTCATGAACTTATAACACAATCATTTACATATGTAAGAATTGAGAATCCGTAACAAATGTTGGATCTCAAATAACCATGTAAATCTTTGATCGTTTTTATATTTGATCTTAATGGCATGCCATACGTATCTTAATCATGTACTAAGTTCACATGGGCATTATTATTGTATTCATCTCAATTCAATCATTGTAACAATAAATTCATATTATGTCAATCATGTAAACATTTCAAATCCATTCGATACCTCGTACCTGTTTGTAATTACCATAAAATTCATACCTTACAATTTAATCCATTGGATGTCAAAAGTTATTACATTCACATCAATACAAACTAATAGGTACAAGCATAACATGAATTAACATAGTAAGTTCCATATAAACTTACCTGGCAAAACAACAAACAAGCAATCTTTAAGGACTAATAAAAATTTTGTCTTTTCCCTATTTTTTAATGGTTTATCAAACACACCCTTCATTTAGACATTTTGATAAAAATATATATTATATTTGTTCAATATTTAAATTTATTAAAATATTAAACATAAATTACTTAAATATTTTTTAAATTATAGTATTTTAATATGAAATAAATTACATAATATATAAAAATAAAATAAAAATGATATTATAAAATCCAAAAACCAATTGAGCTAACTTTGAACCTTGGTTATGGTAGCTCAAACCCGACCCTTTGTGTTTTCCAAAACTTAATAATTTTGTTCAAACCGTTTTAAATATCAAGCAAACCTTCAAGTTTGAACTATTTGTACTAAATTTGATTTTAAATTAAAGTTTTCTATATTAAAACTAAATAATTTTGATTAAATGTCAAGCTAACTCATTAAAATGTTTTAACTTCAACAACTATAAATTGAAATTCCTAAAAAATTTTATTGGAATTAAACTAGAAAGCAACAAGTGTATTGTTTGCAAAGCTTCAAGCAAGACAAGGGTTTAAGAAAAGAATCTAGAAATATTAAAGACAGACAAAGGAATAAAAAACAAAATAGTTTAGGGTTTTGGACTAAAATTAAAATGCAAAAGAACAAAATAATTATTAGCCTAGGATGCTTCTTTTGTAGGGCCATCAATAAACCAATCCCATTCATTGTATTTTGATTTCCATACAAAAATGAAAAAGAAAAATGTATTCATTTTGATGCTTGGGCTTGAGCTTCCAACTTTAAAAAATAATGTGATTTTGTCTTTATAATTCTAGTCTTTCTTTAATGGGCCTTAAGCTACCAACAAACTAAGGCTATATTTGTTTTTGTAAAATGAAGAGACATTAATGTTAAATTTGTTAATAATTTAACCTTACATTTCATATTTTATTTTATGTAAATTATATATACAAAGTTTCAACTAGTTATTGTCGATTGAGTTTTAGCTCAACTGGCATGATTAGTGTGTTGAAGCGCATTATTATCTTCCTATTTATAGGCTGGGGTGAGACTATGAGCTAAGAATAGTTAGGATTTCCAAAAGAAAGAACTATTCTTCTGATGAGAAATAAAAAGAAATATCGAAAATTCAAGTGGTTGAAGCTAAAGCAGTTAATTGAATTTTGTTAAGTTGTGTTATGTGCTATAAAAAAATTAAATATTAAAATTGTACATAAAATTCATAATAATATTATCAATAAAATTTTAATTTTCAAATAAAAAAAATTTCAAAATACATAAATAAAATATCAACAGTTCACTCATTTTCACCATTATAAATATGGAATTGACCATAGTGACAAAAGTAGGTAGATTTCAACATCAGAAAACCCTTATCCCATATTGGTGGATTAAACCAAAGTCGAAGTGTTAAAACGTGTTTTGGAAAAACACTTGAACTTAAGTTCTGTTAGTATCGGTATTATTCTCAATATAAGAATATATGAGTTCGAGTGCATTAAAACGTATTATCCTCTTATTTAAGAGTTGAAAAGGAGCTATAAGTAATTCTAACCATTGTATCAAAAAATAAAGAACTAGGGATCATAACACTACTCTCATATAAAAGAAAGTAAATCAAAAAAGTATTTAATTATTATTATTTTTTAACATTAATCTCATTATAGGTTCTTAGTATATCTGTTATTTTTGATACAATGTTCAGACTACCCATAGCCCCTCCTCAACCCTTAAATAAGAGGATAATATGCTTCAATGTACTCGAACCCATATTCTCTTACACTGATAATAATACCGATACTATTCGAATTAATACTCAGTCCTCTCCTATTTAATTATTTTGAGTTTACTCGTTTAAACACAAAGACTCCAACTCTAAGTGGATTTGTAGGTAACAACCTTGACCACGGCCAAACTATAAACCCCATTTTGGTCAATAAAAATGAATATCATTAGCCAATCCACACTTTGCCTAACACCACACACCACCATTGCTAAAATACCACCACTAAGTTCAAATCATGCCATGAACAAATTGGATAAATTATGGTTTTTCTCCCTATACTATGTTTAATTTGAATGTTTAGTCCCTATGTGTATTTTATTTGATGTTGTTTAGCCCTTATACTTTAAATGTACATAATTTATTAGTTTTACTCTTTTTGATGTTATGCTTTAATGTATCTCGTTAACACCGATAAAAAATTTCGTTAGTCGGATGATGTAGAATTTTTTTAAAGACTTAAACCTCAAAACTTGAAATTCTTTATGTTATTTAAAAGTTAAAATTATGGTTATTAAAATAATTATTTTTCACTAATTTTTCATTCTAGAGAATTCTAGCTCAACCCCATAATATTTAAGACTTTTTGTTAATGGTATTAACAATTTAAAGTACAAAAATTAAATCTCAAATTGAGTATATTACAGGGACTAAAACAAGAATTTGACAATTTAGCAACACATTATATTCTTATTTGAGTTGACTTAATCAAATCTTTTTATGATTTTACATATTTACCCATTATCATCATATATTCCAACTATAAGTCTACTTCATGGCACCCCATTTTGGTCAACAAAAATAAGCACTATTAGTGTAATTATGTTAAATCATGGCATAAAAGATCCCACTTGAAAAAACCCAACTCCACTCCATCATCTCTCCATTTTTTCTTTCTTTTCTATTAAATATATACATATATAGCTTTGTAATACTTCATAACTCCAAAAATCCATATTCAAAAAATGAGTTCTATTTGCATTTCTAATTGTTTGAACGATGCTGAAGACCCCAAGAAACCTATGAGAGCAACCTATATGAATCTTTACAAGTGGCCAGGTTCAGATGCTGAGTTTTTAAGATCAAGGACCTCATCAGCTCCTTCTTCAATGGATTATTGTCGACCAAGTGTTCGAGTTGTTGACAGTATCTCTTGCAGGCAGATGTATCTGAGAAGCTATAGATTTTCCAAGAAAGAAACTGTGCCTGAAAAGACTATGAAATGCTTTGGGAAAGTTAAAGAGAAGATGGGTCATGGTGGGAGGAAGAAGAAGAAGAGCAACCAAAGAAGAGTACGTATTGTTATTAAAAGGAAGTGTTTGGTTTGGAGGAAAGTGAAGGTTGTTTTGTTTAGGGTTTTTAATAGGTTGCTTTCTTGCTATGCTAGTATTGATGTTTTAGATCAAAGGAATGTTTAGTTCTTGAAAAATAAATTGGGTTTTTTTTTTAAAAAAAATTATGCATGTTTAAGAGAAATTAGGTTTTGGGTTTATTTAATTTTTGATATTGTATTAAAATTTGAATTATGCTTTGTCTCCTTTATTGAAAAAATGGACAAATTAGTTCATATACATTGTATTAAAGAGTAAATTGATAATTCTGTTAAAAATTTCATCCGTTTTTACAATTAAAAATCAATCCTTATACGTCGGGATGAGGTACACTTAGCACACCACGTCTAACCATATGATTATTCTATCTGTCACGTTGGTTTTGAATAGAAGAAATGAATAAAATTTTTAATAGAAAAAATCAATTTGCTCTTTAATCTAACATGTAAAGATTAATTTACTCATTTTTAAGTAAAAAAACAAAATAAAATATGACTTTTAGTGCAGAGGACCTTTGTTTTTTTTAAGTTGTTCAAAATGTTTAGAGCTAAGTAATACCTATACATATTATGAGAAATAGGGTTTTGTTTTCCTAGAGGTCTCGACTTATAAATTACTTTTTTTAACTCAATCAAGTTACGTGGTTGAATATATCATAATCTAATATTTTTAAATAAATTTATATATAAGTGATATGAATATCAACCTATAATCTTAAAATTATATATGGAATATATAAATATATATTCATATTCTAACTTATAAAATAGCAATTTTATGTACTTCCTCTAGAATTTTTTTTTTGACTATATCCAATTTGTGTGTATGCATATGTTTGATGCATGACAAAACATAGTATTCCCTAAACTATGGAGTTTTGTTAGGTATACTAGTGTTTGGGAGTTTCGAAAAATGGGAATAGTTATGTAAGGGTTAAACTGAGAAAGAAACGCATGCATATATTGCATTGGATACCCCCCTCTTTTTTAATTCCAATTACCAAACCCCATAAAATAACAGGGGTTCATATAAAATTATGTCTGTTTTTGTCAAAGTCTATTGTTTGTTGCTGCCAAAATTCTTCCTAGGTCACTGTTCTTTGCATTGAAATGATAACTCTTTTCATATGTAAGTCAGATTTGTATTTTGACATTCACTTGAATTGAAAAAAGTATTTGTCTTCCTGGATGAGTCTTAATTCGATTAGTATCGGTATTGTTATTAATGTAAAAGTACGTAGGTTCACCTATTTATGTGTTAGAGAAAGACTATGGGTAGTTTTAGGCATTGTGTAAAAAAAAAAAATAAACTATAAAAATAGTCATTTTTGTTTGCCTCATATTATAATTTAATTACTTATGTTTGAAATGTTACGTTTTAAACACTTACATTATCATTTTGTTACGAAGTGATCACTCTACCGTAAAGCTCTGTTACCTCCTTAGTGGCAATCTTATGTGACAGTCTAAATAAGTTTTAAATGCCAACTTGAATATCTAGTTGCTGATATGAAAACAAGTTTTTAATTAAGTAAATTTAATTTAGACTACCATGTAGGACCATCGTTAGGGAGTTAACGGAGCTTAACGGTAAAGTGATCGCTTTGTAACAAAATGATAACGTAAATAACTAAAACGTAATATTTCAAACATAAATGAATAAAATGTAATCTGAGAAAAAAAAAAGACGACTATTTTTATAGTTTCTAAAAGGACTATTTAAAAAGCTAGATACAATTAAATGGGGCCAAACCCCATAGAATACAACAGCTAAGCCCAAAACTCAAAACTTAGAGCAACCTTAGGATTGTTCGTTGTTGTCCCCAAGCAAGGACGAAGAGGTAATAGCATTGAGACCCTGGCCCATCGGCATGCACGCCTTCCACTGGAAGCCGAAACGAAATCAGAAACTCGATAGACAAGCATGGGGCAAAAACCTGGTGCGATGACACCGAGACATCATCAAAGCTCAGTTCCGGAAAAACCCCACAAGAGATGTTGACATTGTAAACGCAAAAAGGGCAAGCGTTTCAATAGAGGAGAGAGAAAAACAAAACGTCAGCCAACAAAATAGAGGCCACAACAAGAGTCAAGAGGGCGGATGATGACAAATGGGAAACACCCATGGGACAACAAGCCACTACCACTGGTGGCCTGAAATCGACGAGCAATGTAAGTTCCATTCAATTTTTTTTAATCTTTTCACTAGATAACTAAGCCAATGCCCATACTAAGCAATAGTAAACATATTGCTACAAGATATAGCCACGTAAGAAATGTGGTGAACAAAATCTTTTTACTAGATAATTTAGCTAAAAGTAAATTTTCAAAGCTACAAATTCGAGGTGCAATGTGTTTATTGAACATTGGAGCTGGTTATGGATCACAGTTAAAAGGGTTTTTTGACCAAAGTAAAAAAGAAGTTACTACAAGAGGAGACAAGCAAAAGGGTTGGAGCTTAAACGTTGGGGATTTCCCCTCCTATTTAGGTGAATGGTGCTTATATTTGTTGTAGTTAAAAGTATCATGGAAGTCATTTTATCCCTTTATTAAAAAATGGGTAATTTAATCTTTGTACGTTAAATCAAAGAGACAATTACACATGGCATGCTATATGTACTTCATTATAATGTATTGAGACAAGTTTTTAATAGTAGAAATTGATGAAATTTTTAACAAAAAGAGCAATTTGCTCTTTGATCTAACGTATAGAGACTAATTTACCTATTTTTTAAGTAGAGGAGATAAAATACAATACAACTACTAATACAATGACTTTCATGATATTTTTACCATAGTTAAATGCTGGTTGGCATGTAATACAATACAGTCTCCATTGCAATAAGTTCATACATATGTAAAAACATTACATATGTATGTAATATTATATTTGTTGTTAGTTAGGTAAAAAGCAGAAGTAAATCCCATGCTTTGACCTTAGTCAAATGCTGGTTGACATATAATAATATATAGTCTCCATAGCAATACTTATAATATGAAATAATACCTATCTATGTTAGGCTGTTTTGGAGACTTGAACATATAATATTACATATATCTTAGGCTATAATTTATTATTGAATTGTGAACTTAACAGTGCAGAAAACCAGGTTTTGGAAAAAGGGCTGCCCTTTTGAAATTTAAATTTTGTTGCAGAGAAGTTTGTGGATGTTGAACCCTTACAAAGGTGGTATTTATTTTTATTTTTTTTTCTCAGGAAAAAAATAGCATGAGAGAGGGTGGTATTTAAGAGTAATAGAGAACATTTGATCGAATCGAGTGAAAAATATTCGAGTTAATTGATCTGACGAGTCCTATTTTATAATCCTAATTCGGTTCGAAATTTTTTCGAATCGAGTCGGGTAAAATGAAATTTGAGTTGAATAGAATCGAATAATATTGTTCGAGTTTAATTTAAAAAAATTAAACATGTCAAATTAAAATTTTGTTACAGTATAACTAATTTTATGTTAGAGCATATAAATTTGAAACTATATATATTTGAAAGCTTTTTCAAAACAAAATTAAAAAATGCTTTAATATCATAAAATTGAATCATTAATTAACTTATTTAGGTTCTAAAATTATTATTTTAAAATAAATAAAAATTTAACTTTCTTTGTATGTTTTTAGAATTTTTAAAAATATTTTGAATTTTGAAAATTACTTTGAATTTTTTTGTAATTTTTGTTGAAAGAAAGACTAATTTACTTATTTTTAAAATTAACAGGACCAAAAGAATATTTACACCAATCTTTAATTCAAATCATTTGAATTGGAAAATTCAACTTGATTCAAACTCAAAACTCAAATAACTTGAATTAATTAAGTCGAAATTCAATTTTTTTCAATTTTTCGAATCGAATCAAATTTTAGTAACTCGTAGTATTCGGATTTTAAAACTTACAATCCTCTTTCTTTTATCTCATTTTTACTATCTTTTGATTGTATACGAAAAAGTAACTTAGTTTGTAGGATTGTATCAAATCAATAAACTAGAGAGAAAAACAAATTTCAGGTCACTAATAGATTTATCCATAGGTACATAGTTTAAAATATTTTATTTTTGGACTAATTTGTAATTTGTCCTTTTGTCCTTTGTATTTGTTTATATATTTTTAGTTGGTACTTAAATTTGTATTCTATCATCTAGGTTGATACCTTGCACTAATATTATTAGTTTATGCTGACATGTCACTAATAGTCAATCTAGTAACGAACGTGGCAGTTTCTTAATATGTCACTAATAGTCAATCGATTGGATAGAAAATTAATTTAGGTATTAATTCAAAAAAAGTTATTAAATCGGTTAATTTAGAAATTGATACAAATTGATTCAACTGAATCAGATTTTTTTAATTTTAATAAATTTTTTTTAACTTGTCTTGCCACATGATTTTTATTTTTTATAACTTGTCTCCATTCTCACTTTAAAGGATGCCTCTGTCCCTCTCTTTCATCATCAATTTCCAAGAAACAAAGAGAGCTTTTCACCATTGTTATTCTCTTTTGAGTTTTTGACAAATCAAAACAAAAAAGATATGGAAACAACCCAAGCTTCATATAACAATGGAGATGAAGAAGATTATATAGATATAGAGGTAAGTTCATCATCTTCAAACTTGTTATTTTACCCTGTAACCTCACCAACATCACCACAATTTGAGTTTCAAACATGTTCATCATCTTATGGTGAAATTGCTTCAACAACTTCACCAGCTGATGAACTCTTTTATAAAGGAAAGCTCCTTCCCCTTCATCTTCCTCCTCGTCTGCAAATGCTTCAAAGTTTACTTCAAACTGAAGAACATTGCTCATCTATGGCTTCTTCTTCTTCATCTGGTTTCATTGGTAATAACTTGAAGAAATCTTGGTGTAGGAAACTTAAGCAAATCAAACAGTCCACAATAACACAAAAGCTTAAGTCTTTGTTTAATAAATCTGGGTGCTCATATGAATGTTGTTGTGTTAAAGCAAGTGTGAATACAAATGGTAGCCACAGGAGGTCTTTTTCTGGTGTAATTCAAAGGCATTCTACACCAATAATGTCTTTATCAACATCATCTTCTTCATCAGGTTCTTCATCATCATCATCATTTTCTTTCGGTTCGAGCGGATTTGGAGATTTGCATTTGTTGAAACGAAGCAATAGTTCGAATTCAGAGGTCGAGAGTTCAATACAAGGAGCCATTGTTCATTGTAAGATGTCTCAAAAGCTTTCTAGTTCAAAAGAAAATAGTGCAAAATGAACTTTGGGGTTTGTAGCGAAGTTAAATCATTTTTTGGGTCTGAACTTAGAATTTTTTTCACATTGGGGCTTAAATTTTTTTTTTCCAAATCAATATTGAAAACCCTAAAATTTGGGTCCAACATAGGAACAATTGTTAACTTTAGGACCTAACCTAAACAAAAAAAATTCAATCTCCAATGTTGAAAAAAATTACCAAATTCAAACCCTAAATAATGATTTAACCTTTGTAGAGAATTTGAATAGGTATTCCATTAGTAGTGTCATATTGAAATTTCCTGTATGAGAAAATTTATCAAATTCAAACCCTAAATAATGATTCAACTCTCAGCAGAAGATTTAAATATTATTTTTTGTATTTCTTTGGAAGTGAGTGTGATTTGTAGGGTCATATTGAAGTTATTTTGTTGAAATATTATTAGACAAAGAACAAATTTGTTAAATGTTATATGTTCAAATAACAAAAGCAATATTTTAGCTTTAGCCTCACCATACTGATTGAGTCTTAGTGTGGTTGTTATGTGTATAGTTGTCTATGTAGAAGGAAGCATGTTTGAATGAATTAAAGCGTATTATTCTCCTATTTATAGGTTAGGGAGGGGTTATGAGTAGTTTTAATCAATCATAAAATGACATTACTATGACTTCAACAATCATAAGTAATTGAAATGAATATTATCAAACAGTTTAGTGACTATTTTGTAATTTTTAAAGTTGAGTGACCAAAATGTAAATTTACTAATAATTTAGTGACCTTAAATGTAATTTACCCAAATAATTTTATATAAAACTTTTAAATTATTTTCACTATTTTTATAAGACACGTACCTAAAATCTGAGCACAAAGATGATTCATTAAAGATTCTATTGGTTCATCAGTGAGATTAAAGATAGTGTCAGTAATGAAATTAATTACTGTAGTGATAAAATTGCATATTATAGCATTGAGATTAAAAGCATCGGTGGAATGCATATTTGAATTCAAACGCGACTATAACGATAAAGTGAGAAAAAAATGACTACTAAGGAAATTGCATTAAGTTATTGTATATGTAAAAATATTTTATATTAAATAATAAAATATATATGAAATTTGTATTTATGTTAAATATATATTAAATTATTCACCTAGGAAAATGAATTTTATTTTATATAAAATTAAATATTTTCTCATATCGACTTTTCTAATTTAGAATAAAAGAATCGATCACAACACCATGAAATTCTAAGATTATTCGTAAACTTTTCGATGTAAAATTTTCTCTATTAATTAAACTCGTATAATTTTTAATATGAATATGTATTTGATATGAAAAATTTTATAATTTTTTAAAAATTTTTCATGTATTCAAACATGTGAAAATAAAAATATTTCATGACAAGGGCTTGATTTTCAATTGCATTGGACTATCTTTTTACATCATCCTTATATTATAAAAATGGGACCATCTTTATTTATTTTTCATTTTAAATAAAATAAATTCTTTTTTATATAAATTATATGCAAAGCAGTATATTGCCCTTTAGACGCCATATGTAAAGTTGCTTGGCCTTTCTTGTCAACGCTTGGTGCAATTTTCATATACGAGCCGAAATAGAGAGAAAAGCTCCAACTCCATTCTACATTTGAAGTTCAATAGCTGCTCAAGGCCTTTGCTACCATTGTGACAAGAAATACACTTGGGATCACTAGTGCAAATCTAAACCGCAATTGCTTCTTTTTGGCGAGGATAGAATTTTTCCTCCGGTTCTTGATCCTCATTCTGATCCTAATCTTGTTGTCCATCTTCAACTCCAGGAAGTTCTGACTGAGTCGGCTATTTCATATAATGCCCTTGTAGGTGGTTGCTCCACAACGACACTTCGATTCACAAGTCAGGTTCATGGCAAGTCAGTTCAGATCCTTTTGGATGGGGGTAGCACTCATAACTTTGTGCAAACCCGTGTCGCCACTTATCTCCGCCTTCCGATCGAAACCACTGTTCAGTTTTATGTCTTGGTTGTTAGTGGCGACCATTTGGTGTGTACTGGCATTAGTCGACAGGTAACACTCCTCATTCAGGGCCAAAAAATTTTAGTGGATTTCTATGTCTTACCGTTACAGGGATGGGATATGGTGTTAGGAATTGAGTGGTTAGCTACATTGGGACCAGTTATCATAGACTATGCTACATCAGTTTTTCAGTTTACACACAAGGGCCACCAAATATGTTGGTAAGGAGACTGATTTCCTGTTGCTCAGCCAATTCAATACAATTCCCTGCGTCGATTATCCTCCACACATGCCATCGTTGAGTTTCACCGGTTAGAATTGGTCTCTAATTCAAACGGGTCCATTTCTTCATACCCAACCGATATTGACATTATGCTGGATGAATATCTGATATTTTCACTAAACCCCCGGGTCTGCCACCATCGGAAACACGTGACCATGCCATTAACTTGCAGTCTAACACGAATACGATTCAAGTACGGCCTTACCGGCATCCTCACTTTCAAAAAAAGATGGAAAAACTGGTCACCGAAATACTTCACGATGGAATTATCCGACCCAACACCAGCCTATTTTCTTCTCCAATTATTTTGGTTTGAAAAACAAGATGGCACATGACGTTTTTGTGTGGACTATTGTGCCCTCAATGCCGTCACGGACCATGATTGCATTCCCATTCCATCAATCGAGGAATTGTTTGATCAACTGCATGGAGTTCACTATTTTTCAAAGCTAGATCTCTGGATATCATCAAATCCGTATTTGCACCGGCGGTGAATGTAAAACGGCTTTCCAAACTAACGATGGGCATTCCAAATTCCTCGTCATGTCTTTTGGCTTTGGCCTCACCAATGCATCCTCCACCTTTCAGGCCCTGATGAATGATGCGTTAAATCAAACTTTATTTGATAATATGTTTTGATATAACAAATTAAAGTATTTTCTAATAAAAATTAAAGTTAAACAAAATTGAAAAAATAATAAAATGATGTTAAAATAGTTTCAATTAAGTTAAACATTTTCAATCATGTTAAAATTATTTTTAAACAAGTCAGTATTGCTCATATCTATAATTTTCAAAACATCAATACCTATTCTAAAATTGATACCAAGTTGATATTCTGTTTTCAATTAATTATCAAAAGTATCGATACCTTTTACTAGGTATCAATAAATTATCTTTGGTATTGTTGTAAACTATCTTTAACTGTCATTGAATCAGACATTAAATGCTAATAATATCAAAACTCTCGTATAAAAAGTATCGATACTTTTTGTTGCAGGTGAATTTAATAATTTGGTATTTTCATCCCCAACGATTCTACTCATGTTTCCAACAATCGCAATGGTTGGCAATGAATTAGAGAGTATAAATACCATCTTCCAAAGGTCCTACAACAACTAGAGAGATCATCAACCCAAAAGATTAATCAATACAACCTTAGTGTTTAATTCTTTCATACTTTTCTTGTATACACTTGTAGGTTTCATTGTTATTCTTTAGCTCAATTGTATTCTTGTTTATTTTTGCTTAATTGGCTAACATTCTGTTCTTGTAAGGATTGCTTCTTAGTTTGCTATTTGTATTTACTCTTTGAAAGGGTTGAGTTTAAATGTTTAATTGGGTAGGAACCTTAAGAGAGTTGCAATCTTAAGATTTTGGGTAGAAATTTAAAAGAGATTGTAAGGTTAAACCTTATCTTCAAAGGTTATCAAATTAGTGAATTTGAGAAAACTAAGGTAGTAGAGTAAGCAATTGGGGGTCGAACCATTATACATAGAAGTGTTCATTATCTCTATTTTTATCTTAGTAACCTCAAAATCTTTAAGAAACTAATTCACCCCCCTCTTGTCGCGCCTTAAAAAAAAGTTGACCGTTCAAGTTAACACGATATTTTCCTACCATTTTTTCAGTAGTTTGTTCTCGTCTTCTTCGACGACATACTAATTTATAACGACTACATCTTGTTGCCCCCAAAAGAAAATTCATGTAGTACATCTTTAATTGTCTTTTAATTGGTCTCACAAAATAGAGATACAATGACTCCTTTAAATAGGTTATGATTAGAGTTCTAATCATACTAAAAATATTCCTAAAATAATCAGAGTTCCACTGGGAGAAGAAATCCAATTTATGTGGAGGAATATATCGTCGAATCGCAATGTTCCCATTCGTGTTGTCACGACGTCGTCTGTCATCACAATATCAAAAAGCTCCTCATCATAACGTCATTGTCTGCTCGACTGAAAATACGAATCACACCCACAAAATCTTTATTGATTTTTACTAGCTTCCGCCATTTTCAAAGGTTTCAAAAAGGTAATCGGTCCTAATTTCTAACACGCTTGGAAAATTTTTCTCAAAGGCAACTAACACAAAACTGTGAGACCACATAATTATAATATAATTTCAACTGTATTTGTTTTTTTCTTCTTTTTTTTTGTTGAAAATAAATGCATGACAATTTTGAAATCATTGCCACAAATTCAACTTTTTCTTATTTTTTCTCCAGAAATTTCTGTTATGTATCTTCTCGATAAGCAGTTTTTTAATCCAAGTTGACTGGAAATTTTTCTTCCTTGGCTTCACCTTTGATGCGATATTTTGTATATTTGTTCAATCGTTTTCTCTCCTTTTCATATTGAACGCTGGTTTAGCGGCTACTACCAAAAGGACTAAAATAAAATAAAATCTTGAATAATTATTTAACTTTATAATATAAATAAATCATCTTAAATCCACATCCATACAAAACTAGACTTTTCTTTATATTCCTAAAATGGAAAAAAAGGATTTTACATGAATTTATATATATATATATATATATTAGAATTAGATTATGATTTGATTTGTCGATAAAATTAATTTAATTAAAATATTAAAATATTAAAAAAATCAATTTAATTAATTTTTTAATCAGTTCAATCGCCCATATCGATTCTCGATTCAATTGGTTCAATACCATTTCTCAGGCAATTATCCTTATCCAACTGATCCAATCTGATACAAACATAATCAAATTTTGATAATTCATATATACAATGTCATGAGTATATTTTTGGCGTTCTGATCATGTTTAAAATCATTTATGTTTCATTTTATGTTGGTATTTTTTTTTTAGCATGTGTACCGTATGTTGTATCTACGGTTATAATCCAACTTATTCAAGCTCAAATAATAATAAGCTCGAACTCTACTTAAAACTAACTATTCATTAGTTAATTTAATCACTTACTTGAGTATCATTTTCAAAATTTAAGCTTTATTCGAGATAATATATAATTAAATTACTTAACCTCTTCTTAAAATATAATCAAACAACTCGTATTTGATATGATTATTCATGATTGTTTAGTATTAAAAACTTCGTTTGAACACTTATCTTTCTATTCAATATGTAGGAGGGCTAATTAGTCACTCTTTCAAGTGCTGTCGGCATGGGTTCAAATTTTGTTTATACTATTAAACTATAAAAAATAATTTGATAAGTAGAATATTTTTAAAAAATTCAATTAAATTCATAAATGACAACATATTATATTCTCAAGTTTACGTAAAAATCAGGAGCAAAGGATACAAAGAGAAATGGAACTTCCATATCTGTGTAGTAAACAGCATAAACAGATTTAAAAAGAAACAGATATGAAAGCCATTGAAGTTTACAAGGTCGTTAGATAACTACCTGAAAAAGATAGCGCCGATTTTAAGGATTTCAAAAAATCGCCATAAATTTATTTTACGATTATTTTATCTTCGAATTTCAACAAGAAAAAAAGCTTTACACTCTTAACGGCGACCGCAGCATTTGCCGGCGGTGATGAGATGATACCGAAGACGACGTCGATGAACTACCGGAACTCACCGTCCCATAGAACAAATCCGATAAGTAATTCCCGATATCTTCGGGTGAAAACCTAACAAATAATCTTGCACTCCTTTCATCTCCGACCGTTGATATCTGCGTATTATAAAAGTCTCGATATAATGTCACCAGTTTTGTTGCGATGGAAGCTTTGATCTCTTCTCGCAGTTCTGAATCCGGGACGATACAAGAACGTTGCTTCCAATACGCATTTTCAAAGCTTGCATTGAATTTTCTGAAACAGTCTTTGGCTTTACCCGCCGTTATCGGAGCCGTTGGATTGTCCGGCAACGAGGCGAACACTTCACCCCACGCTAACGGCTCGTAATTTGATGTGAATTGTTTCACCTTAGCCTCGTGTTTAGTGATCCATTCTTCGCCGAGTATGTACTGGAGATTCGATGTACGGACTCTGGAGATTACGTGTTGGAGATTGTTGGCTAAGAAGAGGTATGATAAGGAAACGTCTTTGTAATGCTTTGCTTTACCGTCGAGTTTGCAGAGTAAGACGAGGATGAGCCAAGCAAAGCGGACGGAAATCGCCGGCGCCGTTGAATCTTCGGAGTCTGGACCGAATAAGAAAGAAGCCGGTAATGTTGATTTCGCCGGTGGTGGCCAGTCCGAGATAATGTCGGTGAGGATGTTGCTGTAATCGGCGAGGAGAGTGAGGTAATTCATCGAGGAGATCGTTAGTGGATGTAAACCGCCACCTGGAATCATCGTTTTGGATGAATCCTTTTGGATTGTCGATTCAAAGTCCATCAACAACGAACGAACGGACTCACTGAGTCGAACCAGCGAGTCGAGAGCTTGTAATCGAACGGTTGAAGTGGATTCGAATGAAAAGATCGTTTCGATCTCTTTCCACTCTTCTGAAATCGCCGAGTACATGTCGAGAACACGGAACATTTTCTCCGGCGAAGATTTTTTCGTCTTGGCGACTAGCTCCGGGAATCCAAACAAAAGAATCGCTGCTTCTTTTGAAATCTCCGTGAAACAAGATTCTTTGATGAGATCGGACGTAGCAAAGACCTGATCGCAGAGGATTCTTTCTCCGGTGAAAAGCGTTCTCATTGAAATCTTCTCAGCTTCTAACCAGTTCTTGATTTTTAAATCAAGTACATCCCATTCCATTTTGTTAACCTGAGACGAACTCAATTTCTCGATTCCCAGCTTATAAACACCTTCATCGATAATCGATTTTCGAATTATTTTATAAACATGCATGCATTCTTTAGCGTAACCAGAAGCAATCATGCAATCAGCTATCAGTTTCAAATCCGACATGGCCATAGAAGAAACTTCTTCTATTTCAGAGATAGAATCACCTGCGGTTCGGATCTCATCATCGTCATCAAAATCCGACATACTAGATCTCGCGGAGGTCCGTGACGACCTTGTAGAAACCGATTCTGGATCCAAATGAGCCCGGTTCATCGATAAAATCTGGTAAAACTCTTTTGAAGCCTCTTCATCGCTGTTTGCATCAAAATTTGAGCTCGAACGAGTTTTTCCGAACCGGAATCTTGATCAGAAACCAACAAATGCATTGTTTTTTGTAACTCGTTAACAGATCTTATGAACTGTAAGGCTTCTCTTTTGCTTTCGTAGAAAAGAGAAGTGACTTTAGCGTAAGCCGACGTATCAGCATCCCATTTCATGATGATTGTAGCTGCGGCGTCGATCGTTTGCTCAATCATGGATTGTGAAAATCTCCGGCGGTTAGTGGTACTGGCCGTAGAATCCGCTGTGGTGGATTGACGAGAGGTGGAAAACGACGGCGTTCTGGGACTAAAACAAAGGCTCCTCATTCCTTTTCTCGGCATTTTTTGAGAGGCAAGTTTTCCTTTTTTGAAGCTCTTTTTTTGTTTGGCGGCAGATGATAATAGATAATTAGGTAATACAGGAAGAAACTTGGATTTTGAATTTCGTCTTGTTTTGGGGGAGCTTTTAGAGTAATAAATAAATGGTGGGGAAGGGTGTATTTATAGACGTTTCGACTAACGACGCCGTTGCGTGACAGGGAAGAACATGGGACTTTGACTTTTTAAGTCAAGACAATT